>NC_080096.1:51960833-52575000 GCF_950005125.1 Chionomys nivalis
TGCATTTCTCTGATCTTACAGATTGCTTCCTGTATATAGAGAACCGTTTGCAGAGTAGAAATAATTGATTCACATTAAAGTGACACGTTGTCTAATTGGTCACTCAGGAAAACGCTGTTAGTGTGAAGCAGCTAACCTTCTGCAAAATCACGGCCGTAAGACCGCTCTCAAAGTCACCCTGATACTTCAGACAGGAAGAAATCAATGCCGTCCCTGATGAGTGGGGCCTGTTTACATGCTGGGTACATTCAAGAACACTTCTTGTGGCTAATGTTTCCCAGCGTTGATCGCGTTGGCTAATACTACGCTCTCATTAGGCGATGACTGGAGATGAGAGTTCAGAGCTTCCGTTTAGCTTGGTCACTTCCAAGCACGTCATTGGATTTACTGCTCTGTGATTTTCCATCTTTGTCTTGTGAGCTGTGTTCATGAGAGGGAAAACGCAAAGATGGGTGAGAGATAGGTTCTGCATTAAAGAGCCGTGTTTCCTTAAATTGGGGCCAAGATGTTAGCAGGAATAGGAGGGTTTGAAAAGTATTGCTGGGTGGCTATACTTCTTAACAGAAAGATCAAAGACCCTGGAGATTAGAAATCTGGACTGTGGACAGCAAAGGGGAAGAACCATCCTATTTCCTGCTGAAGGGAGTTGTGCGCTCTCGGTTCCTATGGTGTTGATTGTGTGCCTCTCCTTCCCTTCACGTGGAACCTCTCTCCCAGACCTCTCTTCGGTGGGGTTGATCCTCAGCGTGTCGGCTGTCTCCACTGACCCTATGTACTCAGCGTGTGCTACTCAAGCGGAGCATAGAACCGCCCACACCATTTAGTCAGCCATGAGCCTTTCGGAAGTGAAACAAAGGCAATTTAATCCTCCAGAATAGAATTTTCTTTTCCTATTTTCCATTTCCTACAGATCGCTAAAACAACTGCAATTTATATATTGTCCTCTAATAGGTTACCTGATTGGCAGTACAAAGGGCAAGAAAAAAATGAGAAAAATGTGAAGAATATTATTTAGCTTACAGTAAACATGTAAAATACTTAGAAGAAATTAATTTGTCTTTATATTTTGACCTAATATCCATTTGAGATAAGAAAAGAGTCCTATTTTAAGTTTTTTTTATTAAATTTTTTTAATTAAAAATTTCCGCCTCCTCCCCACCTCCCTTTTCCCTCCCCCTCCCCCCTCCCCATGTCCCCCTCCCCCCTCCCTCTCCAGTCCAAAGAGCAGTCAGGGTTCCCTGCCCTGTGGGCAGTCCAAGGTCCTCCCCCCCCCATCCAGGTCTAGGAAGGTGAGCATCCAAACAGGCTAGGCTCCCACAATGCCAGTACATGCAGTAGGATCAAAACTCAGCGCCATTGTCCTTGGTTTCTCAGAAGCCCTCATTGTCCACCAAATTCAGTGAGTCCGGTTTTATCCCATGCATTTTCAGTCCCAGTCCAGCTGGCCTTGGTGATCTCCTAATAGATCAGCCCCACCGTCTCAGTGGGTGGGTGCCCCCCTTGTGGTCTTGACTTCCTTGCTCATGTTCTCCCTCCTATTCCTCATTTGGACCTTGGGAGCTCAGTCCATTGCTCCAATGTGGGTCTCTGTCTCTATCTCCATCCATCGCCAGATGAAGGTTCTATGGTGATATGCAAGATATTCATTAGTATGGCTATAGGATCGGGCCATTTCAGGCTCTCTCTCCTCAGAAGCTAAATAAGAAGGTGAACCCAAAGAAAAACATATAGTTATCCCCCTGGATATTGGTAGTAGTCAAGATTGCTGGGCAAAAATTTGGGAATTGGGGGGTGGGGTGGGGTGGGGGAAAGGGGAGATGGGGAGAGAAAAATGAGAAGGGGAGGATAGGGAGAACTTGGGGGAATGGGATGGTTGGGATAATGGAAGGTTGGATATGGGAGCAGGGAAGTATATATCTTAATTAAGGGAGCTATTTTAGGGTTGGCAAGAGCCTTGACTCTAGAGGGGTTCCCAGGGGTTCAGAGACATGTACCCAACTAGGTCCTTGGGCAGCTGAGGAGAGAGATCCTATTTTAAGTTTTATTGTTATTTTTAAATTTTATGTGTATGAGCATTTTGTTTCATGTGTATACACACACACACACACACACACACACACACACACGTCACTTACATACAGTACCTACAGAGGCCAGAAGAGGGTGTCAGATCACAAGGAACTGGAGTTATAGGAGGCTGTGGGTGCTGGGAATGGAACCTGAGTTCACTGTAGAGCAGCAAGTCCTCTTACAGGCTGATCCATTTCTCCAGCCCCTTATTTATTCTGTAGTCCTAAGAGAGGTCAGAGCCTACTGGGTGCTTGGTAAATCTTAGTGAAGTATATGCATAATTGACCAGTTGATCAGAACCTTTAAAAACAGTTACTATTTTTATTATTTTAAAGATTTATTTATTTTATTTTGTGTGTATAGGTGTTTTGGAGCCTTCTATATTTCATAAAGTGTTTTTCTAACTATAAAAACAATAAATGTCTATTGAAGAAGATAAGGACAATTGCAAAGAATGTGTATCCTAAGTACAATTATCAGACAATAATTTTTTTTCCACTTTTTGGGGGGAAGTGTATGTATTTTCACTCTGGGCATAAACGAGCAAATCCCTTCAAATACTGTGAAAATGTAGTTCGATTATCCCGGAGCTGCTAGAGCCCTGACGGTGGGAGTATGAGGGATGTGGTATAAAGGGCATTATAAGAAATAAGAGGCCATCCATTTCCTGTGCAGAGGTGCTTAGTGATCTCACGTCAGCCCAGCCCCTTCTGCTTTTCTGTCCTACTAGGAAGAATGACCTTGAAGGTGTGTGTGTGTGTGTGTCTGTGTGTGTGTGGTGGGTTGTATTCTGAGCCGAGAGAAAGGTCTTGGCCACAGTCCAGCTCTACTGCCCGGACACAGAAGAGAGCCCTCTGATATCTCTGGAATGATTTAACTTTATTGCCTATTGTCTCTCTCTCCAAATTGCCTTCAGGATGAATGTCCCAGCCAGAATCCATATAGAGGACACCAGCTTCCCAAGTACCTTCCTAGATACAGATGCTCTTTCTCTTTATGAAACATCCTTCAAATTGACCATTAATGGAGGCTGTGTTTTGCACCTTATGAAGAGGAAATTACACCGTATTAGAAGTTCTGCTCTCTGGCTTAGGCCGAGAATTAGATGAGGGTTATAGGCTGGAGTGCTTCCCTACTGGGCAGAGTACTCAATTTATTTTCATTCACATTAATTTCTCTGTATCACTGAGTGCACAGGCATTAAACTGTTAAATGCAAGCAATTCCCAATTGTCCGACACAAATAGAAATCTTTAATGAATAATAATAAAAAAAGAAGCCTATGAATGAAGCCAATATGCAAAATGGGAGAATCTGGTAATCAAACTTTCTTTTTGTAAGGGCTTGAAAAACTTCCTTTCTCCCCTTGAAGTTTCCTTTGAAAAGAAAAAGGCTGGAGAGCTGGCTAAGTGGCGTAAGCGCTTGCTTTGTAAACACAAAGACATAAGTTCAGATCCCCAGAATCCACATAAAACCAAGGCAGAAGGCTAGCACCCAGAGAAAGGAAGGTTGCTGGATAGCTAATCTAGCTGGAACGGACTTTCTGGGTCAGTAAAAGTCACAAATATGGTGGAGAAATGATTGAGAAAAGACACCCCAGCGTCAACCTCTGGCATCCACACACGCATCATACACGTGCACATATGCAATCACGCAAAAAATGAAATGAAAATAAAAAAGACAAAGCAAGTACACTCAAATGGAAGAAAATGGAACAGAAGTGAGTAACGCAGTAAGCAAGAAGTAAAAGGCTTCGTCTGGGGCTCCCATGGTGGATCAGAAAAACCTACCCCCTCCCTTTGGCTCTAGCAATAAAGTAGTTTTGCTGCTGATAAGAAAGGAGGTTTTAGTTTATGCATCTCAGTAACAACAATCTAATGTCTTCAGCCCTTTCTGGCTTCTTAGGGGTGGAGTCACATTAGGAAAAGGGAAGATTCTTCCTCATTAGCCCTTCATTCCGAAGCATCTGGTTCTGTAGGTTTGCATCCAGTGTAAACTGAGACTTAAGCTTCTATCCCAACTGGGGGGTCTAGCCACCAGGTTCAGCTCTCACTAACTTCACAGGGGGGGGCGGTCAAACGAAGTTTGATCCGAGACACGCCCAGGTGGGGGCAAGCTTCCCCCGCAAGCAGTGTGTCTGAACAAAATTGCTTCTGTTTCTGTCATCATACTCCTTATCTGCAAAATGGGCAATAAATAACTGTCTGCCGTGATTTCCAATATCTCAGCAGCAGATTTTAGAACAAATGAAAATTCACATAGAGAGGGGACTGGAAGGATAGAAACGGTAGGGTGACGGGAGTTACTGTTTGTTTTGTCTACGCCTTTCAACTTCCTAAAAACAGACAAGTATTATCTTTGTATGAAAATTGCGATTCCCATTGTTTACATGCTTTTGTGTTCAAGCTCACGTAGATTAAAATAACCTTTGACATTTCTTCTCCTTTTCCTTTGCCCCATAAAATGTTCCCTTCCAAACAAGGAGGAGTTAAGGTTGATGCACTTTGAAAGCAAAGGACATACAGGTTCATTGGTTTCTAGATGTTGCTGTAACAAATGCTAATAAATGGTTTGCTGGCTTCAAACAGCATAAATTCGGACGTGAGGGCAGTCTAGCTCCAACATCTATTACCCCATTGATCGCCAGGCTGGATGTGGCCGCTCTGGCTGGCTAGGCCGGTATCCCCTTCCTCCCTTACTGCCTCATGTGCGCCCCTCCCAAACAAAGGAGGACAGGCCTTCTGTTAAGAGCATGCAATTAGCTGTGCTCCCCTGCTAAAACAATATAAATTCTTTCCGGTGCACTTCCGGAGGTCAGAACACTTAAATTTATTTTATGGCACTCATGTAAAAATGTAGGCAATGTCTGCTCGTGTGTGGAGGCCTTAAAGGAGACTCTGTTCCCTGCTGTTTGCAGCTGATGATTGCTTGGCTGTGCTCCTTGCGGTTTCGAAATGCCTTGCTCCAGTGTCTCCTTCCATCATTTCTCCTTCTTTCTTTAAGATGATACTTGTAAATCTATTGGATGCTTCAGATATCCAACGTAGCCTACCAATTTCCATGCCGGGATCCTGAAGAAAACATTTGAAGAAGGCCTGACTGTGGGTGTGGAATGTGGCAGGCTCCTACAGCCCCATCACTCAGGAGGCTGAAGCAGAAAAATCGCTGCAGTTTGGGGATTTGAGTCCAGCAAGGACAAATCAATAAGATGTTGCCTCAAAAATAAAAGGAAACCGAGGCTGCGGAGTTGACTCAGTTGGTAAAGTGGTGGCTGTGCAAGCTGAGGACCTGAGTTTGAATCCCGGCACCCACAGAAGCTGGGTGCGACAGCACATGTCTGTAAACGCTCAATGATAGGGCGTTAGAGCTGGGTGGATCTCTGGAGCCAGTCAGCCCAGCTGAATTGATGAGCTCTGGAGTCAATGGGAGACCATCTGCCAAAACACAACGGTAGAGAGTAACTGAGGGGGACACCAACGATTGACCTCTGGATTACACACACAAGTGCACACACCCCAGATGAGAACACACATAAAACAAAGTAATAAAGTATAATTTGCACGGTCCATTTCCCACAGGTGATTAATGGAACTTTTGGACGAAGTGATATAACTTATTTCATTCCATGGAACCAAAATGAGAGGGGAAGGATGAAAGAAAAAGCATGCAAGGGAAATCAACAAAATCCCTCACCGTGGAAAAGCATGACTCTTTCCAGGATCTCTGCTCTGTTCTTGCAGGAGGACTCTATTGGACCAGCTGCCTGAGAGGGAACGCAGAGTGTGTGGGTTTGGTGTGGTCTCAGAAGCTGATGTGGCCTATTGAAAACACCAAAATGACTGTGCCTAGCAACGAAAAGCTAGCAAAATCTCTAAAGGAACAAACTCAGTCTGAAGTTATTACATCTCCTTTGAAATGTCACTTCCTAATGTTTAAAGGCCTGGGGGAAGCCTCAAGTCGCTTGCTGAGCTTTGATTCAAAGGGAGCTTGAGTTCTCCAGTTCGGCACTAAAAGGGTGCCTAGAATAATTTTTGGAACAAAAAGCAAAAAGGTTCAAATTATTATTTTTTGTTGCAAAAATGCCACATTATCGAAGTAGCATCAGGGATGGATATTATCGTATCTCATCTATTATTAATGAGGTTCTGCCTTAATATGGTCTTTATAGGTGTGAGCCTTCCACCTAGAAGCTATCATCTAACACAATAACAACCCGAAATAATGAGGTGCCGGTGTGATGTTTTTCCTTTGTGAAGGTTTATACCTAGGGTTGCCTTTCCCTTTTCTTATAACAACAATGCTAAACTGTGGCATTTTAGACAGAGACAGGTGTAGGTTTTATTCGTAGTATAATAGTTTCTGTTTTGCATCTTTACAGTTCAGATTTACTGCAGAGAGAAACAAGAGTATTTTTAAAACTACCATTTCCCCTTGTGATACCGATTTAGATCTAGGGAATTCAAATGTCTTCCTATACTATGTGCTGAGAGAGAGGGGGAGGGGAGGGTAGAGGAAAGAACGAACAGCTACACAGTTTAGTTTGCAATACTGTCCTTTACAGCAAGCTATTACAAATAGTTGTGTTGGGGTTTGCTCCCCAAACTCTGCTTAGTCCTCGATATCATCTATCTATCTATCTATCTATCTATCTATCTATCTATCTATCTATCTATCTATCTATCTATCTATCATCTATCTGTCTATCTATATCTATCTATCTATCTATCTATCTATCTATCTATCTATCTATCTATCTATCTATCATCTGCTACAGGTTCACACTGTAGCCCAGGTTGGTGGGGCTCTGTAGCCAAGGATGACTTTGACCTTTTGAGCCTCTTGTCTTCATTTCTAGAGTTTGAATGTCACCACTCTTGATATATATGGTGTTGGCAATTAAACCCAGGACTTCTCTCATGCTAGAGAAGCGTTCTGCCAATTGAGCTGCAGCCTCAGTCTTAATTTGTGGATTCAAAAAGAAGACCTTGTTAAAAGATGTAATCTGGCTGGACGGTATTGGTTTATGCCTTTAATCCCAACACTCAGGAGGCAGAGGCAGACAGATCTCTGTGAGTTCCAGGTAAGTCTGTTCTACAAAGTGAGTTCCAGGACAGAAAGAACTATACAGAGAAAAAAAAAAAAAACCCTGTCTTGAGAAAACAAAATGAATGAATGAATGAATGAATAAATAAAAATAATAAAAAATAATTTAAAAAGTCTAACTTGTGTCTGAATAGGGATTTTCAGACCTTACCCAGAAGGCCTGTAGAAGGGAATCCAGGGACTCTTAGGAAAGGGCACCCCGAGCAGGGGCCTCTAGCAGGGTCCTGTAGAAAGTGTTTCCTTAGCTCTCTTGGGCCGGAGGGACAAGCCATAGAATGTGTGAGAAACTCATGTTCTTGTGGAATGCTTTCTCAAGGACTGGCTGTGACGTGGGAAGCAGGAGAGTAACAAAGTTGACAGGCACGTTGTGATCTTTTGTTGCTGTCAGGCATGAGTTAAGTAGGTTGCAAACCCTTCCTAATGTACTTTTCCCATTTAATTTTGTGGCTGCATAAACTTTCATAGCAAATAATGAGTCGGGGCTGTAGCCCAAATGTTACGGACTCTTTATGTATCAGGAGAGCCCGCGGAGTACAGTTCTGCATCCTAATAGCCTGCTTCAGCAGGCACCGGCTGGGCTGAGCAAGCCCATTTTGGCTAGAATAGGAATTCTGCAGAACTCAGAGGAACCCACCAGAGAGCTCCTTGGCCTCACTGCCATCTTTCCGTCTCTGTGGAAGCATTTTTCCTGAAGACTTGACAGCTGTTCCTCTTGGGCCAGAGTGAATTTGTCCCTCAGCTAGCATTCAGACTGTGCCTGTCTTGATTTGAGTGTTGAAGGATAAATTCTTACCTAGGAGTTCTGCTCCAACATCCACACCGTCACTCCTGTTCATTGACTACCTGTTCTCTAGCCCGTCTGCCACAGTGGCTCCATGCCTGTTTCCTGGCTGGGTGAGCCTACTACAGAGGGCTGGAGTTTCAGTGCATCCTGTGGGAAGCAGTACCTGACAAGAGAGGGAAGAGGATGCAGGTAAGCCTGAGAGAGCAGGCACAAAGCAGCTTTCTCTTGCACTGGTCCTCAATCTTAGACTCTGGGACTCTGCTGTGCTACTCTAGGAATGTAGCAATTTAGAAACCTGGATGTGGGGCTGGAGAGATGGCTCAGCGGTTAAGAGCATTGCCTGCTTTTCCGAAGGTCCTGAGTTCAATACCCAGCGACCACATGGTGGCTCACAACCATCTGTAATGAGGTCTGGTGCCCTCTTCAGGCCTTCAGGCATACACGGCAGAAAGAATATTGTATACATAATAAATAAATATTAAAAAAAACCCTAGATGTGAGAGCTACCTTGTGTCTGGGGGATGGTGAGGCCTGGAATCCGGCTCCAGTGCTCACAGCAGCCTCTGACATCTAGCAATCAACACTCAAGATGGAAGAGTACTGAGGAGGAAAAACATAAAATGATACTACATAGCATTGTCCCATTAGTGTGTGTGTGTGTGTGTGTGTGAGAGAGAGAGAGAGAGAGAGACAGAGAGAGAGAGAGAGACAGAGAGAGAGAGAGAGAGAGAGAGAGAGACAGAGAGAGAGAGAGAGAGAGAGAGAGAGAGAACTTCTGGAAGTAGGTAATGGGATTATATGTACTTAAATTTTTTTCATTTATTTTTTTTCTGTTTTTCAGTTTTTAAGGATATACCGATAACAAAAAGGCAAAATAAGACAAAAATGATTGTAAAATACTAGGTGTAAGACAAAACTTTATTGAAGGATCTAATGTCTTATTGAGAAATAGTATGTGAACCGTCTCTAAATTGCCAGGCAGTTGATGCTGGGGAAGTTCAAGCTGGAATTGCAGAGGACCAAAGGTTCTGGAAGCAGAAGAGATGCTCGTGTGGCAGCTGGAGCAGAGAAATGTACAGTGTTGGTTCTGAAATGGTGGGGTGAGGGGGTAGTTGAAGATGGCAATGATGTTAAAGATGGCAGAGGCATCTGTGATTCTCAAGGCCTCTTCTCTCTCTAATGATTGAATTAAACGGAGCCCCCAAGGCTTCTGTGAAATCTCTGGAGGTTTCCCTTGCAGATAGAAAATCATTTCAAGCAGATAACAGGGTTTAGTTCTCATAGGAGTCAGGATTATGAACCAAATGCTTTTGTTTAGGAGGAAACGATAGCCCTAGAAAGCACATCTGAGGCACTCTGGCAAGCATTTTCTTTATTCTGTCTCTCTGCTGTTGGCTTTATCAGTGGCTGGATAGCTCCATGACAGTACCAGCAGCCGTCAACAGTACAACGGCGCCAAAGGGGGTTTCTGGCCCTCTTGGAAAGGTTGCATTTAACCTTTCAGGGTACATTATTCACTTAGGACTTTATGATTGAGGGCTTAAACTTTTGCCTGCAGTCTGATTGTATGTATGCAATAAAGACAAGGTAAGAACACATGCAACATCACAAAGAGTAACATGACACCAGTAAAATCTAGTGACTTTACAACAGCAAGACTTGAACAACTAAAAATAGATGAAGCAGAAGAAAATGACCTAAAAAATAACTTCAGGAGAATGTTTGAGGCCCTTAAAGAAGAATGAGAAATTGCCTCAAAGAAATGGAGGAAAAGACAAACAAAAAATTGGAAGACATCAACAAATTGCTTAAAGAAAACCAAGAAAAAGCAATCAAACATATGAAAGAAAATATTCAAGACTTGAAAACTGAAATAGAGACAATAAAGAAAACACAAGCCGAGGGAATTATAGAAACAGAAATTATGAGAAAATGACCAGAAATTTTTTTTCCAAGCAAATGGACCTAAAAAAACATCTGGTGTAGTTATCTAACAAAACAGACTTCAAAGTAAAGTCAGTCAAAAGAGACAAAGAAGGACATTTCATATTAGTCACAGGGAAATCCCATCAAGAGGAAATCCCAATACTGAACATCTAGGCCCAAATATAATGGTGCCTTCAAATGTAAAAGAAAAACTCCTAAAGCTTAAATCATACACTAAACTCCACACACGAATAGTGGGAGACTTCAACACTCCCCTCTCACCACTGGACAAGTCAGTCAGTCAAAAAAATGAACAGAGAAATAAGGGAACTAACAGATGTTATGACTCAAATGGACTTAACAGACATCTATAGAATATTCCATCCAAACATAAAAGAACATACTTTCTTCTCAGCACCTCATGGAACCTTCTCAAAAATTGATCACATACTTGGTAACAAAGCAAACCTCAACAGGTACAAAAAATTGGAATAACCCAATGTATCTTATCGGACCACCATGGCTTAAAATTAGAATTCAACAGCAACACTAATTATAGAAAGCCCACAAACACATGGAAACAATGCTCACCTGGATCATCAATGGGTCAAAGAAGAAATAAAGGGGGAAGTTAAAGGCTTCCTAAAATTCAATGAAAATGACCTCACAGCATACCCAAATTTATGGGACACAATGAAAGCAGTGTTAAGAGGAAACTTTATAGCACTAAATGCCAACATAAAGAAGCTGGAAAAATCCCACATTAGTGAATTAACAGAACATTTGAAAACTTTAGAGCAAAAAGAATCAAAATCACCCAAGAGAACTTGAAGGCAGAAAATAATCAAATTGAGAGCTGAAATTAACAAAATAGAAACAAAGAAAACAATGCAAAGAATCAATGAGACAAAGAGTTGGTTCTTCGAGAAAATCAACAAAATAGCTAAACCTTTATCCAAACTAACCAAAAGGCAGAGACTATCCAAATTAACAAAATCATAAATAAAAAGGTGTACATAACAACAGACTTGGAGGAAATCCAGAGAATCATCAGGTCATATTTTGAAAACCTGTACTCCACAAAATTGGAAAACTTAAAGGAAATGGACAACTTTCTAGATAAATATCACTTACCAAAATTAAATCAAGACCAGATAAGCAAATTAAGTAGATAGATCTATAACTGCTAAAAAAAAAATAGAAACAGTCATCAAAATCTCCCAACCAAAAAAAAAGCCAAGGACCAGATGGTTTCAGCGCAGAATTCTACAAGATTTTCAAAGAAAAGCTAATACCAATACTACTCAAATTGTTTCACACAATAGAAACAGAAAAAACATTGCCAAACTCTTTTTATGAGGCTACAATTGCCCTGATCCCCAAACCACATAAAGACATTACTAAGAAAGAGAATTTCAGATCAATCTCACTCATGAACATTGATGCAAAAATACTAAATAAAATACTGGCAAATCGAATTCAAAAACACATCAGAACCATCATCCACCATGATCAAGTTGGCTTCATCCCAGAGATGCAGGGAAGGTTCAACATATGAAAATCTGTTAACATAATCCACCATATAAACAAACTGAAAAATAAAAACCGCATGATCATCTTATTAAATGCTGAAAAACTTTTGACAAAGCACAACATCCCTTCATGATAAAAGTCTTAGAGAGAGCAGGGATACAAGGAATATATCTAAACATAATAAAGACAATGTACAGCAAAGCCAACAGCCAACAGCCAACATCAAACTAAATGGAGAGAAACTCCCAGTGATCTCACTGAAATCAGGAGCATGACAGGGTTGTCCACTCTCTCCATATCCATTCAAAATAGATCTTGAGGTCCTAGCTAGAACAATATAACAACAAAAGTTGATCAAGGAAATAAAAATCAGAAAAGAAGAAATCAAACTCTCACTATTTGCTGATGATAGGATAGTTTACATAAACAACCCAAAATTCTACCAAAGAACTTCTACAACTCATAAACACTTTCAGTAATGTAGCAGGATACAAGATTAACTCAAAAAAAAAAATCAGTAGCCCTCCTTTACACAGATGATAATGGGCTGAGAAAGAAATCAAAGAAACATCACCTTTCACAATAGCCACAAATAGCATAAAATATCTCGGAGTAACTCTATCCAAACAAGTGGAAGACTTGTATGAGAAGAATTTTAAATCTTTGAAGAAAGAAATTGAAGAAGACACCAGAAAGTGGAAAGATCTCCCATGCTCTTGGGTATGTAGAATTAACATAGTAAAAATAGCAATCTTACCAAAAATAATTTACAGAGTCAATGCAATGCACATCAAAATCCCAGAAAAAATTCTTTACAGACCTTGAAAGAACGGTACTCAACTTCATATGGAAAAGCAAAAAACCCAAGATAGCCAAAACAATCCTGTACAATAAAAGAACTTCTGGAGCCATCACAATCCCTGGCTTCAAACTCTACTACAGAGCTACAGTACTGAAAACAGCCTGGTATTGGCATAAAAACAGACAGGAGGATCAATGGAAATGAATGGAAGACCCAGATATTAATCCACACACATTTAGATACCTGATTTTTGACAAAGAAGCAAAAAAAATCAGATGGAAAAGAAAGCATATTTAACAAATGGTCCTGTCACATCTGGATATCAACATGTAGAAGAATAAAAACAGATCCATATCTGTCACCATGTACAACACTCAAGTCCAGATAGATCAAAGACCTCAACATAAAGCCAGCCACACCGAACCTCATAGAAGAGAAAGTGGGAAGTACACTTGAACACTTTGGCACAGAAGACCACTTCCTAAATATAACCTCAGTAGCACAGACCCTGAGAGAAACAATTAATAAATGGGACCTCCTGAAACTGAGAAATTTCTGTAAAGCAAAGGACATGGTCAATAAGAAAAAATACCAGCCTACAGAATTGGAAAAGATCTTCACCAACCCCACATCAGACAGAGGTCTGATCTCCAAAATACACAAAGAACTCAAGAAAGTGATCATCGAAAGAACAAATAATCCAATAAAAAAATGGAATATGACCTAAACAGAGATCTCTCAACAGAGGAATTTAAAATGGCTGAAAGACACTTAAGTAAATGCTCAACATCCTTAATCATCAGATAAATGCAAATCAAAAGAACTCTGAGATTCCATCTTATACCTGTAAGAATGGCCAAGATCAAAAACACTGATGACAATGTATGCTGGAGAGGATGTGGGAAAAGGGAACACTTCTGAATTGCTGGTGGGAATGCAAGCTGGTACAACTCCTTTGGATGTCAGTGTGGTGATTTCTCGGAAAATTAGGAAACAACCTTCTTCAAAACCCAGCAATACTACTTTTGGGTATATATCCAAAGGATGCTTAATCGTGCTACAAAGACACTCAACTATGCTCAACTATGTTCTTAGCAGCATTGTTTGTCATAGCTAGAATCTGGAAACAACCTAAATGCCCCTCACCTGAAAAGTGGATAAGGAAAATGTGGTATATTTACACATTGGAGTACTTACTACACAGCAGAAAAAAATAATGACATCTTGAAATTTGCAGGCAAATGGATAGATCTAGAAAACATTATATTGAGTGAGGTAACCCAGACCCAGAAAGACAATTATCATATGTACTCATTCATAGGTGGTTTTGAAACATAAAGCAAAGAATACCAGCTTACAAATCACAATCCCAGAGAACCTAGCCACCTATGAGGACCCTAAGACATACATGGATCTAATCTACATGGGAAGTAGAAGACAAGATCTCTGGAGTAAATTGGGAGCATGTGGATCATGGAAGAGGGTTGAATAGGAGGGGAGAGGTAGGGAGGAGAGCAGAGAAAAATGTATAGCTCAATAAAGTATATTATAAAAAGAAAAAAATTGAAAATTCTAGTAGTGCATCTTAGTGGTAGAGCACACAGCTTAGTGGTGACACACCAGGCTTAACTACCAGCATCACAATGGACAGATAAATAAATATGGATCTATTGCAATTTTTACTTCATGTCAGATGTACATTACACCTCATTTATTTCCCATCTGCCCTGAAAACCTGAAGCTATTGCTTTGGAAACAGAACTTGATCTCGGCTGCAACAGGTGGGAAGTAGCTCTGTAATTCGCAGACTAGCAGCCTTTCTTTGCTAATATCTTTCTAATTATCATGTAGACGTAGCATCCCACCATAATTATTATCAGCTAATTAGACCTTAAAATGTGTCTTTGATAACACCTTTGGCATTTAATTATGTAACTGGAAATGTACGGATGTCATTAAGGGGACATATGACTACAGTAAAGTGTAATTAGATCTCATTTTTGTTTCTTGATATCCTATTGATTATGATAATAGTTTTGTAGCTTTTATAACTTCTTTGGGAATGGTCACATGAAATTGATAGTGTATGGATTAAACACACATTTTAATAATGTTTAAGAGGGATATTATAAAGAGAGAAATCGTGAGAAGACAAAATGTGGCTGGTTGTTTCTGATGCCATTTAACAAATGCTGACAATAAATAAATAAATGGATATTATAAATAAATAAAGGGATATTATGAAGAGAGAAATCATGAGAAGAGGAAATGTGGCTGGTTGTTTCTGATGCCATTTAACAAATGCTGACAATTAAGAAATTGTTTGTTTTCAAGTTTTTTTAAAAAAAAAATCTAACAAATGAAGAACTTATAAGAAATGATTTCCCGCTGTTAGGAAACAGAAAAATAACCATCAAACTACTTTTGCTGTTTTGAAAGAATCAAATACGTTTCCCCAAAAGTTGTGCACATTTTAATTGCCCTGGCACCCATTCAGGAAATGCGCGGTGAATCTTTGTGTTGAATAGGAATCCCTTTTTAGAACAATGTAGTCAGTTTTATTTCTTTGTAGGAGAACTAATGACCAGCTTGAAGGCTGTTTAATCTAGTAGGACTGGCTGATAACTCTAAAGGCTCTCCAGGACAAAGGTCTGTCCCCTTGTATCTTCAGAACATCTATAATGTCTAATCATGTGGTCCATAGGTGCTTAATGAATATTCATTGCCTGCTCAGCTAGGAGTTTGGGGAAAATAGGCTTTCTCTCATGTGGACAATGAAACGTACCTTGAGAAAGCAAGCCACGATTCTGATCTGGGGAGTCGGCTGGGTCATTCTGTCCACAGAAGGGGCTGTCAAATGGGGAAAAATTGGTATCACAGAGGGGAGGGATTTCTGTCAACAAGACCAGGTGGAAAAGAGAGTTCCATAATCTTTCTTTCAATCTGAACTTATACAACTAATTTAAGATGGATAGATGAGTTGATTTATGGAGTTTTAACTCCAAGTCCTGATTTGTCATAAAAATGTGAGAAATGAGCTGGAATTTGGGTACCATCTGAAATGTAACACAGATGAACAAGCTCATTGCTCAAAGCCAGAGAGAATGGAAGACATCATTGTGTAAAAGCAGCCAAGTGCGAGGCATCTATCACTAGCTGTAAATTTGGGTAAACACAGTTCTCATTTTCTAGCTGAGATCAAATGAGGAGATATTAGGTTTTACTTTGATGCTGAAGCTCTGCTAGGCACAGAATGGCAACTGCCCTGATGCCACACAGCATATGGTTACACATAGAAACTGAACACATAAACGTGTTTTCCCCTTCTATTTTTTTTAACAAGGTCTTTCTTATCAAATACAAACAGCTTTGATTATTTGGGTGCACCAACTTACATCTGAGATGAGTATCTCTTGTGTAAAAGATGAGTATATAGACAACGTATCCACTCCTAAAGCCGTGCTGGTGGATGTGGGGAATCACAATGTGATCTGGGTCTGGCTGAGATACCTGTAGTCCTATTGGTTCATCCAGAAGATCTGGATGGCTAGGTGGGTGTCTCCTCTTTCCCTATCTGCTCTGTTACATCCTTCCTGAAGCTGTACCATTCATTAAAGAGAAGGATTTCTCCTGATACATGGAGAACATTCTTTGGTTCAGGGTATAACAGGAGCTGTACTTCTCCACCAAAACTTCAAAGCAAGTTCTCGAAGGGCTGCGTTGGTAACCATGCCCTCCTGTAAAACAGAGCAATCGGTATCTGCAATGCAGGGCTTTTAGGAAGAGAGAAAGTGTTTGTAAAACACGGCCTGGTCTTAGTTAAACAGCACATATGTTTCCTCTTTTGACTGTTTGGAATTGAGATGTAGATTCTGTTGCCCATGAAAAGAGAAAACATAGCTTATTATCTTTTTTTTTAAAAAAAAACTATAAGAAGATAAGAAATACCAAAAAGGACAAACTACGAGTCACAGAAGCTGTGACTGAGCCTTGGCCTTGGAAGTAGCGATTGCTTTCATTCTGGGAACGAAAAAAATTTTGTGCCTTGGCTCCGTGAGAGACCAGAAACCTGGGTCTAGCACATTTCTTTTATGGATTTAATGGTCTTTAATGAGTCCCTTAAAGCTAAAGTGAAACCAACTGAAGTACTTGTGAGGAGCAAAGGGACCGCCACAAGAAGAGAGAGGGGAGGGGGAGGGATGTTTGAGGTGGACGAATGTGACCTGTGATGATACATGTGTGGAAATGCCATAATCAAATGCCTTTCTTTAGATGCTAGCCAAAAATTAATAAAAACAAAGAGATTGAGCTAATCTCTCAGATTCCTTCCAGAACAGTGATAACGGAAGGGAGGAACAGCAGCATTAGGATTTGGAATCTAATATAAAGGGACATGTCTACGTTTGAATCCCAACCCTCTGTGTCTGTCTCTCTTTGTAAAGTAGTATGATGACCCATATCTTGCCAGTTATTATGGAAATAGAACACCAGCATATGAAGGTATCTCGTGGTGTGATACTGTCCCTTCCATGTCTCCCTCATCTTCATCTCAGCCACTTTATAGACAGCAGCTCAGGCTATTCAGCCGGAAACTGATCGTCAAGTGTTGCCTTAAGAGCGAAGGCCTTCTTTCCTGTAAGGCCTTACCTTCCTGGAACACTCTGACATAGCTTACATGGGGCTTTCCTGTCTGCCTTTCCGGCTTCCAGATTCCCTCACTGAGCTACTCCTGGGTTAGACAGCCAAGTTCAGGCACCGTCTGCAAAAGAACACATGTTACTGAAAAAACGAAAGGCTCTGAGGTCGGTACCTGGTGCGTGCGTGTGCGCACACACATATGCATGCTTTGTACTATTCAGATAATTTCAAATGAAGTATTTGTTTCTTGGGAGAAGCGAAACACTTAGCAGAGGGTGGAAGGAAGCTTAGCCAGGTTGGTTAAAGTCTAACCCCTCCCCACTTCCTACTTCTGGCCCACTTTAACCAAAGAGGGATGATGGAACAGTAGCCACCCCACAGCATCACTGCAGGGGTTAAGTGCACAATGGCTGGTTTTAAGTAAACTTGACACAAGTTAGAGTCACCAGAGAGGAAGGAGCCTCTGTTGAGAAAATGCCTCCATGGGATCCAACTGCAAGACATTTTCTTAATCAGCAATCAATGTGGCGGGGGGGCGCCTTTTGCGGATGGTGCCATCCCTGGGCTGGTAGTCCCGGGTTGATAGGAAAGCAGACGGAAGAGGCTATGGAGATCAAGCCAGTAAGCAACACTCCTAAATGGCTCTGCCAGCTTACTGCCTGCTTGAGTTTCTGCCTTGATTTCCTTCAACAATGTGGAAGTAAAAGCTGAATAAATCCTTTCCTCTCCCAGTTTATGGTTATGGTGTTTGGTAACACCAACCTAAGACTAGCTAACAATTGAGACCCTAACTAAGACAAAGAGAGATGATATTTGTGACATGCTTGGCACTTCATAGGCACGAAGGAAGTCCTTTTTGGGGGGGGTTTATTTTATATAGTGTCTTGTTAAAGAACCCTTACTAGCTTAGAACATGCAGCTAAGCTTCTGCCTCAGCTTCCCGAGTGCTGGGATTACAGATGTGTCCTGCTAACCAAGGTGAAGTGTTTTAAGAAACAGAGATAAAAGGATAATTATAGACACAGCAAATTTTTTTTATATAAAGTGAGATACACAAAAAATTAGGTAAATTATCTTAGCTGCTTTACCAAAGGGGAAATGGGCCCTTTGACTCCTGCAGGCTTCTCAGGACCAGGCCCCCTTGTTCTGGTCTTTCAGAAGTGCTTGAGAACCATTGCAATGGGGTGCAATACACTATATTTATTAAACAAATTATATTTTGACAATTTTTTTATTTATAATATTAGTACCTGTTAATGATCAAGGCAGAAGATTTCCATTATTTTCCTCTTACAGAATTGATGCCGTCCCCTTGCTTTTGTGGAATCAGATAACACTGGATGGTGGTTGTGTCCACTCGGTCTGGTGAAAATTAAGCACATGTCTCTTCAAGCTGAGTATGTGAATATTTGTGTGCGTTTTCTGGGTGGATAGAAAAGTCCCAATCCAGAGACCGCTTATGAGTACTAGAGGGTATCAAAGAGACTTCACCTTTTAATACAAAGGAATCCATTGCTAGAAACTTTTGCAGGTAATTTGGTACAAGTGAACTTCATTTTTAACCTTTCGCTCTGATTGATGTGATTAGGTCACTGGAGGAAGTGGCTTCAAGAGTATGATTAAAACACTTTGAGGAAATCATTTCTGTCTTAAGTACCTGGTGTGTATTTGGGGGTGGGGTGGGGAGTGTTTGTCCTTTTTCATAAGAAAAAAAGGCCAGGAAATGAAGAAATATTGACTTTTAAACATTGTTCTGTGCAGAAATGAAAGATCACAAGACAGCAGGGCTTCTTCCCAGATGGATGCTGGGACAGGGCTGGCCCAGTTCAGCGTATCCAGAGAGAAGTTCACCCACTTACCAGGATTTTCCTCTTACCACATTCTGACCATTTCTGATTATACATTTCTCTTACTTCTAATTCTTCCTCTAACAAGACTAAGGCTTGGGGTCAATGCTACAACGCAAACTCAGCGCTCCCGTCAGCTATTCCTTTTCCTTTCGTTAATTGAGTCAATTTTCTTTCTCTGCTTTATACCAGCGCTCATCTCTTTAACTGGAGCCTCGGAATGGGTGACTAAGTTTAGCCTGTTGGGACTAGAGGAACTGCGGCTTTTGCCCTAAAATCCTGGTGGCTGGTCCTGCTCAAATCCAGTTTTGATTAATTATACTCCAAAAAGAAAAGGTATTTTCAGTGTTGCTTTTGTGCTTCAAATGTATTCAGAGGCTCCTAAATAGTCTTCAAAAAAATCTATGTAACTTGTAGGTATTATGTATCACAACATCTTATTATAGGCAATATATATATATATATATACATGCATATATATATATGTATATCTATGCACACACATATAGTAGAGAGGAGTGTTTAAGGACACAACTAAGTGTAACTAGACTTTCAAATCTGAAAAATCTGAACAATCACTCTGAACTTTTTGTGTCCTTTGTCATTTTCTTCAGAGGAACAGGCTTCTGTGCCACTACCTCACGGTTCAAGAAGATACTTCTAGAGGGAGTAGCTTGTGGGTGACCTATCTGAGCCCACTGGTTCGCGGAACAGTGATTAACATTTAAAATGCATGTGAAGTAGACTCCTAATTAAAGTCCAATAATCTAAGACTTTGAACCTTTTCACCATCTTTGGAAATAATCACAGATGCCTGCTGCTTATCATGAACGGCAAAGGACCGACTCTCTCACCACCTTTCCGCCAACTGCAGAAGTGATTATCCACCGCGAAGATCTGTAAATCGGGCATGCTGCAAAGTCAAATGTCTCCTCCTAGCTAAAACTGTAGGCAAACCATCTTGATTTCAGGGAGAATAAAAGTCCACAGAGCTCCCAGTCTAGGTGGATTTGCAAATATGCACCACAATCAGAGAAGGTGGGCTCTGATGTAGATGGAAGAGTCATCGAGGACTCTCAGTGGCAGCTGAGACATGACGGTAATAAGGGAAGTGATTCTCCTTTTGGTCTTTCTTCTTTAGTTTTGTTGACTCTGTGGGAGAGTAAACACGAAACAGGGAGGGGAAGAAACAGGCCTGGTAGCAGCGCTGTGTACATGTAGTCCCAAAGTCAGAATCAATCAATTTATCCAAAGGAGATGAGAGGATTTAAATCTTCAGGAACTAGATGTTAGCTGTATGTCAAAGAATCAGTCAATGTATTTGCTGACACACACACACACCCAGAGAGAGAGAGAGAGAGAGAGAGAGAGAGAGAGAGAGAGAGGACAGGGACAACTGACATGTTGTGCTTGGTGAGTGCTAGACTCTTAGGTACATATCATTCTCTCTCTCTCTCTCTCTCTCTCTCTCTCTCTCTCTCTCTCTCTCTCTCTCTCTCTCTCTCTCTGTGTGTGTGTGTTTGTGTCAATGGACATCAAACCCAACTACATTGTTAGCCCTTCCTTACGAACCTATGCAGTAGCCAAATGAAGTAGGCTGCATTAATTCCCTGGTGAGGGATTTGAGAAGTTGGTACAATGAGTTTAACATTTCACAGATTTAATCTTTAAATCTATCTGATTTGAAAATTCATGGCTTTTGTACCTTCCAAGTTGCCTCTCAAAATTGTTACCTTAGGAAATAAACTTTTAGAAAAAAGAATTTCAGACCTCTGGTGGCATAATTTGACTAATAGTTTCTTTTTAAAAGGCTTGAATATTGAAGACTTGGTCCCCTGTTAATGGTGCTATTGACCAATAGCTGGCCTGTGAGTGTAAGCAGAGACTGCACCTTTATTTCCCAGCCACCCAGACCCAAATAATCACACACAAACTATATCAATCACAACACTGCTTGGCCAATGGCTTAGGCATATTCCTACTTAGCTCTTATATCTTAAATTAACTCATTTCTGTTAATCTATGTAATGCCACGAGGCTATGGCTTACCAGAAAGATTCTGGTATCTTTCACCTTTGGCAACTACATGGCATCTCTTTGACTCTGCCTACTCTCTCTATATATATCTCTGTTCGGATTTCCCGCCTGGCTGTATACTCTGCCCTGCCATAGGCCAAAACATCTTTTTTATTGACCAATGGTAATAAAACATATTCACAGCAAACAGAGGAAAATCCCACATCATATGAGAACATCCATTTCATTGGCGGGCTACTCTGTTGTTGGATTTATAACTGAATGGCCTACTTGAAGGTAAGTCACTGGGGGGAGGGCTGCCTTTGGAGGGTTTGTCATGCCCCTAGTCCCTGTCTGTCTTCTCTCTCTGCTTTCTGGCTGCCATGAGGAGAGTCACTTGACATTGTCCTTCTGTCATGGTGTTTTTGCATGATCATGAGCCTAAACCAATAAAGTTGGATAGTCGTAAATTGAAACATGTGAAGCCATTAGCCAAGTTAAATCTTTGCTCCTTTAATTTGAATTTTTTTTAAGGTATTTTGCCACAGTGATTATACTTAAAAAAAACGAAGCACAACACAAACAAAACACCAACAAATATTCCTAGACACCAAGACAATGTGGTTATAATGGCTGTTTGTTGGGTAAGCAGCAGCTAGTAGGGCCAGGCTACTACAGCCTGGGACATAACACAAAAGGATTCCTGCCTACAACAGAACTCCAAAAAGCTCTCCAGTGTGGTTTAGTCAACCCCACAGTCTGTCTGGTAGACGCAGACTGGGGAACTTAATGTGTATTTGTCCTTTCCTTA
The DNA here is from genome assembly GCF_950005125.1 of Chionomys nivalis. Taxonomy (NCBI): domain Eukaryota; kingdom Metazoa; phylum Chordata; class Mammalia; order Rodentia; family Cricetidae; genus Chionomys; species Chionomys nivalis. The sequence continues at coordinate 51,982,363 of NC_080096.1, forward strand.
TTCCACATGAGGCAGGATCCTACCTTGTGATCCAGGCTGACCTGAACTCATAATCCTTCTGTCAGCCTTTTGACTACTGGGATTCCAGCAAGGCATCACTATGCCAAGCTAATGTTTCTTTCTTTCTTTCTTTCTTTCTTTCTTTCTTTCTTTCTTTCTTTCTTTCTTTCTTCCTTCCTTCCTTCCTTCCCTCCCTCCCTCCCTCCCTCCCTCCCTCCCTCCCTCCCTCCCTCCTTTCTTTCTTTCACAAAACAAAAAAACCACAACCAGCCAATGAATTTATCTTCACCTTCGGGAAATCATTCATTTGATGGTGACATTTAATAAATTCATGTTATTTCCTTCAATGTTCTGTTTGTAAACAGAAAAGTGATTATGAACACCCTTGTGCAGTTAACTGTTCTCTAGCTCCAACATCAGAAGGCTCTGATGGCTATGGTTTAATTTTCCATTTCGATGAGATAAATGTTTTTGGTTTGCATATAAAGAGTGAGGTATGATTGCATTTGTCTTTCTGTGCTCGAGTTATTTTTCTTGACCCAATATTCTCCTGTTCCATCATTGTTGCAATGAATGATGAGGTTTCATATTTTCATATTCATCCCCCACTCTCTTAGACACACACATCTCTTCTATTTATTTTTTTTCAGTACTAGAAATTAAGCCCAGAGACTTTCACATGCTAGATATCCACTCCACTAATAAGTTACAGCCCCAGTCCTCATTCTTTTATGGTGGATGAATAATATCCCATTGTTCATTTATGCTACATTTTAAACTAATAAATAATCTCTTTGTGTGTGTGTGCACGCGTGTGTTTGTGTGTGTATGTAGGCGAGTATTCATGTTTAAACACTTACACTTGTGTGGAAGCCAGAGGACAACCTTGGGTGTTGCTCTTCAGGATTTCTCCCTGTGATCCAGGGCTTTCTGATTTGATGGGGAAGGCTGGCTAAGTAGCCATAGAAGCTGCTTATCTCCTCCCCTCTAGGGCTGAGATTAGCTTTGTGCTAACATATCCTTTTATGTGGATGCTGGAGATTGAACTCAGGTTCTCATGCTTGTGTGGTAAGCACATTACCACCTGGGTCATTTCCTCCGCCTCCACATTTTCTGTATCTGTTCATTCACTGATGGACATCTAGGTTGTTGCCAAGTCTATATGAACAATGCTGCAGTAAGAAAGGAGATGCTATTTAGGCATAGGGATACCTTTGCATGTTTTTTATATTTACCTCATAATGTTATAGTAACTATTAAATTTATATGCTTATAATATATGCATATGGCTTTAAAAATCACAAGATCCCTATAAAGCAGTGTTCATATATACAGAGACTATATTCTGCATTTCTTGGTCATTCTACACACACACACACACACACACACACACACACACACCCCAGAGGATCCTAAAACTACAGGAAATGGCACTACCATAAGCTGAGAGAAACCTAGGTGTCTCCACCACTGTGTGGAAGAAGGGACCTATTGCCCTATATGCACAGCTGCACGGGGGTGACTGGGAGTAAGTGGAGTCTGATCTCATTTATTTCTCTTTACTGTGGTAAATCATTAACTTGAAGCCTACTGTTAGCGGTAGCCAGCTCTGCACTAATATCGTTTCAGAGTTCCTGGTGCTTTCAAGGGGCATGAAGGTCACTAAGTATCTTTTCCAGACTGTAGGTATTGTTGGTGGAAGAGTCTGCCAAGAAGTTGTTGATGCCCATACCCGATGATTTTGTTCTTGAAGTTATGGGAAGCAAATGAGCACCGGATCCGTCAAGGCCATTTCCAGTGAGTCACTTTTCTGATTCCAGTTGCATTCTAATTAATATCATGGAGCGTTAGCAAACTAAGTAAGGAGCAATTATTAGCTATCAGATTCTGGGTCTGGGAGAGAAATGATAGTACATTGTGCATAATTTTTGCATCATTAAAAATTAAATCCCATAAGCGTAATGACTCAAACATCAGATTCTGACAGTATCTGCAGATGATAAACTGGGGGATGTAAGAAAACAATTTACTATGTAATGGTGCAATATTTTCTAGTTAGACAGAATTTCTTCAAAAAAGACAAAAATATATTACGTATCAAGTTGTTTCTAGAGATGGCAGAAGGAGAACAGTTATTTAATGTAGTTTCCTCACACATTCAAGTCTACACACAGAGGATGGGTTGTTGTATAGAGAACTTTTATGCATTTTCTATTTTGCAGAAGGTAATTTAATGAGAAGAGCATGGCTCTCGTCAAATAGATACATGTTTGAATGTTAGGTCTGTGACCTTTGTAATTGTATGAGTTTGTACAAGTTTCCTAATATTACACATTTTCAATTTTGTCACCTACCTTCTTGTTGAGAGTTTTTGTGCAGATTAGTGAGTGGACATGGTTAGAGCAAGTCCCTTTGCATCTAGCACAGCACAGACAGTGTAAAATGACAGTCCCCTCTCTTTCTCTGCCACATTGAGCTAAATGGGATACCTCATGTTTCTAGGTTGAACCTAGTAGTAGGGACCAAAGCATGCTTGCTGAAATCTCAGATAAGTTCCATCTGTGAGATCTTTGAATGCTAAGCCCTTTAGTGACATCATCAGAGCCAGCCTTCCTGGAGGGTCTGAGAAAGGAGTTCCTGGAGTCTGTGCCTCTTTGTTTGCTTTTGCTTTGCATTTGTTCTTCGGTGACTGCAGGCTTCAAGGAACTAAGATGTAGCTTCTATCCAAGCCTGTAACAACATTAAGACGTGTACTCGTGAGGACAAGACACTTAGGTCTGGTGCTGGTTCCAGAGCCATTGCCCCACAATGCCAATCCCTGGCTACAGAAAATTCAAGAGATGATGTAGGTGGGTCTTCTATCTATCTGTTGCTTTCATTGGTTAATTAATAAAGAGAACTGCTTGGCCTGATAGGTCAGAACATAGGTAGGTGGAGTAGACAGAACAGAATGCTGGGAAGAAGGGAAGTGAGGCAGACGCCATGGAGCAAGCCGCCAGGTCAGACATGCTGAATCTTTCCCAGTAAGCCACCACTTCGTGGTGGTACACAGATTATTAGAAATAGGTTAGTCAAGATGTGAGAATTAGCCAATAAGAGGCTGCAGATAACGGGCCAGGCAGTTTCCGTCTTATTTCTGGGGCTAAGCTAGCCATGCGGGAGCCAGGTGGGACGAAAAGCAGGCCTGCTCGCCTCCTCACCACAAAGAGACTTCTGGATTGCTCTCCTCTAGGGTCTACGAACTATCTAGTCACATTGGGTTCCATCTCATTGTGTGGGCCTTAGATGCCATCAGAAAGAGGTGCTTACTCTCACCACACTCATGCTCCCAGTATACCAGGTGGACTATCTAGCATGTCTTATATTGAAATGGAAGTTTCATGCTTGCAAATATTTTAGTATCTTAGTTTTCTGTCATTTACTGATTGCTTTTCAATCAGTATAGTTGTGTGCCTTGGGACTGTGGGATACTGAAGAACTTACATTTTTATTTATATTTTATGAGATGGAAAGAAGAAAGGAAGAATCATACATCAAATGGATTGAAAAGAGATGAGACACAGCGGATTTGTGCCAGACAAAATAATAACAAAGGTAAAGAAATTTGGCTTGAGAATGGGCATTCAAACTTCCTTTCAGCTCTGTCATTCCTGGTTTGTCATCTGGCCAGCTTGCTTCAGCCCTTTGACCTTGGGCTTTATGTTCTGTGATGTGGTTGAGGAAAGACATTACCTAGATGTGTTTACACATGTTGTTTGTGTCTTGAAACCATTAATGCACACACCTAATTTTTCAAATGTCTGGGGAAATCACTGCTGGAGGTTTAAAAGTATGTTTCTAGTACTTTGAAGAAAGAGGACTGTGGGTGGAACACCAGACCTGAAGATGATATGACCTCTTGCTAGGGACAGTGATGTAGAATATGAATAGAATGAACTGTGGAACTTTAAGCTCAGTATGACCTAACCACAGTGGTCACACAGTCGTTCAAAGAGGAATCAGGAAGTGTGTCCATTTGTAACTGCTTCTGTCTGGTTCACAACCTTCGTAGTAATAGATAAATAAGTAAATAGGTTTTTAAAAGTCAGGGTAATTTGCCAAGTATTTTACATGCACACACATGCACACAACTGTGAAAGCTATAATCGGATAGCAATAACTTAATAGGACCATCCAGCAATAGATCACAGGAAGATCTGAAAGCAGAGGGCTTTTAGACTGGGAGGTGAGACATGAGGATACTGCCTTCTGTCTTTGAACATCTGACGTCTTTTTGTGTCTTTGAAGTTTTGTGTTTTTTTTTTTATTATAATATTAATGGAGAGACTAGAACAGAAAGGGGAAGAGAGCACACATTTATTCTTTCTTGCTCAGAGTGAGAAAATTGTAGCTTTCAAAAGGCCAAAGCCGGGGAATTTGGAAAGGGTAGGAAAAAAAAAACCGAATGGATGGTTGAGATAAATGGAGATTTCATTTCTTGTTTTACTCTGAGAATATTTATCAAGGGTTTATTATGAGGCAAACTCTCCATCCCCACAAAAGAAAAGTGAACAGGAAAAGATGACATAGTGTCTAAAATCTATCCTACGATGTGGGGTTACAGTAACAATATGTGAAGTTTCTTTTCTAGGGAGCAAGAGAACAGGAGTGTGCAATGGGGTGATGGAGGCTTGCCTGAGAATGAGGTTGGGGAAGTGATAGCACCAGAAACCATACGGAAAAGAGTAAGAGACTCCGGAATGTTTTAAAGAAACATATTATGTGGTAAATTAATGAGGAGAGAAGTTGTTGAAAGTAAAGGGAAAGACCATGGTGAACAGGAAACACACTGACAGGGCTAAAGGCCTTATCACAACGATTGGGCCTTACCCGGTTAGCACGTGCCAGCTTCCCCTCCATTCAGAGGTGGGAAGGAGGAGAGGTGTGCTTATTCTTGGTAAAGAAAGAACTTACGATTTTTTCATAACTTATTTTTTTGTTGCTGTAAGCAATTCAGACGATCGAAGATGAAAAGGGAAGGATCTCTGACTATGCTGTTACATTATACTCACTTTGCACAAAGATAAATGAAAACTCCGAAATTTTAAGGACTGCTTGGCCAAGGCCATACAGCTGATAAGTGGTAAGACTAGGATTCTCATCCAAGTCTATGTGCTTTGCCGGTGAAAATGAATGAAGCAGGTGCGATTTAGTCAGGAGACTGAAACTGTACCAATCAACGCTTCTTTAAAAGCGAATGTTAAAAATTATATCAGTGACGTTAAAGGGTGGGGAATGGTGGATCTTGTGCTGGGAACACGTGATACCTTGGGTTTGTTCCTCAGCAACCAGGTGGGGTGTACAAACAGGTAAATTCACATCAAAGGCTCACAGAAGTAGCATCTGCGGGAAGGAACCCGTGACCTCCGGACTGAGGGATCAAAGGATTCAAAGGAAATCTAGTGCTGGCTGCGTTGGTGCCTGCGGAGTTAAAGTTGAGGAACCTGAGAGAACTGCTGCTACCACGGTGGGGTTTTCTTGCCAGAGCTAAGGAATTTCACAGTGGTGACTGATGCCCAAAGAAACGCAAGGCGAGGACCCAAACCCCTTTCTCCTCCTCCTGACCTCTAGTTTCCTTTAGCGCCCCCTGTTGGTGAAAGTTGCTGACAAGGGAGGAAGGCTCTTGAGAACTTCAGCCACAGGACAGCAGTAGCCAGAGAGGAAGGCGGGTCTGAAGCAGGAGCCTCAAAGAGATGGTCAGGACTGTGGGTCGCCATGCCTGTCCCCAGCAGTTCTGAAGGGTATTACGCCTAACAGAAGGAGTAACAGATTTTAATACTGGTTTCGGAGAAACTGACATGAGCAGCCAAGTTTCACTAATCTCTGTGAATTAGTGTAAAACTTGAAATTACAAAATAAATTGCAAAGAAGCATAACTCTAGCATTTAAGTATATACAGAACTACTTTAATTGGATATTAAATAAAAATGAATATTAATTGCCCTGTGCAATGAGGTAGAAAAAAAGGCAATTAATTGTTTAGCTACCGAACACTCAGTATTGAGACATAAAGGCAATTCCCTTAAAAGCATCGCTCAGAACACATACTTTCCCCCATCAAATGTTTCTCTTTTCCAAAGACGAAAAAACAGAACAAAGCGAACCCTTCCCACAAGAACAACACTTGTGAAAAAGCTAAACAGAAATGAAGAAAGAAAACATGCCAAAGCCCAGAGGAATGACAATTCCTGGTTAACTGTAAAAAATGGAGAATGTAATTGAGACAGATGACCAGATTTAGGAAAAATAAACCTCACCATTAAAATCTAATTAAATATTTGCATTTCAGCATTAAGTTTCTTCTCGAAAGTTTTATGAGCAGCAGGGTGACAGTGAAGATTATTGACTATAATTTGCCCAAGTTTTTTAAACAAAATTAGTTTTGTGCAGTGTATGGAAGGGCGACTCCGCCACCCTTACCCAGCGGCTGCTTTATTATTCTTTTAAAGTGAATCATTTATAACTGTTCTCTCAGGTCTTTTATCAGCCACTTATCTCCTTCAACTGGACTTGCGAAGCCGAGGGATAAAATGAATTGCTGGCTAATATTGTGGGAATTAATCAGACCGCAACAGCGGGAGAGTAATGACTTACTTACAGTGAGATATTTGCATTTGGCAGAGAAATCAAAACAAAAATATAAGGACATTTAATCTTTGGTTTCACCATGAACGCTGGGACATACTGACAGTTCAAAGAGATAAAAATAAAAACAAAAATTGTTTTTAAATTTGGATGATTACCTAAATCAGAAGCAAACATTCTGAAAAGGAAGGTCATATATATATACACACACATATATCCAAAACAAATTGTAAAAGTAATATAGGAAATTGTTTCCTAATTTGAGTTCAGTGGCTCAAAAACATTGAGAGTATTTCCTGTGACCAAAAGCCTCATGCTTCCATTTCTATATCTGCAGCTAGCATGTTAGTGTTCACCAAATACACAGATTATTTCCTCCTCAGAGAGTGTATTGTGTTGTGTAAAGCACATAGACTATAAGACACCCACATTTAAATCTGCTTCTGCTCCTTAAAAACCCTTTCCTGGTCACGCCATATTACTTTTTGAAACATAATTATTCTTTTTTTTTTTTTTTTTTTTTTTTTTTTTTTCTTTTATTTATTTTTTTATTCTTTTTTAATTAAAATTTCCACCTGCTCCCCGTTTCCCATTTCCCTCCCCTCCTCCCAAATATTGCCCCCTCCCCCCACTCCCCTCCCCCTATCCCCACTCCTCTTCTCCTCCCCCCACACCATTCCCCCTCCCTCTCGATACTGAAGAGCAGTCCAAATTCTCTGCCCTGCGGGAAGACGAAGGTCTTCTATCTACGTCCAGGAAGGTGAGCTTCTAAACAGGCTAAGCTCCCACAAAGCCAGTTCATGTATTAGGATTGAAACCTAGTGCCATTGTCCTTGGCTTCTCATCAGTCTTCATTGACCGCCATGCTCAGAGAGTCCGGAATCAACCCATGCTTATTCAGTCCCAGACCAGCTGGCCTTGGTGGGCTCCTAATAAATCAGTTCCACTGTCACAGTGGGTGGGTGCATCCCTCGTGGTCCTGATTTTTTGCTCTTGTTCTCCCTCCTTCTGCTCCTCATTTGGACCTTAAGAGCTCAGACCGTTGCTCCAAATTGAGAATCTGTCTCTACCTCGATCCATCGCCAGATGAAGGTTCTAAGGTGATATGCAAGAAATTCATCAGTATAGGATAGGGTCATTTCAGGTTCCCTCTCCTTAGTTGCCCAAGGTACCAGCTGGGGACATATTCCTGGACACCTGCGAACCCCTCTAGAGTCAAGTCTCTTGCCAGCCCTAAGATGGCTCCCTTAGATAGGATATATACTTCGCTGCTCCCGTATCCATCCTTCCTATATCCCAACCATCCCAATCCCCCGAGCTCCTCCCATCCTCCCCTTCTCATATTTCTCATCCCATTTCCCCTTTGCCCCATGCCACCTCACCCGCAAGTTCCCAGTTTTTGCCCTGCAATCTTGTCTACTTCCCCCTCTCCATGCGGATGACTATATGATTTTCTTTGGGTTCACTTTCTTATTTAACTTCTATAGGATCACACATTATATGCTTAATGTCTTTTATTTATGGCTAGAAACCGATTATGAGTGAGTACATCCCATGTTCCTCTTTTTGGGTCTGGGATACCTCACTCAGGATAGTGTTTTCTATTTCCATCCATTTGCACGCAAAATTCGAGAAGTCATTGTTTTTTACTGCTGAGTAGTACTCTAATATGTATATATTCCACACTTTCTTTATCCATTCCTCCATTGAAGGGCATCTAGGTTGTTTCCAGGTTTTGGCTATTACAAACAATGCTGCTATGAACATAGTTGAACAGATACTTTTGTCATTTGATGTGGCATCTCTTGGGTATATTCCCAATAGTGGTATTACTGGATCTTGGGGTAGGTTGATCCCAAATTTCCTGAGAAATCGCCACACTGATTTCCAAAGTGGTTGCACAAGTTTGCATTCCCACCAGCAATGAATGAGTGTGCCTCGTTCTCCACAACCTCTCCAGCAAAGGCTATCATTGGTGTTCTTGATTTTAGCCATTCTGACAGGTGTAAGATGGTATCTCAAAGTTGTTTTAATTTGCATTTCCCTTATCGCTAAGGAGGTTGAGCATGACCTTAGGTGTCTTTTGGCCATTTGAATTTCTTCTGTTGAGAATTCTCTGTTCAGATCAGTGCCCCATTTTTTTATTGGGTTCATTAGCATTTTAAAGTTTAGTTTCTTGAGTTCTTTATATATTTTGGTGATCAGACCTTTGTCTGTTGCAGGGTTGGTGAAGATCTTCTCCCAGTCAGTGGGTTGCCTTTTTGTCTTAGTGACAGTGTCCTTTGCTTTACAGAAGCTACTCAGTTTCAGGAGGTCCCATTTATTCAATGTTGCCCTTAATGTCTGTGCTGCTGGGGATAAACGTAGGAAGTGATCTCCTGTACCCATATGTTGTAGAGTACTTCCAACTTTTTCTTCTATCAGGTTCAGTGTGTTCAGACTAATATTGAGGTCTTTAATCCATTTGGACTTGAGTTTTGTGCATGGTGATAGATATGGATCTATTTTCATTCTTCTACACGTTGACAACCAGTTCTGCCAGCACCATTTGTTGAAGATGCTCTCTTTTTTCCATTGAATACTTTTAGCTCCTTTATCAAAAATTAGGTGTTCATAAGTTTGTGGGTTGAAATCAGGGTCTTCTACTCGGTTCCATTGATCAACTTCTCTGTTTTTATACCAATACCAAGCTGTTTTCAATACTGAGGCTCTGTAATAGAGTTTGAGGTCAGGGATGGTAATGCCTCCAGACGATCCTTTATTATATAAGATTGTTTTGGCTATCCTGGGTTTTTTGTTTCTCCATATAAAGTTGATTATTGTCCTCTCAAGATCTGTGAAGAATTTTGATGGGATTTTAATGGGGATTGCATTGAATCTATAAATTGCCCTTGGTAGAATTGCCATTTTTACTATGTTGATCCTCCCTATCCAAGAGCAAGGGAGATCCTTCCATTTTCTGGTATCCTCCTCAATTTCTTTCTTCATTGACTTAAAGTTCTTGTCAAATAGATCCTTTACTTCCTTGGTTAGGGTTACCCCAAGATATTTTATGCTATTTGTGGCTATCGTGAAGGGTGATGCTTCTCTGATTTCCATCTCTGCTTCCTTATCCTTTGTGTATAGGAGGGCAACTGATTTTTTGGAATTGATCTTGTATCCTGCAACGCTACTAAAGGTGTTTATCAGCTGAAGGAGTTCTTTGCTGGAGTTTTTGGGGTCGCTTATGTACACTATCATATCGTCTGCAAATAATGAAAGTTTAACTTCTTCCTTTCCGATTTGAATCCCTTTGATCCCCTTATGTTGTCTTATTGCTGTTGCTAGAATTTCAAGCACTATATTAAAGAGGTATGGAGAGAGTGGACAACCTTGTCGTGTTCCTGATTTTAGTGGAATAGCTTTGAGTTTCTCTCCATTTAATTTGATGTTAGCTGACGGCTTGCTATAAATTGCTTTTATTATATTTAGGAACGACCCTTGTATTCCTAATCTCTCTAAGACCTTTATCATAAAGGGATGTTGAATTTTGTCAAATGCTTTTTCCGCATCTAATGAAATGATCATATGGTTTTTTTCTTTCAGATTATTTATATGATGGATTACATTGATAGATTTTCGTATGTTGAACCAGCCCTGCATCTCTGGGATGAAGCCTACTTGATCATAATGGATAATTTTTCTAATGTGTTCTTGGATTCGGTTTGCCAGTATTTTATTGAGTATTTTTGCGTCGATGTTCATGAGTGAGATTGGCCTGTAGTTCTCTTTCTTGGTTGTGTCTTTGTGTGGTTTTGGTATCAGAGTAACTTCAGCTTCATAAAAGGAATTTGGCAATGACTTCTCTGTTTCAATATTGTGAAATACATTAAGGAGTATAGGTATTAGGTCTTCTTGGAAGTTCTGGTAGAATTCTGCATTAAAGCCGTCTGGACCTGGGCTTTTTTTGGTGGGAAGGTTTTTTATAACAACTTCTAATTCTTCGCGACTAACAGGTCTATTTAGATTGTTCACCTGGTCCTGGTTTAACTTTGGTATATGGTACATATCTAAAAAAGTGTCCATTTCTTTTACATTTTCCAATTTTGTGGCATACAGGTTTTTGTAGTAAGATCTAATGATTCTCTGAATTTCGTCTGTGTCTGTGGTTATGTCTCCCTTTTCGTTTCTGATTTTGTTAATTTGCGTATTCTCTCTCCGCCGTTTGATTAGTTTGGATAGGGGTTTATCAATCTTATTGATTTTCTCCAAGAACCAGCTTTTTGTTTCATTGATTCTTTGGATTGTTTTCTGTGTTTCTATTTTGTTGATTTCAGCCCTCAATTTGATTATTTCCAGTCTTCTACTTCTCCTAGGTGAGTCTGCTTCTTTTCTTTCTAAAGCTTTAAGGTGGGCTATTAGGTCTCCAATGTGTGCTTTCTCCGTTTTCTTTATGTGGGCACTTAATGCTATGAACTTTCCTCTTAGCACTGCTTTCATAGTGTCCCATAGGTTTGAGTATGTTGAGTCTTCGTTTTCATTGAATTCAAGAAAGACTTTAATTTCTTTCTTTATTTCTTCCTTGATCCAGGTGTGGTTCAGTAGTTGACTGTCCAATTTCCATGAGTTCATAGGCTTTCTGGGGATAGCATTGTTGTTGAATTCTAACTTTAATCCATGGTGATCTGATAAGACACAGGTGGTTACCGATATTTTTTTGTAACTGTGTAAGTTTGCTTTGTTACCGAGTATGTGGTCTATTTTCGAGAAGGTTCCATGAGCTGCAGAGAAGAAGGTATATTCTTTCTTATTTGAGTGGAATGTTCTATAGATGTCTGTTAAGTCCATTTGATTCATTACCTCCCTTAATCCTCTTATTTCTCTGTTAGGTTTCTGTCTGATTGACCTGTCCATTGGTGAGAGAGGAGTGTTGAAATCTCCTACTATTAGTGTGTGTGGTTTGATGACTGCCTTGAGTTTTAGTAACGTTTCTTTTACATAAGTGGGTGCTTTTATATTAGGGGCATAGATATTCAGGATTGAGACTTCATCCTGGTGAATTGTTCCTGTTATGAGTAAAAAATGTCCATCTCCATCTCTTTTGATTGATTTTAGTTTGAAGTCAACTTTCTTAGAAATTAGTATGGCCACACCTGCTTGTTTCTTAGGTCCATTTGCTTGATAAACCTTTTCCCAGCCCTTTACTTTGAGTAGATGTCTGTCTTTGTGGTTGAGGTGTGTTTCTTGTAAGCAACAGAATGTTGGATCCTGTTTTCGTATCCAATCTCTTAGCCTGTGCCTCTTTATAGGTGAGTTGAGTCCATTGATATTAAGTGATATTAATGACCAGTGGTTGTTAACTCCGGTCATTTTTCCTTTCTTTCTTTCTTTCCTTCTTTTGGTAGTAGAGTTTGTGTGTTTCCCTTCTTCAAGTTGTGCTGGTGAAGGGTCATTAGATGTCTGAGTTATTGTGGGCATTGTTGGACTCCTTGGTTTGTGATTTTCCTTCAATTACTTTCTGAAGGGCTGGATTTGTGGCTACGTATTGTTTAAATTTGTTTTTATCCTGGAAAATTTTGTTTTCTCCATTTATAGTGAATGAAAGCTTGGCTGGGTATAGTAGTCTGGGCTTGCATCCATGGTCTCGTAGTTTCTGCAGTATATCTATCCAGGACCTTCTGGCTTTCATGGTTTCCATAGAGAAATCAGGTGTAAGTCTGATAGGTTTACCTTTATAGGTAACTTGACCTTTTTCCTTTGCAGCTCTTAATATTCTTTCTTTATTCTGTATGTTTTGTGTTTTGATTATTATATGACGAGGAGATGTTTTTTTTTGATCCAGTCGATTTGGTGTTCTGTATGCTTCTTGGACCTTCAAAGGAATATCTTTCTTAAGGTTGGGAAAGTTTTCTTCTATAATTTTATTAAATATATTTTCTGGACCATTGAGCTGTACTTCTTCTCCTTCTTCTATCCCTATTATTCTTAGGTTTGGTCTTTTTATTGTGTCCCAGATTTCCTGAATGTTTTGTGATGAGAATTTGTTGGTTATGCTGTTTTCTTTGATGAGAGTGTTTATTTTCTCTATGGTATCTTCAGTGTCTGAGATTCTTTCTTCTATCTCTTGTAATCTGTTGGTGGTACTTGTCTCTGTAGTTCCTGTTCGTTTATTCAAATTTTCCATCTCCATCCTTCCCTCGGTTTGTGTTTTCTTTATTACTTCCACTTCATTCTTCAAGTCTTGAACCGTTTCCCTTACCTGTTTGATTACTTTTTCTTGTTTCTCTTGGTTTTCTTGGGTATCTTTGAGAGATTTATTCATTTCCTCTACCTTTTTGTTTGTAATCTCTAATTGGTTGTGGCAGTTTTTCACCTCCTGTTTAAGGTCCTCTATTATTTTCATAAAATTCACTTTTGAGTCGAATTCTTCTAATTCTTCTGGATTAGGGTGTACACTTCTCATTTCGGTATTCCTGGATCCTGGTGATGTCACGTTGCCTTTCAAGTTGTTGGGGGAATTCTTGCATTGGCGCCTGCCCATCTTTTCCTTCAAATGGAGCCAGGAGAGGCCTGATGTCTTGGACCAGTCTTTGCTGTGACTAACTCTCTAGGTGTATCTCCTCAGTGTAGGGGCAGGAACCGTTCCCTTCCAGATGAACTCCTCAACACCAAAACATGGATGCGTGGTATTCCAATGACCCGCGTAAAGAAGGCCGAATGCAAGGGGTCGGGCGGGGTCGAGTAGAACACAGGCGACACTGCAGTACAAGCTGGAGGTGCCTGCACTCCCTTTCGGGGGTTGCTGAGGCCTGCCCGCTAGGCAGGCACTCACTGCTCTGGTTGGGTAGCCTTAGTGTAGGGGCGTTTGTGCTCTCTACCGGGACCGTCCGCCCCAGGATAGTACACACTCACCCGTCCCGATGAAACTTCTCGGCACCTACACAGGAACTCCTGGATGCCCCAATGAGCCAGGGACAAAGGGAAGTAGGGTGCAGGCAGAGCAGGTCCAGGAGATCACAGCAGAGACTGCAGCCCCAGCAGCAGGGGCCCGCTTTCCCTGGCGGGGACCTTGAGGCCTGCCCTCTAGTCAGGCACTCACTGCTCTGGGCTGGTAGCCTTAGTGAAAGGGCAGGAAACTGTTCCACAGCTAAGGACCTTGCAGACAAGGCAGGCTTGGGGGTGGGGGTGGGGGGCGGGTGTGTAGGAAAGAAAGCCTTGCAGCAGGAGCTGGGGGGGGGGGGGCGTTTGTGCTCTCTACCGGGACAGTGCGCCCCAGGATAGCACACACTCACCCATCCAGATGGGACTTCTCAGCACCTATGCAGGGATTCCTGGTGGCCCCAATGAGCCCGGGACCAAGGGAAATAGGGGGCAGGGAGAGCAGGTCCAGGAGATCACAAGCAGAGACTGCAACCCCAGCAGCAGGGGCCTGCTTCCCCTGGTGGGGACCTTGAGGCCTGCCCTCTAGTCAGGCACTCACTGGTCTGGGCTGGTAGCCTTAGTGAAAGGGCAGGAAACTGTTCCACAGCTAAGGACCTTGCAGACAAGGCAGGCTTGGGGGTGGGGGTGGGGGCGGGTGTGTAGGAGAGAAAGCCCTGCAGCAGGAGCTGGGGGAGGGGCGTTTGTGCTCTCTACCGGGACCGTCCGCCCCAGGATAGCACACACTCACCCGTCCCGATGAAACTTCTCGGCACCTACACAGGAACTCCTGGATGCCCCAATGAGCCAGGGACAAAGGGAAGTAGGGCGCAGGCAGAGCAGGTCCAGGAGATCACAGCAGAGACTGCAGCCCCAGCAGCGGGGGCCCGCTTTCCCTGGCGGGGACCTTGAGGCCTGCCCTCTAGTCAGGCCCTCACTGCTCTGGGTTGGTAGCCTTAGTGCGAAACATAATTATTCTTGTGAGTAAAAGAAGAACAGCCATTGTATCTTGAGCCTGCTGTGAAGAGTGGAGATTTTAAAGGAAACATGCATGCAAGGCACTTATTTAATGAATGATAACAATGGTTGCTTTTCTTTTTTTGGTTTTTCGAGACAGGGTTTCTCTGTGGCTTTGGAGCCTGTCCTGGAACTAGCTCTGTAGACCATGCTGGTCTCGAACTCACAGAGATCCGCCTGCCTCTGCCTCCCGAGTGCTGGGATTAAAGGCGTGCGCCACCATCGCCCGGCCGGTTGCTTTTCTATCGGAGAGAATATCAGGTTTTGCTTTCTGTGGTCCCAGAGTGCTTTCTACATAGCAAAGAACAAAGCCCATGCACTTGGCTGCAGCTTTCCTGGTTGGAGCTGTGAGGACTCCAATCTCCAAGTCTGTGCTCACACTAGTATAGCTGTAGTCAAGGAGAGGGAGATCTCGGGAGGATCTTGTGCATTTCTAGAACCATTTGCTGCCTCTTTTTGTAGACAGATTTGTCAGGGGCGGAGACTGTTTTAGTTTTTACTGTTCTTAAACAAAAAAGATTTATTTTTATTTATATGTGTGTGTGAGAAAGCAAGAGCTAATGAACGAGAGAGAGAGAGAGAGAGAACACGAGCAAGTGAGACAGAGAGACAGAGAGACAGAGACAGAGGGAGAGACAGAGAGAGAGCGAAAGCAGGTGACTATGGAGGTCAGAAGAAGGTGTCAGCTTCCCTGAAGGTTGTGATATGCCTAATAGAGATGCTAGGAACTGAGCTCTGGTCTTCTGGAAGAGCAGAATGTTCTCTTAACTGCTCAGCCATCTCCCCTGTCCCTGTTTATATTGCTGAACAATCATCTTCAATCAGACACATAGTAGATTGTCAGTAAAGACTAAATAAAATGTATAACCAGGGGGAGTTTTATTAGTTTCATTTTTGTTGATGTGATAAATACCACTCCTTCCAAAAACTGTTTGGGAGGAGGGAGAGGGTTAATTTCAGCTTAAACTTCAAGATGGCAATCCATCACTGTGGGAAGTCAGGGTAGGAACTCAAAGCAGGAGCTTGGGGCTGAAAGAATAGAGGAATGCAACTTACTAACTTATGCTCAGCTAGTTTTCTTTCTTTCTTTTTGCTTTTTTGAGACAGGGGTTCCCTGTGTAGCCCCGGCTGTTCTGGAACTCACTCTGTAGACCAGGTGGGCCTTGAACTCACATAGATCCACCAGCCCTCTGGAGTGGTGGGATTAAGGGCGCACACCACCACCACTGGGCTAACTTTCTTCTATAGTTCAGGAATAACTTGCCTAGTGATGGTATTACTTACAAGGGGCTGAACTCTCCCACATTAATTTGTAACCAGTAAAATGCCTGCAGATATCCTCACAGGCCAGTCTGGTGGAGGCAATTGTTCATTAGAGGATCCGTCTTTTCAGAAGACTGTAGGCTGTCAAATTGATAGCAAAGGATTTTTTTTTTATATCCCAAAACTCTTGGAGGATTTTGTTATTCCGTTCTCAAGAATTCTCTTACCTGACTTTACTATTTTGCCAGTGATCTGCTCCGTTGGCCTTTTGTCGGAAGTCGATTCAGAAAAGAATCTAGGAATGGAAGATAGATTTTATCTTTAAACCAACCATACAAGAAACAGAATCCTACTGGATAGTCATCTGGTTTCTAGTCTGAAAAAAAAAGCATGCTCAAAGACAGTAGTTGCCAGCCGCAGGCCTGGGATCAGGAGAAGCAATGCCATGAGTTTGCTGTCTTCTTTTTCTAGTTCTCTTTTATATGCTAAATTCTTAACCCTCTTGGTGATTTTCCTGATGTTCAAAGGCTTAGACTGGAGGAGTGGGAGAAGGTTGAAGGGTCAGGACCTGCTTCTCATTCTTTTCATTAACATAACTTACACACCACTGTGGTGAAGGATGGCTCTTTTGATTCACAGAGCGACACTAAGGGCCCTGAGATATCCCTCTTATAGCCAGATGCTGGGCAAATGTCTCGCCTGTAAAGTCAGTGTCCAGCTGTATCTTAGCAAGTATCAAACTTTAAAATAAGTGTCGAGAGTGAGATATGCACAAGGAATTACTTTCATTTTTGGTGAACCGTGGGTTTAATGTGAAACTCTGATTTAAAATTCTTAATGGTTTCAGGGAGGTGGGGCTCATCTATTCTCTGCTACTTCAACGAACATCTTGAGACTAGATAATTTCTAAAAAAGCTTTAATTTTTGTATCTCAGGAGGGCAGGCAGTTCAGTCTTCAGGTGTTGGCCTCTGGATGGTGGATGGGGAAGGCCTTTTCCATGCCGTGTTCTTTATCTTCTTGCAAGAGAGATTAAGAAAAATTCAATGTCCAGACTCAAGTCCCATTTCTGCATGAATTTATTTGTAAAGGCAAAACCTTTATTACCTAAATGGCTCCCATTAGGACACACCTCTTAGCAATATTGCCTTGAGGATTTGCTTTCCAACACATGCCTTTCAGACAGCACGTTCAGAGTACAGCATTAGGTTATTGTCCCGATCTCCCATCGTCTTCTCATATCATACACAGGTACAGTGAGGGCAACAGGAAAGTTTTCGTCATGGTATAATCTGAAGAGTATATGAAAATTGTTGGACATTGGTTAATCTTCTACAAAAAAGAAATTCTTGCTGATTGCAAAAATTAAATAATACAGTAAAGCCAGCTGCACTACTCAGATTTGATGAGGCATGACACATCCTTCCAGGAGCCTCTCTGTACAGCGAATCACAGGATAGCAAGTCTAACAGCCTGTTCTGCTCACCTGAACAGTACACCATGGCTATCTTTCCATTTCTGTTAAATATAATTCTTTATAACATTTAAGTTTTTATTTTGGAAAGCTTCAAAAATCTACAAAAGCACCTATCATAATATCCAATCTGTGTCATGTATTACATGGCATATTATCATTGTCTGCTATCTAATCATGTTCTGAGTCCACATCTGACTCCTCCTCATACTTCCCCATCAATGGGTCCTTTAAAGCAAGTTCCAAATGTCATGATTGTTTTAGTTTATCAGAGATACTGCAACAAATTGTTACAAACTAGGTGACTCACACAATCAGGAATTTATTCTCTATGACCACGAAGCCAACAGGATGAAATCAAAGTGTTGACAGGGATGGTTTCTTTCAAAAACTCCAGGTCAGGTCTTTTCCATGCCTTGCTCCTTAGCTTTTTGCAATGGAGGCAATTCTTGGCTTATTGATGCATCATTCCTTTCTCTGACTGTGTCACGTGGCCTTCTTCTCTGTGTATGTCATATGTTTCTCTGTCTCACAGCCTTAAACACAGCAGTCGTTGAGTTTACAGCCTGCCCCACAAATTTTCAAGGGAAATAATTCGTCCCACCTGAACCTCAGAACTCATGTTCTGTTGTCTGAATAGTTCAGTTTATTCTGTTTTGTACTGATGATAGTACTGGTCATTTCTAGATTTCTAGTTAAAAGCATCTGCTTTTTTTAACTCCTCAGCAAGACAGCTGGGTCACAACTCAAGTTTTCAATATGATAAACTTTGCTAAGCTGTCTCTTAAGTTATCTCCCAGGTGTGCTAATTTACACACTCAAGCAGTGTATGAGTACACACCCAGTGACCCCAAATTTTGTTCATTTTACTTGGTTTACCAATTTGATAGGTGAGAAATATTTTATATTTTGTATTTTAAAAATTATAGTAGGCAAGGATGATTTTAAAAAATGAACGCATATAAGAGTGGTGGAAATCAGAAAGAAGAGCAGCTTAAGAATGCTTCAGTGCTTGAGCTCACAAGAGATTCAGAAAAAAAAATCATTTCTGCAAACACCACTTGTATCTAGAAGTTCAGGGGAAAAGCAGCATAGGAGTGCTATTAATCTTCTATGTGTAGGGTATATACATTACACTGTGGGGTGCTCATAGTGGAAAATGAATGCCCTGCAGATCAGGGAAATAACCTCTTTAAGTTTCTGTGGACAATTGTAACAAAATGTTCAATCTAAAGGAATTATTGCCCATTGGAGGTCACGTCTTTAACCAAGGGGCAATACTTTTTCCAATTACTTATTTCACAGCCAGGTTGTAGACTAGGCTTTTGTTCATTTAGAGAAAAGAAACGAAATGTCATTTTAGATATTCTGCCGTCCCATTTGCCATCAGTCAGACCTATTGGGTTAGCTAACAGAATTATGTGGAACATGGTCAATTCCCTGCCGAAAGATCAAATGGCTTCGGAGACTTAAAAGGCCAAAACAATAGTTTAAGATTTTAGAAAGTCGGGCCTTTCCCATATTTTACCCTCCTCCATTAGTGGTTTTGATTTACAAATACCAAATTTTTGTTTTGTAATTATCAAAGTAGTGCATGTTTACTTATAATAGTTACCCTATAAAGTACTACATATAGTAAATTGTGAATGCCCCTTCATGTCAGCATAAGAATAATTTGGAGCATGTTTCTCAGGTCAGTTCAGGAAGCATTATATAAAACATTATTAATATATTTTAAAAAATAAAATCGGGTTTTTAGTCTCCTGAAATTTCATTAAAAATCCCTTATTCTTACACATTGTGGATTTTCATCATGGAAGTGTGGATATATTTCATTTTAACAGCTGTAGTACACACTACCGGAAGACATATCATGTTTAGTTGTTTCCCTATTGATTTGGGATGCTGATGGGTTTTCACTTCTGCAGAAAAGAAGCTTCACATTTTTATGTACAATATCTAATTCTGAAAGCATTTTCATAGAACAGATAGCATATATGATCAGTTGCTGGCTCCGGGAGTAAAGTCTGTGTACTTCACATGTTGAGAGGTAGGCTTGACTAGTGCATCTTCTTTCCCCCTAAGGAAGGTTCCTTGGGATCTAACCCAGTTACAGTGTACTGGAGGCCTAACGTCTGTTTTACTTTGGATTTTGTTTTGGTGAATTAGACAATATCTTGGGTTACACGAAATCAAGCCTTCTAGAGGTCCCCAAACTCTTCCGTTTCCAGTTCTGGAGTTTCTTTGTGTCTATGTCATCTTTTCTTGCCCAAGAGTCAACCTGGTCCAGTAGAGGTCTTATCCAGGAGATCTATCTGCCCCACTCAAGATTTTGGGATGTTCCATTTAAATAATGATCAGTGCTAGAGCTTGAGAGCAGCTCTTGGTGTGCTTGCACTCTTGGAAGGCACTTTTAGCACAAATACACTTCACCTAGCAGACCGCAAGTCTAATGACAGCAGGAACTGCTCATTGAATGTCTACTGCTTATGAGGTGTTATGCATACTTATCTATACTTATGGCAATATTTCCCTATCCAATTTATAGACCTAAGGTTCAGAGAGAAGAAACTTTTTCACAAAATAACTGAACAGCAAACCCAGGATTTACATGCATTGTCTAAACTCAAGGGCCTCATTCCTCAGTAGCCATATCAGTTTTCAGTTGACTCTGATTTTTTTCCTTTGGTTTTTCAAGGAATCTCAGTATATAGTACAGACTGATCTTGAATTTGCTATCCCCCCCCCTCAGTTGCTGGAATGGTGGGATTTTAGGCGCATGTCACCATACCCAACTTTAGGTGATTCTTAATTGGCTAATATAGTGCACTGTGGGGGATTTTGAGCATACCAGAAGATTTTTGAAATTAATTATGATCCACCAAGCATTTATTGTTCCCTTTGCTCTTTGATCAAACATATACCATGCACCATATGTTTAAAACAAATGGGCTGGAGAGATGACTCCATGCTTAAGAGTGCACATTGCTCTTGCAAAGGACTCAAGTTCGGTTCTAAGGACCCACATCAGGTATTTCATAACTGCCTGGGACCTCAACGTTAGGCAACCTGATAGCCTCTTCTATACTCTCTGGGTATAAGCACTCATGTGTATATACCCCACACAGGTACACACAAAATTAAAAAAAAAAACTAAAAGAAATGTGGTTTCTCTTCTTGAGGATTTCGGGACCAGGTAACGTTACAAATCAAATGCACATGAAGAGAAAACCGGACGATGAGGGATACATTCTGACATCTAGGGGCCTAGAGAGAAAGCACTTACTTTGCATATTAGGCAACATCTAAGTGAAGATAAAGCCCAAATCTGTCACCCACAAAACATTCCATGATGCACTTTCAAAACTTGAGTAAGATTAAAATAGACATGTGGCTTTTGAGGAGAGAAGAACAGAGATTTAGTGTTTCAAATAGAAAAAAAAAACCCTTTATCTGATAATGTAGTTTCAATTTTTCAATAATTCAAGGAAACAAAAATCATTGGTAATTTTCTTCATCATTTTAATCTTCTGGTGCCTGTACACATTTACAGAGAGATACACATGCAACTCTATTTATATGCTTGCCTGAAATTCTTTCTCGTCATTCCAAAATAAAAGGTATTATTTTTGCTGTTTACTACTACTACTATTATTATTTATTAAGTTTATTAGTTTACATCTGACCACAGTTTCCCCTGCCCCATCTCCTCCTATCCTGCCCCCTCCTCTCTCCCAACCACTCCTCTTTTTCTGCTAAGAAAGGGACAGGCCTTCCATGAGTGCCAATAAAACATGGCATAACAAGTTGAGGTAGGACTCCTTTCCTTTTATTAAGGCTGGGCAAGGCAACCCAGTATGAGGAATAGGTTCCTGGAGACTCGGCAAAACTTTGGGGACAGGCCCTGCTTCCACCACTAGGAGTCCCACAAGTAGATCAGGCTACACAACTGTCACATATATGTAGAGAGCCTAGGTTGGTCCCATGCAGGTTCCCTAGCATTTAGTCCAGTCTGTGAGCTCCTGTGAGCTCAGGTTAGTTGTTTCTGTGGGTTCCCTTGTGATGTCTTTGAACCCCCTGGCTCATACTATCCTTCCTCCCTCTCTTCAACAGGATTCTCCCATCTCAGCCCAGTACTTGACTGAGAATCTCTGTTTTCATCAGTCACTGAATGAAGGCTCTCTCGTGACAGTCGGGGTAGTTACCAATCTGATTATAGGAGATGGACAGTTTAGGCTACCTGTTCGCTATTGTGAGAAGTCTTAGCTGCAGTCATCCTTGTAGATTCATGGGAGTTTCCCTTGCACTAGGTTTTTCCCTGAACCCGGAATGCTCCTTGCCGTCAAGACGTCTCTTTGATTACTCTTTCCCTCCAATCAGCCCCCCTGCCCAATCCCTCATGTTACCATCTCTCCTGGCCCCAGTCTACCCAGGAGATCTCTTCTCTTTCCCTTTCCTAGGGAAATCCATGTGTCCCATCTCACTTTGGGCCCTTCTCTGTTTAGATCTGTACCCCATTTTTGAATTGGATTATTTGGTTTTTTTTTTATGTATAATTTCTTTATATATTTTGGAGATCAGTCCTCTGTCAGATACAGAGTTGGTGAAGAATTTTTTAGGTAGCCATATAAAAGGTATTTTTAAACAAGACATTTTTTTACCTTGTGTCTTTTAAAAATGTATGCACTGTTTTGGTATGTGAGTTTGTCAGTGTTAATTCAGTTTCAAAAGACTTGTTGGTTGTCAGCTTTTCATACTGCCAAAGTACTGAAATGGATCTCTGTATGTATGTACTGTTTTATAATTTTGTAATTTTATTGTATTTTTCTCCAAAAGGGATTAAAAATATTTATATTTGATTACTTACATTTATAATATGTGTGCATATGTGTGTGTGTGCCTGTGCATGCATGTGTACACATGAAGACAAGTGTTCATGGAGGCCAGAAGTGCTGGAATTTTCTTTTTTAAAGTTTATTTATTTTTTTTAAATTTTATTTTAATTCCAACCATAGTTCACCTTCCCACCCCTCCTCCTGCCTCCCCCTCGCCTCTCCTCTAGCCCACTTCTCATCTACTCCTCCCAACAGGAAGGGCTCCCATGGGGAGTCAACAAAGTCTGGCACATTAAGTCGGGGCAGGCCCAAGCCACTCCTGTCCATAAAGGCTGAGCATGGCATGCCTCCATAGGGAATGGACTCCAATAAACTAGCTCATGCACCAGGGGTAGATCCTGGTCCCACTGCTAGGGGCCCCTCAGAAGTCCAAGCTTCACCACTGTCTCCCACATACAGAGGGCCTACTTCAGTCCCATGGAGGCTCCACAGCTGTTGGTCTGGAGTTCATGAATTTCTACGAGTTTGGTTCAGCTGTCTCTGTAGATGTCTGAGATGGAGGTGTTCTTAAGGTTAGTTCTGAGGTCTGTTGGAGAAAGATATAGCTATTCTGTTCCTCCCCCTTAGCATCTTGTCATTGGCTGGCACTTGGACATTTATGGGGGGTTCATCTTCTCATGGTGTTCTCCTAACATGTGTGTCAGTGTTCAAATGTCCTCTCTTCATCAGGACACCAACCCTATTGCATTGGGGGACCACCCTGCTTTCATATGACAGTATCATAACTAATTATATTTGCACCAACAATACTTCCAAATAAGGCTACACTCTGAGGTGTAACATATCACAAGCTAGGAGAGTATATTGTGACACCATTATTTCCCCTAGAATCAGAAAATGGCTCTCAAATATTTGTCTGGAACATTCACCATTGTTGAGAAAACTAAAACTTATTAAGAGAAGTAACTTTCCTCAGATTTCTAGGGTCCATGATATGATTAGCCCCTAACTTTTGGTCTAGTACATTCTCCACAATATTGTAAGTGTCAACCAGGCAGCACAGCAGGTATGTAAGCTACCCCAGGATCTGCAGTACTGACTCACAAAATCATTCATCCCTATTGCACAAAGGAGCACATGAGCAAAAGGAAAGTGGCTCAACAAGACAACCCTTTCTGTAAAACGATGCACCAAGACACAGCCCTGGCTAGTAAGAACAGCGGGGCCCAAGATGGCTCTCATCTTTGCTGTCGGTAGTGACTGCGTTTTACCCCATTGCTGGCAGCTCAACTTCACAACCCGAGACAATTGGCTAGTTGGCACAAAGGAGAAGTTTCAGGAAGCATGAGTCCTTGTTGGACTAATTTGATAAAATGAAAACAAATGAAGCCCCACTCTGCACCTGTTGACTGTGGGTGGGGCTTATTTCTGTTTTCCTTGTATCTCAGTTTTTGAAATGCCACATTGTGTAGGCATAGCCTTGAGAAAGTGCCAGTAGGTCTTTCAAGTGTTGCTGTCCTATCCAAAGCCACAGTGGGTGCTGGAACTTTTGGTAGCAGGAGTTAAAGGTGGCCATGGGTGCTGGAAACTGGGCTTTTTTTTTTTTTCACAAACTCCTAACCACTGAATAATTTCTCCGGCTCTTTCCCTGGGGAAAATTTCTAGAAAGAGAATTGCTGAACTAAGTCAGAGCATACATATTGCCAGACTGTACCAATCGCACCAACTCTTGTAAGCTATAAGAATTACAGAAATTACTTTGAAATCAGAAGAATTCGGTACAGATCCTGGTTAGCTACGTTCTACATCTTCAAAGGCTATCATGTCAGGCAAATCTGGTTTCAAAGCCCTAATGTCTGAAATTAACAATGCCTAATATGTAGGTGGACAGAAATAATGTTAATTTATAAGAGACTAGGTGAGTGTTTGATATATACCAAGAGTGTCTATATGATAGTTCCTGGATCTGAAGAAGCGTTAGAGAGCTAAGAATACAGAAAGAGCACATTTTATTCTTACACGAAAGCATGTCTGGGCTTCCGGTTTATTTGACGAATGATCATGTGTGCAGAGGCCTGAGTGCTGGCCATATGTGTCTCTGTGTGCTATATCCTTCACAGAGGCCTCTCCAACCCTTGCCCCTTTGTCAGATTTGACATACACAGGCAAACACTCTATGTGCTTGAATGGCCAGGGTTGGGAAAGCATTTTCTTTTTTACAACACAAGGCCTTTAAAAAGTTGTTGGTGATCTATAATCTGGGGCTGTTTCATGAAATCCTAGATTGCTTGCAGTGAGATAAATTGGATCTGCATAGTAACACATTAAAGGCAGGGACATCTGCACAGCTTTCCCTGCTGCTTTCTAACTGGTCGCTTCCTTTAAAATCTGCATCTGTTACATAGCTCCTAAGTAAATGGTGCACATTTTGCTTAAAGACAGGACAGACTGTAAGGACTAAATTTTATTTTTTTCTGACCATTAGTGCCTATCATCAAACAGATTGTGAAAATGCACACATTTTTGAGCTGTAAGCAGGCATTTTGTATGCATTCCCACAAGAGACACATTTAATTCTCTTAAAAATGTGTGCATACATTTATTTGTTAATATACATATTTATTCTTCTAGTTAGGAAATATTTTGTTCTTCTTGGTGGGAAATTATGAATTTATATATTGTTATATGATTCAAAGAAGTGATTTATAAAACTATCCTTTTTTTCCCTTTCAAGAGTGGTGTAATTCTAATAATCATTGAGGTTGGGTGATTGGCAAAGCGAGAATGCTGTAGAATTCTCTCTGCTTGTTCATGTTCAGAACTTGGCTAAATACAAATTAGACTGTGAAGATTATGTTTTCATGAGTGTAAATATACCCAGTGTCACAATGTTCTGTCTGTAAGGGAACTATAAACCTCCACATTAGATTGAGAAGAGCTCCTAAGTGCTCAGTGCAAAATCAAATGGCTGAGCACAGCCATTGTTCTGTTAGCCTTTGACGAGAGTCAAGTGTTTTTGTGGTCTTATGTACAACTGCACTGTGGAACGCTGGGGTAATTATTTAGAACTGTAAATGTCCAACATAAGATTTTTTTTTATCTTAATCTGGTTCTGTTTGCCCATCTTTTGATTATTTGAGTTTTCTGTCTACAGCACACTTGTGCTTTCTTCTTCCTGTATTAAGGGATACTTAGCTTTTCAAATGATGCATGCTAAACTTAGAACATGAAAGTTACCATTCACTCTGGTTTGAGTATGATTTCTATGTAATTTCTTTCAGAAATATCTGATTTCTTTGAAAACCTGTGTTTTTGTTTTCCATAAATAGAATTGATGTGAAGAGTCAGTTCTTCCAGGACTTCGGTGAAGATTAAAATAGAGTGAATAAGGTATTCTTTACAAACCATAAACCTGGAGGATGTTGTAATTGTGTCTTCAGAGAAGTTATAAGATAAGGAACATCTTGGTAACCAGAGTCCAGCATATACCCAGGTCGGGATAATATCTCTCATCTGTAGAAAATAGAAGGAAAGAGTTTGACAACATTTTCCATATCAAGTAGTATTTCAAAGATTAACACGCCCTTGGGAACTTGTGAAGATTTCTTACTGCAGACCAATTCCCCAGGAAGCTGATTCAGAAACTTTAGGGTGAGGGTAAGGATTTGCATTTTTTAATGATTCTAATGTAGGTAGCCCAAAGATTACAGTTTGAGAACGTAGCTTCTAAAGTGTATAATGTTACCTTTTTGAAAGTTTTTTTTTGTTTGAAAGAAGATTCTAGGGAGAAGAAATATGTAATTCAAAAGAACAAATCAATCAGAATGAAATTTCAAATATAGCATGTAGGAAAGAATTTTGAATTTTAACTCCCAAAAGTCCTACAAATGGCATCCTATAATCACAACTAAACTTAAATAAAGACATACTTCTAAAAAATTGTCTTCCTGCCTTATATTTATGACTCTCCAGGTGATCTTGTATCTATGTGAGTGGAGCCTTAAGGCAATGTTCTGTGGAGACTTTATTTGTATTTTCTGAATTACTTTGAGTACAATTATTGTTTTGTCAGGAAACCATAGCTTTTCCTTTAGATAATTGACTTTAGAGGGGCTTGTTGCATTGTTAAATGTGATTTTTATTTAGACTTAGGCCTAAAACATTTCCTGTGGGGAATACATCTTTAGCTTTGTAATGGAAAAATAGGTTTTGATTAAAAGAAAATTGCTTTATAGTCAATTTTTTACAAGAATTGGGACAATTGCATTAGGCGAGAATGCCCTGTGTGACTACTTTCCAAATGTTATTTACTTTTTTATAATATAACATTATTCAGTGTTCTCTTTATTTTCTTAAATTTGCCTTCTCCATTCAGACTGTCGCAGTCTGATTTCCTAATTAGGCAATACTTAAACCAAATATTATGAAGGATATAAAAGTGTTTTGGAAGCTATAAAAGTGTAAACATGTAAGAGGTTTTTAATGCTGCAGAGTTTTGCTCCTCTTTGCACCCCACAAACCATCCCTAGATTCTTGGTGGTTTTGTATGAAGGATATTGTACACACACACACACACGCACGCACACACACTATCTTTAATGTGGAGAACTATGCAAAACTCCCCTTCCTACTATGTAGGATGAAGTGAGCAATGCCATCGTACATTTCCCTTTGTCTTCTGCATATTTACGTGTGTGAAGTGGCACTTAAAGTTGCGATAGGCATCTTAAGGAAAAACACCTTACTTGTTATCTTTAATACTAGTGTTTGGCGACTGATTAGGCATTTTAATTCATATGATGATTTTGGCAATGAGCTCCTTTCAAGGTACCCAAAAGAATAGCATAAAGAACACATTTCCTTTTCATGGCTGTGGGAGCAATCACGAGGATGAATTTATCCCTGATGCCTCAGATCAAGGGACTCTACTGAAGTATTTCTCTCAAAGTGTGTGAGCAGGGTCAGTAACACTGAGACACTCAGACACAGAAAGATGGGGTGCTGTTACCGTAGGAAGGACGGAAAGAGCAGTGTTGTGTTACTCCAGCAACAGCTAAGCCCACAAGAAAGCAATGCCTGCTTAGCTGAGATTGGCACAGTGGAAGGACATAGAAATAGGGGATGAAGCTGGCTAGACAGAAGGAATAGATGGCTCAACTTCTTTTTCCATTGTCTCCACTTAGTGTATCCAGCTTCAGCCAGTTAGCAAGGAAGCCCAGATGATGCGGTCAACAAGGATCACAGTAGAGCAGATGTAGATGGGTGGAGGTGAAGCATGCACAGCACAGGGTATCAAAACTGTATCGGCATCAACACTGAAGATCATGTCTCCCCATCTCACTTTCCCACCTGCTTCTTTTCAGGTAAAAATATTATAATGCAGCACTTTGAACTGTGACTGATTTTGACTGACATTCATGAGCATGATGATTGATTGACCTAAGAAATATTAGCTGATCAAATTTTTCACATGAATAAGTTGGAAGTTTTAAAATTGAAAATGACATAAAATATTTTATGGGTAAGATTGCGTTTTGAATTGCTAGAAGGATAATTTGAGTAATTTTTAGGTAGGGTATCTTAGTAATATGATGATGCTTATCACATTTTATTATTAGCTGTGAACATTTGAATATTTCAAAGCAGATGTTCTCATGTAGTTTTTGATCCCAAGGTTTTATTTTGTTGTTGTTTCCTTCTTTTTGTTTTGTTTTGTTTTCGAGAAAAGGTTTCTCTGTGTAGCTTTGGAGGCTGTCCTGGAACTAGCTCCTGTAGACCAGGTTGGCCTCAAACTCACAGAGATCCATCTGCTTCCTGAGTGCTGGGAATAAAGGCGTGTGCCACCAACCACCTGGTTTGTTGTTTCATACACACACACACACACACACACACACACACGTTTTGATGTATCTTCTTTGAAGTATATTTATCATTAAGGTTTTGTTTTTCTTAAAAGAAGAACCATTAAACTATTTAATTTTATCTTAAACCTGAGCCTAGGAGGATGTGTATGTATGTATGTATATATGTGTGTATGTATATATACATACATATATACATATACATAATATATATGTGTATATATATATACATACATATATATATATATAGCGGGTGAGGGATGGCATGAAGAATGGATGAAATTTACACCAATAACCAACATGATATGATAACTCTAAGGATGCAGATGTAGCAGTGGTGTGCATGAAGACATCTTGGCACTAACCAACAGCTTTCTACGTGAACTTAAAATCTGTTCAGCAAGAGGGAAACCACTGGAAAACTAGCTAAGTAATCCGTACTAGTGAAGTCATAGTTATTGGATATGAAACAGGAAGCCATGGATTTAAAGGAGAGTGAGAAGTGGGCCTATAGGAGGGCTTGAAGGGAGGAAAGGGAGGGGAGAAATGTTATAATTTTGTTATATCTTCAAAGATAAAATTTAAAAAAAGAAAAAAGAATGAGTGTGATTAAAAAATTCTGGGAACATAAAATTTATGCCAAAATGGTAGAGGAAGATTTGCTAAATAAAGAACATACCTTGTTATTTGCATATTTTATTCTACCTCAAATTGTGAGCAGTCTGGCGGAAACCAAATGTGGATTTTTCTTTAGATACAAATCAGTTAACTACTAAGTAACTAACTTGCATGCTTGCCTCTTGTCTCAGTTAAACAGTTTGGGTTAACGAAAGAGGAAAACATGGAGTCAGCATCAGCATTAGATATAAGTAGGGGTCGGAGGTGACTGAGCAGAGGCTATTGGGCTTGGTGGCATGACTGATGGATACAGTCCATTGGTAAGGACGATGCACGCAGAGAAGATGTGTTGCTAATGATCATTGTGGTCTGTAGCAGATACTGGCAGTTGAGTTGGTACGATCACTGAGATCTGAGAGTGGTAGAAGTACTGGACACTGTAAAGGCAGAGCTGAGAAGCTGGGAGGGGAGCTGACTGGCTGGAAGGTAAGGATGTTGATGTTGTGAGAGGCAGAGAGGTTACCAGCAATGCTCAAGGTGATGATAGGGCTTATGCAGAGAGGTGATGCCTCCTGACCTTTACATTTTTTAAAATGTGCCTGTGGTTGAAAACAAATAACGAAACTCAGTAAATGTACTTGCAAGGAGATTTATCACACTAAAGGCTCACTTTGCAGACGCTCTCTAAGCACTTCCTTAATTACAGATATTAGCATCACGCTGAGCCAAAAAGCACCACTCCTGTCAATTTCAACACAATGCACAAGTTTTTTCAGTAAATATTACTCAACTCCAATTACCGAAAACTTTTAGAATAAAACTGACTTCTCCCATTCCAATACAATGCTCTTGTAATAATTTTTTAAGCATGAAGATGATGCAGTTCATTTGGCAGTTATCTTCTATCTCTGTTTCCAAAACACCTGGAATTGCATCTTCTGAGACTTGGTATCTGTCTCCTGCATTTAACTGCCAAGCAAAATAATTTCGTTTTAGTCAATCTTCTCGTTGCTTCATAGCATAAACATGCATCATTAGATACTGAATATACAAGCCTGACTATCCAGTAAATATAATATATTCTCCTGTCCCTCTTGACTGAACGTGTGAAATTGCACAAAAATGCTCAGAATAACAGTTTCTATTTTGATTGTTTAAAGTTAACTCCTGCCTTCACCTTAGCAACAGGTGACTCATCTACCAGTTTGGAGAACTGCATTAGATTATAAAGATCAGTATATACTCGACTCAACAAACTCATGTTACTTAAATAACTGGAATAAGTCTTCCAGTTTGGTATAGCCCAGCATATCAAGTATATAGAAGTATACATTGTTTGTAATAGCCAGAACCTGGAAACAACCTAGATGCCCTTCAATGGAGGAATGGATGAAGAAAGTGTGGAATATATACATATTAGAGTACTACTCAGCGGTAAAAAACAATGACTTCTCGAATTTTGCATGCAAATGGATGGAAATAGAAAACACTATCCTGAGTGAGGTATCCCAGACCCAAAAAGAGGAACATGGGATGTACTCACTCATAATCGGTTTCTAGCCATAAATAAAGGACATTGAGCATATAATTTGTGATCCTAGAGAAGCTAAATAAGAAAGTGAACCCAAAGAAAATCGTATAGTCATCCGCCTGGAGAGGGGAAGTAGACAAGATTGCAGGGCAAAAACTGGGAACTTGCGGGTGAGGTGGCATGGGGCAAAGGGGAAATGGGATGAGAAAGTGAGAAGGGGAGGATGGGAGGAGCTCGGGGTATTGGGATGGTTGGGATATAGGAAGGGAGGATACGGGAGCAGCGAAGTATATATCCTAACTAAGAGAGCCATCTTAGGGTTGGCAAGAGACTTGACTCTAGAGGGGTTCGCAGGTGTCTAGGGAGATGTCCCCAGCTGGTACCTTGGGCAACTGAGGAGAGGGAACCTGAAATGACCCTATCCTATACTGATGAATATCTTACATATCACCTTAGAACCTTCATCTGGCGAGGGATCGAGGTAAAGACAGAGACTCAATTTGGAGCAACGGTCTGAGCTCTTAAGGTCCAAATGAGGAGCAGAAGGAAGGAGAACATGAGCAAGGAAATCAGGACCACGAGGGGTGCACCCACCCACTGTGACAGTGGAACTGATCTATTGGGAGCCCACCAAGGCCAGCTGGTCTGGGACTGAATAAGCATGGGTTGAAACTGGACTCTCTGAGCATGGCGGACAATGAAGGCTGATGAGAAGCCAAGGACAATGGCACTAGGTTTCGATCCTAATACATGAACTGGCTTTGTGGGAGCTTAGCTTGTTTAGACGCTCACCTTCCTGGACATCGATAGAAGACCTTCGTCTTCCCGCAGGGCAGGGAATTTGGACTGCTCTTCAGTATCGAGAGGGAGGGGGAATGGTGTGCAGGGAGGAGAAGAGGAGTAGGGATAGGGGGAGGGGAGGGGGCAATATTTGGGAGGAGGGGAGGGAAATGGGAAACGGGGAGCAGGTGGAAATTTTAATTAAAAAAAGAATAAAAATAAAAAAAACCAAAAAACAAACAAACAAACAAAAAAAGAAGTTGCTAATGTGTTCAAGTCTATTTTTCTACTTTATCCTCTATCAAGTTCAGTGTGGCTGGTCTAATGCTGATGTTTTTGATTCACTTGTACTTGAGTTTTGTGTAGAGTGATGAATATGGATCTATTTACATTCTTCTAAATGCTGACATCCAGTTAGATCAGCACCATTTGTTGAAGATGCTTAACTTTTTCCCAGTATGTATGTCTGGCTTCTTTATAAAAAATTCATATGTCCAAAGGTTTATGGACTTACGTCTGGGTCTTTGATTTGATTCCTTTAATCAATGTGTCTGTTTTTATGTCAATACCATGCAGTTTTATTGGTATAGCTCTGTAGAACAGCTTGAAATCAGGGATGGTGATACCTCTGGAAATTCTTTTAATTTTCAGGATTTGAACCTATATTCTTAACTATAATGGGATACTTCCTAACATATTTCTATTGATGTGGAATTAAGTTCTACTTTATCTTTCTACTCATAAAACCAAGTATATGGAGTCTTCTATAAAGCTTCTTATTGCAGAAAAGCCAAGACTGCTAGAGAGGAAATTAGAACCATATAGAAATATTTTCTTCTGACTTAGAATTTTTCATTTCTTTTATAATAGAGAGATTGAAAGGATTTAGAACTCTCAGGTACTATACAGGCCCTATTATGCTGCTCTTTATCCATGTGATTATGATTTAGTTCCATAATCCCTGAAGACTGGAGGATCAGGACCAACTTTCCCTCTCTCCCAAGTAGGGAAAGAATCTGCACTAGCCATCTTAGATGGTAAAGCTTTATAAGATCTATACACTCTCACTTAGTTGTATTGAATTTTGACTAGGTTGCCTGTTTTAGATCTCCTACTTGTGAAATCATTTCTCATACTTTAGCCTCATTACAGCATTAGCCATAGTTCTGTCTGATCAAAAACCTTGTTTACCCTTTTACCAAGTAGAGTAAATTTACTATAATTTCTTTAATATTTAAGATTCTTATTAATTTGTTTAATCTAGACATCCAATCCTATCTCTCAGTACCCCCCTTTTGAAAAACCAGTTTGTTGTTATATGTTGACCCAAATGTGAAAATTTCCTTCAGAACTCATGTCTTTAATGTTGTTTTCTGACTGGTAGCTCTATTTTGGGAGGTTGTAAAAACTTTGGGAGGTAGAATTCAGTTGGCAGAAATAGATTCTTAAGTGTGTCTCACTGACACTTGAACTCTGATTTTGGTTGAGGTCTCTATTTCCTCATCTGTCATGTTATAAACAACCTTTGCCACACATTCATTCCCCTTTTGAATCTTCACCATCATGCCTTTCCTGTCATGATGGATGGAAACTCTTGAAACCATTAGCTAAAATAAACTTTTCTCTATGAAGTTCTTCCTGTCAAGGTGATCCTTCTCAGTGATGTAAAAGTATTCTTTCCTTTATGCTTTGAGCAGTGCCATGGGTTGGACATGAAGTGTCACCCTCAAAAGCTCATGTGTTTAAGGATTTGGGATATTGAGAGGGTATTTGATCAAGAGGACAACAACTTCATTGATAGATTAACATATTAACATATTAATAACTGAATGATATGAGAATGTGGATCCAGTGGGAGGCATTAAGTCACAGGGGTGTACCTTTGAAGGAAGTATCTTTTTCATGGTCCTTCATTGCTTTGTTTGTCCCCTGGCCTGTGTTTTCTTCTCCCTCTCCTGGATATTATAAAATGAATGGTGTTCCTTTGCCATGTTGTATGATATTGGTATTTCTTCCTTGTCAAAGGCAACGAAGCCAGCCAACCATGAGCTGACATCTTCAAAACTATGAGCTAATAAACCTTTCCTCTTTGAAGTTTACTTTCTCAGGTATTTTTTTTCCCCCACAGGAATGAAAAGTGACAAATACAAATTCCTTGTTAATTGCTTACTTAAATAAGTTATTGAACACTGTTATTGATTGAATTTGTTCTCTAATAATTAATATGCTCACATCCCAACTCCCAATGTGACTATAAGTAGAAGTAATCCTTTATAAAGGAAATTCAGGTCAGATGAGGTCTTCATTATGTGACTGACACACACACATACACACATGTATATATGTACAGGTGTATTAGTTCTTTTCTTATTGCTGTGGCACACCTGGCACAAGAAACTTGAAGAGAGGGCTTATTTTAGCTCATGGGTGGAAGGTATAGTCAGTCCACCATTGTAGGCACACATTATGGTAGGAATGTGACACACCTGGTCACCCTGCAGTGGAAGCCAGGAAGCAGAGGGAGATGAATGCTGATACTCAATTTGCTTTCCCTTTTTAATCAGTCTAGAATAGTAGGATAGTGCCACCCATAAGGTGGGCCTTCCACCTCAGCTAAGCATTTCTGGACATATGCTACAGGCCTGCCCAGATGTTTATCTCCTAGGTAAACCCTGAAGGTGCACAGTCAGGATTATCCATCACAACATATCCCCAAAGAAAGGCCTTGTGAGGATGGAGAAGACGGCAGCCATCTGAAGATCAGCGAGAGGCTTTCTCCAGAATCCCTTCCTGCTGGCCCGTGACCCCAGACTTGAATTGTTCTGTTTAGGTCACTTGGTTTATGGTATTTTGTTATGGAAGCCTGGGTAGACTAAAATAATACCCACTATGGGGAAGAACGCTGGTCTAAAGGGAAGGCAGATACCTTCATTTTGGTTCTGAGTTTGGATCATTGGCTACCAAGTTTTCCTTCAATCTGTTTCTCCTGACTTGAGCTATTCTCTTCCAAGGGAATTCCCCTACTGGAGAATTTCTTGTAATCTCAGAGCAGGGTACACTTCTGACCAGTGTTCCCAGAATTATAAAAGACAGTAGGATTTGGATCCCTACTCTTGAAGGTGTCTATTTGGGTTGCCAAATTCAAAGTACAAGTGACCCATTTTCTGTTAGCCGTATGACAATTAATATCTAAAGTGAATATCAAAATGATTGAAATGATCTTCTATTTCAGCAAGAGTGGTAAAGAGAAGGGGAACTGCTAAAGAAGGTAAGCTGATGTGGGATTCCCCTCTGTATGCTATGAATATGTTTTATTACCATTGGTTAACAAAGAAGCTGCTTTGGTCTATGGCAGGGCAGAATAGAGCTAGGCAAGAAAACTAAACTGAATACAAGGAGAAAGAAGGCAGAGTCAGGCAGATACCATGTAGCTGCTGAAGGAGAAAGATGCTGGAACCTTACCTGTAAGTCACAACCTCGTGGTGATATGTAGATGAATAGAAATGGGTTAATTTAAGATGTAAGAGATAGCTAGGAATATTCATGGGCCCTAGGGCAAAAAGTGATGCAATTAATATAGTGTCTGTGTGATTATTTGGGTCTGGGGGACTGGGAAATTAAGCACGGTTTCCATCTACTGTAAGCAATGGAATAGTATATTTTTGAGTACACTATTTTTACAAAATAGGAGGGAAATGAAGACAGCTACATAGAGATATTTTAAAATTGTTTTTATTTAAGGAAAAATATCTATTTTCCACCTCATTCTAGTTTTAAGTTTTATACTGCTTCTTGATTGAAAAACAATGATCCTTTTCTATAATCATAGTAGAAAATTAATCTGTTGTCTTAATCACAATGTATTAATATTATGGTGGGCAAATTGCCTCTGATATGGCTGTTACTAGTACTACCATTAAAATTATACGATAAAACCTCATTAGTGCCATCTTCATCCTTGAGAACTCAGCTGAATTGTTTTTTACACCTCGGCAGGTACAGTCTATCCAGGTCATGAGAAATTATGAGACTGAATTATACTTCTAATATAGTACTGCCTTGGCTTGCAAATGCTTTGCAAACGCAAGCGTGATACTATAAGAACAGAAGTGTAGCAGATTCCCCGGGCAGATTAGTAGAAAAGGTGGCATGCCAGGCTTTACAGGCTGGGGTGGATTTCTCAGTCTTGCTAATGGTGGCCTGTCAGCACAGAAGACAGGGTGTTCTCACTGTCTTACCCAGCAATTAGAGAAATCTGTGAGCTCTAGGATCTTCCTTAGGTCTGGAATTTTAAATACACATTAGCACACCCAACATTTTTTATTAAAACGTGTGTTCTGGGAATTGAATTTAGAGCCTCATGTCTTCAAAGCCCACACTTTACCAGCTGAGTTAACTGTCTAGGCTAGGAGAGATAACTTAACTAGGCTTTGACTAGTATAGTATAATAGAAGCAGGATTGTGTGTGTTCCAGAGTGAAGACCTCAAGAAGCAATATAGTTTCACTTTTCAACCTTTTGGTGTCTTACCTTAAGACCGCAATATAATTAGGAGGATAAGCCACTGGCAGTGAACCAAGGTACACTTGCCCATAATAATACTGACTTCCACATGTGTGTGTATTGTCAACTCAGGTTTCTTTTTCTAGAACATTAATTGTTCACCCAAGGCATAAAATCAGGAAAAATACTAACTTACCAGTTTGAGGGTGATTGTTTTATGCAACCAAGGATAACCAAAGCTATGGTCTCCATTTCTAGCAGTCTGAGATTAAGTTCCTTTGATGTATGTCAGTAAATTAGATTGGATATTTTACTATGTTTCTATTGGAAGCACAAAACCCATTAGTAGAATATTCTAAGAAAAACAAGGACAACTCATTTGACTATACATAGTCTTTAAGAATATGCCTGAAGTCTAGAAAGGTAAGCTAGATTGAGATTGAGGGACTACTTCTATGTAACAGAGATGAATATTCAATTTAGCTGTTAACCTATGAAAGGACTGTAGTGAAAAGGGAAGTAGAAAGAAGAAAATGAGCCTCCACAGACACTGGTAGAAGCTCAGAGTGGCTGATGAGATACCAGGAAAGAGCCCAGATGTTTTCTGAGCAGTCTTCTTTGGCAGTTTAGAATAAAACTCAAACTATATTCTCATGGACTCTGGGTTGTGCAGAGGCTGAAAACTTCTTACCAAATCCCTCAAAGGGAAGTTTTGCCAAACATTCAATAAGTGCAGCTGTTTTCTACCATGAGTATGCTACCCACTGTACAGAGGCCATCCGGGATAATGAAGTATCAGTCTAGTAAGGACGTGAACCACATGGTTATTCTGCATGCTATTTGGTCTGTGTTCTCCCATGAGTATGCTAGCCACTGTACAGACATCTTCTCTGGGTAATGAGGTATCACTCTAGTAAGGACGTGAACCACATGATTATTCTGCATGCTGTTTGGTCTTGGGTCTGATTATGATTTTCCATTTTTTAGCAGATCTATGGAAAATAAGTGCCTATAAATATAATAGTTCATTAGAGAAAACCCAAGCCAGAGGAAAGCAAATGTCACTGATGAATGAAGTTTAGATTAACTTTCAAGAGAAGTACAAAATTAGCTACCTCATAGAAAGTTTTCTATCTTTCAGAGACTAGATGCTGAAACCTTCTGAGAAGCAACATACACTTTTCTGTCAGCTCTACATGCTGCTGTCCCAGTTACACCATGTGATCTCCACATCAGCAAATCACCTGCTGAGTGGAGGGAGCCAAGGGAATGTGAAGTGGGATGAGTATAATTGAAGTACATTGTATATATGTATAAAAATACCATACTGAAGTTCATTATCTTTACAATTATTTTATGCTAAAACTCTCACCTACATAGGTAAGACTCTCTTCCATCTATATCTCTTCTGTGGCTCTGACAACAAGGCAGGTCACATCTTCATGGAAGAAACAGGGCTATCCACCATTTATAATCTCTCTTCACTCATCTGGAGAATTTTTTCTGGGATCTGGAGGCGATCTTTGACTTCATTTTTTTATTTTTTTGTCTGTGTCTGTGTTTAAGAGATTTTCTTTTGTGATACTGGGGGCTGAACCTAAGGCCTTTCACATGCTGGGCAAGTGCTCTGTCATTGAGCTAAAGCCCCAGTCTTGAGCTCCTCTATTTACACCCAACTTTTTCTGCTCCACTTATTGAAGACTTTTATATCAGATCTTAGAGTCTAAGCTGAATGACTTAAGATGTATACCTTGTTTCCGTTGTCACTGATACCTGAGTGCATGTATGTAAAAGGAGACAGTGATTTTGTTTTCTGGCCACCCAGACCCAAATAATCACACAAAACTATATTAATTACAACACTGCTTGACAAATAGTTCAGTCATATTTCCTAGCTTTCTCTTACATCTTAAATTTATCCATTTCTATTATTTTATATTTTACCACAAGGCTTGTGGTTTACGAATAAGGTTCTGGCATCTTTCTCCTTCAGCAGCTACTTGGTGTCTCTCTGACTCCGCCTTATTTCCTCCTACATTCAGTTAAGTTTTCCTGACTAGCTATATTCTGCCATGCCATAGGCAAAAGCAGCATCTTTATTAATTAAGGGTAATAAAACATATTTACAGCATACAGAGGGGAATCCCACATCACATGTAACCTCAGAGCCTATAAGAAAGAGAATAAGTGTAGGCATTTTCAGCTTCTTAACTAAATGTCATTGGATCTTAACTAAATGCTGCTTGGATCACCCTCTTTCTTCTATAGGATAACATGATGGTATATGTATAATATATGATAAGGTATTTATGACATATATTTGTTATGATTTTGATGCCATAGTTTTGTTGCCACAAGTGTTATTAAAGAAGTCCAACTCTTTAAGGATAAGAAATCTTAGGGATGGAGCTTTAACTCATGAATTAAATAATCCAAACACATGATCCATCATCTTTTCTTTTGTATATGCATGTGTTTTCCTTTTTTTGTCAAAGGATAAACTTTATTGAGCTCCTCTGTCTTAGTTTTCTTTCTCTTGCACAGTGGTTCCAAGTACTCGCTTGGTCTAGTGGACGGCAATAGGACCCACTTGGAGCACAGCAGGTGCATTCTTCCCTGAAGTGAAGGGTATACTAGTGCGCTGGTGGGTGCCACTTCTGCAGGGATGCTCTACAAAATTCATGGCCATGCCTTGTACACATGGTCAACAGTTTTTCTTTGTCTTGCACTTGTGACCTTTAAGATAGGTTTGTCAATTCTATCCCTGCCAGCCACCACACCAACAAAAGCTCCATTGGCCAACAAAGTCACCTTTGACCCTGAAGGCAGCTTCGTCAGGTGCTCTCAGTCTCTGGGTTGTGGGCCCTTAATGGTAAAGAGGATTGTGTCAGCTTTACCCATGTCCCCAGGCTTCTCATCCAGACAACCCATGATGGCATGGTGCCCATAGACAGAACATTGTAGATATTGAGGGGAAAACTTCTTCTGTGGTGATGAACAGCACAGTTCCTTTCTTAAATCAGTAGGGATCCTGGAAGACCCACTTCGCAAGGGTCTGAATAATGTTCTTCCTTTCATTTGCAGAGAGGCTCCTCAAAGTCCACTGCACATGCACACAGACACACAATTGGCACCTTTCCTTTCCCCTTAGATCACACAGCCCACAGCTGAAAGAGAAAATATATTAACTTTTGAGAGCAGCTATGGTGATAGCTTAAGACTCTAAGCTATCTGCACACAGAATGTGAGAACCAAACCACATTTAATTCATAGATTTGACACCTGTGACCTCTGTTGATACTTTGTATGTTATAGGCATACATTAGGGTTGGAGAGAAGGCTCAGCAAAACTGTTGCCCAGCCTGACAGCCTGAGGTTGATTCCTGGGACCCATCTGGTGGGAAGAGTAAACCAATTCCCACAAGTTGCCCTCTTACCTTCATATGCATGCCTACACATATACACAGAGATGGGCGCTAACAGTAAATAAATTAAAATGGTAATGAATGAAAATGACTTCCAAAAGTGTATTAGTATTATCTCACTAGCAGACATCTTCTCAGGGAAATACTTTTAGCCTACAATTGATGCTGAGGAGGGAAATTTAATCCGTGCACACTCTTGGCTCTTTTTTCCCCCCTGTCTTTTTCAAAGGCAAAAGTATGAGCAGGGAAAGGGACAGCGAGGTTGTGCTGACAAAGTCCCCAAGTAGCTAAAATCTTAAGGGATTCTTGCTCTTCAGTTCTGCCTGGCTGAAGACAGGACATTTTGTCCTATGATGTATATGCCACTTTCTATTAATTCTGTGAGGTCTGTCCCTTTAGAAAGCAGAGTAAACAGTGTATTGGATTAGATCTCTACCGTGAATAAATTTATTTTCTAGCAAGTGTAAAAAATGAGCAGGGCCAAAAGCCCCCAGAGAAGAAAATGTCACAGTGATTGCTAATACATTACTGCATAGAAAAGGGGCTAATAAAACCCCTATTAGGATGTCATACCTGCTTACGACTGAATTCTCCAGAAAGTTTATTTGATATGTCTAAGCCAATTATCAAAGTCTTAGTGATAAGAAGCAGCTCGATGGGCCTGAATATGTCAGAACAGAATGACTAAATCGTGGGAATTCATGGGCTTCTGCTTTGAATAATTAACTTGGCTCTTTGTAGAATGCATACTTTGGAAACTAATTTTCTCTTTTCACAAAGCATTCTGCCCTTGTGCTGCCTTTGAAAAGTAAACTGTTTAGCTGTAAGGTTATTCCCTTTTCATTACATCAGTCTGTGCTTCCTTCCCTGTCGCATGGCCCTGCCCTTCCTCTTGCTCTTTGTCTTGGTAGCATCATCTTGGCAGGGCTGCCGTCGTCCTCAAATGGGTATGTGATATGCCGTGATGACATTTCCTCTAAGTGGAATTTAATCATTTTTTTTTTCCCGCAGTGACATTATCGTGCATTGCCTTTTCTTGCATTTCGCTAGGACTAAAGCACCAACTTTATTTTTAAAGAATTTGAAGGCATTTTTATCCTTTTCAGAAGAGCAGAAGCATTGGTTGCATAAATAATTCTGTAGATAAAAGCCAGAACGGATCTTAGTTGATCTGTAATTTCAAGGCCATGATTAGAATCAGAATGGTAGCTAGTTTGTGCACACAACCAGACAAATCAAATGACCCTTTCTGTCCCGTGGTTTTCTCTGCTGAAGGGGGACAAACAGAGCCTTTGCTTTGGAAAGGGTACATGGGATTTTCTTGTTTCTCAGCTAAGTGAGGCCATTCCGTGGGTTAGTATATGTGTGTGTGTAGGGAGATCTCTTGTTCTCTCTTTAGCTTCACAGATCTCACAGTGGACTTCTAGGTCCTGCACTTTGATACCATCCCCTTGAGACTTTGCCCACTTGACAACACAGGCTCTTCCTCTATGAAGGCTGCTTGGCTGCTCAGAAAGAATCCCTGGGGTGGGAGGTGGGTGGTTGGATGAAGTGGGGTAGGAAGGGAGGAGGCAAGCGTAGAAACTGTCGGGACACTGGGAGTTCGCCTCGTTACATGATGTAGGACTCCGTATTTCCTTCAGAAGGCACCTGTGTTAGGCAAATACTATCAGGTGGCTACACACCTGGAAATACCTCCCAACGATGACTGAGAATGAATTCAACGCAGTTTGGGCTCTTTATTCCTGTGTGAGAGGAAAAAAGTTCCTTCCAATCCAGATTCTAAGGAACATGTGTTTTCTCCTCAGAGGGAAGAATTGCTTTGCATTTTGACCTTTTCAGAGGGCTTCCAGTAAACCTTAGAGGAAGGTTTAAAGCTTTGCTTAAAATAAGCTGCGAAATCAAGTTTCCGCTTGTGACGATTTTCTTCCGTATTCGCTCAGGAAAGCCTGTGAAACTGGCTAAGCTCAGTGGAGTTGGTGACGAGTTGAACGTGAGCCTGTGCGGATGTAGATATTTGCAATCTGTTTCTCGATAGAGGGCTACACAAGCATATGTGGGAAAAGATGTCGGTTACGACCAACCTCCTTTAGCTGTCCTTCGGAACGTCTAGGCAGAGCTTGGGAAATGGCTGAGTTAGTCAAGTTCTTGCCTCTCAAGTGTGAGGCCTTGAATTCAGACCCTAGAATTCACCTAAAGAAACCAGTGAGACAGTTGGTAACAGGGCTGGCTAGTCTGATCATCCTATTTTGGTTTGAGTTTGAACACTGGATATCATCATGGAAAGAAAATGATCTCCCTACGTATGCTTGCGTATGCATATACCCCCTTTTCCATATTTATAAATGAAAGAAAGTTTAAAAATGTCAACTGTGGTGGTGTTTTCTTGGTCAGCTAATCTAGTCGAATGGATGAGTTCAAGGGCAATGAGACACCCTGTCTCAAAGGAAGTGGACGGCATTCCTTAGGATGACGTTGGAGGTTATCTTCCTGTCTTTGAATGGATGTTTATACATGGGCATGCACACTGTCCACATACATCTACATGAGCACACACATGCACATATTATGTATATAATAATAACTATATGTGAACTTTGAAAGGCTTTTGTAGAAATGGCTCTCACCTTACTTCCTTCCCTTCATTTACATTTTAAAAAAATTTATTTATTATGTATACCACATTCTGTCTGTATGTCTGCAGGCCAGAAGAGGGCACCAGACGTCATTACAGATGGTTGTGAGCCACCATGTGGTTGCCGGGAATTGAACTCAGGATCTTTGGAAGAGCAGGCAATGCTCTTAACCACGGAGCCATCTCTCCAGCCCTTACATTTTTTACTGTAGCCGGTGAATTATTAAATATTCACCAAAGGAAGCAAACAAAGAAAGCCAAGAGCAAAGGCTGCTGGATTCTCCATCAGTGATAATCATGAAAATCTCTAGAGTGATTCTTTGGGAGGGTAAAATAAGAGCAACTGCTTGAGAATAAAATTACTTTTCCCATTTAAAAATATGCTTTCGGGAGAAAGTTGGTGATGATCATAAAAAGCAAATAAATAATAAGATTTCACAACTCCAAAAATGATTAAGACTTACTGCTCTGAGAAGTTAGGTTCTAAAGAAAGCATCTCACATCTGTACAACTGTCTCTTATACATATGCTAATCAGCTCCACTGGTAATTTTAGCTTTTGGTTTGTTTTCTTCCTGTCATTATTTTATGTTCTTATTTGCTAGACTCCATATGCACATCCATGGCAGTGGGTGGCGGCAGTGGTGCTGCACAATTGCTTCCCATTCAAGTTTGGGAGAATATGGTAAGAATATGTAATGGTCCTTTGCGTGAAGAGAGTTTTCTTCATGAGGCAGAGCTTGTCGAGCACTTTTGAGTTATAAAGGTTTTGGATGAACAGAAGAAATGAAGGACTAAAGTACAGATTTATATCTCCAGTCACATTAAACATTTAAATACTTCTGACCATGATGACCTGCTGATTCCATTTCATCTTTTAACAGATGGTGTGAAAATGAAATACTTGAAGAACCGCGTTGTGGCAGATTTACAAAAATCACTTATTCTTGCTCTTTTTGCACCTGGAGATTGAGAAAAACACTTCTCAACTGTAGACTCTCCCCAGACTTCTTAGGCCAGGTCTAAAGCAGTTATCAGGGGCCAAGAATGATCTTGCATTGCAAATAAGGACAGCCAGTCAATCCTTCTGAGAACAGGATCATTCCAACTTGCTTTGAATTTGCAAGGTACAGGACCCAATCCCCATGCAAACTCTTGTCTGTTGTGTGACACAGACCCAGAGGTCTTTAGGAGGGGCCAGACATTCTTCCAGGTGATGGAGGAAGGTCATTGGTTAATTAATAAAAAAACTGTTTGGCCCTGATAGGTTAGAACTTAGGTGGGTGGAGTAAACAAAACAGAATGCTGGGAAGAAGGCAAGTGAGCTGAGACGCCATAGCTCTGCTCCCCAGGGCAGACACGATGAAGCTCCGACCCAGGATGGACATAGGCTAGAATCTTCCTGGTAAGCGCACCTCAAGGTGTTACACACATTAATAGAAATGGGCCAGGCAGTGTTTAAAAGAATGCAGTTTGTGTGTTGTTATTTTGGGACAAAGCTAGCCAGGCAGCCGGGAGCTGGGTGGCAGTACGCAGCCCACAGCTCCTTCAACGTCCAGGTTTCACCATTTCTTTTATTGCCTCCATTAGGCAATCAACATCACATTAATTGCTCTGACTTGGTCTTTCCATCTTCCTGCTTCATCTATACTCAGTTTCTTATTGTTTCATGTTGGGAGCAGTGAGACCCCAGATCCTGAATTTCTTGTAATCCCCTGATCGGAGTGCCTACAGCTGCTCTGAGCACAAGACCTTCAGGAGTTTCTGATGGCAGGATGGTGGTTTCTGGTGGGTTTGGCTGGGACGTGGTTATCTCTATATAATCTGCCCCTAAACACAATAAAGGGGGCATTCTTGTCGAATTCAAGGTTGACCCATGTCGCTGTCTCTCTGTCTGTGTGTGTCTATGTATTTTAACCTCCAGCCCCCACGCGTGGCAGTTTCATATACTCATTTAGCTTCTGCCTGAGTCTCCTGGTCCTGTTTCTCACTGGCAGAAAAAACCAACAGCTAGAGAGTGGGGTGTGCCTGTTGATGCAGATAATGTTAGTGAGTCTCCCAAGACACTGGGCAGGCTGCAAAAGGGGACAGAGATTCTGGAGATGGGGAAAATGTCCTGCACACACAGTCTATTATTTTTGGGCTTCTTTGTCCACTTCTGCTTTCATGAACAGAATTCTAAGCACGCTTATTCTCTTTAGCTAATGTTTCTCAAAAGACCAGAGCTCTCTGGCCACAAATGGTGATTATTATCTTAAGACATTCAGTTATCTAGACCTTGACTCTTCTTTATAAAGGAAGTTTTATGCTTCCCCATCTGTAGTCAATGACTGACTTCCTGAGGGTCAGTGTTAAAGCATCTGCCTAGAGTAGCTGTCTTGGGTGAAAAATCACTTTAGGGCAGTTGGTGTTGCTGTATAAGACCCTCTTAGGGTTTGATAAAGTAGAATTTATTTGGAGAAAGAGCATTCTCAAGGATCCTGGGAGACGAGGGTTATCACTTCTGAGAGGCATTACTCTCTTGCCTGAGAAATGCTGACTAGATTTATTTTAGTTTCAAGACTTCAAATATATATTTCAATAAATAAGCTTGGCATATTCAAC
This sequence comes from Chionomys nivalis, assembly GCF_950005125.1. NCBI lineage: Eukaryota > Metazoa > Chordata > Mammalia > Rodentia > Cricetidae > Chionomys > Chionomys nivalis. The sequence goes on from NC_080096.1 coordinate 52,026,426, forward strand.
TCCAAGACTTCATAATGTCCATCTTTGCCTTTTGATACTTAATTTTATTTTTAAAACTGTCTTAATTTGGACTGATGAGATGATTCAGTGGGTCACAGCACTTGTGCACAGACCTGATGACCCGATTCCCAGAACATATAAAAAGTAGGAGAGAACCTGTTTCAGATACTTTTCCTTTGACCTCTATGCACATGCAGTGGCATGTTCATGTCCCATTTCTCTTCACCCCCATCCTAATAATAGTACTACTAATAAATTACAAAGAAAAATTAAAAGCTGTCTTAATGAACATTACTCATTTATTTTTTAAGTTAGAGCCTTTATTCACAAAAGCCTTACCAATTGGAATTTTCCTTGTGGTGGTTTGTATTACTAAATACATGAAATATATCTTATTTTGTTTATTCTATGTTTGATAAGCCAAACATTAAGGTACTTGGGAAATGGGAAAGTATAATGCGTGTCTGTTTTCACAGGTTTCACAAACTAAACTAATCAAACCGCGTTCCTGAACTTTACAGGGCTTATGGTTGTTTAGGTTATTGAAGAGCTACTTAACCCTTAGAAAGAAATTGATAATCGGAACTTTGATATTTTTGACTCAGGTTGTGATAGAAATGAAGAAAAATAATTAGGTTTAAGTTTAGGAGGTACTTTGGCTTTTTCTGATGCTACAGCTGAATACCACAGTATGAGTAATTTATAATGAAAATAAAGTTGTTTCTTAGATTCTGCAGCACAAAAAGTTCAAGGCTAAGGGGCCATATCTGGTGAGAACCTCTTCACTCTTGGAAGTCCCAAAGCAGTGCTGGAAATTACATGGAGAGACATAACAAGATCGTTACTTCCACCTTCTCTTTCTCCTCTTATAAAGACACAAATACCAATCAAGCCATGACATTGTAGGCTACCCTAAAAGTTTTTCTTAAAGTCACTAATATAAAATTAGAGTTCAATAGCAACACTAATTCCAGAAAGCCCACAAACACACAGAAATTAAACAATGCTCACCTGAATCATCAATGGGTCAAGGAAATAATAAAAAAGAAATGAAAGACTTCCTAAAATTCAACGAAAATGACCACATGACATACTCAAATTTATGGGACATAATGAATGCTGTGTTAGAGGAAAGTTCATAGCACTAAATGCCTACATAAGGAAGGTGGAAAAATCTCACACTAGAAAGTTAACACCTGAAACCTCTAGAACAAAAAGAAGCAAACTCATCCAGGAGGACTAGATGGGGAAATAATCAAATCGACAGCAGAAATTAACAAAATAGAAACAAAGAAAATAACACAAAGAACCAATGAGACAAAGTGTTGGTTTTTTGAGAAAATCAACAAAATAGATAAACCTTTATCCAAATTAACCAAAAGGCAGAGAGAGAATATCCAAATTAACAAAATCATAAATGAAAAGGGGGACATAACAACATACATGTAGGAAATCCAGAGAATCATTAGGTCATATCTCGAAAACCTGTACTCCACAAAATTGGAAAACTTAAAGGAAATAAACAACTTTCTGGATAAATATCACTTACCAAAATTAAATAAAGACCAGACAAGCAAATTAAATAGACCTATAACTGCTAAAAAAAAAAATAGAAACAGTCATCAAAAGTCTCTCAACCAAAAACAGACCAGGACCAGATGGTTTCAGCTCAGAATTCTACAAGATTTTCAAAGAAGCACTAATACCAATATTCCTCAAATTGTTCCACACAATATAAACAGAAGAAACATTGCCAAACTCTTTTTATGAGGCTACAATTACCCTGATACCCAAACCACATAAGGACATTACTAAGAAAGCCGGGCGGTGGTGGCACACGCCTTTAATCCCAGCACTTGGGAGGCAGAGGCAGGCGGATCTCTGTGAGTTCGAGGCCAGCCTAATCTACAAGAGCTAGTTCCAGGACAGGAACCAAAAAGCTACGGAGAAACCCTGTCTCGAAAATCAAAAAAAAAAAAAAAAAAAAAAAAAAAAAAGACATTACTAAGAAAGAAAATTACAGATCAATCTTACTCATGAACATTGATGCAAAAATATTCAATAAAATACTGGCAAACTGAATCCAAGAACACATCAGAAAAATCATCCACCATGATCAAGTTGGCTTCATCCTAGAGATGAAGGGATGATTCAACATATGAAAATCTTCAATGTAATACACCAAATAAACAAACTGAAAAAATAATCCCACACAAACATCTCATTAGATGCTGAAAAAGCCTTTGACAAAATACAACCTCGCTTCATGATAAAGGTCTTGGAGAGAGCAGGGATACAAGGAACATATCTAAACACAATAAAGGCAATATACAACAAGCCAACAACCAACATCAAACTAAATGGAGAGAAACTCAAAGCGATCCCACTAAAATCAAGAACAAGACAGGGTTGTTCACTCTCTCCGTATCTATTCAATATAGTACTTGAGGTTCTTTGAGGTTCTAGTTAGAGCAAATAAGACTACAAAAAGAGATCAAGTTGATACATTCAGAAAAGAAGTCAAATTCTCACTATTTGATGATGATATGATAGTTTACATAAGTGACCACCCAAAAAATCTCAAGACCCAGCAATACCACTTTTGGTATCTACTCAAAGGATTGTACAAAGAGGACCCTAAGAGAGACATACATGGATCTAAGCTACATGGGAAGTAGAAAAAGACAAGATCTCCTGAGAACATTGGGAGTGGGGGGGACCATGACAGAGGGTAGAAGGGGAGAGGAAAGGAAAGGAGGGAAACGGAGAAAAATATATAGCTCAATAAAAACAATTTCAAAAAAATTAAAATAAAATACTTCCTAGAACAAATAAGAAAATGAGAATTTACCATAAATAATATTTTTGGAGTTTGCCTTTTGCCATTTTTAGTTTAACATATGTTGTCTTTTAAAAGTGGTTCGCTCTATTGCAATGTCTTCCTATTTGGGAGGCATAGTCTTCTGTGGACCTGTGACTTAGCCATTGCTTAAAAAAATCTATATCTACTGGTCACATACTGCTTTGCAAAACTTGCCTAAGAACAAATGACTTTAAATAACCCTAGGATCATTTAAAATGCAACCTCATTATATCATAAAGATTGGGAAACTACCTTGGTATTTGTAATGCATATGAATTATATTATATGTTTATATATTAGAAAATGTAATTTTGACTCTAGCTGACTATACTCTGTAATGCATAGAATTGGGTTGGGACTTTGTGCCCTTGGGTAGGTTTGGGACATTGTGCCTACTTCCCATTTTCCAGACTGGAATTTTATCTGGCTTGAACTTATGCAGTTCTTGTGTTTGCTGTTACAGTTTCTATGAGTTCATATGTGCCTCTACCTCTCTGTGTTGTTCCTTAAGGTCATTAATCACCTCTGGTTCTTAGAATCTTTCCACTACCTCTTCTGTATAGACTGTCGAGACTTAATGGGAGGGGTGTGGTACAGACTTCCATCATTTAGCGCTCAGCATTCCAAGGTCTCTTATTCTTTGTATGTTGATCCGTTGTGATTTTCTCTTACCATCTACTACAAGAAGAAGCTTCTCTGATGAAGATTGGGTATTGCGCGAATCTGTGGCCATGGCGATATGATTTTATGAGTGATTTTATTGCCATGTTCATTTAATAGAATCATAGCGGTAGGTTTTCCCCTAGGCCCCATGATCTGTCTAACATTTAAGTAATGTGGCAGGAGAATTATCTCATATCTTAGTTTGGGTTTCCATGACCACAGCTACTGCTACAAAGGAAAACCTTTAATTGGGGCTGGCTTACAGTTCAGAGGTTTAATCTATTATCATCTTGTGGGACATGGTGGCATGTAGGAAGACATAGTGCTGGAGAAGGAGCTGAGAGTTCTACATCTTGATTTATACGCAGTGGCAGAGGAGACTCTGTACTGAGTGTAGCTTGAGCATGTATGAGACCTCAAAGCCCTTCCCTACAGTGACCCACTTCCTCCAACAGGGCTGCACCTATTCCAACAAGGCTACACCTCCTTATGAGCCAAGAATTCAAACACAAGTGTCTATGTGGGGCAAACCTATTCAAACTACTACACTATGTTTAACAGAACATACAGCTCTTCAGTCAACCAAGGAAACACCACCAACTGTGACCATATAGGTCAGCTTCTGGAAATCTTGAAAAGGTAGCTTTACTTTACTGAGGAAAATCAGATTTGGGCTCTGGCCACTAATTTTGATTACAAATTCATCTTTTGTTTTGTTTTGCTTTTCTTACTTCATACTTTTATGATGTAGATTTTGTGAGTGAAACGTCTTGACTAGCAGTCAGGGTCACTTAGTGTTCACTCGGGGTCACGCCGGGTTCCATCTTACGTCAGTCATCTGCAGAGCAGGGCTAGTTGTCAGTCTGTTACTGGGCAACCTTCAGGAAAAACTAAGTTCACAGTGTAGACTTTGTGCTCTGTTTAAAATAAGTCCCAAACTTGTATCATTACTTACCATCTCTCTTCTTGGGATCTTGGGAAGAGCCGTCTCAGCTCATTTGTTTGTTGTTAGCCACTCCCTCCCCCTCCCCCTGCCACCAGTTTCTTTCTTAAAGTACTTTAGTATGCTTGCCTTTTTTTTTTAAATGTGATACTCTCATTATGTAATTAAAACTTGGATTACGTGGGATTTGAAAAGAGTGATTTCCCCTTAGAGACATGTAGTTGTCCACCTATCACTGTTTCTTAATTTCCCCTATTATCTGCTTGGTGACAATTAGATGTCGCTATAGTGACCTGATTAAAGTTTACAACCCAAAGAAAGGCTGGAGAGCCAGCAAGTCTGCAACAAGGACATAATGGATTCATAGGTACGGCTCCGTCTACTGCAGTGTAAATCAAACGAGTGATTCCAGAGGACTTTCTAAAATCACGAACTGAAACAAGAACACAATCATTCTCTTGAGCGCTGTGAGTGGACCAGGTGAGAGCCCACTGATGGGGAAGGGAGGCTCACAGCTGCAACAACAAGGCTCAGCCACCACCCCTGCTTTCTAATAACCTCTCCATGACCCAGAAGCTTTGGGAAGCCAGAAGATGTTTGTTTATTTAAAGAAGCTCATTATATAAGGATTCTGCACATATCCCTTAGCAAATCCCAGACAATCTTGCTTTAGAGCCTTACAGAATTTATTTTTTCTCTTTAAGTCTGCAAACAGATCTAGTAGATCAGCTCTCCTCTTTCCTGTAGCTTGGGCATCTAATGCCAAATCTTCCCTCCAGAGCTCTCTACTCCAGTTTGTACTCTGAGCCCTGCATTTTAATAAAGTGACCCTATTTGGATAACTCACCAGGGTTTGGAAGGGTCAGGCAAAGGTGGGGACCTTTGCTCATGACCTTCAGCTTATGTCCCCACTGGATGAGCGGCGGGGGGTTTACTCACTGGAGTGGGTGGCAATGACCAGAAACTCCCAGATGCTTAGTCCAGATGTGACACGTGGAGGGATGGATGGCCAGGATGGTCACTGTTTCTTCAGATGGTCCTGTGCTGTGCTGCCTTTTTAGCTACTATGAACAAGTGGTGTCCACTTAGTCTGGGCTACATATATCAGAAAATGACATTGAAGCCTTTGAAACATGTTACAAATCCTGTCTTCATTAATGTTATGACTTTCATCTGTTGATACAACTATTTGTTTACTGTGTTTGTCTTTCACCCTGGAATCACTTGAGACTTTTGAGAAAACAGGGCTCTGTCTTTGAAACTTTGAATTTGTTAGCCGGGGACTAGAGGTGTGCCGTGATTGACAAAGCTCCCTGAGGTGTTCCAGCGTTCAAGCTAGCCTGGGACTTGTTTCTGGCGAGTGTCTACTACATTTGGGAAATGATCATATCTTTTGCTCATTGATCTATTTCTGTACCTAACTCAGAGCCAAGTGTCCAGTTGGTATTCAATAAATTGTTGAATTGATTAATAAGAGTTTGAAAATGAAGAAGCGTTAAGCTTTTAAGGACAGGACAATGAAGAGACATTAAAGGAACGGGGCTTTTACTGCAGATGGTTCAATCAGATCATGAGGACCATGCTCACATGGCTGCCAGCGTGGCCTTAAAGGACCCCTGACCCTGAGACATCTGGGTATCCTTTCAGGGAGCACAGGTCTCCTAGACCCTGAGAGTTTGGAATTGCTGTCCTCACCAGATCCCTTCAAGATGGATAGCATGATGGTCACATACTTAAAACTATTGGAAAATGACTTTTGAAAGTCAGCAGCTCCCTCTTTTTTTTTTTTTTTTTTTTAAAAATCTTCTAATCAGAAGAGAAAAATAAAAACTTAGAGTTTTTTTTTTCCTTTTTAAAGCTTAGAGATTTTGTATGAGAAACTACTTGTCTTCATTAGGTGAGCATTAGGGGAAGTGGGGGGAGAGAGAGAATTGATATCTTCCATAAATGAGGAGAAAAATGCTCGCACAGTAGTAGATAGACAGATAATTGAAATATGAGGAAAAATGAGCAAGAGAAAATAATTCAAGACATATTTATGTGATTTACTAGAAAAATAAATTTTTTTAAAGGAAAAAGTTGGGGTTTTATTTTCTTATGATAACACTTGGTATTGATTGAACGTGGGTGGAATACAGTGTATCTGAAAAGATCTGACTCCAGTAGTGAATCCGAGCAGAACGCGTGTTCTGACTGCCCCCCCACCCCCACAAGTTCCGGTTTTGCTGAGTGACCTTAGAGTTCTTTCCTTCCTTCTGGCAGCTTGTCTTCAGGTGGAACTGTGAACTCAGCAACATATGCTGGCCCCAGCGTGGCTGGCTCTGGGGTGAGAGGGCAAACCTGTGGACAGTTTAGAAACAGGAGGCCACATCAGATGCCACTTGCTGCTAAGAGTTACCAAGGACATCACTGGGAAAAGGACTTTGACACCAGACAGTGCCTCTGCCTTTTGTAGATTGCCACTCTAGGGGAGCCTGCTCCCAGCGAGCTTTTATGTGCCTCAGCTCCTTCAGAAAGGCAGGGAAATTTAACCAGGGGGTCCGTCTCATGAGGGAAGTGAGAATTCTTTTGTTGTCTCCCTTATTCAGTTACCCAAAGGTCAAACAGTGTCAAAAAAGCTAATCCACAGGGTATAAAAACTATGTAATAAATATTTCTGCGGAGATTTTCATTTTTAAAAAAATTATGCCGTTTTGATCATGTATCTTATGTGACAGAAACTTTAGTGGCTCTCTTTCTATTTATTTATTATTTATTATAGTGTGTGTGTGTGTGTGTGTGTGTGTGTATAAGAGTGTGGGTGCCATATACTACATGCTTGTGGAGACTGAAAGACAACTTTGAGGAGCTGGGTCTTGTCTTTCACCTTCTGAAGCAGTCTTTTATTTCTGCCCCAGGCTGTGTGCTCCAGCCCGGAAGGCCCACACGCCTCTGGGTGACTCTCCCACCTCTGCCTCCCAGCTCCCTGCAGGAGAACTGAGAATACAAGTTGTAGGCCTTCTGTCTGGCCCTGTGTGATTTACAGCCATTGAGCTCCGGCTGTCAAGTTTGGACAGGCCTGGCCTCTGGGGGGCTCCCTGTCATAGTGGACTGAGTCTCAGATGTTAGCAGGGATTGAAATTACCTCCATGGTATCGAAATGATTATGATGTAGAACTGGAAGTAGATTGGCGGCCTCCTCCCAGGAAGGCGTCTTTAGTTACTGGTAGGAAGGATGCTGTTGGGAAGCCCTTGTAAGTAGCTAAAGGTAAGCACAGCCTATTAACTGATGTCTAGATTTCTCCATTACCTAACTGAAGCCCATGTCTTTGGCTTTTCTGGCTTCTCAAGTCAGATGACAGTGTCTACCTTTGTTGAACTCACTGCAAGGCCCCGAAGTCACTGCTGTCTTCCTGTCTTCTGTCTCTACATATGCCATTTCCCCTGGCTGGAATGTTCCGTCTCCATCTTCCTTTATGACCGCCCAGCCTCAGCTCCATCCCTGTAGGCGCACCCATTCCCTTTGCAGTGTTTGTTCTTCATGATGTACCAGTTATAGCACCCATTACATTGCAAGGCCATTCATTTACTTACATATCTAGCTCTTCACCAGACTGAACTGGTGCCGTTCTCCATTCCTGTCCTCACACATGACAGGTTCTTCATGAACCATTGCAGAGGTCAAGCGTTCTCCCGCAGGGCTATTTTATGTGGTTCAGAACATCTCTCCCTAAACCTTCCTCAGTATTATCTTATGCAGGTTAAACAGCACTACATAATCTTTCTCCAGTGAGCTTTTGCTCCTCGTTCTAATCAGCTTTGTTTCATTTTTAAAAACTTCATATTTAATCTCTCTTCATTATATAAAAAGTAGTGGTTCTTTTTGGCCTTGGAGCACAGTTAAGGTATAAGATGATGAACAGAATACTGGAAGGCTTATTAAAGAACGCAGGCCATATTCTTTCCAGCGAATTAAAATTTTTTTCTTGCAACTGAGCTGAAGGAATGCCCCCTCTGAGGAATAGCTTTCATGGTACCAAAGGTGCCAAGCAAGCTTCTAAAGGAGCTTCTAACAGTCCTACCCAGCTCTGATGTCTATGAATCACGAGGACCAGAATAGCGCTCTAAGTGTAATAATATGAGTGCGATAGTAACACAAATACCTTGATGATAAACAACTCTGTGATTGGACTAAAGACCCATTCATTGGAAACCTAGCTAACTACTCAGCGCTGGAGAAATCACGGCTACTGGCGGGGGTGGGGGTGGGATGTACAGTCACTAATTTGCTAGACCGGTATAATCCCTAGCGGTGGTTCTTCTTTCTTTCACAACTGTTTTAGTTAGCAAATCTTAAGCGAGCTAAAGTCTGATCTTTGCTGCCATTATTTATCCGTGACAAGGTCTCATTATGTAGTCCAAGCCATCCTACTGTCTCAGTCTCCTCCATGCTGGGATTAATAAGCAATGTTGCAGCTTGCCCAGAAAGTCTTTATATTTGAAGTTAGATCCCTAAGGATTTTTTTTTAAAAAAAGCTTTTCTGGAACTTGAGTGGTAGGGCGCTTGCAGACAGGAAAAGGGCAGCTACATCCCTCCTCCCATCCCTGAGCAAGCTTGGGCGAAACTGATTTACAAAGTGTGTTTGTTTAAAGAGAGAGAATGTTTGGCGCTAAAGTTAGAAAATTCCCTTCCAGCCTGGAAATCAGTGATTTTGAATGTCAAACATAGTGATAATTTGATTTCTACCATTATTTTGTGAATACCACATTAGCAATTTGGAGGAATTGCATTACAAGTTGCTTCATCCAATGATGTAATAATCAAATAAAATGCCTTCTAATCCCATTTATTCAGCTTCCCTCTGTTGTTCTCAGTCTGCTTTGAGAGCCCTGTCAAATTGAATTTGCCATCCTCTGTGTTTGCCAAAGTTTATTATTTCAATTTACAGCGGCAGAGCTGTTCTAACCTGGTCTTTCATGTTCTCTGTTGTGTTAGCTATGATAGTGTGCCAATCTGCACAAGAGAGCAATTACGGTGGGGCCGCTTCCCTTGCCTCAGGAAAGCAAGGAACCATCTCTCCGACATATGGAGGGATCCCGTGTTGCAGCCTCCAGGTAGAATCAAAACCGGGGGATTTTTCTCTTCTTTACTTACTTTAAGAACCCTCAACAAAACACCATTAAGATATTTTCCCAAACTCACGAGTAGACTAATTTCGAGTACAGCACAGGCTATATTTGAGAAAAGATGCTTTGGAAAGTGGGAGACCAAAGTGTCTCTAAAAGCATCTTGCTCATTAGCTACAGAGCATGCATGGCAGGCTGGGTTTGCTATGATACCGGGGCATTCAGGTCCAGAGTGAGATTTCCACAGCATCCCTGGAGGGCCCAGGTAATGTCTGCAGCCTGTTCTGAGGCTGGGTCAATGAGTTAGCTGCTCTGTCTCAACAGACTGGGTGCAGCTTGCCCATCTGCAGTCTAACACTGTGCCCCAGGGTCCATCTGCGCCGTGAGGAAAGAAAAAAGGGAGAAAATGACCTCTTTATTAAAACTAAGTATGATAGTGATAGTATCTGGTATTGTAAGCATTCTAGCAATGCAAAATATTCATAGAAAGAGATTTTCATTTCCTAGTTTTAATTCTCCGAGTTCCCTTCATATATAATGCATATGTACGTACACATACATGAAATACAGAAAAAAATTGAAATTTAGTTGTGTTATTTTTGATATTTTTGTGAGTGTATGTAGATTTACTTCATCCTTTAAAGATAAGAATCATATTCTCAGGTGACTTTTAACTGAAACCCAGACAACTAGTTCGCAGGTGACCACATGTCCTCAGCGGCTTTTGCTTCTCACCATGACCTTGGCAACACTTTGGTTTTTAAAGGTAAACCTCAAGAAGTTAGGAAGCCATGCATCCTTTTCACTCAGGCTCTGGCCCCTGTTGTAGAAAAGAAATAAACAGAAATCAAGTTGGTTTTCTCCCCGGCAAATATACCAATATTTTTGGAAATGAAGCTCCCTTTGTGACTGAGATCAGTGTCCACGAGAACTCAGCAGAGCGGACCATCCTTCCGTGGGCCTTTTCTCTAGCCAGCTCAACCGAGCTGGGATGAATGAGCCATCAATATGGCTGGCCTGGCTGATTTGTTGATACACCCGACTAGCGGGAAAGTTCTTCAACTAATTCACTTACGATAAGGGGATGGCTTCTCAAAGGCAGAGCCGGGAAAGATCCGCGCTTCTCAGTAAGCCCGTCCAAATTGTCTGCAGACCACTCAAGGATGAAATTGAGTCTAACACTACAGCGTGTATTACTAAGAATCGACTAGCCAGTAAATATTTAAAGGGTCTGAGCTAAGCTTCTTCATCATTTACCTGCATTTTGTTGGGATGACAAGAAGTCGCAGAGTGCACTTGTGAAGTAAGATTAGGGGCTTGAAATGCGTCTCTGGAGATTAAGTGCGTCTTTCCTGAGGTGCCCTTCATTGTGGGGAAATGGTAGACGGGAGACTTCCTGAACGGTTTTCCACTTGACTGCATGACTAAGTGTTCAGAGAACTATATAATTGTCAATATACTTAAAAATATTCCTGTGTAAATAATTTCCTTATTTAAACTTTACAATGTGTAATATTTAAACACTTGTCAAGCAATAACTCACTGGTACAGAAAATTATAAAAATTAGAAAATCTACCAGCAGGATTAGGGATGTTAAGGCTGAAGTTGACTGATGTCTGGTTTTCTTGAAGAGGGATCTTACTGCTGAGGTACAATTTGTGAAAAACAACCACAAATGCAGTAATTTGAACAACTGTTATGGGGAATCCCAAATCTCTCTCAACTTGTTGTGTTTTATTTTGAAATATTTCGAAAACAAGGTACGAAGTGTCCATATGTATATGCATATATGCAGTATAGTTCCTTTTTAAAGTAAAAATTTAAAAATGGAAATACATGTTTTGACTGTACTCTGTGAGGCCTGTCATGGGTTTAAGCATGTTACCCATGTATCAAATGATACCATGTCATTTGTGTAACCAATAACAGAAAGGAGTCCCATCCATCCCTCATGTGTGGGGACCAGAGTGTTGAAGGAATTTCCTAGGAGATCAGTATTTGCCATCACATTCGTCATGGGTTGTAAATCCAAGCCTAATTTACAAGAGTTTAAGGCCTTTCACCCAAATATAAAAAGTGACCCATTAAATTTAACGAGCCTGTTTTATTGGGACTCATCTTGTAAATATGCCGTGTGATTAAATGCAATGAAAGGGAGATATGGGCAGTATTTAAATTGCAGTTGAGAGTGTGTGTCATAAGAGATAAAGGCTGTGGAGTTTGCAGAGAACTCTGAGACCAAGATCAACTGGATATGAAAGGGACGACAACAAAAACATCAAAATAACAATTAGAGCAGTATATTTCTGTCACAGTGGCTGTGTTAGGGTTCCGGGGAGGCCCTTTATAGAAAGCTACTTCTCTGGCCTGGATATAGATACCTAACATTTCAAGTTATCCAGAACACGAAAGAGTCAATCCAGTTTGACGAGTCATTCACCTGACTAAGGAGTCACATCTCACGGAGGCGGCCCATCTTAAGCCATGCTCACGAGATAGGAGGAATAATTACCCCCCTCAGAAAGGCACACACTCTTCATTTTCAGGTTTCCGACCCCTAGTACAGAGCTGCAGCCACTTTGCTTTATAAGTTATTAGACTGCTGTTTTGAAACAATCATTAAATATATATACCATGTGATTCAGCTATTACACTTCTGGGTAGATACCCAAAGGAAGCAAAATCTTCATATTGAAGATACACATATTTACACATATTTCTGCGTGTTTATTTTAGCACTCCTCACAATAGCTGAGACTTAGCATCAGTTTAGGCGCCCCTCAACAGATGCATGGATAAAGGTATACACACAACGAAGTGCTAAAAGAAAGAATGAAATCCTGTCTTTTGTGGCAAAAGGGATGAAACCATAGAGCACCATGTTAAGGGAAATAAGTCAGTCACAGACATAAGTATAGAGCACTTTCTTTGATATATAGATGCTAGAAAACGTGGCCTAGATGCAGAATGGTGACTAATGGAGGTTGAGAAGGGTGTGTGATAGGAAGGCTGGTGTAGGGAGACTGAATTTAATCAGCAAGTAATGCATGCATGTGTGGAAATATAAACAGGACCACAAACTAATAAAAATTTAAAAAGGAGCCGGGCGGTGGTGGCGCACGCCTTTAATCCCAGCACTCGGGAGGCAGAGGCAGGCGGATCTCTGTGAGTTCGAGGCCAGCCTGGTCTACAAGAGCTAGTTCCAGGACAGGAACCAAAAGCTACAGAGAAACCCTGTCTCAAAAACAAAAAAATAAAAAAAAATTAAAAAGGAAAGTAAAACATTTACATTTCTTGATAATGTAAAAAATAGATCACGTTGCTAGAAGGATGAGCAAACTAGAGGCAGACCACTGGCTGCCTGAATCAAAAAGACGCTTGGTTAGACACTGCTGGGTTTGGACTATGCAGAAGAATAGCCATGGAGTTTACTGATGTGTGTAAGAATGGACTCTCCAACTCTAACGAGCATTTCCAATGTGAACCATAGGACCCCACTCCTCATCAAAGACATAGCAAAAGCAGGAGACCATGTCTACCCTACCAAGTGTCTTAGGTACCCAGCTATGTGACCGTCAACCAACCTCCCCCTAATGTCCTTCATTATTTTTCCATTTATTCACCTGAGCATTTATCAACCTCTCCTGCCCTCCTTTCTGTTTTAGTGGAGTTGAGTTCAGTCTCTTCCCCCTGTTGCAATAGTCTTGGGTCAGGTGCAATTTCTTTTTTTTTTTGTGGGATTCAGTTTATTTATTTATTTTTTTATTTTATTTTATTTTATTTTTCTTGCTGATTTTTTTATTAATTAATTAATTTAATTATTAAAGATTTCTGCCTCTTCCCCGCCACCACCTCCCATTCCCTCCCCCTCCCCCAATCAAGTCTTCCTTCCTCCTCAGCCCAAAGAGCAAGCAGGTTTCTCTGCCCTGTGGGAGGTCCAAGGACCACCCACCTCCATCCAGGTCTATTAAGGTGAGCATCCAAACTACCTGGGCTCCCACAAAGCCATTACATGCAATAGGATCAAGAACCCATTGCCATTGTTCTTCAGTTCTCAGTAGTCCTCATTGTCCATTATGTTCAGCGAGACCGGTTTTGTCCCATGCTTTTTCAGTCCCCGGCCAGCTGGCCTTGGTGAGTTCCCGATAGAACATCCACATTGCCTCAGTGTGTGGGTGCACCCCTCGCGGTCCTGAGTTCCTTGCTCGTGCTCACTCCTTCTGCTCCTCCTTTGGATCGTGAGACTTCAGTCCAGTGCTCCAATGTTGGTCTCTGTCTCTGTCTTCTTTCATCGCCTGATGAAGGTTAATATTCAGGGGGATGCTTATATGTTTTTCTTTGGGTTCACCTTCTTATTTAGCTTCTCTAGAGTCACGAATTATAGTCTCAATGTCCTTTATTTATGGCTAGAAACCAAATATGAGTGAGTACATCCCATGTTCCTCTTTTTGGGTCTGGCTTACCTCACTCAGGATAGTGTTTTCAATTTCCGTCCATTTGTATGCAAAATTCAAGAAGTCATTGTTTTTTACTGCTGAGTAGTACTCTAATATGTATATATTCCATACTTTCTTCATCCATTCTTCCATTGAAGGACATCTAGGTTGTTTCCAGGTTCTGGCAATTACAAACAATGCTGCTATGAACATAGTTGAGCATATACTTTTGTTGTATGTTTGGGCATCTCTTGGGTATATTCCCAATAGTGGTATTGCTGGGTCAAGAGGTAGGTTGAACCCGACTTTCCTGAGAAACCGCCACACTGCTTTCCAAAGTGGTTGCACAAGTTTGCATTCCCACCAGCAATGGATGAGAGTGCCCCTTTCTCCACAACCTCTCCAGCAGAGGCTATCATTGGTGTTTTTGATTTTAGCCATTCTGACTGGTGTAAGATGGTATCTTAATGTTGTCTTGATTAGGTGCAATTTCTTTTATAGCACTCAGTAAACATCTGTTGAATTTGAGGAATTTCATCTTTCTGTTCTGTCTTGCAGTGTTGGGGATTGACTCTAGGGCCTTGTGTACATTAGGCAAATGCTCTGTCACTTAACTCCCTCCCTATGCCTTCAATTTATTGGTCTCAAATATAACGTCAGTTCTGAAAACAGTAAAAGGCTTTATGAGACACACTAATGTTGCGAGTGATGCTACAAAGCAAAGCAAAGCGATCTAGCAGATGGCTCCAGGTGCTACACCTGAAAGTCAAATACAGTATAAAAAAATGCAATAGCAATCTCTTTAATTTAAAATTACTAACTTATCTTACTTAGAATAATTCAAAGTGAATTAAGTTACATAAAAATGTCAAGCCCTCAGGAATGTGTATTAACTGGCAAGGTGTAGTCTTTGCCGCGTGGTCTTTGTTTCCCGTGCATTCACATTGTTGATAGTGTTATCACAGCTGCCATTTGAGGGCCGACCTACATTCTGAAGTTTGTTTTCTTTTCTTTCTTTCTTCCTTTTTTTTTTTTTTTTTTTAAACAAACCCATGACGGGTGTTACAACTTCTTGGTAGAAGAGAAGAAACTAGATACTAGATTGCTTACACCCAGTCTTGACAGCCTTTTAGTCTTCTAGAAATCTTAAGTCTTCTTTGGCATCATAATTAGCTAGAATGTAAGATTTAACTGACGATCTAACAAAATAAGCAAATTTCTTGCTTATCTTGTGTTGGTGTGTGTGTGTTGTGTGTGTGTGTTTGTCTATGTGTGTGATGTGAGGGTATGTGTTTATGTGTGTGTGTGTGTGTATTTGTGGAGGATTACAGCCACAGAGAATTTTATAATTGACATAGCTCATTTACATGCATCGTCTGATTTAGTTCCCCAAACAAGCTTTACAAGACATGAAACAGCTTGATTAAATGATTTAACAAAGGTTATCTGGCTGGTGAGTGACAGAGTAGAAACTAGAATGCGATTTTAATTTCATCTAGTTAAAAAAACACAGCAAGCTTATTATGGATAGTGCTATATTAGATCTTAGAGACAGATTGTGAACAAAGACGGGAACAGACAGCAAACAAAAATATGTTTATAACAGTTGTGATAAGCACAATGCAAGAAAAGTAAAGATTGCAATGGGAATTTATAGGCGAGCCATAACCTTGTTTGTGTGGGAGGTTTGGCTAGAAAAGCTGGCCCAAAGATGGGACAATTTTCTTTACAGATCATGTCCTGGATCCTTTATGAGTTCAACATTACTGGACTTTACACGCTGGTCAGAAAATCCTAACACTATACGAGAAAATGAGATTTTTGTTTTGTTTTGTTTTTTCGAGACAGTCTTTCTCAGGAACTATGGAGCCAGTCCTGGAACTTGCTCGGTAAGACCAAGTTGGCCTCAAACTCACAGAGATCTGCTTGCCTCTGCCTCCCAAGTGCTGAGATTAAAGGGGTGTGCACCATCATATGGTGGTGAGAAAATGAGAATTTTAATGAGAGGATTGTATGCTCTCAATCAAGTTAAATATTTTTGAAGTTTTACCCTTTTTCAATGCTTTGAGGTATCATTCCTTTAGTAATGTATTTAAATAATTAAAAAATATGATACATCATTTTTCCTTTCAGTTACCTCCCTCCCACTCATCCCATGAAGCCTTTCTCTACTGTTACTCTCTCAAATTCATGACCTCATTTCTTATTGTTATCACAAGCATTTGTGCTCTCTCTCTCTCTCTCTCTCTCTCTCTCTCTCTCTCTCTCTCTCTCCTCTCTCTCTCTTTCTCTCTCTTACATATTCCTAACTATACAAAGAGAACCTGATTAGTCCCTATAATGTTACCTGTATTTATATGATCTCAGGGATAGCCACCTGGTATTTGTAATCAGTAGGATACTCTTCCTTGGGGATGATGATCTCACCCACTGTCAGAACTCCTTGGTTACCCATAGTTCTTTAAGGCCTCATGAGCCATCCCTCTTCCATGTTAGCATGTCCATTGGTGCCATCATTGTTCAGGTTTTGTGTAGGTAGCCATGTTAATAAGACTTCATGGTTGTAGCCTCTCTGATAGTTCTAGGAGACCATCTCACAACAAATCTCCTGCTCCTCTGTGTCTTACATTCTTTCTGTTCCCTCCTCTTCAATGACAACTGAGCCTTAGATACAGGATTTGTGTTATAGATGAATCCAGTTGGTACTGGGTGAAAAGTTTCTGTACCCCAATAAGCCTGTCTGCTGACACAGCAATTCAGATCAGACCAAGTCAAATTGAATGAGAAAAAGCTCATGGATACAATGCTCCTGGGTGATTTTCTAGCCCCCCAGAGAGGAGATGGGAAAGAAAGATCAGAAAACCATGCGCCTGTGTATTGGGTGCAGCTTAAATACCCCTGAGAGTGTTTTTGAGCATTTCTGGGGGAGGGGTCATCATTTGGCAGGCTTTCTGAGATGTGGCAGGGTTTGGAGAGAGATGGAATGCAGGCTTGGAGTGGAGCTTCCACCAGAACATTTCAGACTCTTTGGGGATATGGATGTCAGGGGCCGGGGTGAAGCTTCCAGCAGAATACTGGGTGCTGTACAATCTCCTGTTATCTTCATTTTGATTGGTTGTGGTTTTCTGTAATAGTTTCTGTTACAAAGCAAAGTTCCCTTAATGAGGGCAGAGAACTGAATTTATCTGCTAATATAAGGGTAAATATTTAGAATGTAGTAAAGAATTGTGCTGGCTTTGTAAGGTGGCAGTTGTGGGTTCTTTTTCAAGATCCGTGGCTTCATGAGCCCTGGGTATTTAACCAGGTTTCCAATATCTGGAGTGCTTTCCCTCTATTGACCAGGTCTTAAGTCTAATTAGAAAGCTATTAGCTATCATCAAGGTCTGCGTGCCACTATTGCACCTTTAGGGTTACCTTGCTGGCCATTGTTGTGGTTATAATAGCTGGATAGGACTATTGGTTGCGCTCTTCTTTGGAAGCTTATGTAGCTCTTTCTGCTATCATGAAAGCTAGTTGTCAGGGGAGACTTGCAGGTCAGATCCAGCTTAGGTCCTTTGGGTCCAGTGTCCGGAGTGTATGGTATCTTCAGCAATAGGGACTTATCTTACCCCTCTGGGAAGCAATTAAGGACAATAGCAATAGCTTATAACATTTTGGGTGTCTTTTGGATAACCCTGACCAAAAGCTCCAAATGGGGCTTCTCAGACCTGGTGTTGGGATTCTTATTAGATGTATGGCTTTTGGGAGGATCATTGCCAACCTAGATGGAAGTTTTTTTTTAATTTTTTTATTGAAAAAAAATTTTCCGCCTCCTCCCTGCCTCCCATTTCCCTCCCCCTCTTCCCGCCCCTCTCCCCCTCCCCCCACTCCTCTTCTCCTCCCTCTCCAGTCCCAGGAGCAGTCAGGGTTCCCTGCCCTGTGGAAAGTCCAAGGTCCTCCCCCCTCCATCCAGATCTAGGAAGTTGAACATCCAAACTGTCTAGGCTCCCACAAAGCCAGAACCTGAAGTAGGATCAACACCCCGTGCCATTGTCCTTGGCCTCTCATCAGCTCTCATTGTCCGCCATGTTCAGAGAGTCCGGTTTTATCCCATGCTTTTTCAGTCACAGACCAGCTGGCCTTGGTGAGCTCCCAATAGATCAGACCCACTGTCTCAGTGGGTGGGTGCACCCCTCGTGGTCCTGCCTTCCTTGCTCATGTTCTCCCTCCTTCTGCTTAGATGGAAGTTTTTTATTTAAACTGTATATGCATATATATAGACTTATATGTATTATATATAATGTTGGTAGGTAGGTAATAACATGGTTCTTTATGACTTTTTCAGATGTCCTTACCATTATTTTACCCTCTACCCTCCTTCTTCTGTAATTGCCTCTCCCTTCCCTAATTAAAGTCTCATTGTTTCTTCCATTTCTCCTTCAAATCACTTGCCCTTGCTATTCTCTATTCTATTGCCCCCCATCCCATTGTCCCCCTTTTCCTCTCCTGGTTTCTGCAGCTGCTCCATCTGAAGACTTGGAGAGAGAACATGCGGCATTTGTTCTTTCTCGTTTCTCGTTCTACCCATAAAATACCTTTTCTTTTACACAGCAGTTCTAGTTTGCTTCCTGTTGCTGTGATAAATACCATTGCCAAAAGCAACTTGAGGAAGAAAGCATTTCTTCAGCTTATACTTCTAAGTCCTACTCCATCACCGAGAGAAATCAGAGCTGGACCTCAAGCAGAAAAAGAAGCGGGAGATGTGGTGAAAAGCTGCTTACTTACTGGCTTGCATTCTTTGGCTTTTGCTCACCTAGGTTTCTGTCTAAGGTTAGACGCCCCACAGTGGGCTGGGTCTTCCCATGTCAATCAACGTTCAATAAAATGTCCTGAGAACATCCTCGCAAGTCAGTTTGATGGAGGCAGCTCTTTAGTTAGATACCTTCTTTGCGGGTGACTGTAGGCAGTGCCAAACTGACCAGCGAACAAACTAAGCAATCTGATCATGATTATGGTAAATATAGTTTTTGTTAATAGTTTGAGGCCAGAAAAATTCTGAATTAGTCTCTTAACTATCATTAAAGATGATTGAGAAGATTCACTAAAATTATTTTAAAAATTTAAAAAGGTGTGTGTGTTTGTGTGTGTGTGTTTGTGTGTGTGTGTGTGTTTGTGTGTGTGTCTGCAGCTATAGGTGCCAGGTATTGCGTCCCCTGGAGTTGGAGTAGCATGCAGTTAAGAGCCATCTGACTTGAGCTGTGGGAAGTGAACTCTGGTTCTGTGGAGGAGAGGCAAGTGCTCTTAACTGCTGAGCCATTTCTCCACAATTCTATAGCATTTAAATTATTTATTTATTTATTTATTTATTATTGTTGTTTATCTTTCTCACTCTGTATATATTTAAGAAAATTTTAATTAACAGCACCCCAAAGTCTAGGGTACAGTGTTCTCTAGCCTAGCATGATTCTCACCTCCAATGCTTGCTTTTGATTTTATGAATGGGTGAAGATCTTTCACTAATATAATACATCAAAGGCACGAGGGAGCATTTTTACATTTATGTGGGAGATAGATAAGGTTAAAAATAACATGACAAAGTTGTTGTGAAAAGATGCTTGATGCTCTCTTGGGAAATAAGAATAAACAGAGCATTTCAGCGCGTGATTCTGTATTCTGGCTAGGACGTTTCCTAGCAAGTGATCGAGTCAGTCTTTCTATAGGTGAGGGTGAGAAGCAGGGCAGGAGAAATTGAAAGCCGCTCTGACAAAGAGAAGGCAGAGACTGGCTGGGGTGAGAAGGGAGAAGATTTTTGATCCCTGTTGCTCTTTCTGTGGAGAATTTCTTTCTGTCTCCCCTCTTGGCCTTGCCTCTATCTATCAATAGAGTCTGTGTATGTCTTAGCCATGCTGAAGGCAGTCAGACTGGCAGAACGCCCTCCCTCATCGGAATGTGTCACCGTGCAGAGGGTAAAAGCAATCGATGGTCCTTCCTGACCCCCACCCTTCTGCCTGCCCTTATAAATACTTTTATTTGCGTTCTGTCACTGTGGTTGCGGCTTCTCCCTTTGCTTTCGCCCTTTCTACATGAAAGTCATTAATCTGCAGATGCAACTAATTAGCCCTTTGCTGTTCCAGGAGCTGAAAACCTTGCTCGCTCATCGTCCTAGTTTATTGGATGCCAGAAAGCGTATACTTAAGGATCAATGGCTCCTGCCAATAGCGAGAATGCTGCGCATAATTCCATGATTGCCCCGGTCAGCTATAAAATACGGACTGCGCAGAACGCCTGAAAATCCGCCTCACGATAGTGCAGTTACTTAATCCACCGACTTACATTTCTTATTTTCCCAAGTAAGTTGTGCCCATTCAGGGAGGTGAGCCATCTCTATCCATCTTCTTGAAGAGTGAGGCACAGAAAATTAGGTGAAATTGGGTGCATTTCAGTCCTGACATTTTTCTTTTTGGAGAAAGGTTGAACTCAGGACCTCAGGGTTGGTCTAAGATTGGAAAGGCCAAAACACTTTATCTTATTTTTTTTTTCAGTAGAAAAAAAATAAACCCAACCCTCTTGATCCCAAATAAAATAAAAGTAGAAACTAACACATTTTTTTTAGGTGCTCAAAAACTTACACTTAGTTCCATGAACCCACCATTCTTAAAAAAAAAAGATAAAACAAACAACAATAAAATAAATGACATGCCTCTGAAGAAATCTTCTTTCTTTAAAAAGAAATAATTTTTCTGCAGAGTTAAATGAAAATGTATTAAAGCTAGCAAGAGTCAGGATACCATTGGAAACCAGGCTTGATAATGAATTAAACCAAAAGAAATTTTTTTCTAGTCATGAATATTGCATTTAGTTGTATTGTATCTCTGTGTGTCTGTGTGTGCTTGTTCTGCTTATATGTATATAGATGCAATGAAGGCATTGCCCCAAAGGGACACCGAATGTTAAGAAGTGACAGCCAGAAAGACATGGAGAATATCCTATTCAATGAGGAAAAAGCTATCTGTTGTTATCACTCCCGGTGGGTTTGGGAAGAAGTACTAGGCTTTTGGGATGGTAGGATCTTGCTGAGAAGAGATGAACGTTGAAAGGGTGTTCTGCCCTCACCAGCCATAACTTCTAGCCCTCCAGGTTTGTGCGATTCCAGATACCCTTTTCAGGTCCATGCAATGTGTCTGAGCTCTGCTTAACAGTTGTTGGGAGCGGGGTCCTTTTAGGCCCTGTGCTGAGAAGTGATTCAAGATGCTCTCTGTCTTTACCTTTGGTCAGTGTGAATCATTCTTTATATAAAGGGGAGTGGGCATGGCCATGAACAAATGGAACTGTTTTCTTCTTTCTCAGATAAGTGGTATGCTTTTTTTGAAAAAAAAGGTTTATTCATGTGTTTGAGTATTTTTGCCTGCGTATATAAATGTGCACCATGTGGATGCCTGGTGCCCATGGAAGTCAGAAGAGGGTGTCAGATCCTTTGGTACTGGAGCTACAAATGGTTATGAGCAGCAATGTGGGTGCTGGGAATTGAACTTGAGTCCTCTGCAAAGCAACAAGTGCTCTTACCCACCAAGTCAACTCTCCAAACAAAGAGACAATATTTTAAAATCATCAACAAAGATGACCTTTCTCATATAATGTCTTACAATAACAAACTTTTGGTAGCATTTTTCCTTTCTCTCTCTCTTTTTTTAATCTCACCTATACATAAATAAAAAATTCTCTCTCTCTCTCTCTCTCTCTCTCTCTCTCTCTCTCTCTCACACACACACACACACACACACGAGAGAGAGAGAGAGAGAGAGAGAGAGCGCTTGTTTCTCTGTGTGTCTATATGACTATATGTTGTAAGTATGTGGGACTCCAAGGAGGCCAGAGAGTGTGTCAGATGCACTGGAGCTGAAGTTGACAGGCATGTGTGAGCTAGCCAGCTTGGGTGATAGAAACTAAACACAGGTCCTAGGGAAGAGAAACAAGCACTCAACTTCTAAGCCATCTCTTCAGCCCCTTCAGCTGTACTTTTAAATTAAGAGATATAAAGATCATCCACTAACTGCAGCAACCTTAAATATATTTAGATTTCTGCTATTGCTATCTAGTATCTTACCTAACCTTATTGTTTTCTAGAGAAGTATAATCATAATCAGGTAATGCCCTTTGTTTATGAATGCATAGTCTAATGCAATAATTATTGATGTATTTTTGGATCACAACTCCATTTAGGTTTTGCTATTACAATAAGCCTTCCCACCACTGGAAACTGTGCCTACCCTTATGCTCATATGTGATCTTTTCAGTGTTAGGAAATTCACAGACAAACTGTTATCACCTGCTTCTTGGATTATTTTGTTTTCTGTATGGCGAAGATAAAGCTAATGAAATAGCAGAGAAGCAAAAGTATATAGAAGCCGGTTTTGTTGCCAAATACCAGCAGATTGCTGGTTTATGGTAAGAGCTAAGGTTCAAGTTCAAGTTATACTGACTTGAGTCTAAATGCAACTGTTTGACCTATGTGATTGTGACACTCACTAAATCCTAGTTTCTGCCCCTGTAAAAACAAGGGTGATGATCTACCCCTGGCTGGGTTGTTAAGAACGTACATGGCATGGGACACAGATGGACCTAAAAGTTATTAGTGAGCTAGGCAAATGGCACCTATTTTCGCTGTTACGGCCTGCTGTCAAGCTCTCTGTTAACCTCCTTTAAAGAACCAAGACAGGTTTTCTTCAACTTTTGACATTTGCAATACTTTTTCACTAGAAAAATAACTTCTGTGACACCAGGAGCAGAATAGTCATATGAAATAGGTATACAAATCAAGCGTTATTAATAAACATTTAAAAAGTTCTCATGTATTTATGTAATTTACCATTTACTAAAGAAAACGCAAATATACATACTAAGAAATGACTATTGATCAGTATAATTTGAAATTAGTTAAGTTGGGCCACCCTATTCTCTTCTTTGCTGTCCTCAGGGAATGGATCTTGTTAGATGGGTCCTGAATGCCTATTTCTTACTTTTTAAAATTTATACTATATGGCTAAAAAAATTATTCAACTCAAGCAATATTCGGTATTATGTTTGAAAAGCAAAGAGGTGCATTCTGTTAGCATTGACTTGCTTTGAGTAGGGCGAGGACAACTCTGGGCTGTGGAACCCAGGAGGGAATGCTGACGTCACCTTGTGGACATTGTTTATCCGGGACATCTCTCTAGCGGCCTGGTGCTGCCTCTCTGCCCTTCATCTTGCTCACTTTAACTTTTGCTGTTTTGCTCTTTCATTTCTCTTTCCAACTTTCCCCTTTTCTTATTGCTGGCATTTCTTTGTTCAAGTTCTAGTGCATTCAGGTCAACAAACAATCATAGAATAACTGACCATAGTTTCTTTTCTTTTTGAAGCAGGATCTTGTGGTACATCACAGGTTGGTCTTGAACTTCTGATCCATCTGACCCATCCTCCCAAATGCTGAGGTTATAGATGTTTGCCACAACAACAGTTTTAATTGAACACTTTTTGACTTCCAGTCACTCTAATAATGACACATGAAAATGAATGAGCAGTCCTTATTTTTTTTTCACTCTTTTTATTGTTTTTATTGAGCTATATATTTTTCCACCCCCCCCTTCCTTCTTGCTCCCCTTCCATCTCTCCCATGGTCCCTATGTTCCCAGTTTACTCCGGAGATCTTTTCTTTTTCTACTTCCCATGCAGATTAGATCCATGTGTGTCTCTCTTAGGGTCCTCTTTGTTGTCTAGGTTCTCTGGGATTGTGAATTGAAGGCTGGATTTTCCTTGCTTTATGTCTAAAAGCCACTTATGAGTGAGTACATATGATATTTGTCTTTCTGGGTCTGGGTTACCTCACCCAATATGATGTTTTCTAGATCTACCCATTTATCCACAAATTTCAAGATACCATTATTTTTCTGCTGAGTAGTGCTCCATTTGTAAATGTACCACATCTTCTTCATTCACTCCTTGGCCAAGGGGCATCTAGGTTGTTTCTAGGCTCTGGCTCTGAAATAATGAGAGAAGTCCTTATTCTGAGAACTCCGTGAAGACCTTGGGTTTCCTAGGTGTCGTCTTAGCACCATTGTCTTCCTCATGTCAGCATCTTCTTCAAGCACTGGGCTAACCACACTGTGTGAATCATTTGATTTCATTTTCCTGTGAGGATCCTATTTCTTGAATTATCCCAACTTTTACCCCATTATCGAAAGCATTTTCTTGAACTCTAGTTCCTCCCAGGAGCCCTCACTTCCCTCTACAGCAATAATTACCAGTATCTCCAGAGTTTCTTTCTGTGGACTCCTAAGGAAGCCTGGGTGTGGCTATGTTTCTAACCTATCTACAACTGAAATTAAAATGTGCTCTCTATATATGTGCCAGAATGTGTCCGTGGCTGGCAAGTGTCAGGCTTGAATGACCCCAGACTTGTTTTGGGTTGACCCAACAAATACAAGTGTGGGCTGTGACTGTGATCCTCAGAAGACTTCTGCTTCTACTCAGGAGGTGGGAATTAACCTAAAAGCCGAGTTACTGCCAGAAGGGTAGTGAGACCATCTAGCTTGAGATCATTAACTTTTAACAACATGATATACTCTAAAGTGACATTCAGAAGGAATGGCTAAATATTTTGAAACAAAAAGACTATTATAAAGAGTCTCATTAACTTTAATAGGCTGTTTACAATAGCCTGTGTCTGCATAATTATCGGCTCTCTCTATACAAAGTAAATTTATTGGTCATTTACTAATATGTTAGATACACACGCTACCCAACAGCTTGATGTTTAGGATGAAAGCCTAATTTGCATTAGTACTGGGAGTTAGCTGGAGATCCTAAAGTGTCAGTGTAGGGGAGATGCCCTATATCCACCAAGAGAATTGGAGCAATTGGTGAGATGGGAGCAGGAGTTACTGTTTCAAAGATTTTGTTTCAAAGAGATTTGTCCTTTGTGGGTGAGGATGGGCGCAGTATGGGTCTTTACCTAGAATCACCCTTCCAGATATAATGGAGGTTCTGGTGTTCTATCATTCCTACATCCAGAATTTAATACTGAACCAGACACCTTCAACCTAATAAAGAATATGAAGGCCACAACAATGGAGGACACTCTATTTGAAATGTCTAGCATGCGCTGTGAGAATTCATTAGGATTTTGCCGACATGCCTAGATCTCCTCACAGTTCCTCTATAGGGCTGGAAGTTACTCACATTTAACAGATGAATAGGTTAAGGACTGGGAAGGTCATGTAGGCAGTAGGCCTTGGATATTGTCCTAAAGTGCTTTTTATTTTTAGACTGAAATGGTTTCCAGAAAGGCACCTGACTCCTACTGGTCTCTCTAACTGTTTAGGTCAAACTTGTTTAATTCAGGAAGAGTTCCACTTTTCTGGTGTTGCATTTATTCTGCTTGGAGGTGGAGCTGTTACGTGCTTCTAGATGAAAATACAGCCATCTCTATGTGCAGAAATGGCTTAGATTAAAATTCGTGAATGTTGCTGAGTTGCAATAGACACAATTGAAAAAATGTCAGCCCTCTTGCTCTGTCTTTAAGAGCAATGATTAATGTTCCATTGCAGGATGATCTATGTGCCCATAGATTACTGCTTGAATCAGGGTGTCTGCTTTATGACTTATTGTTTGCCTGTGATCATTGAACATTTTAGTTAAAGATAAGTGAGGATTAAAGCACTTTCCTTTTTGTCTTGGCAAGATTTTTTTTTTTTAAAGGAAGAGGAAACATAAGAAAAATCAGCACTGAGGCTCGGCTGAAATTAAACAATTATAATCAAATTAATCACTTACCTGTGAGCATATAAAAAGTTTAACAGATACTGAGCAGTAAAAATCCCAAGAACCTCTGTCGTGATAGATAGCTAGGTATCAATATTGTTTTGTATATCACAGGATCACAGAGATGGGTACATTAACAAATCATGTAATTTTATAACTCTTGCAAAACAATTAGAGGGTAAAAGAATGAATTTCAGGTATGTAAATTAGAGGAACTTAAAATGGATATGCATTATTGATTCAGCTCCATTTTGCGGTGTTTGCTGTGTGTGTGTGTGTGTGTGTGTGTGTATGTGCTTTCCTGTGGTTTTTATTCCCCACTGTGGCAGAAGAAGGAGAAGGCAAGCTGGTCTTTTTAATTTATTGCATTACATTAGTTGCACGATAAGATTCTTTGAAGATGATTGTCTTGTGAATTCCAGTTCCAGATCAGTGGACATTTGGCTGGAAGGATTTATATTGTGTGCTCAGAGAATTGGGCTTTAAATCAGTGTTAGCGGAGGCTACAGAGGGCTTGGATTTTACAGCTGCAATAACTAACTCACTGGGGAAGTGTATATGTGACCCTTTTCTGATATTCTGAGGGAAGTGTGTATTTGATCATCATTGCTTTAAATTCTAAAAAGCAATACAACAGAAACATTAGCTTTCCTGTGGTCATGGGTTTGTTTCTCGTGGCAAAAATGATTCCATATAAAGGGGAAATAGTTGCATTACTTAGCAATTTGTAGGAGAATTGAACTTTTGAATCCACCAAAGAACACTTAGATTGAATTATATCAGGATCAGGGGACATTTTAAGCCGAAGGTAGCTTAAGTCCCTTTGAACATTTTTTTCTCTCTCTCTCTCTTGCTGTCTCTTTCTCCTTCTCCCCGTCTCTTCTTTAAAAGAGATTTTTCTTTAATGATGGCAAAAATATTCCCTAGGAGAATAGAAAAGTGTAGATTTACTTTATCCATTTATTTATTAGTTTATTTACCCAAGCATTTATTTTTCAAACAATCACCCACAGAAGCTAGGTTCTGACTTTTAGGGTGCCTTGTTTGGTACTGGGAGTAAGTAGCCTGACAGGAGTTATGACAGAAAATGCAAAATTTCTTGGGAGTACAGAGGGAATGAGAGAAGGCCCTGAAGAAGGCCGTATCTCTAAAACAAAGAGAAAAGATTCTATATGATGTCTTGGTCTTCTTAACCTTCTAAAGTCTGACTGATGTTGGTAAATCTTTCTGTTTTGTGTGCTAGACTGTAAGATACAGTTTAAATGAGATGTCAAAATTTGTAGAAAATGACTCAAAAGTATATAGGGTTCCCTGGGTGTAGTCTCCTAATGACAGAAACCCAGCTACAGCCATCCAAACATTATTCCTTTACCATAGGATTAAAAACCTGCTGACTTGACTTCTTAAAAATGTTCATTGGTGCATTTACAGTTGTCTAGTGCACAGTTTGACAAATCCATTTTCCAACACAACAGCCTTTGGCTGTCTGTATTAAGCCTGTGGTCAGCTATAACCCATAGGCAGTTTTTGTAATCCATACAAAATATTGCAAACCTTTATGCATCCCAGTAATTGATTTTTGAGTCTGAAAGTAGGACTTCATATTTAGTCCTTTAAAGTTCTTTGACTTTGATTTAATTCTCCAGTTTAAAGATAACTTTTAAATCTTGCTTTTGACATCTCCTTTATTAGCCATTCTTTCCCAGTCTGTGGCATCAATAAATTTGTTTAATATTGCCTATATCTATATCTATCTATCTATCTATCTATCTATCTATCTATCTATCTATCTATCTATCTATCTATAACAATATATATCATTGTTACACGTGCCAAAGGAAGCAGATGTGAGGAAAGGGCATTAGCTGTCCTCACCAGTCACTTCTTTTGGAATATGTGTGTTTAAATGTAAGTCAGTTTAGCCAGGCAGGGAGGCATCTACTCTCCCCTTCCCCGCTGTACTAATACTCCGTCCAAGGCAGGATGAGAATGAGGTTAAAAACAGCTTGGGTTATACAGTGAGACCCTATTTCAAAGACAGGGGCGGAGGAGTCAGCTTGAGTACTAAGCTCATTGTATTATTATCCAGATAACCCCATAAATGTTATATCTACCTTGATCAATTTACCAGGAGAGCCCCTTTCTATCTACCCGTGGTGGTTTGAAAGAAAACGACCCCTATGGGAGTGGCATTATTAGGAGGTGTGGCCTTGTTGGAGGAAGTGTGTCACTGTTGGGAGTGGGTTTTGAGCTCTCCTATGCTCAAGCTATGCCCAGTTTGACATACAGTTCTCTTCCTGATGCCTGCAGATCCAGATGTTGAACTCTCAGCTACCTCTCCAGTACCATGTCTGCCTGAGTGCTGCCTTATTGCTTGCTATGTTGACAGTGGACTAAACCTCTGAAACTGTAAGCCAGCCCCAATTAGATGTTTCCATGGTCATGGTGTCTCTTCACATCAATAGGAATCCCTACTAAGACACCATCCAGTTTCTTGTTTATCTTTGCTATTGAGGTTTAATGAAATAGCAAATATTTTTATTCCCTGTGATAGTTAACCTTGGTTGTCAACTTGACTGGATTTGAACTAACTAAGCAGAATATCTCTGTGCATGCTTGTGGGGTTATTGAAGTAGGGAAATGCACACTAAGCGTGCGTGTCATCTTTTGGCAATGGTCCAGATGTGCTCCAAATTTTCCCTTTGTGTCTTATTGGTGAGTTCATCTACACTATTTATGAATTCATCCACCCTGCTGCTGCTTGGCTTTTTTTCACTGACATCAGAATCTAACTTCTTAAATCTTCCAACATGGACTGAAAGCCAGTAGCCTTGGGACTGCATCAGCACCAGACTGCTGAGGTAGCCATCCCCGTGAGGTCTGTAGCTACTCAGTTCTCAGCCTCTCTAGGTTTTGTTTAAATCCTAATGAAACTCATTGGGAAAACAAAAGACTTGAAAGTAGAATGAGAAGCTGATTGGGAAGACAAAGGGGACAAGAGAGAGCAACAAGGGGGGTATGATAAAAACGTATATGTACATTTATGAAAATGTTGAAAAATAATGAAAGTATTCTGATTTGATAGAATATGGTGGTTGCCCCACTTATAAGCTCATGTGAGTGCTTGGGACAATCTCCACAAAGGTGGCATTTCTGGTGCCTTTCCTTGGACCCATGACTTTTCCTAAATGTCCTTCAATCAACTATAGCTTAACAATTTTCTTCTGGGATTACATTTCAGGGTGCCTTTCAGAATTACAGTTTTCTTTTGGCCTGGTTTGTGCTTACTGTGCACTAGGCATCTGCACGAGTGTTCTCCGTGTGTCCTCTCACTGGTCTATCATCCTAATTCTATGAGGATTGGAACCCTCTAATACACAAGCAAGAGTGAGAGCTGCCACAGGTTCAAACCTTTCCCAAGGACCATGAACTAACGCAAGGCCTGAAAAAGAAATCCAACTCAAGCTGCTGGACTCCCGAACTTTTGTATTTTTTAAAACTAATTCCTAGAATGTAGCTTAAAAAAAAAAAATCTTCATTGGAAATGTGACACCAGGACCAAGTTCCAAATCCAAAACCATCAACAAAACCCACAAATCTTTTTGTTTTCTCTATAATATTATTTGAAACCACATGATAAAGTTAAGATAATATGAATTGTACAGGGTGCTAACAAGAAGCGCTAAAATTGCATGGCTTAAAGGACATAGCTAAGTAAAGAGCATCTACAAAAAGTTCAACAGACAGGCCACGAACACACCCATAGGTGTGTGTAGGGAACATTCTCCCAACTTATGAACTTCTCTGGCTTCTAGCTCCGCTTGCAATATTCGTCGTCATCTCCCCTCCCCCCCTTTTTTTTGGTCTTAGGAGGGGGTAGGAGCACTAGACCAGAATGCCTGGAAGCATTGGATCCCTTCTTTTATAAAAGACATCCATTTCACACTATGAGAGTACATGTTTGTGTGTGTGTGCCTCATGGCAAAATATTGAATTTAGAAGTAGGACAAAGAAGATCGGCTCTGAGACATTTCATTATTTCTACTCTTTTATTTTGTGTTTCTGTATTTGTATTGCCTGGCACATATTAATGCTTGATAAATGTCTGTCAAATGAATGAACACATTCCCACAATAACACATCCACAGTTCTGGAGTGAAGAGGAAGGAAAGTTAGCATGTATTTTCATCACAAAGGCTCTTTGTCTCTAGTGAATATTTTGGTTCAAAATGCTCAGCGCTGCAGTTTTTTCCTCTTCAAGGATGTTACCTACCGTGGAAGGGACACCCCTCTCTCACCCACTCCAGTCACGTTCTTCATTTTGAAACACATAACTTATTTATTATGTTATGCAAATGAAAGTACAGCCAGTGGTGCCATGCTTTGTGAAAGGCAGAAAGAAAAGGCCCCTATAAATACAAAGAACCTGGACCAGAGAGCATTTTATTACAAGCCTCGCTCCTTCCTTAAAGACAGTAAACATGATGTATTTCTCTTTGCGACTGAATTTATGAAGATAGATGGTTTTCTCTGTGGTTGTTTTAACCGGGTTTGCCTTGCAGTCTGAGGCAGAGCTGCAAACCCACACAGACACATTCATTGCCATTCCTAATGACAGGATGCCATGTCTTATGTATGACTGAGCGGAACTTCACAAAGTGACACAATGTTCTACCATTGGAATGGCAATGACTCCTCTATCCCTGTAGCTGTGGAAGGGCCCCTGTATTTTCCTTAAGAGAAAGTTTGGGCTGCTTTAATTCCTATGACTTCTCTTCGTAATTCCTATGCTTCTCAGAGTCAGACTGAGAGAAAAAAAATCTTTTGCTGACACTTTTCAAAAATGCCAACTTAGGACTTGGTGGCACACAGCTTTGTATTTTATTCTCATTCATTCAGTCCACACTTTGGCTTTTTGCTGAGCCGACACAGAAGGGAGAGGGGAAAGCCAGGGGGAGAGGGAGGAGGTGGGAAGCCTGTGAGCTCCATGCGTAAATACCTTTCTCACTCAATGCTCCCTTCAAGCCCGAGTGCTCATGCACAGCCACAAGAGGGACCAGGCTCCATGGTGTTAATGATGACAGTGCGCATCGTTGGCTATGCAGATCACAGAAGAAAGCCATTGTGCGGAGCTCTAATTCCATCAGGATCATTTACCTTCTGAAGGATAGAAAAGAATGCATTGAAGATCAAAATCATCAGCCTTATTTGGCTTCATCCAAGATTTATGGCCGCTGCTTTCAAGGACAACTGAGAAAACCAACTGCAGAATTCACATCTGTACCATTTCTCGTCTTTCAATATTTTATAAATGTTATGAGCAAAGTCAATCTCTGGGGACATTAAAATTAAACAACCTCTGTCCCTTCCCTATATTGGAGCCAGCACACATATTAATAATCTCTGTGCTTAAATATTCTCATTCTGGACCACATCTTTTAGAAGAGATGTTTCAGAACTAAGCCTGAACTTAGTTTACTGTTAATTTACTAGGGGTTATCATGATGTGGGATTCATGCCTTTGTGGTGTGAGAGGCATTAAAATTTGATTTAAGTTGTTAATAATAAAGTGCCTATTATTTCCAACTTTAGATATGAATTCACATTAGAAAAAGCAAACATTTAGTGGCTATCAACCAACATTTGAAATGAAGACATACTGTCCTTAATTTAAGTGCCTTGATATGTGGCCAAAAGAAAAACAAAAATCAACTCTTTAAAAACAAAGAGTAAGAGGACATTTGCCATGATCTCTGAGGAAGTAAATAGTGTTGCTTTGGTTCACAGAGATGCTTTGATTAATTTTGACAGCAAGAAATATATCTTGCATCCATATGATGAAAGACCATAATATAAGTGAGGCTGATACAGTGGCTCACAAATTATCCCGAGGATCAAGCATCGTGGGCAAAAACTGATAAGGCAAATTAGCTTTCTATTTGCAAGATTCTCATGGGTTCTGAACTTTTCTTTTATCATAAGACATTTTTAAAGCAGTCCTGAGTGGTGTCATTCCTACAGATCTTTGTGGTACTTTCCATCATTTGCAACAAATAAATGCCTTTTGAAACTAGATCTGCCAGTGTTTTGACTCTTAGTTGCTATGTTATTTCTCATAAGGAAGGTAAACGTCAAATGCCAGCAAGGAATGGACCCGAGCTCACTAAATGAAGTCTGACTTCTGGGAGATGTTGAAGAGTGAATGACCAGCTGTGGCCGAAGTGAATGGTGGAGCCAGAGGGATCCCAGTTCAAATCTGTGTTCTGCCTGAGTGGCTGGGTCACCTTGCACAAGTTACTTCACATCTCTGATGTTAAACTCAGTATCTTCAGTATCTTTCTTTTTTTTTTTTTTTTCTCGAACTAGAGATATTGGTATGCCCTTCATTTTGCTGCTGTGAGGATCAAATGATTTAACATAACTATTTTGTGGCAAGAGTGGTGTTTGGTACATAGTAGAGGTTTGATAAATACTGAATTTTAAAGGACCCTTTGTTATTAGGATTTAATGTGATACTCATAAAATGGTCATAGGTGTCTGTTCCATGTATTTATCTTTGAGAGGACACTGTTTATGTGAGGGACTCAAATGAGAGACAAGAAAAAAGGAGGAGGGTATGGACAAAGACGTAGAGAAAGGGGAGAGAGAGAGAGAGAGAGAGAGAGAGAGAGAGAGAGAGGGCATGTATGTGTGTGTGTGTGTGTGTGTGTGATGTGACTTAGTTGGGGCCTCATCTCAGGAGGCGGTTGGATTACAGGCAGTCCTTATCCATAGCCCCAGTGCACTCTTCTGGGCCTGTGTGCTTCCTTCTGCCTCTGGTTTACTCAGCTTGAGCTACTTCAAGTTTCTGGATAGTTTTCAAAGCATGCTGTATTTCTTTCTGTTTCAAGTTCTTTGTATTTACTGTGCCTTATACCTGGTACAAGTGTTCTCCTGGCTTTAACGGGAGGAAAGAATGGATTTACTCACCTCTTAGTCTTTATCCCAACAAGAGGGACTTGTTCATTCCCCCTAAGGTAGCTCCCTCACTACCATTGTCTACACAATAGTCTTTCTACTCCGCTACCCTTAAGAGAAAATCATAATTCCTGATTTTGATTTATTATCTTATATTCTGTCTCTACTTTCTTGCTTTAGCTACCTTGCCTTGTTAGTATAGAAACTGTTACATGATGATGATGATGGTGGTGGTGGTAGCCATGGTGATGATTATGGAGATGATATGATTGCTACTGAAAGAATAGTGAGCAAGTAAGCAACTCTGCCTGTGTGTGTGCTGCCAGTGTTCTGGCCGTATGTGTGCTGTCTACTCCTCCCCTAACTGGCTGATGTAACGTGATGGTTAATCTTTATTTTCAGCTTGGTTGGAGGGAGAGACACTTAGATTATCTGAGCATGCGTATGAAGGTGTTTCTAGAGATACATGGTGACTGAGGGGGGGATGTGGGCTGCACCATCTAATATTCTGGATGCTCAGGGGAACAGACAGGGAAGGTGAAATCTAGTTAGTCTAGGCACATTATCTTTCTGCTTCTTGGTTGTAGAGTTCTACTCTGTCCTCTCCTCCCAGTTACGGTATTCGGCTTCAGGGAAGGGGTCTGCTTGCCTCTACATATTCTAACCTCTGAAACCGTGGGCTAAGGTAAGTCTTTGCTGAAACAGTAGGAAGTCTGACATGCATGGTCAGGGGCTGCCATTTTCTCATCCAGAAGGTATAGAAAATGAGTCAGACTAACTGCATGAGTTATCTAATAGTACGCTAAAGACACAAGGGTGAGCGTGAATTCAACGGTGGGAGCAGACATCGAGTGCACTTTCCATTTTCTTAGGCAATGGACTTAGGATGAACTGCCCCATGAAACAACAGCTTGGCATTTGAGAGAACAGATTTCTTTGATTTTGCCCCATCCTTCCCTTCTGATGCAGACCCTAAAAGAATTCCTCCACTTTCCCTTAAAGTTCCAAGATATTTATTCCAGAAGTGTCTTTCCTATGCTCCAGGAGGTAAGGGGTAAGACATCTGTCCTCATTTTATTAATCCTTAAAATTAGAGATGGCAAGGAGAATTTGAACAAATAACTCTACAAGATCCCCTTTACTGTTGGATCATGTGTTAGGAATTTTCACCAATCATAGTTCTCTGTGACTCTCCTTCTTCATCAACTTTAGGGTTAAAATTCACCTGTTTATCAGAACGTTTATTTCTGAAGGGCCTTTGTCATTAAATATCCATCTTAAACTCAAAAGCTTTTGTCTTATAAATCTGCATTTTGGGAAAGAGGTCTCAGCCAGGAGCCTAATGACGGGTGTCAGAAGAAAACTTTTCTCTCTGATGCTGGATGGATGGGAGCCTGAAAACAACTGTAGCTTGGTCCTGAAGGGACATTAGCTGAATGAACATGTGGCTCTGGCAGGCCTTAGCCTTCTCTCCATTCCCTGCCTTGCTAAAAGCCATTAGATTACATTCCTGAAGCTAGCCACTAAGGTCCACTCATTTCTTTGACCACTTCTTCCTCCTGAGGCAGACTACCAAGGGCCAGCAATAAGAATCCCCTTTTGTTTCACCTAATTTACATGTCCAATTAAAATTAAGCACCTTATCCTAACACAGGGTTTTCCCCTTTACCTTTATCCATTGCCATTTCTATGTGTCACATGTCCTCTCTATCCAGAGGCAGTCCTTTGTCTCTCCAGGACAAGTATCCCTGACCCTTGTCCTTCTCCTTCCGCTTCTCCCTTGTCCCCCATCTTCGTTACCACCACATCCTAACAGAGACATCCCCCTTTCTCTCTTTTTAAGAATGACAACTGCAGGCCATTTGCTGCTGTTTTTCTGCCTGAGTCAGAAAGAACCTACTTTTTTTTCCAGCTTAATGAAGGATATCTCTTTGAAACCGGGTTTTTAGGTGTGGTTTGTGTCTAATCCCGGGTCTGGGTGGGAGCCCCCGCTGTGCAGGAGTCCCTTTCAGGTCCTTAGCTCCTTGCTCCTCTCCTCTGTCCCTCACAGGCCTGCCCTACACTATTACCTCCTTCTTGTAGAGTGGCAACAGCTTCTAGGGCTTCCGAGTTGCTAAGAAGTGGCGGCTGGATTTTCTAGTATTCGTGTTACTCAGATGAAATATGGGGAGCTCTGAAGTTCATCCGGGGGAAATAGGAGGACTCTAGGAGAGGTGTTCGTACTTCTGAGGGAGGTTAGGCACAAATCATTGGTTTTACCCTTTACCAAATGAAACCACCTATAGCCACCTATAGCCGCCATGTGAGCTGTGCCGAGCAATCGTGGAGAGCAGTATCTTTTCATCTTCAGCTTATTTCCTGCCGAGAGGGTGCGTTTTCAGCCCAGCAGGCAGACGTTCCTGGGGCTTCTGC
The DNA here is from genome assembly GCF_950005125.1 of Chionomys nivalis. Lineage (NCBI taxonomy): Eukaryota > Metazoa > Chordata > Mammalia > Rodentia > Cricetidae > Chionomys > Chionomys nivalis. Next base: position 52,061,585 of record NC_080096.1, read on the forward strand.
TGCAGTTCCTTTGTTTGTGTCTCAGACACTATTTCCCCCGTGGTGAAGACACAGCACCCTTCCTGGACCATCATCAGCTCTTGCACTGAGAGGTGTCCCCTAGGACTCTGGAGATGTGTAGGTGGTGGCCCTCATGTTAAGAGGCTGTGGACAGCTGTGATGGAGAGTTAGCTTCTGTGTTTACCCTTTGCCATCTCCTGCTGCCCGCGCTGTCCCTTTGCCGACTGTCAAGTGCCCCAGCCCGTGTTGTGCCTAGCTTTATTTCATGCTTGATTTCAGGATGATGACTGGAGGGGTGTATCCACTTCTGTAGTCAAGGTGTGTGCACTTTGCCACAGTCATTTCCCACAAACAGGAGGGGTTTACTTTTTTCCTTTCAGGTTCTAGAGGATTAAGACGAGTGTGACTTTTAGGAGACTAAGTATAACTTGTGATTATACCTTCTAATTGCAAAGTATTTAATTTGATATTGATACTAGCATACTAATGTGTTCGTGAGTTTATGTCACAAATGTTTCCTACATGGGGCCTACACACAGAAGCCTGAAAATAGTGATGAGCCGGATTTACCACACGGCTGAGCAAAGCCAGGAGACTTTCTGCCCTTGTGGAGCCACAGCCTAGAATGGGAGAAGGCTGTCCCCAAGAACATCGGTGTAAAACCACAGCTCTGTCAGATGTGGGAGGAAGCAGCTGTACTAAAGGGACTGATCTCAACAGGGAGGTTAGGACCAGCTTCCCGGAGGACATGGCTCCGAACGAAGCTGTGAAAGATGAATCAGGCAGGAGGAGGGAAGATTTTATAAAATGTCCTGTCCTTTGTAAAGGGGTCCCCCACTCACTATTCCACTCTCATCCTCCTACTAACCAGGGAGTCCTTTCGCCAAGGGAAGCTCCGTGAGTGGCCTCAGGGCAGTCATGGCTCTGGTATAGAGGTTGAAGAGGAAGCAGACACCTGTCTTCTGGCACCTCGGTGCGAACTATGCTCCGCTAGCTATGATGCAGGCGAATTGTGGTCTTCTAGTTTCGTTAGCCTTCAACATTCTCCCTTGTAAAGTGGTGGCTTGTTAATGCTCTTTCCACAGAGCTGTTGGGCAGATGAGATGAGACCACATAATACATTAGCCGACATTCATTTTTCCTTTACTCCCTTCCTTTGTGACCGGTCCTCTCTCTACTGCTCTACGCTTGGAATGCTCTGGGGGACAGACGCATCTGTGAGAGAGGGAGAGCTTGGAAACCATCCTGAGATCTTGTACATATATTCATTCTGGTTCCTCTGCGTGGATGCGTGACTTCAATATGTCCTTTCCGATAGATCAGGGTAGAACACTGCATATTTCCTCTTAGCTACCTGGCAACCACATCTGCTAGCTTTCCAGCTAATTGTATGATGCTCAGTCTAGGATCAGAATAGGATTGTTTTCTTTCTGAGGCTCTATTACAGTTCTTGGGTACATTTGTTTCTTCTCTGTTAAAATATGCTTTTGACAATTTGATTGTATGGATTTATTATTTTAGTTTGTTTTAAATACCAAATGTGAGTTCCAGGAAGAAGATTGCTTGAAAAAGGCGGATTATAGAAACAGAGGCTTTATAAGAACCATACTTGAAGACCAAGGTCCTCCCACTTCTATCTAGGTCCAGGAAGGTGAGCATCCAAACAGGCTACGCTCCCACAAAGCCAGTTCATGTATTAGGATCGAAACCTAGTGCCATTGTCCTTGGCTTCTCATGTAGAGCAGGGAATTTGGACTGCTCTTCAGTATCGAGAGGGAGGGGGAGTGGACTAGGGGGAGGAGAAGTGGAGTGGGGATAGGGGGAGGGGAGCGGGGGGAGGGGGCAATATGTGGGAGGAGGGGGAGGGAAATGGGAAACGGGGAGCAGTTGGAAATTTTAAGTAAAAAAGAATAAAAAAAAAAAAAAGAACCATACTTATCAGATGAATAGCCTTAACTGTTCAACATATTTGGTCCTTGGTTTCTTCATCTGAAAAATATGGAGACAAATAGCTTCTTTATAGATACTAGTTAGCCAGGCATGCTAGCCCATACCTTTACTTTTAATAGAGAAGCAGAGACAAGTGGATTTCTGATTTCAAGACCAACCTGGTCCTCACAGGGAATTATAGGACAGTCCAGGCTCTACAGTGAGACTCTATATGACGAGACACACATTCTCTCTGTCTCTTGTGTCTCTGTCTCTCTCTTACACAGACACATACACACACACAATCCAAATGAACAACACTATACAGATGTTGGTTATACAGGTGACCCTTGTTATATATGACATGAGGATAACAATAGTTTTATTAATGTGATTCGAAGGCTTAAGTCCCATATTATTTTTAAGATGCTTAGCACAGGATCTGGTAGGTGATAAATGTTGGTCATTATTTTGATGATTGAGACATTATGTAAAAAGCTGAATGGACTATAAATAGAAAAAATTTGTGTTTGTGTGTGTGAGTGTGTATGTGACAGGATGCTTAGGATGTTCCGGAAAATACGGTTTCAATGATTTCTGAGCCATTATTATCTTTTATATGAATTACATCAACCTCGAATCATCTCCATTTAGAATGTCACTGGGCAATGTTATATCTTTTCTGGCAGGCTTCCTTAGTATTCTTGATTAGACTTCAAGACCAAATTTGCAACTATTTATCTTTGTTCTTCCTACCATCAAGTATTCTACACGGACAGTTTTTCTACTAAACAAAATGCCTGCTAATCTTGCACAGAACTGGGACAGGAGGATAGGATTTTGACAGATGAAGTTGAGATGTGGAGTTTTGATGACTTATGTCATCAAAATGGCGTGGCACTTCTGAAGGGAAGGGAATACTTGGTACTTATGATACACCCACAAGGAAACATAGTGGGAGATGCAAGGACAGGGGCAGAAGACAGGGGCTGTGCAGGAGGATTAGGAAGCTGGTCCACATGGGGAGAGTACAGTATCAGAGCCGACAGGAAGAAGGGGGTTAGAATAAGGACGGTTTGTTGGAGCTGTCAGAGACACTGACTAGATACCGTGAAGAAGTGGGTAGCACCGCTACTTTGAAGAGAAAAATCAGAAAGATCACTGATGCGTGTGAATGCCTTGCAAACCTGTAAGGAAGGGCATTGTGACAATGACTTTCTATTACAATGTTCTTCCATACTGTGACACACAAGGGAACCCTCTAGCCAAGGCAATGGTCACTTGAAACCTATGTTTTTAAATTAGCAAATGAGGACATTAGGAGTTGAGAGATAAAGATCAATTTTTAAGAATATCGCTGTTTCTGAGTACTTGTAATTACCCAAGAAAATAACTCTTTTTGTAAAGGTTCTGAATCATAATGAATAGAGAAAAAAACCCTGTATCCATTTATCCATCTACCTAACCATCTATCTAACCATCCACTCCATCTATTCAACAAATAATTACATCATTAAATGATATTTGTATTATATTTTGGCCCAGAAAGTAGCGTGAGAAAAATATACAGGAAAGATAAATTCCATCTCTTTCTTCTCCCTTTCAGGTTCCCTTATTCCTTCTTAAACATTTCAGACATTTCTTTTTTGGTTCTAGGAATTCACTCTAATGGAATACTATTGAGCAGATAAACCAAGTTCTTGCTAAGTACTTTAAGAGTAAATCCAAATAAGGCCCTGGAGCGCCAAGAAGGAGTTTGGATGTCACTGTATGTATGCTGAAAAGGAATTCTTGGGACCTTCAAGTAGGGGTCCAGCAGGATCCAATTTTCTGGCTATTGGGGGAGAAATGTAGTTAATGAAGACTGGTGGTTCTTTTGGCTTCAGATCTGTTTATTTCTTTTAGCTTTTTGGCTGACTTATTTTTCTTGTGTAGTCGTGTAGGCTCTCATGTGAAAGTCAGAAGGTAGCATACGGAAATCAGTTCTCTCCTTCCCCACGATTTCTAAGGTTGGAACTCAGTAAATACTTTTATCTACTCGGTGGCCCAGATCTGTCCATTTCTTATATGTTAAAGGAACAATCATTCCTCTTTTGTTATTAGATGACACACTACTAAATACAGATACAGCCCTGTTTCCTGTCTTTCAGAAACAAGAAACATTCCTGACCTATATTTTCACTAATTTGACTACAATCAGACCAAAAATCTGTGTATTTGTTTGAGCAGTTGAAATTTAGCCAAATGATAGTTCAGTTCTTGAGTGATTAAGAATTTCTTTTACTGAGAGATCCATTGACTGCTCAGGGCAGAGGGAAAATATGGGAAAGATGACACTCTTTTTAAGAGGAAATTTATTATTGTGTCTCAGTGTGTGGTGTGTATGTGAGAGTTCAAGTCTGCATGTAGTATGACATGTATGTGCAAAGAGGACCACTTTCAAGAGCTGGTTCCCTCCTCCTCCCTTTACCTGGGTTCTGGGGATGGAACTCAGGTTGCTAGCCTTGTGCAGCAAGGCTTTTGTTTCTCATTAGTCCCAAGTAGAGACCTCTTGATTGGCTTTCTGAGTGTTGGTGTGTGTGTGGGGTCCTGGTCTCCAAGCACCCTGATTCAGAGTTCTACAGAGTTCAACCTGGTGCTGGTAGCCTCTATGTCATGGTCACCATTAGGCTGCGAAACTCTTGCTCTACCTGGGCACTAAACTTTGGGCCTTGTTTATAAAAGGACAGTAGAAACAGTAAATCTTCTGTTGACATTCTGATATAGAATTTTTCTCAATGATTTAAAAAATTGTGTCTCTATCTCTTTACCCTACCCCAGGCCATGCCTCCACCTCCTCTCTCTCCTCCATCTCCTTCTTCCTTCTCTCCCTCTGCTCTTTGAGAAAGGGTCTTACTATGAAGCTCTGGCTGTCCTGGAATTCACTATGTAAAACAGGATGACTTTGAATGCATAAAGATTCTTCTGTCTCTGCCTCCCGAGTACTGGGATTAAAGATGTGTACCACTATGATCAACTGCACTTTTACTTTTTACTGGAAAGGCTAAATTAACTTGATTAAATGGTCTCAGTCAGATAAGAGCAGATATATATCTAGACCTTAGGTGTAGGGTAAAAGGGAGAGCCAAAGAAACACACCCAGATCCTGAATCAGAGCCAAAGTAACACACTATGACCAACTCAGAACACAACCAAGGAATCCCTGAGCTTGTCCTTGTACAAACTCCAGGACTGAAATCCAACCAATTTCACCCTGAAAATCTTCACCCTAGAAAACCTCTGCCTCTATGAAATCCTTATAAATCTATATAAACCTTGTACCTGTTGAGTTGGGAGCTGCCTTTTTCTACCCTGGCAGAGGCAGCCACCCTCCTGGCTTCTTCCTTCCCAATAAATCTGGGGAAATCTTCCTCTGCCAGAACAGAGTTGTTACTTTGGGGAAGCCTTTTCCCGGAAGAGGGCTATAAACTGCCTTGCTTCTGGTGACTTTGTGGTATTTTTTAGCTCTGGACTGCCAAGATTCCTTTCCATCCAAGCTGCAATGCTTACATTTGGTGGCCTGACTCGGCTCTAGGCACTGAACTTCTTCTGGTATCTTATTTATCATTGCTAACGTTTTCCCCATGAACGTTCCCATTTCTTTCCAGCCCTACTGAGGCCGAAGCACAAAGCAAAGGTTGAAGAACAAATCAGAAGGTCTGTTCTTCCTTTGACTCACACCTGTGCCATCAGCCCCACGGGCCACCAGGGTGATGTTTTGGCTGATTCTGTTCCTACTTTTGCTTAAGGATGTGTAAAGTCTGATGGAGTCTTCATGTATGTTCACCACATTGGTACTTTGGTGGGGAAATCAATGGATTGCTGAAGGTCCCAGAATAATCTTACATGGACAGGAAGGTCAAAACTAAGCCAGATTGTGGTCTATGGAAATGGAGGCTGCAGAAAGAATGCAGCTGCAGCAGAGTTTTCTTCTATATTGAAGTCAGTCCAAGCACGCAGCACAGGAGCCTTGTTTCTGTTAGAGGCTAGGAGCGGTCCATCTTAAGCTCTTTCTCCTGTATTCTCTGAGTTTCTGCCTTGTGAACTTCTATTGTGCTGGGTTCTGATAAGTAAAGCATATGGAGCCAACCAAAGGAATTATCTGGAGGTTTTTCTTGAGTAAGCACACAAATCTATTTTTAAGTTCGAGGTGCTAGAAGTACAGATGTGAGTCCCATGCTGATGGCCATTACTCGGTATATGTCTTTAGAATAAAGCCATAGGTAAAAGGAAGTGTAGCTAAGAGACAGAGGAAAAGATGTGTATCTAGTGGCATCATTTAAGCCCATGGATCTCAGTATACCTGAAGCCTAGGTGGAATCCAAGTTATGTGAGTGAATCTTTTTTCTTTACCTTAACTATTCTCAGGGTAAATTTATTTATTTTTATTGAGTTATATATTTTTCTCTGCTCCACTTCCATCCTTCCACTTTCCCTTCTACTCTCTCTCATGATCCCCACACTCCCAATTTATGCAGGAGATCTTGCCTTTTTCTATTTCCCATTCTTCAGTAGAGGGGCATTTAGGTTGTTTCCAGGTTCTGATTATTACAAATAATGCCGCTATGAACACATATCCTTCTGGTATGATTGAGCTTCTTTGAGTATATACCCAAAAGTGGTATTGCTGGGTCTTGAGATTTTTTTGATCTTAGCCATTCTGGCAGTTGTAAGATGGAATCTCAGAGTTGTTTTGATCTGCATTTTTCTGATGGCTAAGGATATTGAGCATTTCCTTACATGTCTTTTAACCATTTTTGATTCGTCTGTTGAGAATTCTCTGTTTAGGTCTGTACACCATTATTTTATTGGATTATTTTTTCTTTTGATTGTAGGGACATAGCCCCACCCATTGGGGGCGTGTTCGCCTCGGGCTAATGTTTACGGATAAATCTGCCGGGCGTGAGCCCAGCAGCCCTTTTCTTTTGCTCCGCTTTTCCAGTGCTCCGCGGGAACCTGTGGTCCTGTAAGTCTATTTCCTTATTAAAGCTGTATATATCTATATAATCTGTCTACATTCATTTGCGCCACCACATTTGATGATCAATTTCTTGAGTTCTTTGTGTATTTTGGAGATCGTCCAAAATGTGGGGTTGGCAAAGATCTTTTCCCATTCTGTACACAACAACCCTTCATGAAAAAGTTCTTGGAGAGAGCAGGGACACAAGGAACACAACTAAACATAATAAAGGCAATATACAGCAAGCCAACAGCCAGCATCAAACTAAATGGAGAGAAACTCAAAGTGATCCCACTAAAATCAGGAACAAGACAAGGTTGTCCACTCTCTCCATATCTATTCAAGATAGTTCTTGAGGTCCTAGCTAGAGCAGTAAGACAACAAAAGAAGATCAAGGGGGATACAAATCAAAAAATAAGTCAAACTTTCACTATTTGCTGATATGATAGTTTACTTAAGTGACATCAAAAAGTCTATAAAGGAACTCCTACAACTCAAACACCTACAGTAATGTAACAGGATACAAGATTAACTCAAAAAAATCAGTAGCTCCCATTTATACAGATGATGAGTTGAGAAAGAAATCAGAGAAACATCACCCTTCACAATAGCCACAAATAACAAAATATCTTGGAGTAACTCTAACCAAATAAGTGGAAGATCTATATGACAAGAACTTTAAATCTTTGAAGAAAGAAATAGGAGAATACATCAGAAAATGGAAAAATATCCCATGTTCTTAGATAGGTAGAATTAACATAGTAAAAATGGCAATATTACCAAAAGCAATCTGCAGATTCAATGCAAAGCTCATCAAAATTCTTTACAGATCTCGAAAGAACAGTACTCAACTTCATATGGAAAAGCAAAAAACTCAGGATAGCCAAAACAATCCTGTACAATAAAGGGACTTCTAGAGGCATCACAATCCCTGACTTCAAATTCTACTACAGAGCTACAGTACTGAAAACAACCTGGTATTGGCATAAAAACAGACAGGAGGACCAATGGAATCGAACTGAAGACTGGATATCAATCCACACACCTACAAACACCTGACTTTTGACGAAGAAGCAAAAAAAAATATCAAATGGAAAAAGGAAAGCATATTTAACAAATGGTTCTGTCATAACTGGATATCAACATATAAAAGAATGAAAAGAGATCCATATCTCTCCCCATGCACAAAACTCAAGACCAAATGGATGGAAGACCTCAACATAAAACCAACAACACTGAACATCATAGAAGAGAAAGTGGGAAGTACATTGGCACAAGGAACCACTTCCTAAATAGAACCCCAGTAGCACAGACACTGAGAGAAACAATTGATAAATAGGACCTCCCGAAACTGAGAAACTTCTGTAAAGCAAAGGATGTGGTCAACAAGACAAAACAGCATTCTCTGGGTAATTGAGATGCCCACTTTGTTACTGTAGCAGTTAATATTGCCAGATTGACTGCTCTAGTCCCTGAAGAGACAATCTTTCTAAAGATTGTCTTGATCATGACTGCAAGGGATTATTTATCTAGGTTAATAGAGATGAAACGGCCCATCCTAGATGTGGTCAGTACTAGTTCATGGGCTGAGGTCCAGACTAATTAAAAAGGAGCAAGCTAGTTGAAAGAATTTATCTTTCTCTGCTTCCTGAGTGTGGATGCAACATCAGCCGCTGCCCCGACCTCCTGCTCCCCGACTTCCCTCCCTAGTTGGACTGTATCCTTGAAGTGGGAGCCAAAAATAAATCCTTCCTTTGCTCAGCTGCTTTGGTCACGGTGTTTTACCCCAGGAGCAGGAATGTTGTAACACAAGCTACTGATAGTGTAGATACAGTACAAAAATTAGAAATCCAAGAAAAATGTTAAGGCACTTAAAAGCTGATAAGGTAGCCGTCTCTCTGTGTTTCCCAGTTCTGCTGCACACTGAACTCAAAGGGTGCATCTCTGGGTGTGAGTAGTTACATACTGAATTCAGGCTCTCCAGGACCAGTTAGAGCCGATGGGAGATGAACTGTCACTCTTGTGTGCAGCTGCTTTGCGTGGTGCTTTTTGGAAACAAGTGACAGACGACGTCCAAATTTCCTGCCAGTCATGATTTCCTCAAAAACCATCCTGTTTGTGGCAGCACTTGCCTTAAAAGCCCTCTGCACATCCCATCGTTTTTTTTTTTTTTTTGCCTTGATGAAGCTAATCCTGAGTTGGCCCCAGGCTTCTTCTTGCTGGATGTGCTTTGTATGACAGGAGAGAGATGAAGAAAAACAGCCTGTGTAGAAGGGACAAAAGGGCTCAACTCTGCGGGGAAGGAAAAATGTGCAGGGATGGGGTGTTTTTCTTATTTTTGTGCCCTGTATTTGAAGAAGGAGTGTTTGACCTCTGAAAAATACTCATAAGCCCCACGGGGCAACGGCTTGCCTTCCGTGGTGGGTTGGGTCAAGGTAGAGCTTAACTTGATACAGGTTGATTTCGCCACAAGATGGCACCCCTACTTCTAAATCTTTTTTTTTTTTTTTGGTTTTAGTCCTGAGAAGAAACCTTGTTCCAATCATTGCAGAACAAAGGCAAACTCAACTTAGGTTTCTCAATATGTGAAGGCCTACTTCACGTCCCACGTGGAAGCGTGTCTTCTTGCTTCAGACAGGGCTGTTACAGTTATGGTGTTGTTATGAACGGAGTGGTTTCAGGTTGGCCTTCATCTCTGCTTTGCCTAGGAGCCTGATCCCCTCCCTCCCTCCCTCTGGCTTCATAGAGGCAGGCTAGCGCATACAGCAAGGCTTCTTAAAGTAACTATGGTAGCCGACCAGGAATGAAAGTTTCCAACCTGTCCTAGCCTGGCAGTATTAGGCCAAACAAAATAAAAATGAATAACTAGAGAATTGGAATGAAAGACATAAAATACAATTTTATCACTTTCAGTAACAACTGGCATAGAATTCCATTCAAGTAAATAGAGTCAAAATAAAATAAAAAGAAGCAAAGCAAAGCAAAAGCCACCATATAGTGGGTGACTAATCTAAGAAACTGCAGTTGTACTTAAAATTGTAAGACTAACATTCATAATAAAATAGTAGCAATCCTCCAGATTTGCCTAGATGCACACTTTGAAATGTATAATGCTAAATGCTTTAAATATCTTATTTCCGGAGTCTTTGATGGAGTTAAAGAATGGATAGATAGTTATAGTTTTCCTTAGTTATGATAAGAGATAAAATAGATATAAATATTGTAACTGTAATTCTTACTTGATAACCATTTTGTTATATGTAATCTTACTATGTTAAAGTAAAAGCCTTTCTTTTTTGTTTAAACAGAAAAAGGGGAAATGATGGAGATGGGTCTTGTATTAATCTGTTGCTTTCATTGGTTAATTAATAAAGAAACTGCCTAGGTCCATTTATAGGCCAGCCCTTAGGTGGGTGGAGTAAACAGACAGAATGCTGGGAGAAAGAAGCCGAGTGAAGGAGTCGCCATGATTCTCCCACTCCAGACAGATGCAGGTTAAGATCTTCCCTGGTAAGCCAGCTCATGGTGCTACACAGAATATTAGAAATGGGTTAGATCAATATGTAAGAGCTAGCCAATAAGAGGCTGGAACTAATGGGCCAGGCAGTGAATAAAAGAATACAGTTTCCGTGTAATTATTTCGGGGCATAAGCTAGCCATGCGGGCGGCTGGGTGCCGGGGACACAGCCCCACCGCTCGTATTACAACATTTTTGAGACAGGGTTTCTCTGTAGTTTTTGGAATCTGTCCTAGAGCTAGCTTGTGTAGACCAGGCTGGCCTTGAACTTTCAGAGATCTACTTGCCTCTGCCTCCTGAGTGCTGGGATTAAAGGCATCTGCTGCCCACCCCACCCCTCCCCGCAACCTGGCTAGGTTTCTACATCTGAGGGGCCAGCACCCAGCCTTCTTCTTGGGAGGATTATTCTAAAGAGCAGGAAGTAACTGGCAGCTCACATCTCACCCCGGTAGGTGAAGCTTTTGTCCCTTGCTTCTACTTGGGCCCATAACTAAGCCCTCCAGGATCTTCACAGAGGACCAGGCCAAAGCCCTACTTGAGACAAGCTTTTCTTGCTGATTTGCCTTCTTTGGTCCTCTTCTCTCCTTTGTCAGATAGAACTTCCCCATCCTCTTGGGAACGCTTCTCTAATAAACTGCATGTGCAGCATCTTTGTTTTCTTGCTTGATTCCCAGAACTCAGCACAGGGTACTACGAGTTTAGAGTACTTTAGAAATAGGAATGACACCCTGTATAAATTTATCTTCTGCTTTCAGAAATACTAGCAGTCCCCTGTTGGTAACAAAAGCCTACTTCAGGCAACTTCAGGAAGGGCAACTTAATTTAAACTCCTTCACTTTTTAGAGACTAGGTATACCAGAGACATTTAATGCATGGATCTTTTTTAAGACATAAATTTGGAAACGCTTGACGTCTATGTTGTTTTACATAGATCTGTGTCCTTTTTTCCCTGCTTTGATCTCAGTGAATTTGAATCTGATTTTTTCCCCTCTGATGTGACTAAAAGAAGTTTCAGTTTTGCCCTTGATATTTTGCAAATATTTACATCCACATTAATCTATTTTAGATCATGCATTCCCTAAAGCCATTCGGAGATGGTGGCTTGTCATTTGGCTTTGCTCGAAATGAAGAAATATGGCAAATTGGAACAGATTAAAATATTCAGACTAATCTGTAGAAATGATTTTCTGATTGCTGAAAGAACTAGACAATATTTAAAACAGAGAGCAGTTTTGCTACCTTCAGGATATGTGTACGGCTGCGTCAGTTATACCTCATCACTGACATGTGTTACAGCCCGCCATCTGCATTCTGCCATTTGCTCTCACAACCCTGAAAGCGAGGTAGTTTTTTTCTTCTTGCTTTTAAAAATAGATGAAGCATAGAGAGAGTAAATAACGTTTCCAGAATTGTAATTAGTTAACAACGAGGCTGTTATTTACATCTAAAGAGATCAAGTCACATTGCTTCTATAATTGAACAAAATAGGCAAGAGAAATATTAGTGGGCCCTATCAGCATTAGGAGAGGGTCAACAAATATGGGCAAGTGAAGTAGTCATTTGCCTGTAAGCAGCATCATTTTGGTATTTTTTAAAATAGTTTAAAGAACAATGGGAATCTGTCTTCTATCATCTTTAATGATGTCTACTCTTTAGTGGCCTCGGGCATCTGATGTCATGTCTCCTTTAGCTTTCAGTACAGGTGGGAGTAGTATACATACTTAGCCTTATTTGAAAAGTAGGACAATTAGAAAAACACAAAGCTGCCTTATTCAATGTTGATAAGGAAGAAAGTGGAAAACAACAGGATTTGGACCTAGAAAACACGCACGTGACATTTATGCTTTCAGTAGAGTGCTGAGTCAAAACTTCCCTGTGGTGGATAGATCAGCCGAATCTAAGTAGGAATACATTAGATTGCAGTTAATATGTCCTTAGAGCGTTTTACTTCCTGTTGATGACTGGTAGGTCTGTAAGAAGAAGAAGCAAAGCCATAGACAGACATAGGTAGGGCAGAACTTGTAATGCTTGAGGCTAAAGAAGACTCTTTTGCTCTTATTCCTCCATATCCATATTCTCAGTACAACTGATTCCCCACCTAGAGCTCACCTGAAAGCAAAATTACGGTTCATTCTTTTTGATCTGGGCAACCACGGATTCTAGAGGTTCGTCATAGCCCAGTGTTTCTCTGCATCTGGCATGTCTGTTCTGCAGAGCAAAGGGATTCATAGACAAACACTACAAGACTCAATGTAGACCACACAATTAATCATTCCAGGTTTCTGATTTGTTTCTCGAAACTTGCTATGTTCCAGTAATGGGAAAAAGACAGCTTCATTTATCACACCGTACCTCATGCTGCTGCTCAGCACCCTCCCCCGGGTCCCTCACCACCCTGAAACGTCTGAACATCTGCTGTGGGTACGGCAGCAGCAGTTTCTTCATGTTCCCTACCCACTCACCTTTTCAGAATACCCGGTTAAAAGTCTTCTACTGAACTGGAGACCGAAAGACCAAACTTCTCAGGGAGATGATCAATTACTAAGTTTATGACTTATGGTGCCATCCTCGGTTCTTTGTCAGTGATACATTTGTGTGAGCATGTGGCACATTGCCTGATGTTATCAAGAGCCCTGGCCTGGGAATACGTTGTGCTGTGTTTTTGTTTTTCTTCCTGCACTAAAGATTTACTTTGAGTTTCAGTAGGCTGCTTTACCTCTCTGGACTTTTGCTATGTCATTTACTGAGCGATCCAGCTTAGAATCATGCTTCCAAAATCTGGATGCATATTACAGTCAAGTAAAGTGCACAAAATACTGATGCCTAGGTCATAAACCCAAAACTAATTCAGAATCTCTGCAGGAGCAGAGGCCTTGGTATTGGTTGTCTTGGGGTTCTGATGTTTAATCAGGTTTGAGAATCAACTAGCTTAGGTGATATCTAGGGATCCTTCAGTTTTTCAAATAATATTTATTATATACATATACATGTATAAATATATATTATATAATATATATGTGCATCCTTTACTGCAAGTTTCTTTTTCTGTTTTTGTTTTGTTAAGGCACAGTCTTATTATATAAATCAGGTTGGCCTCTACTTCCTTGTATATCATGGGTTGACCTAGACTCTGTCTTTCTGCCTTATTTTCTTGACTGCTGGTATTAAAAACATGTGCCGTTACATCCAGATTTAGTTCTCAAAATTTTAATTGTTATTGACTGCATATTATCTCATTTAATGGGATATCAGTTGAAAGCATCAATAGAATGAATCATTTTAGCAATGAACATAGAAACATTCTTTTCTTAGATGGGAAAGGTTCTAAATTTTTTAGACAGGAATCTGGAGATTTGTTCCTTTGTGGAAATCTGAGTATGGATGTTAGTTGGTAAGGAGGTAGATCTGATGGTAGAATTTTATGGAAATTTTATTTCTGGCTGCTTTAACTTTTGAAGTAATGGCAAAACAAGGTCATCAGAATGGTTGGAAAAGGTGGTGTTGAAGATGATCAAGAAGGAAGCTATCAATAAGATCCTCCCCAGGGACCGTGAGAGTAAAAGCGCCCTGGAAAGTATGATGACTAATATTAGGAAGACCTAGAATTACCTAGGAGGCAAATCTTCAAGCAAGTCTTCGAGGGATTATCTTGATTAGTTTAAGTGAGGAAGAAAGATCTACCCTAAAATGGTGGGTGGCTCTGTTGCCTGAGCTTGGCTCCTGACCTGCACAAAGAAGAGCAAACTAGATGGGTAGCAGTATTCATTTTCCTCTGCTTCCTGACTGATGCGAGCAGCTTCCTCAAGCTCTTGTTGCCATGGCTCCCTTCAAAATGTGAGCCAAAATAAGCCCTTTTTGGCTTCTTTCTGTTGCTTTTGTTAGGGTTTTTTTTTTTTTTTTTTTTTTTGCATACCAATAGTAAAGCAACTAAGATAGAAGTATGAGATGGTTGGCAGCAGGATCCTAAAGAACCATCTTTAATTGGAGGCCGTGAATTCAGAGTTAAGATGTATGCTTACATGCTTCTTGTTGGTCGAGGTCTTGTCAAGTTTGGAAAGACTCCTTGTGTCTTCCAGCTGCCTATTCACTGATAAGTCCTGTCAGATCTTGGGTCAGCTGTTGCTTTTAAATATCTGGGATATTCAATATTTGTCTGGATCTGGCCAGATCAACTTCCAGGATCCCATAATTAATTCTTCTCTGAACAGAGAGAGAATGCCTTAGCCTGGCCCCTGACCTCTTCTTGACTGACCAGTCTATCTTTTTTGAGTTGGAAGCTTGTGCTTAAGAAGAAACCTAAGAATCTTTAACTGTTTTTTTCCTGATTGAAACAAGGCTGTCATGCTGAAACAACCAAACCAACTCTTCTCTTTCTACAAACATGTGACATGATACACTCGAATAGTAAAATGACAAGTCCACAGTTATATATATTTCAGATGGATCAAGGAAAGGAGCAGTTAGTCATGCAAGCATCATCTAAAAGCAGTAAACTTTCAGACCAAGGTGCAGAAAGTAGCAAAGTTCACGAAAAGTCAGGCTTCTTGGCGACCCTTTCCTGAGATAAGGCAGAACGAACAAATGTGATTTGTACATTGTTCGTTTGAGCCTCAATTCAAAGGGATTGGGAGAGTGGGTGCCCGCAGGTGATCAAGTGGGAGTAGTCAGAGTAAAATGGACTTTGCGCTCTTCATGTTGAATAGCTTCTGCATAATGTCTGTGGATTTGGCTTTGAAAAGTAGAGAGGAGGAAGCAGTGCTGTGAGCCCAGCAGATTTATCAAGCTGAGTTATGTCAATGGTATTACGCTGTTTCCAAAAAGACAGTAGAGCCTGCGGAATTTAACAGTGTCTGTCACCACTTGACATATTGGCTAAAACAAAAGCAGATTGAGGAAATGACTCACAATAGTTAATTGTTTCAATAGTTAGTCTTTCCCATCTGCACAGTGTGCTCAGTTTGATGGGAACTTTGTGGGAAATTAGTGTTTTTAAGAATCATCTGCTCTCTGAGTTTTTAGTAGCTTCATTTTAATATCTAAGATCTCTAATAGCCTTTCTAGCTTACATCAGACTGCAAAGTATCTTGACTTAGAGAATAAGAAAGGAATAGCGCATTTTGTAATGGGAAAAATGAACAACAATTTAAAACCTGCTCTTTCAACTGACCAATGTATCATACATTTTGGCTCTGATAAGATCAAAAGCAGAAAGAAAAATTGTCCAATATTTCACAAAAACCAAATTTCTTATGTTGAAAAATTTTATCTTCTCTTATAAATATACAGCACAGATAATGTCAGAATCCATGAGATTACTCAACAAAATCAACCTTTTCTGATCAGAAACCACGCATTTGTAGTAATTAAGTTTTGTAGCTCTGTAGCACCAGTTCATCTTTGGTAGCTATAGGAATGAATTCTCTTGTTGCACTTTGGTTACTAATCTACTGACTAATTTGACCAGTGGAAGAACTTTATAGACACAAAGTGTGGCTGTCCCATAAGACTAGGAAAGTCTCCTTAAGAGAACTGCCAGTGGGGATAAAGCATAAATCTGTGAAAAATTGATTCTTCTGGAAAATATTTCTATCATTTGTTTTCTTGCCGAACACCTAAAAGCAAGTCTATACTTCAGTGACACCGAGAACCAATATTTTCAGGAAAGAAAGGATTAGGACTGTCTATCCCTTATCGCCTACGGAAAGAGTTCTGTAGCATTAGGGAAAATAGCAAGTAGCACCATGTTTTTGTAGTGGCACGGATACCTCTGAATGGATTGTCCATAAAGAATAAAGATATTCTGTTTCATAAAGAGCACAATAAACCTGTAATGAGACTTCAAGACCAAAGAGCTGTGCCGGAGAAGAGACAGGCTTTGTATAACTCCTCCGGGCAAGAGCCAAACTGTTATTCTACGACATAAGCAGGTTACATCTCACACAAATGAAGGATGCTGTAGTAGAATATTCGAGTGAAATAGCTTCTCCAGTAGGAAGTAAGTTCGCCATCCTCCCCCTTATAAATTCTTCTGAATATTAGCGGCTGGGAGAAATGTACATCCTGTAAAACAGTTGGTTCAGAGTCTAAAAATATGTAGTTCAGTGAAGACTGACATAAGATTAGAAATTGATTCAGTGTTCTTCTGTCTTTAAAAAAGTCATTAGAGTGAGTTCGAGACCAGCCTGGTCTACAAGAGCTAGTTCCAGGACAGGCTCCAAAACCACAGAGAAACCCTGTCTCGAAAAACCAAAAAAAAAAAAAAAAGTCATTAGAGCAGCAAGAGAAAGAAGATGGGGAGAGTGGAGGGACAGAGCTGTGAGGATATTGCCCAGTATCCTTGTGAAATGCCTCATCTCATAAGGCCACAGTTGTATCCTGTGAATTGAGAACTCAATGATCTAAAGTAGTTCATAGAACTCATTACCCCCTGTTGTCTTTGGAGGAAAGTTTGAATCTGTGGGTTCTACCCCAGCCTAAGAGGACTAGTGTTTGAGAGGCAGGCTTGCAAGTAGAGTAATATCCCGTCTTTGGAGATACCAGTGACTCTGTCACCGTTCTTCAGCCTGACAAAGGGAACAACTTTCTTGTCCTCTTCTGCTACGAAGAAAACCCTTTTGTTTTGTATATTGCATCTGAACCTTTCATAGTATAGCAGCTATGAATCACAAAGACCATTAGTGAAATAAGTTTGCTCTTGTAAGATAGATGAGAGTCATACTTCTTTTTCTTCCAGGGTCTCTGAATTTCAGTTCATATTTCTTCATGTGAAAGTAGCCTTTTCTATCCTCCTGGATTTATGGTAAGCTGAGCAAGCAGTCCTGGATTAAGCCCACATATAAACAATAGATTTGGACAGCTCAGTTTTGGTCCCAAGCTTCATTACAATCCTCCCCCACTTTATTACAATTTCTTATTCTTTGCTTTTTGTAACTTATTTTTTTGTATCGAAGACCACATTTGTGCAAGGCTACGCCAAATTGGTATCAGTCTATGATTACTATCCTGCTGACACAAAGTGCTGAGTTTAAGTTTGGGATGTTTTCAATGGAAAGAAGACAATATTCAAAATATAGAAACTGTGGTTGTGTTCTGTGGTGTCTTGTTTTTTCAAGAAGTAGAGTAAGATCCCGAGTCTTCAGTAGCAGTCAGATTTATGAACGACATGGTAGGTATAAGTGAGGTGAAGTAGGGGGAGTAACACTGTATTCTTGAAGGGTTATAGGAAGTCTGAGTTATTTATTATATTAAGCTTTGTAGTCAGAAGAAATGATTATATTTGAAAAACAGTTAATAAAGCAGAAGGAGGTTTCAGGAGAGGTGTGTATTAAAAGAACACAGGAATTTCAGTAAGTGTGCCAATGTTTTCACAGGTGAATACACTTTGTAACCTGCCAGCAGCTCTTGGAAGTATTTATGGGAGCCTTCATTTGACAGATGGCTATTTTGAGGTTCAGAAGGTGTATTCAATTCATGTATTCTATGAAGCTATGAACCAAGCCCAGGTATTGAAACCAAACTCTTTGTGCTGCTTGTGGTGAAGAAAGGAGTTGTTTGGATTCTGTGTGCCTTTTCTCGAAGAGCATTTAGGAAGATGAACAAAGGACAATAGCAGTGAATGAGACTCCCAAACACGCAAGTATCTTCCGTGTGGGCTCTGCAGAATTGGGAACGTTCTTGAAGCTCAGAAAAAAAAAAAAAACTTGTATTGGACAAAAAATAGAATGCTTGGCAGTTCAGAGCAAATATGCAGGCAACAAAAGTGATGTAAAAGTTTGAAGTAATGTAACGTGGTTATTTTCCTCAGGGAGAAAATAAGATAACATCAGTCATACGGCATGCCATCATCTGACTAATAGGAAAATGTCAGAAAGACGCGTAGAAGATATGAGTTGCAAATTTCTATATCCAAAGATAAAGTGCGCATAGCAGGGCTTAGAGGACATGAATAGTTTTTCGGAAAGGATATATTTGTAATTTCTTGAGTGCTGTTAATTGTATAATGACTTTTATTCATATAACTCAGTTTTATTTCATCTATATAATACTTCTGTTTAACAACGCAATTGAAACACAAAGGGAAAAATGAATTATCCTAGGTGGAAATCAATTATAATTAGGCTGTACAGTTTTCAGATGAGAGTCTTTGAAAATCCATACTCTAAGCCATGCTTCCCCCCAATGCTTACCCATTTACCTGTGCTTCACTTTTAGAAGTCCGAAATGTAACTGTATCAATATGACATTAATTTCTTCTGAAATCTCTAAAGAAGTTAACTATTTTGAAAGAAAGGATGTGAAAAGGCCACACCTATCTATGCGGAGAAAACTGGGGAACATTTCTAGGCATGTGCGCTGGCCTGGTTCCATGTTCAGGGAGAGAGTTGGCCCTGGAGGATCAGAGCAGCACATGGAAAATAATGCCTTTAATATATTCAGAACAGAGAGCTCTTCCTTAGTGTATCTCTTATTGCTCTGGTTCTTCTCAAAAATACATGGCAAGAAAAACCCCACTGCATTGCTTTTCTGTTTTAATTTCCCAGTACTCTATATTAGAACACAGTAATTAATCAAAATTATAAGCTAAACATTGTAAAATTTATATTAAACTCCTAGTATCTCACTTTAGCAAAAGCAATTTAAAGCTGTATAGACTAAGTGTATGTGCTTGTATGGAGGCCTCTCTCAATGGTGGTATCTAAAATATGGAGCCCTGTATCAAAAAGGTTGTTTCCCTACTCTAGTGATATGCCTTGAAATGTAATAGTCACCTTTGAATAAGTACAACTTACTCAGTACATTTACAGTTTTGAAAGAGATATTCTAGATAATCTGACTATCAAAGTTGAGTACTATCAAGTTATGTTTATGGAAAAACTTGGAAACATGATTAGAAGTACCTGGTGAAGAATATTTTTTGTCTTGGCTTACGTGATATAATTAAATGGGGGGATGTTCTTCGAGTTTTTTATGTTGTAATTGAGTATAACCATAAAGAATTTGAAACTGGGTTAGGTGATCTGGGAAAATGAAATGCTTCTTCGCATTTATAAATGAACACAGTTTATAAGAAACAGATTATTCTGATGAGAAGAGTTAAATGGGAACCACAGAATAACTAAGAGGTGATTTCTCAAACTTTTTCCAGATTAATTCAAATATTGGAGCCTTAGGTTGGAACAAATTAGACATCTCATCTTGTCTTCCCTGTGAAATACAATGCCAGTCCCCAAAAGCTATTGAAATGAATGAAAAGAATTTTGGTGAAAGAAAAATGGAGAACCAGGTGGGAGAGTAATGGGCCGTAAAATATACAGATACAATTACTGTATTTTTTGATAGTTACCCAAAGCAAATTTAAAAGCAAACTGATCAGTTGAATGCAGCAAAAATTTTTAGGTACAAACTGGTGGTGGGGATTAAATAGCAAAACAGAGTAAAACATAGTGTAGTGGTTTGATTTAATAGGAAGGTTCTTAAAGGCTCAAGTATTGGAAAACTTGATCTGCAGTTGGTGGGGATACTGAGGAGGTTTGGAGAAGTGTGTCACTGGAGTTGGCCTTAGGGTCTAAAGACATGCTATTTCCAGCTGCTCTCTCTCTGCTCTGTGCTTTCAAGTCGAGAAGTGAGATCTTAGTTTGCTGCTCTAGCAGCCATGCCTTTTCCTTTCCTGCCTGTTCTTTGCATGGTTTCACAGCCTTGAAAGAAATTGGAAATAAGAGAAGTTGGAGATGGGGACTGGGGGACTGAAGCAACCAAAATTTTAGTCAAGAGCTAAAACCTGGGGACAAGAGCTAAAGCTGCCAACGCTGAAATTCTTGTTCTTCTGTAACCATAAGCCCCAATAAACACTTCTATAAATTAATTATTGTATTCCATCACAGCAACTGAAAGTAATTAATACATGCAGTATTTCCCCAGGAATATCTGCTCCCTCTCTCCCTCTTTCTCTCTCCCTCTTTCTCTCTCTCTCTCTCTCTCTCTCTCTGTCTCTCTCTCTGTCTCTCTCTCTGTCTCTCTCTCCCACCCCGTCTGTTTCTGTGTGTAAATAGCTGGGTAAGGTAGAAGACAGATATGAGTGAACTCTTCCGTACATTGTTGCAAGACATGGAAAGATGGATCATTTCTGGGTTACAACCAATAATACCTTCTAACCCCACTAAATACCCAAAGAACAAATGTTCCTTGTAACACTTATTCCCACAGTTATCACCAATTTCATGGACAATTCCTCTCAATACTAATATTTTTCATTGCATGAAGATTCCAAAGAATAATTGGAAAATACAGGGAGAAAAAAAAAAAAAAGAAAATCACCTTTAATTTTTTCTCCCAAGATAACGGTAGCTATTTCCTCTCTTCCTCTGAGTATTTCCTTTTGGGTCGTTTTCTCTGTGTGTGGATATAGTATATGTGTACTTCTATCTATAGTACATATACCGGTGCAAATACATTTAGGTGTCTAGGTGTCACAAAAGGACAAAATTAGATATAAGTTCTGTTAGCTTAATTTATTTATTGAAACATATTTCAAATGTTTCTCCATATCACTAAAATGCCTCTGAAACTTTTAAATTGTACAATATTCTGTCTTATCAACATGTGGCTATTTCAAGAATGCTTTAATAATTTTGCTTTAAGAACGCCCAGTTAATACTTCAACTGATAAAATTTAATGTATATTTTAAAATTACATTCCTATAAATTTCTAAAACTGTCAGAGCATAAGAAAGGAAAACACTTAAAAATTAGGGGTTCAGACAAAATATAAATCAGAAATAAAAGAATCCTCTTTTTGACCCGTAGTGAGCATGCTCAGTGAGAAGCCGGGGTCAGGGATCGCAAAGAAGGCCGACATTGGCTGGTCCTGAGCGGCAGTTACTGGTTGAGAATGTGGAAACTCCCCCGCCCCCATCTGAAACTGACACAGGCAGCTGCAGGGGACAGTTTGACATTTGGGATCTTGGAGGAATGATTACGAGGAACATGAGCTACTTTAGGTGAAAATTATTTTAACTTTCAAAGTCAAAAAGGACCAATAAATAAGATACAATGATTTTTATTTTTTGCTCTTAGTTAGGCCCCACATACTCCCAGATCTCAAGCAAATCTGGCTGAACTTTCTGCAAAATCAGATTGGACAGTGTAGGGAGAGGAAAAGAAGTAAATGGGGCTGGGAAAGAGGAAGCCGCTGGGCTTCAAGACGGGCCTCAATTGCTTTTGAGACACGCACCTGTGGTTTCTGCAGAGGCAAATCTCTGGACCAGAAGACACACTTGGGTTTTTGTTACTCCATTTTCATCTGTCCTGTACCTGTCTTTTTCTTAGCAAGAAATCTAAGATACTTCACCCAGCTTATTTTTTCCTCTTAGGTCTGCAATGGAGAAAGGTCTGTGATCTTTTTCTCTTTGGAATGTTTTTCAAATCCCATTTCCACAGCTTTCGCTCTTGTCCACAATTCTAGTTTCTTTGCTCTCCAATACCTGCCCCCAACTCTTCCTATGATTTATTTCCAATTCCTACCAAAAACCCTGAAACCACACAGAAAACTTACTTGGAGACCGTGAACTTTTCCAAGTCCAAAATTTCATCATACTCTGCTTGTAGCTCTTGTGTTTAAGAAAGTGACGGCCACCTGAAGTTTAGGCTAAGGTACATGGCTAGTGACAGGGCTGCAACCCATACCTGGGCCTGTTATCCCTTGGATGGCATTAGCTGTCTTCCTCACCGTACTCCCTCTCCATAAGTGGGGATGACACCTTCTCAGTTAAATGGTCTCAAAGTATCTTTCAGCACTTTCCTGAAAGTAGTTCTGTGTCATAGCATGTCACTTGTCGCAAGTAACATATTTTGGGAATCTTACAAGGGGAACACTGACTGAATGAAGAAAAAGAGTTTTTCTTTTTGAGGGTGAAATAGAACTTAAGCTAAGCCTTAGTTGCTAAAACAGGATTTGGTAAGCAAGAGACCAGGTCAGAGGCCATTCCATATCATGGGAGCAACCAGCAAAGGCACGGGCACAGAACTAAGCAGATAGTATTTTGATTAATGAAGAGATGGGTCTGTCTGTAAAAAGATTTCATGTGGTCTTTGTCCCTGGAAACAATCATCCTTTATAGCAATGGTTCCAGTTTGACTCTGGAAATGAAGTTTAAACAGTCATGGATTTGGATGCTAAGGACCACAGAGAAAGAGCCCTGCCAACATTCAGAGGACAAAGAGGAGGCAGAGAATCACTAGGGTGGGGTCTTATCTTCACATGGGGTGTGAAAATAGTTTGATACTGTGAGAAAATTCCTGTCTTAGATCACAGTATTAATTTAAGGCGCATATTTGGCATTTTGGAGTGACTCTGGGTTTTACGGTAACTGTAACTAGGTGTACACCCTGGCCTCAGCTTTAATCCAAACTAGAAATGCAAAATGGATTGAGAGGAACTGGGCCGTATTGGAAAGGGAATGTTTTTTTCCTGAACGATAAACTTTATATTTCAAGGCATGTTGTGGAATCTGACCCGGTTGCTTAGCAACTGGCAGAACAAAAGCCCATAACCCCTAAAGGTTCTTGGCTTGGACATGGTCAATTAGTGTCCTGCAATTAATAGGATTATTTGAAAAAATATTCAGCAAACTTAAAGTAATTACAAAGCACAGGAAATGACGTGTCAGTAAATGAAGGAAATTCGTTGGAACAAAGCTTTGCTACTTGCATTTAAGCTGAGGGATAAGGCAAAAAAGGGGAGCCTGGTCTGTATTTGACCTACGTGTATGTACAGGAGAAGCATGGCAGCCAACTGCAGGAAATGGTTTAAATTTCTGCTTATGTGAACGTGGTCAATTGCCAGTGGGAATATTGTATACATCCTCTTCCCCATCGGGCCTCATCTCTGCATTATCTCCTGGAATTACTGCCCTGGTATCCCAGCTAGCAGCTATACAATTTACTCCAGGAATTTAATGGCCTTTTTTGAACTGTCAATACAGGCTGAGAGCAGACTATACATGACAGCCTGCTTTTTAATTTGAAACTGGAGTCTCCCTCCAAGAGGAGGACCAGCTCCTTCACTACCGCCTTCAACAGAAACTAATATTTAGAATAGTACCCTCCCTGATGTCCTGACATCAAAGGCTGCTCTTTGCAGGCTTTTTGAAGGGTACCTTAGCTGGGGTGACTTTAGAAGTTTCAGGAGGTTCCATGCAAGGCAAACAGTCAACTACCTTGATCTTGGTCCAACCCTCCTCCTTAGGGCCTCAACTTCTATTTCAAGAAGCTGATCCTTTTCAACTCTTCTTGTCTGTCAGCCGTTCTCCTTAAAGATCTTCCCACATGATCGTACTGTGGCTTATCTTGTAATTTTGACCTTGGTGCCTACTGTGTCCTGAAGTGAAAACCAATATTTAAGGAACTGACTCTCAGAGAACTTACACCCAGATTTTACTCGGAAGATCAATTGAGACATGCTTCCTGACAAGTCAGGGGTTGCCCAACAGGGCTGGCTGTGGTTGTGGGCTGGCTGCCTGAGCTTTGGGGTCAGTTGTCACTATCTTGCCCTCTCAAAGGTGTTAATGGAGGGAAGGAGCTGAGGTTAGAGTCTAACATGGAGTTCCCTTTCCTTCTTCCTAAAGCACCATCAGGCCTGGACCTCCCGCTCTCAGAAGAACTGGGGACTACATGCTGGGACTGGCGGGATATGGGAATCAGAGACACACGAGGGATAGGAACCCTCTGTGGGCCACTCAGGATTCAATGCCCTATCCAGCCCATGGCTGGCTTTCAAAGAATATTTGGTGTGCTTCATGATTAAGAGAGTAAATGAGAGTGAATTACTTATTATTCTATCGAGCATTGTGTTATGGCCATGGTTTTCAGTGCACTGCGCTGTTAATTGCTAGTAATTTTTTCATTGTCCTTCTTTTCCTGCTTTATGATTGATCCTAAAACTGTACAGTGTTTATTGGAGTCTGTGGCTTACAGCTTACCCTCAAACCAACTCCTGCTAATAGCAGGTGCGTTGTTCAGTTCCTCCCATTACCTAAGATGGGGTCTTTATTCTAATAATGGGTCACGCTGTCTTGCTCCCATGCCTTCTGTAGCCTTCATGTTTCCTATTAGCACAAGATCTGCCAAGATCTTCTTCAGGACCCCTGACCCTAGCCCTAAGAGCTGGGTGTCTACTGCTTGCTGCCAGGTGACTCTGCCGCCGAGGGCTGTCCCAGGCTGTCCCATCTGGCTGGCTGGTCTCCCATGATGTCCCTTGGCTCAGTTCCCTCACTTGCGACTGATCACTGAACCTCCTCCCTCTTTCCCTGCTGGGATATCTCTGGCCATTGTCTGCTACTGGGGAATGGGCTGGTTTGCTTCTCATACTCTGACCTTCCTGTCAGGATCATCATGCTGCCGATGGAGTCCCATTTCTAAGGAAATGGATTTACCCTGCCCCGTTTCCCACCCAACATCTCTGCAATGTTCTGCTTTGGTATCCTTTCCACATATTTCTTCAAGCTGGTTTTACTCTTGGCTCTGGAACATGAGTAAATATATATATATATATATATTTAAAGAGACCAATCCTAAGTGTGGGAAGAAGTTTCTGAAGGAGCCTGGGTGTCTCTTTGTGAGCATTGCATGCTCCATGGGGCACCTTGTGTGTAACACAGGAAAGCACCTGTCTTTTCCAGTGATTTTTGGCTGCACGCTATCTGAAAGGTGGGAAGGAGTAACAACGCTTTTGCCTTCAGGTGGGTTAGAAACAGGGACATGAGATGTTTCACTAGCCAATTTTTCCTAAGTGATATATTTTCTAGCCTTCATTCTTGCTGCCTTTATAAGAATGGTGGCCATCATGACGGGGTGAAACTTAGCACCGTAAAAACAGGAATTTAAAAAGACAGTGTGGTTGGGCTCCTGACGAAGCCTCCAACTGGGCGATCCCGTTCGGGCATTATTGCTGCATGTCTACGCAAAAATCGGCACAGAAAAATTTATAATTTCATTGGGAGATAAACTTTTCAATTATCACTGATAGGTGGGGAGGAAGTTAGGAATTGATTAGTTTCATATCGTGTTCAGATGCCTTCCTTACCTGAAATTTGGGTAAATAACAGTGGTATGGATATTACTTTCCCATGGCCTTTTAGAATTTCTTTTTTTAGGATTCATGTGAATATTTTCCCCCTAATTTTACTTTCACCTTAAAGGAGGGATAGCACTTATTTGCTCTGTTTTTATTTTATACACTCACTTCAGGCCAAAGTATTGGGGACCTCTGAGTGCCAGCCTCAGTGGGTGTCCCCTTTAGGGCTCAGTGCGGGACTTAGAGCTGAGGGCGAAATGAACTCTCTACTACGTACTTTTCTGTATCAGTTTCTTTATTCTTTTCTGCTGTTCTATTCTGTGAAATTTCCAGTTTATATACACAAGCAAAATAAAGGTAATTCTCTGAGCTTGGATGTCCCCTTATCTTTGAAGGTCCCGATGTGATCTATATGAAAGACTCCTTTCCTGACTGTGTGTCCTGCCAAATGGAAGACAGTTACAGGGAGGGGGCTTCTAATATATTTCAGGGAACGAAGCAGAGATTAGACTGTGGGAGCCAAGGTTATTGACTGTGTGACTAAATTTCCCACTGGAGATCCCACAGAGTGAAGAGGATGACCCAATGTATCAGTAAACGGCAAAAACTTGTGCCCGGTAATCCATACCCTGCTGAATCTTGCCCCAAGGGAGAGAGCTTATGGCTCAAAAAAAAATTAAAAGTTGAGGATTCTATGAAGCTGCAGCCCCATTATCGGGTATTTAGCCCAAGGGCGTGAAATCAGCATGTCATAGATATCTGCACTCCAGATCAGCACTGTTTGAAATCGTCAAGAGATGGAAGCAACTCAAGTACCCATCAGTGGACGAAAATGGGGCCCATCCACATAGTAGGATATTACTCAGCCATTAGAAAAAAATGAAGCTATGTCATTTGTGATGACACACTTGGTACCAGAGATGA
Organism: Chionomys nivalis; assembly: GCF_950005125.1. Taxonomy (NCBI): domain Eukaryota; kingdom Metazoa; phylum Chordata; class Mammalia; order Rodentia; family Cricetidae; genus Chionomys; species Chionomys nivalis. Next base: position 52,088,024 of record NC_080096.1, read on the forward strand.
TCATGTGACATGAAATAAGTTCGGCACAGCTGAGCAAGTGCCACATGATCTCATTCACATATGGAATGTAAAAGTAATCCCGTGGAAGTAGCATGGTAGCTATCAGAAACTGGAGAGACTACAAGGAAAAGAGAGATGATGGGGGAGGGTAAAGTGGGCATTAAGTTACAGTTAGACCGGAGCAAGAAAGCGTAGTATCCCACGCGGCTGTAGGCTGATCATGGATACTGTGAATCTTCAAACCTTGAATAGAGAATTTTGAAAGATTTTTTCTTTTTGCAGAATGCACAATTTCAAAATATTTCTTTTTATGAATCACAAAAATTGATTTCCCTTTTATATATTCTCTTTTCAGGTGGGTATTTTTTTTTTTCTACCATATGCCCCTTGTCTTCGATTCATAACCTGTGCTCTGGAAAGGGACCCACCTTAGCCACTCTGTTAGGATGTTTGAACAGATGACTAGCTGACCTAGAAATTTATCTTGTAGAATAGCAAGCCTTATTCTACTTCAAGGAATGTTACTCACTGAAAATCTGAGGGAAAAGGAACTTCATGCTCACAGTTCTCTTTCCAAAAACAAAGAATGATCCCACGGTTAGCGACATCCTCACCTCTTTTTTTCTCCTCTGACTCTTTTCAGGTGTCAGTGCACTATTGCACTGGGTCTGCTCTCCTTTATCCCATGGATCAGTCTTTGGGTTGGTAGATAAAAGTTCCTACTGAGGCTTCAAGAATTATACGCATCTCAGGAACCTTTCACTGAAAACTGCTACTGTGCACAGGGGAGGCTCAGACATGGGATGGCTAGTTACTTTTACGGGCAACAATCATGTATTTATTTGGATCCATGAGCATATTAAAACACTTGGACAAGCTCCACTGATGAGTCAGACGTGGTCCATGTGTCACAGAGGCTTTAGCACTTTGGATCTGAAAACCCAGTAACCGACAGTGAAGTTCTCTTGGAGTTCACAGTGCTGGTTCATCCTCCTTTACTCTGTAGAGCACTTACAGACCTGATGAACTTGCATCCTTGTTACATCTTTCTGTTGTAGAATTAGATATCATTTTGCCCCCACACCTTTTCAAGGTTAAAGGAAAGGAAAGGAAGTTGGAGGTCTTATAGATGACAGTCAAGAGAAGCCAAACCATGAGTGTGGCTATCACAGAAACCTGGCTCCTCCGGGTGAGGGCTCGACAGGATTCTGGAATAAATTTGGGAGCTCTATATGGTAGCTGGTTGCTGTACACTTGATAGCAGTAGTGTGATCAAACGATGTTAGAGGGACTGGGGCACTCAGTAACAGCACCAGGGTGACAAGGAGCTTGCTGATGATATTTGTGACTGTGTGTATGGTTGTAATTCATCCTGGGACAAGTACAACTCCTTCTCGAGGAAACGTATAGCCTTTATGGCAAAGAAAATAATTCTCTATAAAGAAGGTGATGGTTCAATCTTAAAATAAAACAATTCTGGAGCACATGTTAGAACTCTAACTCAGACCTTGTACTCAACATTGAGTCTCTGGACCGCTATTGCTCTCATCTTGCGTCTGTCTGTCATGCCAAAATACATCCAGCCCCCCCAACATATTGGTACATCTGGTAAAGGAACTTCTACAGTCGAGGTAAAGTTTATATTCCAGCCAATATAAACAGAAGAAACAGTATTAACTAGAGAGCTGTATTCCTTGAGTCCTGCCCTCCAAAGTATTTACTGGAACTGAGCAGTTTTGCTCTTCTCACAGGGAGGTTGTCTGTTTCATTGTGGATCCCCCCCCCCCGAATGATAACCTGGGCTTAGACAAGCATCTGGGAGGGGAGCTTCCCCAGTGGCTTTTATCTTCCTCAGGAGTGCTATTATCTTTCCTCTGTTCTGCTTTATTCCTAAAGGAGCAGTTCACTTCCTCAGCCTTGTGCCTTTTGGAACTTGGGAAGAAACATAACTCTCCATTCGTTACCATTTACTGTCCTTTCCGGGGGGGAAGTATAGAGGTCTATAAAGAGCATTCCAGAAGCCTGCTACTATCAAGAGCCTTTTGAGGATCTGGATGGGTCCATTGCTTCTGTTCTCAACTTACTACTAGCTTAGAACTTGGCACAGAGGCCCTGAAAAGGGTAGGAGGCACTGCCCTAGACTCGTTTGTCTCTCCCCTGCTAGGAGCCCCTGTAGATGCTGGGGAGATGTGAATGTTCACATCTCATCCTTCTTGCTGAAGCCCTGCAACACTTCCCTCAGGTGCCCTTACCAGTGCATTCTCACCCCTAGAAATGTTGAGGTTGACTTCTTGAGTGTTCTTTGTGCCCCTCCTTGACAAATCTTTCTGCCTGTCTCCTAACTCCTTTGCTTAGCTCCTTTTCTTTCTGCTGCTCTTCATACTCTCTTCTCGGTAGCTGGGGATGTGTATCTTCTGCTTTGTGCTACGGATCCCTTAGAAGTTGAATGAAGAACCTATGTTCACTGTCCCCAATGACTCTTGTTTACTGTCACTACCTCTCAGACATGATCCTTATTGCATCTACATATAGGACCACTCTTCTCAGTCTGAGGCTCCCCTAGAGGTTTTTTTTTCATTTTTTATTTTTATTTTTTTCAATTAAAACTAGCCTAATGCGAAGTAGAAGTTGAAGGAGGAAGCCAACAGGGAGGAGTTAAGTCTCTCCGGGTGGTGTTGATAACGGTGTGAAGCCATAATGATGGCCCAGCCTGCATTCCTTAGCTCTTTCTAAGAAAACAGGTAGAACTGTTGTCCAGCAATGGTCGTACAGGAACTGTAGCTTTAAAGACTTTCTTCCTGTAAGTTAGCCTTAATATTACAAGAGGATTATATTTCCAATATAAAGATTTAGCATCAGTGTTATAGAGAAGTTGATGAAGCATCGTTAGCTGCTAGGTCTTCTGCTGACAATTTAAGTATTGGAAGAATTTCAGCTTTGATTCTGCCATCTATGCCTAGATTTATATAGCATTTTTTAATCAGTCAGAGGACTACAGTGTGTGAGCTAATGATACTATTTTTATATAGGATATAAAAGTTAGACCTGAGACTTGATTTCTCAGAGTTGCCTCTTATGTCTAAGAGCAGAGTACAGTACCACAGACACTTCACTTTAGGGCTTCTTTTTTGTCAACTATGTTTCTCTTTTGTAGATGAGCATATACAATCATCTCTCCTGGAGGCAAGAGGAATGACCCAGATTCATTTTGGAAATGACTATTTTGATCGACTTGTATGTTTTACACAAAACATCCCAGTTTAAAGACCAGGAGGGTACTGGGGAGAACCCCTTGAAAGCAGAGTAACAGGACTTCAAATGAATAGCTGTCTAAGATGTCTAGACAGGGGAGGAGTCACTTCTACAGCATCTTGTCACCAGAATCCTCTTCTTTTGCTCTCAACACCGGCATCTTCATCTGTCCACCTCAACGAGAGAGCTTTTGCCTGGGATTTCCTTAAAAATAACACACTCCAAGAGCTTTAGGGTTCTTTACATTGGGAAGTACTGTGGGCTGGGTATGGAATTGTTCCAGTCTCACTAAGGCTGGTTTGAACATTTGATGTCTGCAGTTGGTAGAATCTAGTTAGAACATTTTCCATTCTCTTGACTCCACCTTATAAACTGCCATGAGGGTGCTCACACAGGCACTAGCCTCTTCTCGTTCTGGTCAGAGTTATGTCCCCAATATATATATTTTTCTGATCTAGCTGGTCTACCCTTGTCAGAATGGGTTTCAGAGCAGACAAAACTTTCCCTACCTGGGTACTGAGAGGATCCAAGGTGTGCCTGCAACATGAAAGGCCTCTAGGATTAGGCAGGCATTTAGACAGGCGGGGGGCAGGGGGGGGGTGTTTCTGAATTGATCAGCCAGTCTAGGCCTTCTTGACAATCCAGTCCATGTCAGTGTTTTTATATTTGCGGTTTGATGCTTTCCTTTTACTTGTGAAGCCCAACTGCTTTTAGGGAAGTTTGAGGTGGAACTTTCTTCTTTTCAGAGAGAGAAACCTGCCACAGGCTCCTGGAGATGTGGCTTCATATGTTCTACTCGTACCAACATTTTATCTGGGTTTAGCTGACCTTTTGATGCATCGGTATGTCTTCCCTTTTTGGGATGTAACCAGGAAGGATTTGCAGAGTTCATGCTGAGAAGCAGCTTTAGAGTCAGGAAAAACAAATTCCCTTTCTTTTATGGCCCAGAGTTTTCCCTATATTCTTTTCTCCTGAGGGAGCCAGGACCACAATTTGCTGTATCTATTCTAAGTTACTAAGGAAAAGAAAGACCAATTTGAGTTTTTAAAAATAACAACACAAATTTAACAAATGCTTCCTGCTTATAAGGAACTATGTTGAGTTCTGACTGGTTTCCCTTCACCTTATGGGATATATGAAGACTTTGCTATCATTCCTTTCCTTCCTTGCTTCTGTCTTCTAGCATAAAATAGGAGGCATCTTTTAACACAACAGACCCAGACAACTATGGTTATGGTATTCCTCATTTTGAGCTTCACCAGCTTTCTTTTTCATAATTATGTTTTACCTGGGCCAAGCGTAGGTTTCCCAAATTGAGACATGAGGTTTCCAGTAACAGGAAGAGTTGGCTTTATGCTTTCATTTGACACATTTTTAGGGGTGTTTTCATAGAGCTAGTAAAAACAAAATTTTAGAGAAAGGGACCCTCACTCTCTGAGGAGGTTCTGCTCATCTAACAGTTGCCCATTTTCTGTTAATTACTTGACCCCTTTCTTCAATGTTGTTGAAAGTAAAGAAAAATATGTGTAGAAAAAGACATTTTTTGATCTATTTATGAAATACTTCCTTATTGAACTGATTTGAATGTATTGTCTAGAGACATAAACTAGATATTTAGGATCCATGACACAGGCAGTCAGCTGAACCTTAAGGGAGATGAGTTCTTCCTACTTAGAACTGATCCAAACATAGAAGAAATTAAAATGAACCTTCTGACTACTATGTCCCTCTGGGATGCAAAAATGAGTATTCTAAAGACATTGTAGAGGGCTCCTTGCTGCTCTGGAAGCTCCCTCTTCTTGGTCTCAATGAGAACAGCCTGCTTAGCTCTTGGTACAAGGGCTAACTCATGGACTTATAGTAAGGATATGCTTGTCCTCATTTTAATGATATGATCTGCACATCATTTCACTTCTTTTCATGGTAGGAATATTGTGGATTTGGAATTGTTTTAGTCCCAGTATTGTTGGCCTGACTGTTTGGTGTGGGGGAGGTTCTGGTTCTTTGGTGATTGGAGAGGGAAAATGAAAAGTCAAATCTTTCACCTCATAGAGTAATGATCTTATGACCTACCCCGAGGAGGCTCACAAGGAAGTCACTGCACAGAACTGGCCTATTAACCTACTTGGTCATGTTGAGGTCTTGATCTTGTCCTTCTTTCTGATCTATCTGGTCTGCCCTTGATGTTGCAATGCATTCCAGGTACTGAGAGGGTTCCAGGTGTGTCTAAAACACAGAAGGCCATGCAGAAGGGGGGTCACTACCCAGGGTGACCCCTCAGGACTGTCTTCTCTGTCTACCTGGGTCAGGTCAATGTCTTTCTCTTCCTTGTGGGGTCCACTGACTTTAGGAACTTTTAATAGAAACTTCCCCAGGGAGAAAAACCTGTGGGAATTTCCTTGTAAAGTGGCTTGATGTAGTCTATTCCATATCACTCTTCATCATCTGGATTCAACTGACCTATGGCGTATTACTATGTCTTTCTCCCCTGGAATGTACCTAGAAATGACTTGACGAGACTGTACCTGAGCAGCGGCAACAGTCAGGAAAATGAGTTTTTCTTCTGTTATATTTTTTGGATGCTGGGTATATTTTGAATTCTGTAGAGGGCCAGGGTATTTTCTTCTGTACTCCTGGTTTTGGAGTCGTGGACTAGGTAATTTTGGAGACCACCTGTATCCAAAACACTTCCAGGCTTTTTGAGTCTCTCCTATGAACCATGGAGGTAATTTCTGTTTGTAGAATTTACTCCTGGGAAATGAGGAAGTGCCACATTCTCTTCTATGCTCTATCTTAAGCCTTCAAGGGTGGGATCTTATGATCTCTAAGCCTGGAGCGCCACCCTTGGTAAGGCCTGTCATGGATAGTTTATTCAGTAGTACCAAAGCAGTACTCAGATGTGTCCTCCCGTGTGGTTTACCCCAATCTCAACACTACCCTCTCGCCCACTCTGACTCAACCATCAGTTTTAGGTAAATTTGTTTTATTTGAACTCAGACAGTCTTCACTGGCCCTGGGGAGCATGCCCCAACTGCCCCTATATCATTTGCTTCTTCATTGCCAATCATAGTTTGTTCGTTCTCCTGCATGCTTGAATATTTTGCATTTCACTCCGGGACGCTTCCTAGCATTGCCTCCACACTGGAGTCACCCACCAGATCCCCCTCTCCCAAAAGAACATTGAGAAATGCTGTGGGCACTTTACTTGAGCTTAGATAAAAGGCCTAGAAACAATTCCTGTAAACTGTTGAAGTCAGCATCTTACATCCATCTCTCCTCTGAATTCTTCACATACAAAACTAAAAAGATGTTTCAAACAGGAAACATGGAACGTTGCACTGAGCAGCACCATGGTACCTATCATCGATTTGAATTCCTCAGTGTGTACACCTTGTTAAAGAGAGAGTGTTACTTGCATTCTCTGCTTCTGTTCAAGGCATCCTATCACTGAAGATCTGATTTTTTTTTTTTTTTGAGAAATGAAGGACAGAGCTTTGGACATTGTTGATCTCCCTGTTTGCTTTTTCAGCAGCCCTGGGACGTAGCTGACTCTTAGGAAGCAGAAGTTGTACTTTAGTCTATAGCGTTGTGCTGACAGTGATGTCAGGCACAAGCTTCTGCCATGTTCAGTGTTGCTAAAGAAATCTTCAAAGAGCAAGGCCTGAATGCTTTGTCAGCCTTATTCATGTGTGGGTGTGCTGGAGTCTTTCTGAACGGCCATAGTCGGTGCTTGTATGGCTTGATCCATTTCACTGGGGAATGCCAAGATATCCCCAATTCACCCTTAGTTCGGAAAGTTTGCCAAGAGGCTTTTTTTTTTTTTTTTTTTTTTTTTTTTTTTTTTTGCCATTGGTGTGGCTTTTCCCATACCATCTTTTTTTCTGAGGCTTTTCTTTTGACAGGGCTCTGTGGGCAGCAGCCTGGATGGCTTCTGGGGAGTCTCCTCATATGAAGGTCCACTTGTCCCTGTAGTTGGTGTGTTCTTTCAGATGATTCGTTGGTAATAATTCATTTCCAGTTGGGATGATTTGCTCTCTTTGGGGGGGGGTGATAAGCAAGTGTTGTCATCTCGATAGGAACAAACAAGATGAAACGTAACTTTTACGCCATATTGCAACTTAGCAGTGCTTATGCGTTATCTCCTGTTTTCACTGGAGGGGCCTGAGGATTGCGTGGCTTTAAAGGGACACATTTACTTCCTATGTTGTAGGTAGTAAGTTCCTTTATACTGGTGAGGAATCTCTATAGAGAGTACTGATGTTCTGGGCCATTGCTGAATGTATACATGATTACCTTCCTGGTGCAGCAGAAATCTTTGGTTTTTTTCTCTGCATTTCTTTTATCTTTTGAGCCATGCTCTCCCTGAGAGTTTAAATACTGTTTTTTAGTTGCTTAGTTTTGCCAGGAGCTCAGAGTCACCCTGCTGTGTCCAGGGACCCCTCTCCCTCTGCCACCTTTCTTCAGCTACTGTGTTTTTACTTTTTTTGATCTGCATTGCACCAAACTCTTAACGATGTAAATATTTTAAGAGCAAACGTAACAAATTTAGAAAATATTTTTGCATTTTTATTTCTCTCCTTGCCTCATCCATAAATGAATGGTATATTTACGTAGTTTTACATAGTTGAAAAAATTTTGCTGTCCAGTATATTCCGTTGTATCTGGATTCAGTGGAAACTGAGCTATGAATATATACATATTGATGATCAGACCATGAGACTTCTCTGTTTATGTTTGCCAATGAGAGACTTATTTTTAATAGGTTAAGTCCCTGTCACTCTCTGCCTTTGTACCTCAGTGTGGCCACTCTTGTTTGCAGGCATCTACAACCACAAAAGACTGAGAACAAGCGGTTCTCTTATGCTTTTTAAAATGTTCTTCCCACATCCTGGAAGAATGAGTCTTCCTTCTGAGGAGTCTTCCCATGGGTTCCATAAACCCCTTGTAGTAGTACTCTTAGGGAAAATGTTATAGATAGCATATTCCCCAGCAGCCCAGGCGATGGAGTCTGAGAGGCAAATGCAGTCACATTCATTTTATAAGTATCTGGTTCTGACTGGGAGATAAGTGTGCCAGTGGGGGAGCAAATTGTCCTACAATCAAAGTCATAGAAGGTAGAATATTAGATGTTAAATATTCAATATTAAATAATATTGAATAATAAAGGTAGGGTTTATAACAAGGGCTCCTGGGACACAGCTTGCTCCTTTTCAATTTCTTTTTTGTGTTCACGGACCCATTTGCAGCTCTTGTCTGACTTGCTTTTTTTGTCTCAATCTAGACAAAACTATGACTAGTTTTACATACCTTATTCTCACTATCACTGGTCTGTTTCTTAATAAAGAGAAATCGTGTTTGATTTAGTTTTATATTTAAGCATATATGTGAATATATAATACAAAGGCATATATATGATATATAAGCACATATATGAAACGTTCTAATATTGAAAGGCTCAGGGAGTGAGACAAAAAAAACACTGACATTGGGGTCCCCATCACTGCTGATGTCTGTGCACATGCCCTTGTAAACTTCTATTTTCCTCCGTTAAAACACACCCTATCCTCCTGGGCTTTGGCCCATGCACACTGTTTTGTAATAACATGAGCACAACCACATGACCAACAGTCCTTTCTTTATGAGAAGCATTTAGGGCTTATTACCTAAATACTGTATATTCACTATCTTGCTCTGTCATCCTCTATTCAATCTGAGGCACTATCCCGAGTAAAATCAAGTGTTAAAGTTATTTAATTCTGAACAATAGGAGTCTGGTCCTAGAATGAGATTAATGCCTATCCTGTCAATATAGCCATTGAGTTTCATCAATTTGTGTGTTATTATAAGCCTCTCTGGGATTTGCTCAAAATCTCACTGGCATGGCCTCATCCTATGCCTTCACTTGTTTTTAGTTCCTACCTCAAGTTATCAGTCTTTTATGCCCCATCAAAACCATTATGACCCATTACTTTTTTTGCTTAAAACCTTTGGGGAATTTCGTACTGCAGACACGATAAACTCCAGGGTGGTCAAGCCTTTACTGAGGGGATCCCATCATATGTCCCACTGCTTCTCTTTTCATGAATTTTCCATCTGTATTCATCATGCAATGTCTTCATAATTTGTACTTTGTGTTTTCTTTCATTTTCACCCAAACTTCCAAGTGTCCCTCAGCTTCTGAGAATTCTTATTGATCCATCACACATTTGACCATTTTCCTGAGAAAGCTATTTTGGAGACCATTCCTTTGGAAGCTGGAGAGACTTACAAAAGGATGGCTGCATAGCGAGCAGGAGGCACTTGTAAAGTTCTAGTTATCACTGCATAATGGGAAAGGCTTCCACACAGAGTCCAGAGCCACACCACTGAGACTAGGAGAGCTGATGACAGCCTCTCTTCCTCTCTTTCAGGATGAAGTCAAATTCTTCAGTAGATGGGAGGGGTTCTCTTAAGAAAACCGTTGTTCCAAAAATTATCTAAAGCGTCACACAGAGATGAGATACTATAATATAAAATGAGATGAATTAAAAACACAGGTAAAGAAATTGGGACAAAGGGAAAACAAAAGCAACTTGAAGCTATGGAATGATTATTGGCCTTCACATTATGTGTTTGGCAGAGGAGAACTACAGGCATTGACTCTAAGCATTAAGTTATCCTACTTGAAAGAAAGAAGGAAAAGTAATTAGTACTCTGTAATTAAGGAAAAGTCCAGTCATTCAGGAGTCTCCTGAATTCCATGAGAAATTTTTCCTTTTCATTTTATGTACTATACAAATGGATCGAGACTAATTTGCAGTCACTGATTTCTTCATATTGAAGGATGTTCATCCACAACACTAGTACCAACTCCTTTTGAAATTTTTCATTCTGAAGACATCTATATCAGAGGCAGTATTAAGCCTGCACCAGGAATCAAGTCAGCTATACTCAATCTTGAGTAAGCAGGCTAGAATCTCTTGACCCAATAGTCAGTAGTTGTTGCAAGGCTTGGAAACAATTGTCAAGAGAGATTTCTGACATCCCCAGATACCCGAGGGTGCTACTGTATGACAAAAGATACTTCAATGTATTCTTATCCAGCTTTGTCTTCTTAAACAATGAGGTTTCAATAACCACTGCAGACAGACACAGAGATCCATCTACGTACTATCAGAATGTTCAAACTGTGTAGTAGGTAGTCATCTGGGTTTAGCCTGAGGCTAATTCTCTTGCTGTAGCAACTCTTTCCCAGGTGACTAAAACTCTCCATTGATTAAGGCAATGTGAAGGATCCAATTCAAGGTCTCCAGGTGATCCTGTGAATAGCTGGTCCTGAACTGTATGTAGTTCAACAGTAGGGACACTGTGAGTTTGAGGTTGTAAGGTTTACATCTTGAGGTTTTGAATCTCTTTTGTACTTGGAGCGGTTAACCCTGATACTGTCACATGAGTTGATAACTACAACGAAAAGCAAATCATAACTGAGTCTCAGAATGAATATCTCCAATTAAGTTAGGTAACATAGTCGCCAAAGAGATTCAGTCGTTTTCTCCTTCCTTGCTTGACCAATCAAGTATTATTCCTTTGGCACTTTGACAGAGAGGAAATTGCAAAGTTTATCCTGGAGTACAAGAATTTTAAACTCGCAGTTCCAGGGTGGAGAGGAGCTCTGAGAGCTGGATTCCATGTGAATCATCTGCTTCTCTCATTCTGGCCTGTGACTAGCGTGCACTTAAGGGACCTAGCCAACGCCTCCCGATAGAGTAGACTTTAGATGGCTCTTGAGGAGAGCTGGAGTCTGATCTCCTGAATGATCCATGGCTGAATCCATGTCTGTAAGAGATCTGGTGAGCTGCTACATGGATAGTTAGTTGATTCCCCCAAGAGGTCTAGACCTCTTCCCAAAGTACTGTCTCAAACCTGTATTAACATGACTGTACATCTGCTAGTTACAGGTACCTGGGCCTTCTAGAAAGAAAAGCTTGGGATATTATAGAAAGAAAAGCTGGGAATATTATAGAAAGAAAAGCTGGGAATATTTATTTTGGGAGTTTTCACAGTCTTTTGAGTATTGGTGGTTGGGGGATATCTTGAACTCTTTGTTTCTGAGACTCGGATAGTTATTCTGGACCTGAATTCTGTCCTGCTTTAAAATTCTTTAAATTATTTTCCCCTACTGTTCCTTTTCCAGCCTGAGTCCTTTTTACTAGGACATTATTTCTATGTTATTTTTTAAGGAGGCATAAACTTCAGAGCCAATTTGGGAGTGGATTTTATATGTTCAATAATCTATTGTGTTCCAGTGACCAAAGATGGCAAGCATAACGGGGTATGTATGGGAATAAAATGATTTTGAAACACACACACAAACACACATTTTGTTTGCCAGTGTCATTATATAGTTTTCTCCTAGCATGGACAATGACAGAAAAGAGACCCAGAAGCAGTTTGGGGTTTATATCCTTTTCTGGAACACTTCTTTTTCGGCTTATGTGTATCTTTCATGATTATAAAAGACATCAAATATCTCTGACATCCCAGACTCAGAATGTGAATCTACTGGACTTCAAGGTATCTGGATTGATTTCCCCTTGTGGGTGACCCAGATATTGGTCAAATTACCTTACTGTAGTTTCCTGCTAATGCCTCTCCCTTGCTTGCTCAATTTGGGAACCTGTGGCTAGGCATCTTGGGAGAGTTTTTTTTTTCCCGTATATCTGATACCTTTGTTTATTTCCTGCCAGATAGGTTGTCCTTTCTAATTAGGGTAATAACTATAAGAAGTCCTTGTTGAGGCTTTGCTTCTTTCCAGAGTAGGATTGTCCTTTCCATCTTTAAAATCAGGGGATGGTCCTAATGGAGATATTTCGATCCTGGCAGGATTGCTAAAGCTTGGAGGTTGGTGGGAGTATCTGGGGACTGGGATGGGGTGGGCTAGAGACAATCATTCCTCATTTCAAAGTATCCCCTGCTCAAGCAGATCTAACTTTGGCTCAAGTATGTAGCAGTGGCATTTAATAAAAACCTATAGGAACTAGTTTTTTTGGGGAACTGCTCTACTGCTCTTGCTTGGCCTTGGTCCTGGCCATCCCAAACTACTACCCTATGAGGTGAAGTTGTGACTCATTGTGTGTATGCTTAGAGGACTGAAATTCAAGTTGGAGGGCAGAGGCCTGCTTTTCTCATAGCTCATTCTTGGGGAGTTGACAGTGTTAGAAACTCTAGCTCTGGGCTTCTCTCAGGCTCCAGTGTTGATTTATTAAGGGGGCTTCTCTGCTTGCGTATTTAATAGCCTGTATTTTTTATTCATCCATCAGTCTGTGATCTGTACATTGCTCCTGGGAAATCAGAGGGCCATTACCATAATCTCTTCAATAGAAGTCTGTTCTAATATAAACTCTCTGAGGCTCTGAATGTCCCCTTTCTTTCTTGGCTCTGAGCTGTGGTCACCTTGCAGAGTCTTTCCCCTTTGCTTTCAGGATCCCTGAGAATGGAATGAAATCAATGAACACTGCTTCAGTGCTTCTTACACTTCAGGCATTGTGAAGGGGATTTCCCAGGCAGATACCACCTCTGGCGATCCTTTTGTGTAGTGACATGTCCGTATTTGGAGAATGAGAGATATTGGCCTCCTTGTGTTGGCACTAACCTGCTGGTTGGAAGCAGGTCTATGATCCATTGCTAGAGTCAAGCTCCTAGAGTTAAGGCCTTCTGTCTCCATTTTCCTGAGGGAAGGATTTAGAATTCTTACCAGAGTTGTAATATACCTGAAATTTTAAACCTGCCTGATTCCCATCTCCAACCCTGGGCTCAGCATTTCTGGGTTCCATTGTTTTGTTTGTCTTATTTTTTTTTGTCACTTCCTTACTTTTTCTTTGTTTCTCTTCTAAACATTCTCAGCTTATCCCTGGTGCTCTATGGAAGAGACTTTCTTTTCTGAATTTAAAATATAATAACATCATTTTCCCCCTTCTTTCCTGTTTCCTGCATACCCCTTTGCTCTCTCTCAAATTCATGGCCTCTATTGCATACATCACATATGAACATATATGTAGATACACTTATGTAAGTTCAGTCCATATAATCTTTCTTGTATGTATATGATTTCAGGGCTGACCATTTGGTATTAGATAATCAATCTGTGGACTCTTTCCTGGGAAAGAATGTTTCTCCTCTTCTTAGCAGTATGTAGTTCTTGGTCTAAGGTTGAGAGGTCTCATGAAGATTTCCCTTTCTATGTTAACTTGTATATTGGTGCTATCATTACTCAGGTCTTGTTTAAGCACCAATGTTGTTGAACCTAAATTGATGAAGCTTCTCGGACATTTCTAGGAGATAGATTCATAGAGCAAACTTCCTGTTCTTCCAGCTCCTACAATTGTTCCTTAAGCTTTAAATTCAGGAGTTTTTTTGTAGATTATCAGTAAGGGCTGAGCACCACCTAGTCACTTCTCTGCATTTTGGTCAGTTGTGGCTTTTGGTAAGGTCACTGTTTGTTTCCAAGAGTCATTTCTTTGATGAAGGGTGAGACCTATACTTACCTATGAGTGTATAAGGATAAAGATTTAGAATATAGTTAGGAATTATTCTGGTTTAGTAAACTGGCAGTTATAGATTCTCCTCCAAGATCTATGACTTCACTATACGTGGTCCACTCCCAGTATCAGGCATGATTTCTCTCTTGAGTAGGATGTAAGTCCAATCAGAGTACAGCTGGTTGCTGCCAAGATTTTAAGGCCACTTAAGATTATTGGGCCACAGTTGTCAGTGTCATGGCAACATAGTTGGGTTGAATGATTGACTGCTTTCCTCCCTTGGAAGCTTGCATGGTATCTTCTGCTAAGCTAGTCTAGAGGGAAGATTTTTCTGGTCAGAACCAGCCTACTTTCTCACATTCAAGGGACGGTGAGGCTTGTGGAGACGGCAGTGAACATGTTCACGTGAGAGAACAGAGATCCCTCAAATCCTTTTATTTCTTGGGTTCTGGACAAGCACATTATACCTTTGTCTCTTTAAGTGAAAAGATTAACTCAGAAAACCCAACTAATGCTAAAAAGGCTGATGGCATCTGACAGACTGCTTTTAGTGCCACCTCAGACACACAGAGCTGTGGGCATGATCTTTAGACTTGCCTAGTTAGTTTAAGAGAACAGTGCAATTTCTTGGTATTTATCCAGAAATCTGGAGTGGGTACCCAGCTTCTGGAAAATCAGTTGGTAACTGACATAGTCTTTTCTGTATAAATCAGTTATCATAGTTCTTTCTCGACCTGTTCAAGATTTAGACCATTTGCATTTGTAAATGCATAGAACACATGGAAAAGTCCCATTCTTTATTTTTACCTTAATATCATACATGTATATAACACAGATTGATCATATGTTTCTCCCCATCACTTTCTCTTGTTCCCATCTCACAGAACTCCTTTTCAACCAGCTCCCCTTCTTCTTTCACGTCTTTGTGACATGTATGTGTGTGTCCCTGTCCCACTGGCAAAACCTTGGGCTCAGGACTATTCACGTAGGTACTACTTTTGTTTTAATCCACTTATGAACAACTTATTAGTTGAACAAAAAGAAGCCTTCTCCTTCAGAACCAATCATCAATGGCCAGCAGCTTCCAAAGGAGGGGTGGAAGGAACTTCAAGGACCACTTCCCATCCATGGCAAAATCCTGATAGATCCAATCTTGTGGAGGTCTTATGCAAGTCACAGCTACTGTGAGTTAACGGGTGTGATTGTCATATTAGGTTCGTTTTTCTTACACTTTTTTTTTTTTTGCTTGCATTTTTTTCCTGCTCCTTCTTTTAAAAACTGATGTCTCCTGAGCCTAGGAGGATGTGAAACAGATGCTCCATTTAAAGCTGAACGCTTAACAGTCACTTATTTTCTGGTAGAAGTCAACAAAGGGATTTAAATTCTATAGTATTTATTTATTATCAGTGTACGTGTATGTGTATGTGTGCACCCATGGTGAGTTAGTGTGTACTGCATACATGCTAGCGATGAGCAAGAGGAATTATTAAAAATTGCACAACCGGGTGCTTCTGGTCTCCTAGGAGGCAGAGCACCTGGAACAACAATTCCAGCAAACTTTTATAGGCAAAACCCACAACTGTCAGTCAGGGGGAGTGAGGGCAGCTGGATCACAACAAGGGTCGACCTTAGGAAATAGTTGTTTGTTCCAACCGGTTCTCGGGAAACCCCAAGATGTTGTTTCTCAAGCTAGGCAGGATATGCGTAGGTGGGGAAATGAGGAACGTGGCCAGGTGCTTTGTGCAAAAAGGAAATACTTTGTTCAAATTTTATTTCTTGACAGGAAAGGCAAAAGGGTAAAAGGTAGGCAGCCCAACAAAGGATCCATTCCCAAGCCACAGACGGTCTCCAGCAAAATGTACCTTAAACTGGCACAGTGGCAAACCCCAGAAGGTGCCCCAGTCCCAGGCCCTAGAAGGCGTTCTTCAAAACTTAGTAGGTGGTTTTCAGACCAACGCCATGGAAGGTGTCGAGCCCAGGGACTTAGGTGTCCATCCCCAGGTCCAAGGAGGTGTCCTGCAACAGGCCATAGGTGGTGTCTAGCCCAAGGCCCTACAAGGAATACAGCCCGAGGTCTTAAGTGTCGTGCCGCAGCCCAAAGGAGGTTTCCACCAAAAGGACCCGGAAGTTGTCCAGCCCCAGGGCCCATAAGATGTACTCTTTCTTTTGGGACAGAGCCCACTGGGTCACAGAGGCCCAACTCCTCCGGCTGGGCCCCCCTCCAGCTGGTGGGCCTCTTTTAGGTTTATGTGGTGACCGCTGTCTGCTGCTAAAAGAGGCTTCTCTGACAAAGGTCAAGAGAAACCCTCATCTATGAGCATAACCCTAAGTATTTCAAGGCAATTGATGATCATATTTACATTGACCAAGACAACAGTTGTAGCTACTCTTTCTAGACCTAGGGCCTATCCAATCATGGACCAGATGTGTGGTACCAGACACGAATTCCCTGTGTGAAGTGGAATCAAGTTCACTCAGAAAGCGTTTACCCTGCTTTCTTTAATGGAAGTCATGCTACCGTTGCACTGTGGGTGCATCTTGTACGGTAGTTTGGATGAATAGTACATTGGGCCCACAGCTGGATAAAGCTGTGGATGCCTCCCCTACCCACAGCATCGCACATAACATTTTTTCAGCACTATGGATTTAAGGGCCCTTTCTTTGAGAGACTGGAGATAATCTATATGCTTCTTTCTACAAAATAGAGGGCAAGTTTTTCTTATATGCCTTCCTAGGAGAAAGCATGCAGACCAACTTCTTACCTGGCAGCTTCCTTTTCCATTTCACAGTTTTTCTCTTTCCTTTTCAATTCAAAGAAGCGATAGTGTTTGGTACGTAGTCGACTTGCCTTGGCTGTGCTGTTTCCAGCCTAAGTAGTCTTTAGAAACTCTAGTCTCTGCTACAGAAGTCGCTCGAGTGGAGAGAGTGCATATGTAGACCACAGAAGAGAAAGGGGCTTGCTGATTAGAGCAGGGCCATTTGTGAAATCTGTTCTTTCTCAGTTTGGCCTTCTCCCAAAGATTAGGGTCTAGTCACTCACTGTGTGTGTCTTGCTCATTCTTACTTTCTTTGCATTGTGAAATCGTGTATTCTCTTCTGTATTCTGTTATGTATTTTCTTCTGAGGGAAACTCAGTATAGTCACCTCTGTCTCAAATGAATTTTTTGAAAAATATTAGAAAATTTTCTTTTTGATATATGACTCCTCTTTAAAAAAAATCTCCTCATGCTCAAGGATAAGGGTATCCTAGGATGATGTCCCGGGGCCTGGAGGCTTTTGTCTTTAGGCTGATATTTCCTTTGTTTTTGATGTTCAGACACTAGATTAGCACTGAATGAACAAAACCTCCATAGAGGTGATGTCCTCTTTCCATCTAGGTATTCAAAAACCCCAAGAACCCTTGTGGTCCCAGTGACTCCTGGCTGACTTCTTCTGAAGGTCACTTCTTAATTGTCTCAAATATTCCTTATTTTCTCTTTAAAGCAAAATTCCCTCATATACCTGTATATTTACTGTCTTTTGTTATGTATTTGCATTTAGTTGGAAGGTTTTCTTTTTGCTATTTTTTGAACAATCTAAATTCTTTTCAAAAATTTTCTGAGATTATAAATTAATTGCAACATTTCTCCCTTCCAACCCTCCTGTGTAACCCTCCTCACTCTCCTCCAAATTCAAGGCCTCCTTTTTCACCATTACTGCATGCACATTCCTAAATATAGCACAATTTAATGATAGGCTATCATTGATGGAAGTCAGAACAGGAACTTGGATGCAAGAAATGAAGCAAAAGTCACCCATGAAGGAGTGGTACTTACAGGCTTTCTCACCTTGCTTGCCTAGTTTGCTTTCTGACGTCCCCAGGACCATCTGCCCACAGTGGGTTAGACACCTCACCTACATCAGTAATTTATCAAGAGAATGTCCACAGGCTTGCCTAGAATCTGATGGGGGTACTTTCTTAGCTGAGGTTCTTTTCCTTTGTACATAATGCTAGCTGTGTCAAATTGAAAAAAAAAAAAGCTAACTAGAAAACTTGGTCAGAATGTATTAATGCTTTAATTAAGGGCTTTGAGACATTTTCACTATTGTTTTCTAGGGTGATGAATCTGCCATTTCCATTCCATTTGGGGAAATCTTTCATGTTCCTCTAGCCATTTAGGGAATCTGAAGGGAGAACAGACCCCATGGGTACCCTAGAACAAGATGGTTGAAAAGCAGTTTCTTTCCAAACAAACAGGTTTAGATTTATAAAGCATAGAATCGAGGTGAATGACTGGATAATTAGTTTCCTCACCTTTATTCCCTGAGTGTCATTTTTTTTTGTTCCTTCTTTTGTCTCAGAAAGCACATGTGTCTTTTTACCTATGCGTCGAAGAAATGCCTATTGTTTATCTTCTGTCAGTAGCTTAATGGGGGAGTAGGTGTCGTAATAATTCACTTCACAGAGGCAAACATTCCTGCCTTTATTTCTCTGAGAACTTCTTTCCTAAATAAATAGTCAAAGATTATTTCTCTCTCTCTCTCTCTCTCTCTCTCTCTCTCTCTCTCTCTCTCTTTCTCTCATCATTTAGTTCTCTGTAGTACGAGAAAATCTGGCTAGTGTGAGGATGTGAGGGAGTAGCATGAGAAAGTTGAGGAAAATAGCCAATTGTCCCGACCTAGAGCCTAGCGCCCAACTCAAAGCACGGCAGGGTCTGCAATAGGAAAGGGGTATAGCTGACAGAAGCGAGAGATAACCTACGCTGAGGCCTAGCGAGATCTCAGGGAAGCCCTAATAAAGAGAACGGTAGGCGGAAATTCCTTCTATTGTAGGTTATGTTTGCTATCCTTTACCTGCATGCCTGTTTGTTTGGGAATGTTGGAGATTGTACCTAGGGCCTTGTACATGAAGCATTTTATGATGGAACCACATCCCCAGCCCGCAGTTGTCCTGTTATATAAAAGGAGAGGAAGGAATAGAAACAAAAGGAAGGAGAAAGTTGGCTTGTATAGGAAGGTACACCCATACTCCTGCTTTGCCAAAAATTGGACACATAGTGTTGGTGTTTGGGAACCAGCCACTCCTTTGATCTTTTTAGCCATGTTTTCCCTCATGATTAAAAAAATAATAATAAAATCAAAGATGTCCCTCTGATTATTCTGGAAACAAAGAATAGATGTAGGAAATAGGCACAAAGATTAAAGTGCTAGTCAACCACAGGACACCACAGGGGTTGTTTGTGACTGTATTACATAAATAATTTTAAAATACAGATGAGATCCTCCTTAGCCGGGAAGCCTCTGTAGATTGGGGGGGGGGGGCTCAGCAGAAGGGCCACAATCAGCTATTGGAATTTTTCAAAGTTGATTTCAATGTTAATAGCACCAAACCAGTCTGCAGTCATCACAGCTAGATGCTCAGAAGCCTTTTTCAATGACCTCTTACAACTCAATCAAAGAAGCTAGGCATGGGGGTGTTGCCAGTTGAACTTTTCATTAGAATGAAACTTAACCTCTTGTAGGGAGAGCCACCAAATTGACATGTTATAATTTTTATTTTTGCTACAGTGAAGATTTTTAGATGGACTTGCACACATTTACATTATATTACTATACGGCAATTGTTGTCATAAAAGGCCAATAGTCCAGGATATTTTGAGTAGTGGGATGTAACAGAAAGTACCTTACCCTTTGAATTACCTTTTCTAAGTCCATGAACTTTTGTTACTTCTATTTTTTGAAGGGCGATGAGATTGCCTTTTATCAACAGACAGAAAACAACCTGGTGGCAATTGTGTCTATAGTTGATAATGCAGGGACTTAATTATTTCTTAGTGGGAGACAATATTTGAATAGCTAAGTGCCTTCTCTATACCATGTCCTTACTACCTGCCACATTGTAGTTTATTCAGTGGTCTAATGTGGCATTTTTATAGGTGAGTTGAGTCCATTGACATTAAGTGATATTAATGACCAGTGGTTGTTAACTCCGGTCATTTTTTTTAGTAGTAGATTTTGTGTGTTTCCCTTCTTTGAGATGTGCTGGTAAAGGGTCTCTAGATGTCTGAGTTACTGTGGTCATTGTTGGACTCCTTGATTAGTGATTTTCCTTCTATTACTTTCTGTAAGGCTGGATTTGTGGCTACGTATTGTTTAAATTTGTTTTTATCCTGGAAAATTTTGTTTTCTCCATTTATAGTGAACGAAAGCTTGGCTGGGTATAGTAGTCTGGGCTTGCATCCATGGTCTCTTAGTTTCTGCAGTACATCTATCCAGGACCTTCTGGCTTTCATGGTTTCCGTAGAGAAGTCAGGTGTAAGTCTGATAGGTTTACCTTTATAAGTAACTTGGCCTTTTTCCTTTGCTGCTCTTAGTATTCTTTCTTTATTCTGTATGCTTTGTGTTTTGATTATTATATGGCGAGAGGATGTTTTTTTTTGATCCAGCCTATTCGGTGTTCTGTATGCTTCTTGAACCTTCATAGGTATATCTTTCTTTAGGTTGGGAAAGTTTTCTTCTATAATTTTATTAAATATATTTTCTGGACCGTTGAGCTGCGCTTCTTCTCCTTCTTCTATTCCTATTATTCTTAGGTTTGGTCTTTTTATTGTGTCCCATATTTCCTGAATGTTTTGTGATGAGAATTTGTTGGCCTTGCTGTTTTCTTTGATCAGCGTGTTTATTTTCTCTATGGTATCTTCAGAATCTGAGATTCTTTCTTCTATCTCTTGTATTCTGTTGGTTATGCTTGCTTCTGTAGTCTCTAATCGTTTACCTAGAATTTCCCTGTCCAGCTGGCCTTCTGTTTGTGTTTTCTTCTTTGCCTCCATTTCAGTTTTTAATTCTTGAACTGTTTCCATTATCTGTTTGATTGTTTTTCTTTGGGTCCTAAGGTATCATTCACTGATTTACTCAATTCTTCAAACTTTCTGTTATACTTCTCATCCATTTCTATAAGGGCATTTTTTACATGCTGTTTAAGGGCGTAAATCACTTTCATAAAGTCAATTTTATCTACTTCTTCATGATTAAGGTGTTCATGTCCTCCTGTTGTGAGGTCGCTGGGTTCTGGTGGTTTCATATAGTTTTTCAGATTGTTGGGTGAATTCTTGCATTGGCGCCTGCCCATCTCTTTCTCCGAATGCTCCCCTATGGATCTTCTTTTACCGGATCAGGTCTCCTTGCCTATTGATATACCTTCCCAGTGATGGCACTCTGCAGTGATAGCTCTCCTGGTGCTCCAGTGATGTCTCTCCTTGCTTGGTGCAGGCAGGCCAGTGAACCAAAGGAAGTCTCGCCTGCCTACTTGCCCTGAGAATTTGCCCCCAGCTCCAGACAGACTGAGCTGGATGGTGTTATGTGCCCAAAGAGGAAAGGGGGCAGAAGGAAGAAGGGTTCTGGATGCAAGCTGGGTGGGACAAGAAGAGAGAGGCAGTATGCAGGGTGTAGAGCTCCTGCAGGGAGCCCAGGGAGTATAGGGTGGGGGATGAGGAACTTCAGAGTTCCCTTTCCAGGGCTGTTTCCGCCGCCGCCGGTCACAAACTCACCCCGCTGCTATCTCTCCTGGTGCCTAGATCAGATCTCCGTGCAGGTTGGGTAGTTTGTAAACAAAGCCCTTACCTTGCTTGTTGCAGGCAGGCCAGTGAAACAAAGGAAGTCTCGCCTGCCTACTTGCCCTGAGGATTTGCCCCCAGCGCCAGACAGACTGAGCTGGATGGTGTTATGTACCCAAAGAGGAAAGGGGGCAGAAGGAAGAAGGGTTCTGGATGCAAGCTGGGTGGGACAAGAAGAGAGAGGCAGTATGCAGGGTGTAGAGCCCCTGCAGGGAGCCCAGGGAGTATAGGGTGGGGGATGAGGAACTTCAGAGTTCCCTGTCCAGGGCTGTTTCCGCCGCCGCCGGTCACAAACTCCTAATGTGGCATTTTTAATCTTAATTTTATAGATAGGAAACATTTGGGAAGATTAACTAATATGCTTGAGTTTCATAGGTGTTAGTTGTAGATATAGATTAATCCCAGGTAGTTGGAGTAACATTTCTTTCCCTCCAAGCACTGAAATGCAAAGACACTCATGACGTTAAATAAGGCAAGTAGGGCAAAGAAGACACTATACAGCGACGTGCAAAGTTCAGAACTAGAAATGTTTTGTTTGGAGGAAGATTATCACTCTTAGTAACCTTTCAGTTTACAGTAAACGTGGAAGAGATAAGCAGAATTCTCTGAGAATGTGGGTGGCACCTTATGTGCTTGCAGCTCTTGTACTGCTCTCGCAGTATACAAACTCGGGGCGATGTAGCGCATCCGTTAGTGATAGCGTTCACAGTAAATAGGGGACTTCCATTCTAGACATGGTACCTAGAGCTTTATATGGAAAGATTAAATCTGTCTAGTGGTTTATAAGGCTGCTGCTATTACAGATGGGAAAATAAACTCAGAAAGACTGAATGATTTTTCCTGAGATTCTTGCCTAATGGGACAGAAGTAGTCCAGATCCATTTGCCCCAAATTATGGTGTCACTCTCCAATGCATTTTCCTTCATTTTGCTTCTAGCCTCAGACAGAAAGAAACAGTAGTTTATGCATCTGGCTGCCAGTAAGGGAGAGCTGATTGTGGTGGATAAGCAGCCTTTGGAAATTCTGAGAAGCCCAGACTGAGGAGTAACATTCAGATATAATATGTTATTTTTATAGAACATATTGATTGAAGAGAAATTTTCTCAAACACTTTGATTTGATGAGAGTAGTTTGTCCTCAAACTGATGAATCTATCTTATCTAATAGTAAAATAATTAATGTGCAGCCACTTAAGTTAAGAAAAGGAAAACTGAAAGCATTGTAAGAAATTGAATTTATATTTGCAGAATAGATTTCTTCAGTGTATTTATCTTCACTGAGCTCAATGTCATTCTAACCAAATTATCAGGGCACTCTCATCTTTTATATAAATGGAATTTCTTACCTCATTAATGGAATAAAAATTATATCCAATAGGCAAAATGCATACACTCTACTTTTAGTGTTTCTTGGACGGCTCATTATACTACAAAACCCAAACTGCTGGCGCATAATCAATATGCCTCAGCATTTGGCAGGCATTTATAAAATTATCAACACTAGTTATCTAGGAGAGGTTGAGACTCTTCCTAGGGTAGTATACCACTACTGAATATGATCATTATCACTATTTTACAAGTTTCCCAATGTTGTCTAGTTAGAAAGTAATTATCTCTACACATCCAGACAGTGAATTCTATGAGTTTGAAATTATTTGGTCAGGTCCAACTTCAGATTCTTCAGATGAAGACTTCAACAAAAGGAAAGACACTGAGAAGAATCATTGCATCTCTTCTTATCACAAACTGGTTTATTTTTCTATAGACAATAACTGGTTTATGTTATGGTAGAAAACATAATCTATTGAGTTTTCTCTACAGTACTAATATAAATTGAGATAGCCCCAGTTCTAGGATAACCTAAAGAAAGCTTAAAAGCAAGATCACAAATGATCTGTTAATTTTACCGTGTCTCAGAACAAGAATATTTATAGGTTAAAAAAAATACCCAACACTGACCAAAGTAAAATTCACCCTATCTGGTATTTGCTGAAAACTGCCAGGCATGCAGGGAAGTTGAAGAATGTAACCCAAATGAGGAGAAAAGTCAGTCCATTGAAACTGATTAGAACAAAGATGATAGAGCCAGCAGACAGAGAACTGAAAACAATTATTACAACCGTATTCCATACGCTCAAGAAGAAAGATGCGTGATCAGATTTGACAAGTATGGATATGGAAAACATATATATGAGATCCCGAAGTAGGCAAAAAGACAGAAATAGAGACCAAAATTAAAACTGCTTTTTAAGAATATTAATGATGTGTAGCAGGACTCTAGACTTTTAGATCATGGAAATATTTTACATCTTGGCCTGAGTGGTTTTACATGGGTGTGCTCATACACTGAGAATTTGTGTTCTTTAAGTTGAATAGCAACCATTTTCTCTGCTTGTTGCTTCTTACAATGTAGGTCAGCCAATACGAATAAGGAGATATTTTATTCTTTGAAAGGATCAAAGTGGACTCATGTTCTCTTGACTCTGTAATATAATTCTGATTGAAGACAGAGATTAGCTATTATGGAGTAGTTAGATGATAACTTCAATGTAAGTTTAATCTCTCATTTTAGTTACATTAGTACTGAGGCTAATGAAGGCAGGACTTAGCTGTCCATTGGTAGCATTATGATTTACTAGTTTTTGCCCAATAATTTATAATGAAGATACAAGGCAAAAGCAAAAGCAATCAAGCAAACAAGCAAGCAAATACAAACCCCAGACTCCCCAAACAAAAACAAACCCTAAAACATAACAAAAACAGTGTGAGGTTACTTAAAGTAAAAGAACTCAGGTATTATTACTGGAGAATCCTGTAAGAGCGCTTTTGTAGTGTAAATTTTGCATATTTGATGGGAGTGGCCAAAGATGGAAGATCTATAATCATTAGATGATGGTTTCTAAATGGCTGAGTGTCAGCCGTAGCCTGGTATGGACCATGGTCCGCACTGAGGACAGTTTCTCTTCTCTGAACATTGGGAAACACTGCAGCTCTCCTTTGAAAGAGCATAGGTTCATATCTGTAGGACAAAACTGTAAGATTTCTGCTCCACTTGTGCCTCCCAAGTGTCATGTAGCTAGGCCAAAACTTAGGGTCACAGCAACAGAAATCAGTCCTTAATTCTACCCACAGCCAGTGACTTGCCTGCCTTCTTTCTGTACATGTCATCATTCTGTGTTTTTCATGAATTTTTCAGAACATAATATTGGGTATCTCTAGATGATCATGACTAAGACTTTTTTTTCCCTTGAATTTGCTATTTTGTGCCCATTCGCTTTTCTTCTTTCTGGTTGTCTGATAGTAATATCACGGAAGCTGTTGTGGGTGGGTTTATTACAATGATGTTTATCGTCTAGAGGTCTCTGTGAGGCTGTTATCTGTTCCTTCTCTTGATTTGGGGATCGTGCCCATGTATCTTTCTTTGGCCAATGGGGCTTGTATATCCCTTGATAGTTTTGTTTCTTCTCTGGCTCCTCTGCTTTTTGACCCAAGGACATAGACAGAATAGTTTCTTGGGTTAGAACTCATGGGGAGCAGTTTAAGCTATTACTGGAGTCCTGAACCAAAAGTCTTGACTTCAAAAGCATTCCAGGAGACCGGGTTTAGCCACTCTGGTAATGTGATTGGCAGAGAGGCAAGTGGTGGTGGAACACAATACAGTTAATCAGTATTGCCCAACGTTGTCAAGGAACAGGGGCTCTACGTACTGGCTCTGTGGTGATAGAGTAGAAGAAACAGAGTAGAACAGCAGAAGTCTACGGAGCCCAGCAGACTTACTTAGTCAAACTGTGTGGGGTTTACATGATCTCAACACTGATTTTTGTGGGGTGCCACCAATGCGTGAGGGTGGTAATTTGGTTTCTGTGTTGGAATGGTTGCCTGTAAGTTTCAACGTTTTTGGAATTTCACATAAGCTGGGGACAAGGAAGAGGGTGAATGAGCTAACAAAGCCAAACAGTCAGGACATTGACTGTGTTTTCCTTCGGGAAAGCAAATGGCAATGTGAAAAGGGGCCCTGCTATGCTGGAACTCTGGAGATGTGCTCAAAGAACTCCAGAGCTCAGATCCAAGAGCTTGAGAGAACCCTGCTGTCAACTTGCACTCCACTGCGTAAGCAAATGCTGCTTGCTAGGAAACACTGGATTTTGCATATGCGCTTTTTTATTTTATCACACGGCATTATGTAGCAATAGATAATCTATGCTATAAATTATTTATCTCTATAAATTGCCTATTCTATAAATCCCTTAGAATCCATTTTAATGTGGATTCAATTTGTTGAGCATTCAGACTTTTAATCTTTCAGGGCTACTTGTTTGCTGCTCTAGGAGAGCTCAGGTGCGTTCTTCTCATTCACAATTTGTTGTCCTTTTTGTCATTGAACATTTAAGTTGATTTCTTTATACACTTCTTCATCAACTTCGTGATGCCAAATTTGCAGTGACTTTGTTACGTGTAGAATTTCTGATTATCTTTTTGTAACATGTTTGTTTGGAGGACAGGGTCCCACCGATTCTCCTAATGTGACTTTGAACTCATGTCCATTCTTCTGCCTTAGCATCCAAGTTTCTAGCCATGAGTGATGCCAAGCTTTTCTTTTATGGATGTTTTATGCCGGTTTCTGTCTCGTGTCTTTTACAGATTTATTCCTTTATTTATCTTTAAAAATATAAAACCCAGGACTGATGAACAGTTAGGAAAGCACTTGCTGCACAAACGTGGGGGACCTGCATTCTATCCCCAGTAGCCACACAAGAGTCAAGCCTCACAGCCCTCTACCTAGAGTCCCAGTGCTGAGGAAGCAACAGTAGCATAATTTCTGGGGCTTGTTAGCCAAACCAGCCAGTCCAGGTTCAGGAAGAGACCCTATCTCAAAATACAGGCAGAAAGTAATTGAGGAAGATTCATGATGGCAACCTCTGGCTTCAAAATGTGTGCTCACCTTCATGCATAGGCACGCACGCACACCCCCCCACCACCACATGTGCATTCTTTTGTAGGGTAGAAGTTAGTAGGATATCGAGTGTTTTGATTCAGGATGAACTGCTATGTATTTTGAAGTTTATTTGCAATTTTCTCTTTTTCTTGATACTGATACTGCCCTTCTTTGCCATTGTTGTTTTCAATGGTTTTCCTTGCTGGGTAGCTTGGCGGGGTGGTGGTGGCAGGGGCTTCAGTTCGCCAAATCTTATAATGATGGCTCAGAGATCTTGCTTTACTGAAATATAGGTCTATCACTATTGAGGTATACATGGCAAGATTAGGAAGAGCCAAAGAAACAGGACAGATTTAAAGAAACCAATGCACAGACTTCCTTAGGGCTATTGTCTTCCACAAGAAGACACATCTCATGTGTTTCTTTCCCTAGCAGTGAGACAGTGCAGAAGCTATGATGATTACTTCTGCCAAGGGAAACCCACTCACCACTCAGTGCCTGGCTGAGCTCCCTGGAGGCACTTTGAATAGCTGCCCTAAAGGCGACGGGGTGGAGGAGAAAGAAAGCCATCCTTTCAGTCCCGGAAAATCCAAGGGTTTCAATTCAGGTGTTGACCACGTTGGCTGCTCGTGAGGAGCTGGAGGAGAAGCCTTCCCAGGACAGTGTTGGGTGGCCAGCAAGTGTGAATCTCCTGTAGACACATTACCCCACTATCTGCCTCTCACCCAAGGCCTTCCTTTTTTTCTGACATCTGTTTTATTTTTCCTTTGCAATAATAACTATCATTCCTTAATTTAGAATGATTTCATCCCCAGGCACTTAATTACATCTGCAAAGACTTTTCATTTTTTTTACCCAAATAAATCACACTCACGAGTTTTAGGAAGTTAGGAGTTGAACATGAATTTTCAGTGGTGGTGGTGGGGCACTATTCAATTGATTACAGTGTCTGAGGTTTTTACTGGGGAAAGACCACACGAGGAGCCCTGTGTACTAAAACACCACACTCGCAGAAGAAAAGCCGTTGTTCACTATAAATTACATTATTTAAATAAACAGTGCAGGCAAGTACCGAGTGTCACACACTTGCTGCCACACAAGCGTTATACTTTGTAAGTTGAAACCAGTACTTTTAGCTGCATAAAAATCTGTCCCAGGCCAGGAGCATCCCACACATCTTCCTTCAAGGTGGAACTTTTGGATGGAACCCTTTTTGAAAGCCCTTATTCTCTGTATCCAGAGTACAGAGTCAGGCAGCAGCATGACTGGACACTCTTTCATTTGAGAATAAACCCATCTCCATGGGAAGCTCTCTCTAACCCCACACAAGCTACCCAGTAGCCACAATGTTGTTATAATTCATGGTCCCATTGAAGAGTGTGCTAAATCTTCAACAGTCCCAGAGTCTGAGTTTAGTTCATTGGTCAGAGCAATATCATCTGGCTCAGTGGATCATCATAGTGTTAAAGGCTGAAGCAGCCCAAAGCAGGCGCTATTAGGCTTCGGCTAAGGGCAACTAGGATCTTGTTGTTCAGAACTTCAAAATGTCAGTGGCTTTTTTCTACTACAGTAGCAAAACCAAGACACAGTTGTGGTAGATAACCACATTGAACGTCAAAAGTAAGAGGCTCTGCTAAGATCTCTCATTATGTCTTTTTTAAAAAACCCTTTTTGGAGATTCCAAATTGAGCCACTCTATAATATGCTGGGAAATCACCAGCCTTTAAGGGTCAGACATTTGATTTGAACAAGAACTAACTCATTAGCAGCCCGAAAAACGCTTTTCAAAACTACAAGAGTGGATTTCCATTCTTTACGTATTTTCATGTTTTCTCCCTTTCTCACAGAGGCTCCAGTAGGCAAAGTCCTTAATATAGCATCAGCTATGAGGATTTGTCCTATTTCCAATATTCAAAGTGTTAAATTCAATTGACCCACCCAAGCATGGCAGAGAACAAAGGGGTTTGTAACATGATTTTTTCCTTTGAAGCTTTTCTCTCTACAACATTTATGAAATAATCTTACCCTTACAATTCATTTTTATCGTGTGTGTAAAATAGGCATGAAACACGAAGTCATTTAATTTTTCGAAGCACGTTTTGCTTCACCCTTAGCAGTGAATTCAACATTTACAGGGTTAAGGTTACAGCTACTAGGGGATATTTGCTGGCATGCAAAGAGGTGGGCATGGTACAGTTAGGCAGGGGAAAGAGCTTGGACTTTTGTTTGGGGTAGAGGGCAGTTAACCAGACAATTTTTACTCAAGGTTCATCTTTGGGAAGATTTGGGACTCTTCTGTTTGGAGAAGAACTCAAAAGTCAAAAACATTACTTGGGCATCTTCTTTGTCTTCATTTTAGCTAACATGGCCCAAGGAAACCAGTGAATCCAAAAATTTCAAGTCTCTTGGGGGTAGAATTTAAAAATTCCTACCAATAATCCATTTTTTAAAATAAATAAAAAGTCAGCTATCACTTTGACCATGGATGATTCCCTAGAATTAAGATCAGGTCTCTTTTTTCTTCTGCTTTCCCAAATGATTCTTTAGCCACAGTGAGTGGTATTTGTGCTAGGGAGTCCCAAAGCCATGGTGGTTTTAGTGTTCCTTAAAGCTATTCATATTTGCAGGTTGTGGGTCCACTCACAGGACCTAGCATGTAGTTTAAATCATAACTGAAGTTTATTGTAGAGAAATATGTGGTTCAACCATCATAGAAAAATCAGTGATTTCTAGAGAAACACAAATGCTCTTTTTCTTACTTGAGGCTCATCTGATGAGTGCTCACTTGTGTGTTTTATTAGTGAAAACTGTAGAAATCCATGAGACCGTTTGAACCTGAAGGATTATACTACAGCGTCGAGTAAAAGACCCCCCCCCCCTTTTTGGAGTATTGATCGTGTAGACACCTGCGATTTAGCTGATACATACATGAAACAGTCACTTAGACACTGCTTGTCATGTAGGCCCACAGGTAGCTAATATCAGGAAGAGAGCCTGACGTTCGTGACTGCATTTTATCCCTGTCTCCGTTACTTTGGCCCCAGTCACCTTTGGTTCTTGAAACAAGAGAGCTTCACAGGACACATCTCCTTCCACAGATGAGGGCAGTTCTCTATGAAGGGGAAACTCTGTTCACAATGCCCTGAGAATCACCTTGTCCCCTCAAGGAGCCAGGACTTCCATGAACCTTTGTGTGAGGTTGAAATTGAGACAATGACCATAGAAACTCCCTTGCTCCCTGTGTGCATTTTTGTACATATACAAATACACAGGTGTGCATGCATGTGTGCAGACTGCAAAATAGGCACTGGATGCCTTCCTCTATCATTCTCCTCCCCCTTCTATTATTATTATTATTATTATTATTATTATTATTATTTGAAGCTAGGTCTCTCAGTGAACCCAGAGCTCACTGATTCAGCTTATAATGGGTGTCCCGAAAGGCCAGGGATCTTCCTGTCTCTACCTTCCCAGCACTGGGATTACAAATTCCATCTCATCCAGTTTTTTTTTGCACGAGTGCTGGGGAACTGGCTATGCTATCTCCTCTCTCATTCTTTTCAGATAGCCAAGTCTAGCTTGTTAGGCCCACCAGAACTCAAGTTTCTAGCTTCAGATCTCTGCTTACATTCTCTGTGGCTTCTGGCCATGGGGAGGGGAGCAGATGCTCACTGCAGATCTAGAAAAATAGAATTAGTCTCTCTTATTTGCATAACCTGAGTGCCAAATTTCTAGATGCCAGTCAAGGACACATCTTGTGAAAAGAACTTGTTAGGTGGAAACTGAGTCAGGAATCATGGGGAATAAAGATTTATACTAAGACCATAAGTGAACATTTATTCACTCAACAGACAAACAGGGGTTGTATTTGTTTTATTTCTGCTACTATGATAAAAATTCTCTGACGAAAAGCAAAACAGGGTAGAAAAGGGTATATTCATTTTTACAATTTTAGGTTACAGTCCATTGTTGCATAGATGTCAATCAGGAACTTCAAGGAGTCAGTCACATCCAGAGTCAAGGGCAAAGAACGGAACACACTTATGCTTACTGCTCAGTTGGCTTTCTCTACTCTTCGACAAACTCAGAACCCAACAGCAAGGAACAGTGCTGCCCACTTATATGCCGAGGCTTCCAGCATCAATCAGCACAATGAAAACTATTTCACAGAAACGTCCATGGTCTAACCAGGTCTCGACAGGTACCCTTGTTAAGATGTTTTCCTAGGTGATTCTAGATTGTGTCAAGTTGACAAAACTAATCATGAAATGGGGCCGACACACAAAGGCAATTGTCTTCCCATGCTAGGGCTTCTGGTATGTACTGAATTCCCACACTGGTCTTTTATCTGGCTTAGTAGACTTTAGGATGTATGTTACAGGTTGGATGTGGTAGTTTTCGCTCAACCAAGACTTAAAGACAGAGTTAAAGCAAGAGAAAAGCTGTATAGGATTTAACAGCCATATTAACTTTATCCCTCTCAGTCCCTTTTCTTGATTTTTGAAAATTAGTTTTAGGACCGGCATGATGACTCAGTGGGTAAAGATGCTTGCTACTGAGCCCAGTGACCTAAGCTTGATGCTTTGGCCCACTATGCTGGAAGGAAAGAACTGACCTCCACAATAACTACAAGGAGAAAATTAGTCTTGTTGGCTGAATATGGCTGAAGTTTTGCTTTCTTTATATATTGTTTCTTTTGACCGGAGGAAGAGAACTGTTCCTGCCTGTCTGGGAAGAGGGGTTTTGAGAAAGATATACAAGAATTGTGCTTTTTTTAAACCATTAAAGAACATTGAAAAAAATGTCCGATTTTGACTTATACGTGACAAATGTATTTGAGGAAGCAAGGCCCGAAGGCCAGTACAAAGAACAAGATAGTGATGGAGTCTAGAGGAGGAGTTAGCTAAGAAAATCAAGACCTATTGTTAGACTTCCACCTGAATGTGTTTGAGTCCCGGCTTTCATAGTTTTCTAGAATGCATTAGCCTTTTTAACAACAGTGTTGAGGACTGTTAGTACTTGTCTTAGTACTTGATCAGAGTCCTGGGCAAAACAACCCAGCACCGCATAACGCTGCGGTTCCCACCTTAGCTGGATACTAGCAAACCTAGGGCCTCTCTGTTTTGAAGTTCCTCTCCCAGGCCCGAGAGTTTAGTTGTCTTTGTATCATGTGCACGGAGAAGGCATGCTCTCTGTTCGACTAACTTATATAGAGGGGAAGTTCTTGCATTTTGTCAGAGTGGGCTGTACCCCCAGTGTTAAGTTGCAAGCCAGTGTGACCCCCTAAAACTAGGAGTACTGCAATTGGTTCAGCTCATTTTTTTTTCGAGTGGGAGGGCTAAGGGCTGACTCTTCTTTTCAGATTTGCTGAAAGACGTAGTTGAATGACTGCTCGTCAAAGAGGCCAGGGAACCTGGTGTGTTGAGTCTTCAGCACATGGAAGGAAGGCATGCACAGGTCCCAGCTCCACAAAAGAATTAGAATTAAGAGGCTGGATGGAGGGAAAGGGAGATGAGTAGATTTCCTATCTATACAGAGGGAGAAGTTAAGCTTCTGTTTTACATTTAAATTTTGTTGTTTTAGTAAAGGGTAAAGTACCACTTTGGATGTAGCTGCCAATAGAAGATCATAGGTTGGTGCTCAGCCTGGTGTACAAGAGGGGTAAGAAGATCTCTTGACATCTATTATCCAATATGAGTTACCCTCTTTTTATAGTTTTTTTTCCTCCTAGATTTAGTTGCCTTTATTTTTTTTTAAGTTAGTATAAAAGCAAGATAGAACTTGAATTGCAAAAGAATCTTACTTATCTGGTATAGGACTCAGAAAGTGGTTACAAAAGTTTGAATTATTGAATTTGTAAAGGTAGGCAAGGGCCTAAAAGAGCCGGGAGCACCTGAAGATTCTAGAAACTATGTAGAGGAGACAAGAGTCAGAAATATTTATATAAAACAAGCTGGTAGGGTTGATTTTAATCTGAAAAAATTGGTTCAGATATTAGTAAGAATTTATTGAAGAAAGCACAGTTTGAAGTTTCATATGAAAATCAATGATGTTGTCTTTGACTGTTGCCTAAGTGTGAAAGATGGCATTGATAGTATTCTGATATAAAATTTTGATTTACCAAGATAAAATGAGGATGAGTCCTTAGTTGGGAATTTAGGGGCACAAATTCAATAGTCTGTGAAACTAGAATCCTTTATTTAATCCTTAGAAGACCTTTCTGATGGGTGGGTAGTAGGGATTAGAGTATGGGTAACACAGAAACAGATATCCCAAGATAGTGTAGAAAAGACAAAGGACAGTATATGAAAGTCAGAGTGCAGACATGATCAGTGTTAGTCTAGGCAGAAGATGGGATTCACACAGCTGGAAATTCACAGACTTTCATATACTAATGCAAGATTGGAATCCTTAGAGACAAAAGATGCCAAAACAAAGCATGCTTTGAGGCACAGTCTATCAAACCAAGTGATTTCTAAATACAAGGTAAGTTTCTAAGTAGAATAGTTTTAGAAATCCTACTGAAGATGTTTGTCCCAAGCTGGAGTTAGGAAAATCTCATAGAGTGATCTATGGGCAAGCACTTGGGCATTTAGAGGGATGAGCAAGCTGAATAGCATTTCTGATATAATCATACATAGACTTTTCCTCTCTCATACATATGGAGATTTTAGATTTTTTGAGAGGAGCTTGAAATCATCTCTAGGTTTGATGTCTATTGTATAGATTCACTAATGGACTGAGAACTTTATCTGGTTGACAATGTGGTGTGTGTGTGGGGGTGTTAGTTTGAGTCGAGAGAGATGGCTATAGAGTGAGAATTCTATATGCTTAGCTGTAGTTGGAGTGGTGAGAAAAACTTTTTGTATTTTTTGTATTTTTGGTCCCTTTTGTATTTTTCCTGGTAGGTCTTTAAGTTAGACCTGACCACCAGGTTTAAGATTTAAGGTGGAGTTTCATTAGGGTGCTGATACTGGTCAGCATGGCTCCTGGGGGTGTTTATTTCTTTTTCTTTTTTTGTTTTTTGGAAGCTCTAAAGAGTTCTCAAAGGAGAAGTTCAACACCAAGGTGGAGGAGAAAAATGCTTAGCCTCAAAGTAGCATAAGTGTATAGACTTTGGATGTGAGTCCGTATCTTAGAAGAGTGAAAAGCAAGAGTTAGGGCTAGCCTTGCTGAAGCTCAAGCAATAGTGTGGCGAGGTATTGTTTTGAGGTGGACTATGTATTTCCTATTTTTCCCAAAGACGGAAGGGGATGATCAAAATGGTAGCGGTAATAGCTAAAGCTTGTGAGACATGTTGAATTATTTGAGGGACAAAGGCTGAACAGTTACCTCTTTGGAAGAAGTATAGACTCCAAATCTGGAGATAATGTCTTGAAAAGTGCTCAAGTGCCGCCCAGGGCTTTTTCTGTTTTCACCAGGAAGGCTTCTAGCAAGACTAAAAAGGGGTGAGTAAAGACACATGGGAAATGAAAAAGGGAAAGAGTTTGGGGGTGTCTACAAGAGAGGTTGAGGGGACACAGGATGGTAAAGCAGACAAGAAGGCAAGGATTATCACTAAAATATACCTTGTTAGAAATGATGATAATGCGATCTAACACTCTATATACGAATTAAGAATAGAGTGACTGTGCACTTATGTTTGTCCACAGCTGAGTATAATTTGTCCATGGGTGAAATACAATTGCTCTCTTGATTCCTGAGTGGGCAAGGAAGTGGGTGGACTGAATCATCGTTGAGGATGGACAGGGTACAGAGAGGACAGCTTTGGTGAGATCTGGGAATGTCATTCCCAGCAATGGAGAGGGAGACTAAGGAGCTTGTGGAGAG
Organism: Chionomys nivalis; assembly: GCF_950005125.1. Taxonomy (NCBI): domain Eukaryota; kingdom Metazoa; phylum Chordata; class Mammalia; order Rodentia; family Cricetidae; genus Chionomys; species Chionomys nivalis. The sequence continues at coordinate 52,122,150 of NC_080096.1, forward strand.
GGTTTCAACCGATGATGGGCACTAGACTGTGTAGTCTGTTGGGTATTCCCCTGTCATCACCAGCAGGATGGATGATTTTTCCATGGGAAGAAAACTAGATCCACTCCTTCCCAGCTTCTTCCTCCTCTATTAGGTCCTCCTAGGTTGTTTGGCTATATTCATGGATAATCGATTGAGTATCAAGGGCCTCAGAGGCTGTAAGTGGGAAAAGAGCACCCTTCTTTGTTTCGTTATCTGATCCCTATTCCTGTGTTTCTAAACATTGCCCTTTTGATGACCCTTTCAGTGGATAACAGCAACCTAGGTTGGAACCTGGGAAACCTCTGTTAGCTGTAGAATAAGAGGTGTATTTAATAGGTAAGTCTTTAGATTTTAAGAATCTTCCTTTGTTCCAGATCACTGCACGTGAGTTCAGTACAAGGTAAGCATATGTGGAGTCAGTATAAATGCTAAATTGTTTACCTTTTTTCCAGGATAAGGGCTCAAAAGCAAAATCAATTGTGCCTTTTGGGCAGATGTGTTCAGGGGGTACTGTCTATAGTTTGGGCCATGATTGTTACTGAATATCTTTTTTTATTCTATTAAGAATAAAATTGCTGCAATCTATGAACTGATTGTGTTCTGGATTTGGAAATATGGAGTCTGTTAAGCCTATGGTGGCTTCATGAGGTTATTCTAAAACTTGCAGGTGCAGATATGCAATGGGTTCTTTTATGGGGAAGAGGGATGCGATTTAATGAATTTCAGTAGTGTGCAGAAGGTGAATTTCATAATAGGAGGGTCTGGTATTGAGTGGGTCAGATAAGTTACTCGTAGGGTACCTCTGATTATTACATAGAGTAGATATAATCGATGAGTACAGACATAGCTTGATGAGGTAAAAGAAAATATGTTACCCATATGTAAGTTTGCCATGCCAGCTTGCTTGGGTCAGTAGCACAATGGCCGCCACTGCATTAAGGCATGGAGGTCATCTTTCAGTGGTGTTATCAAGCTGTTAGAAAGGAAGTTATGTGTGTAGCTGTAATAACCCTTTGATCTGATGTGAAGAGGAAGTAATTGCTGGTTGAACTGAGCCTTTGTGGAACAACTGTGTATCCCTGTTGGCCTAGGAAATTTAGGAGAGTGACGGGAACCTAGAGTGCATTTGGCGGGAAGGACTATAGAGGAGAAGGCCATCTCCATACTGCACAAGTGTGCTATGAGGAAGGAGAAGGAAGATCTTAAACAAGGGTTCTCCTACAAATATGACTTGTTTTAGAATTTTTTGGAAATGCACTGTCCAGGTATGCTGCTAGGGGTCATGAGCGTCAGGATTATGACTTGATGAAAGAAAATGACCCTGAGACTCAGGGAACCGGCATATGTTGAAAAAAGTAAAACATGAAGTATTACACAGCACAGTACTGAAGAGGGTCTATGGGTTGGGGCAAAAGTCTAGAGGGACAACTGTCTCATTAGTGATCTTAGGGTCTTGAGTTAGATGGTGTCGGAGCCCATGTGGGTCCAACATAGATTCCCTAACCCGGCTGAAATGGAGTCGCGAGGAGTAAAACTGACACAGCTTACAAGGTCATCTTGGAAAAGGCCATCCCCCTCTTTATTCTCGGAACATCTTATATCTACATTCAGTGGGGGAAAACACATTAGGCTGTCTCCTAGGCAACCAGGTGTCTGGGCTTAGGTCACTTCCGCATCTAGCAGTCAGGTAGGCCATGAATTAGCATCTCTATAAGACATCCTCTTAGTAACAAAAGGAAGGAAGCACCGAACCTCTCAAACTCTTGAGTCATCAGCTTTAGCCAACATCTTTCCTCAGGTAATTCACATTCTAACAAAAGAAACTAGGAGCAGCACATCCTGACTTTTGTTAAGGAAGCGACAGCTTGTCTGCAGAGCTATGTGACTAGCTCAGACCAGGCTAATGGCTACTGTGCCAAACCGAAATATGGGCCCACAATCCACTCTCTCTTATTAATTTTAATAACTCCTGTGTGTCTACACAGGACAGACACGTCGTGCCTGGTTTGGGCAAAGTCCTCTTTATTTACCCAAACTTTTTCGTCATTGGAACAGGCATCAATTATGCAAGCTCCTGTCTTAGGCATCTGGGGAGAAGAAGCTTCAAACCCGTCATTGACTGCCGACCTCTGTAAAAAGAAGAGATTAGTGGAGAGAAATATACTTTTTAGGCCCTGTATATCAGCCATATCTCTTGTCAGGATGTATCATAATGCTTTATGAATAATTATGCTCCCAATGACTATATTCTCCTATCTTAAAAGAGAGTAGAATCACCTGAGTTGAAGATGTTTCTTCCGCTGGTACAGAACATCATTTAGAGTTTACTTTTTTAGCATATGTATCAACTCTCAACATTTATCGTCACAACCTCTCTTTCAACCAACTGTCAATCGCAGCAATTTACAATCATGATCTTTTTACATCATCGGTCAATACCGATCTTTAAATTTTTAATACCGTAATTTTATATTTAGCCGGTCAAAACCAGCTCTCCCAATTTTTATAATTTCATATTTAGCCGGTCAATACCAGCTCTCCAAATTATTCATAATTTTGTGTTTAGCCGGTCAGTACAGCTCTCCAAATTATTTATAATTTCACCTTTAGCCGGTCAGTACCAGCTCTCCAATTATTTATAATTTCATATTTAGCCGGTCAATACCAGCTCTCCCATTCTTCATAATTTTATATTTAGCCGGTCAGTACCAGCTCTCTGATTATTCATTTTATATTTAGCCGGCCAAAACCAGCTCTTTGATTATTTATTACTTTATCTTTAGTTGGTCAGTACCAACTCTTTAATTATTAATAATTTCCTATCTAGTTGGTCATTACCAACTCTCTCATATTTTTTTTACCATAATTTTATATTTTTTTTGGTCATTACCGATGTATCTAGCACCATTGGTTATTACCAGATTTTTCCCATCACCTTATATGCAGCTGTAAATATCAGGACATTACCGTTAAGAGTATAATACCATTTGTTGTTATTAAATCTCATTTTCAGTCTCTGTGTAGCTGTTAAACCCTTAGTCTGCCCCCTTGTTAAGTGAAGAGGGATTTTAGTCATACTTTATTTTGCATCTTTCTTTCCCTGAGGGGAAAGCTTAGGTCTTAGTTCTCAGGTTTAATACTTTGTTTAAAATGAGTTCTGTCCCATAAACCGAGAACACTCAAATGTTCAGTTTGTGTCTTAGTTCTGAAGCAACAGGTTTCACACCACAGCCAGCAGCAGTCGCCACAGGTAGCTCCTCTCAGCAGGATCTCTTTGTTCAAAGTCTCGTTGCAGCCCTGCGAGTTGTGGGTTCGGATCAGGCTCCTCTCTGTGGGCTGGGTTACTGGGTTCCTCCTGGAGCCGTTTTCTTTCTGTTCCTTCTGGGGCGCGGTTGTCAGCCACGCTGTCCTCAGTTTTGTTGTCCTTTTGCTGAGTGCATCGAATTAGCCGCTCTGGAAGCCATCTTGCTTGGTTTTTGTCCTGTGAGAAAACACAGACATGCCCTCGACCCCATATTAGGATGGGGTCGGGTCCCTTCCAAATCCCAGTGCATGGATCTTTCCATTTGGCTTTAGCAAATGTGGATTTTGTACTGCTATGTCACAATCTGTCTGCAGCTGATTGTTTATGGACATCTGTATTTAGAAAGTTTAGCGTGAACAATGCATGATTTAAAGCATTGTGTGGCGTCTGAGGATACAACTCCCCTGTCTTTATTTTTTGGAGTTGTGTTTTCAAGGAGTCATGTGCATGCTCCACAATTTCTTGTCCTTGAGGATTATATGGAATACCAGTCTTATGAACGATATTTTATTGAGCACAAAATCTTTGAAAAGCTTTGTTAACATATTTGGATCCATTGTCCGTCTTTATTACCTTTGGGATTTCCATGCATGAAAAGCATTTTAAGCAATGAGTTATTACATGCTTGGCAGCTTTCCCAGTTTGTGCTGTGGCCATTATAAATTCTGAATAAGTATCAATTGTCACATGCACATATCTCAATTTTTTAAACTCAGTAATGTGAGTTACATCCATTTGCCATATATGATTGGGAAGAAGCCCTCGGGGATTAACCCCCAAATGAGGCACAGGTAGATATTGTGGGCATCTTTTACACTGTTTAACAATTTGTCGAGCAGCTTTTCTGGTCAACTTAAATTGTTTTTTTAAACTTAAGCTGTTTTGATGATGTAAAGCATGTGATTGCTGTGCAAGTTTAACCTGAGATATGGCAATTATTTTTGTAAGTTTGTCAGCTAGAGCATTACCTTCAGCTAATGGACCAGGAAGACTTGAATGCGCTCTGATATGTCCCACAAAACATGGTAACTTTTTACATTGCATGGCTTTCTGAATCTGTTGAAACAATATCCTTAATGCTTCATAAATATACCGGCTATCAGTATATAAATTGAAAGCCTTATTATCAAAATTCTTAAATACCAGAGCTACAGCCCACAGTTCAACTATTTGAGCTGAAGCTGGTTCTGTCTGTACCACGTGTCCTTTGCCATTGACAACATCCATTAGATGAGCCATCAGTGAAAATCAACAAAGCATCCTTTAAGGGATTCTTTGCTACTATTTTAGGAAAAATGAATGAATGTTGCTGTGTAAACTGCAGAAAAGATTATTAATCTGACCTTGAAACTGAGCAAACGCAATTGCCCATGAGTCACTATTTTGAAATAACCATTCAATTTGTTGCTTAGTGTAAGGCACATTGATTACAGCTGGTTCTTTGCCAAAATACTTTCTAGATTCCATTCTGCTCTTTTGAGCTAAGCATGCTACTGCTTCAAAATAAGGATTTCCTTGCGCATCTCTCTGCTCGATAACTGGAAACAATTGAAATCCTTGCACCTCTTTTTCTCTGCTAACGGCTTTTCTGATACAAGCTTGTAGAGGAGATTTACTGCTATCGTTATGTCTCTGTTTTACCTTTGGTGTACTCTGAGCCGAGGGTGGATCTAAGCCCGCCATTGCTGTAGGAAGGCTATTGTTCTTCTGAAAAGAATCCTGTATCTGTATAGCTCCTAATCTGCGCGATAGCGAGGTTACCATCCTTCTCAGGCCTTTTATTTATCTCTGAAATCTGTTTTTGTGTCCCTGTCTCTCAGCGCTGCCATTTGCTAGTGAGAGAGATGAGAACTCCCTTTTAAGGCCTGAATCATTAGTCTCTGGCCTGTTGTAACCGCTCTGTTCTGAAAAAGTATCTAGCAACTCCTCAGGTGGAGCGGATGGAACTACCTCCTGTTGATCAGGATCTGAGTCCAACCTCTCCTGTATCAGCATCCAAAAATAAGGCGTATCCTCAGGGATGCTTTCTGGTCCATAATTACAATAATGTTGTTGGATTCTCATTCCTACTTTTCTCCATACAGCTATGTCTATAGTTCTACGCTGTGAAAACCGAGGGCATATCTCGTCTATAAATTCTAAAAATTCCTGTATCTGATGTTGCTGTACTCTCTCTCCTCTGTCTTTTAAAATATCTTTAACTGCATGACCATTCGATTGCTTTCTCCTTGTCCCATATTTTTATATTTACCAGCTTTACTCCCGATATTACAATCCCGTTTTGTCTAAGCGCACTTTACTCACACATCCACCGATTTTTTTTTTCTCGCGGGTTCCTCACATCTGGTCACCTCTTTGTTGCTTTTTGGGGAGCGCGGATCAGCCTTGCGTTCTCCTCTGTCGTTAGTCCGCTTTTCCTCTCGGATCCAGCGATCAGCATTCACCGTCTCTCTCATGTTGTCCCTTCTCTGGGTTCATGGAGTTTGGCGGTCAGCACCACGTTCCTTTTTGTACTTCTTGCTCCGGGGTTTGTCCCGGGTTTAGTAGTCAGCACCACGTTGTCTTTTTCTCGGGGTTCAGTCGTCAGCCCCACGTTGGGCGCCATTATGTCGGAGCCCATGTGGGTCCAACATAGATTCCCTAACCCGGCTGAAACGGAGTTGCGAGGAGTAAAACTGACACAGCTTACAAGGTCATCTTGGAAAAGGCCATCCCCCTCTTTATTCTCGGAACATCTTATATCTACATTCAGTGGGGGAAAACACATTAGGCTGTCTCCTAGGCAACCAGGTGCCTGGGCTTAGGTCACATCCGCATCTAGCAGTCAGGTAGGCCATGAATTAGCATCTCTATAAGACATCCTCTTAGTAACAAAAGGAAGGAAGCACCGAACCTCTCAAACTCTTGAGTCATCAGCTTTAGCCAACATCTCTCCTCAGGTAATTCACATTCTAACAAAAGAAACTAGGAGCAGCACATCCTGACTTTTGTTAAGAAAGGGACAGCTTGTCTACAGAGCTATGTGACTAGCTCAGACCAGGCTAATGGCTACTGTGCCAAACCGAAATATGGGCCCACAGATGGTATGCTCCATAAGGCTATTTGCCATGGAAAACAGGAGTATTACAAAGGGTAATTAAAGAAATTAGCCTCTCAGAACTTGGAAGTCAGAGTTTGGGAGTTCTTTGAGGACCTTGGATTAAGGGGATATTGAGGTTTGCATTGTAAAATAGTCTTTCAATTTGATGAGGACAGAATATATGATGTTCTGATCGGTGTTGATGTGTCTCTGACAGAGGAGCCTGAGTGGTTATTAACGTGAATGTTTTGGAGGGCAGAGAGACTTTTACGTTGTGATGGACCATAGTTAATTAGCATGCCAAGGAAATGAGTTTGAGATGATTTGAGGTCCCAATGTAGTCTGGTGTTCAGCTTTGAAATATCTGAATTAAATAAAGGAATTGGGCAGGAAAGCTAAAACCTGTTTTCCTACAGCAAATGGTAACCTTTCAGGGAAGAGAGGGTGCTATTGACTCCAACTATTGAGGCAATAGGCAAAGAGGAGTGCCTAAACTTTGGGCAGGACAGACTAAGCAACTCCACTGTATAACAGAACAGTAAGATACTGCCCATGGAGAAAGCTACTCTGGGGTCAGCCAGTTTAGATGGTACAACATGGCACTTGTTATGATCCTGTGATAGGTCAGCAGGTTTCATGTAGTAGGCCCAGAAAATTTGCTGCTGGAGAGAGCTTGGTTTCTTTTGCCATTAAGGTTGGGTATGGGTGAGTTTGACTTTTTTTTTTTTAAGGGAAGGACTTTCTTTTAAACTCTGATTTATAGGCTGGGCAAGACATAGGAAGATGGGTCTTTAATTGGGGAAGGGGGGTTATTGTTCCAATGGCCAGGGTAAGTATACCTTAAACATGAGCTAGAATGTGTTTGGGATTGAAAGAAGGTTGATACCAGTCTGTTGGGATAACTTTGAAATGGGAGATCTCCAGAGATAGAGCTGCTTTTTATCCTAGGAATTTCTTTGGCCTCTTTTCTGTTTTTTTCCTAATCCTGTGCATCCTACTTATTAAATAACAAAGAAAGGCAGGTAAATTTGTTTTGTGGGAACTGTAGACATTTTCCTGGTTTTCATAATTTGCATCTGCTCTCTGGTGCTGACTGCGAGATGAAGTGCATTCTTAGGATGAACCTTCCTTCAGGGGAGTCTGGATTATGACTGCTATATTTTTGAGGGGCTTCTGAGGTTAGTAGGGAAAATGGGTTTTCCCTTGTTTCCCATCCAACTTCTCTAACATTATCAGAATTAATGAGTTTGGAAATAGTCCTTTTGATGTCTTCTACCAGGCAAGAAAGCACATGATCTTTTAGTTTGGTCTGGGGCAGTAAGCTAGATAGTAATTCTATTTTGGGTTTTTCTTGGGATTGTGGCGCCTCAATGATGTGGCTATTGATGGTTTAGAGCATTCCTGTATAATGCTGGCTTAAGTCAAACACGTGATTACTCTTCTGGAGTGACTGAGGATGAAAGTAAGTCATGTAATTCCATGTTAGGCTATACGAGTGTGAAGAATTCAAATTCTGTTTTAAACTGTGAGGGATTAGTAGGGTAAAGACCCCAATTCAGTTTCAATTTGAGAAAGATTGGATATGGACAACAGCGCGTGATTGTAAACAATGTTCTAGGTTCCAATTACTTCTTGGCGGACAGATGATTGACAGGGCTGTGTAGAAAGGGACAGGCAAAGAAGGTGTGAGCAGGGAGGCAGGGTACAATGCCAAGAAGCTCCGGAGTAATGCCAGATAGAGACATGGAGGCAGCTGAGAAGTGGAGTGAGGAGAGGCCACCTGGTCAGTGAGGTCAAAGTCACAGACCGTCTGTAGGAACTGAAGGGGGGAAGTGCATCAGCTGGGAGCAAAAAAGGAATGTGTGGTAAGCAGAAGGAGGATCTGAAAAGTGAGCAAGTTGGAGTAAAACAAAAAATGGGGCTCTTCAGACCATTTGCCAAGATGGCAATTGTGAAGATTGGGTAAGGGGAGGGTATTGTGATTGAAAGAGTCATTGTGAGGGCAAAAGTCCTTACTATCCAGTTTGTATGTATAGACCAGGTTGTGTTGCAATAGAAAATCAGGTATCTGGACTGTCGTGCTCTAATGAGAAAGCATTGAGGTTTCTTAAAGACATTCCAAGGGGGAATCCTCTGAGGCACTGATTGTCACGTGGGCACCCAGAGGGAGGAGAGAAAAGAACAGAAAGCGAGTCAGAGAGGACACCCTCCAAGGCATCCCGAGGAGAGGATTAGCCCTGACTGGTGAATGGAAGCCAGAAAAGAACATCTTTAATCCACTAGCATCTTCTTGAAAGAGGGAAAGGGTACAATTCTTGAAGGGACTTTGTGTCCCTGACAGGCCAACTCATTCAGTCCCATTGAATAAGAGGGGCAGACCCAGTGACAGGACTTTTGGCAAATGAGAAATGAAAAGGAGCAGCATATTTGAAAGGGTTTTACAGTTTTGTCTGTCTTGATAACAGACTGTCATCCTCTCCGCTCTTGGTCTAAGCTTAGACTAAAGCTTCCAAAGGGTGGTCATTGGTAGCTAGAAGATCTGGCAAGATTGGGTGGTATTTGGGATATGTGGGAAGAGGAGTGAGAAGAAATAAGGCCAAGAATGTCAGTAAATTATATGCTTAGATGCTACTACTACCTCAGAGTGAGGAGGTTTTCAGAAGGGAGAACAACTGGTCTCTTCCTCTTCCTCATGGGCAGCCATATTTTTTTTATAGTGCCTCGAAGCTCACCAAAAGGTAGTCGCGGCTAGGGCGCATCGTTGCATGTGGGAAGTAAGACTTCAAATGGGTTAAAAGGATAGCTCAGTGTATACTGTGATAGACAGTATCAGTCTGGAATTGCATTCCAGAAGCATTGGAATCCCACTGAACCACAGCTCCAGCTAGAGATTTTTCATTACCTGTGGTCTGATTGGCACAAGTGAGGGCAGGTCGAGGACATCAAGAGGTCTCCCTGTGCAGTCTCCAACAGTATTTGGTAGGAATCGAGGCCAGAGTTGTATGAAATCAACATGGTGTATCTGACGCCAGGCAGAGGCAAAAACATAAAATGTCAGGTCTTCTTACCAGGGACTAAGCTTTATGTAGGGTTGACTTTCTGTGAGAGGGTCAAAAGGTTGAACGAAGCAAGTAGCCACTTCCAAATAGTCCCCTGAAAGGTGGTTGCAGAGCTAATTTCAAGAAGTTGTCAGCAGAGTGATTGAATTTCCCTCATTTGTCCCTTATTGGCTAGGCAGACTCTGGGACAGATGTCATATGCTGCACAAAGTACTTTTCCACTTTTTAAAGCAAAAGAGATGCCACTTCTGAATTTATAGAAATGTTGTTCAGTTTTTCCAGAACATTCTAAGTTTGCTGCCAAAGATCTGAGCATTAACTCTTTACAGTTGCTAAGGAAGGCTGGCTGTTAGTACAGGTCATAAATGTTGTGAAGTTGTATCTGACTTAACATCCTTTAATTTTCTTGGTTATACAGGTGTATTATACATAACTTGGCCAAGCTCACCTGGAATAGTTAAGCAAAAACATTTTAGTCTATTTCATGGCAAATAATTTCCACTTTTGGCTGGTGACCAGCTTATGTCCTTTATGGTATGTGGTAGAATGGGAGAGTCATTTTGTCTCTTGCTTATTTTATAGTGTTCTTTTAAAGAATGTGATCCACCATTGCTATTGGAATGAAAGCATAGTAGGATAGGGAGACGCAGAGTGTAGACTTAAAATTCCATGCTAGCTTGAAGATGCTACTTTTCATTTCCCACATCATAGCAAGTTTATTTAAATTTACAAAACCTTTACAAGATAAGTCTTATTTTAAAGGCTCATGAATATGCATGAGAGTGTGTATATTTACCACATGTGTGCATGCATCCACTGAGGTAAGAAGAGGGCATTGCATGCCCCAGAGCTGGCATGATTGGTCACTATGAGCTGCTCTGTAGATTCTGGGAGCTGAACCCGGGTCTTTTGAGAGAGTGGTAAGTGCTTTCAACCACTGAGTTATCTCCCCAGGCCTCATGCCTGGTTTTTATTAACATTTAGAGCTGAGTCCTTGGGCCTTGGCTGGCCTTGAGGATAATTTCATTAAAAAATATTATGCAGTAATTAAAACAACATTCTACCCATGCTTCTGGCCTGTTGTCCTTGTGCCTCCTTCTCTTTAGGGTGCATCCTCCTTGAGACTCATTAGTAAGCTTCTTTATCAGTGTCTCTTCCTGAAGGATTGTGGTATAGCTGTTTCATCAGGGCATAACATGATGATTGTCTGTCATGGAGTAGAGATTGCTGAGGTGACGTACAGAATATGTTAACCTCTATAATGGTGGCAATAAAATAAGCAAAACAATACAGATAGCTAGGTGTATGGCAATGGTAATGGGCCTGTGAGCACGCCACTAGCAGAGGGAGCTGGGGAGTCACTGGATTCTTAAATGTCTTTGTTGGTACTAGAACATAAAGGAAGTGGGAGGTTGGCTGAATAAGGGTATTACGCTGTTTTTATGAGGTCATTGCCTTATGTTGAGGGGAGATTTTCCAATGATGCATACACATTTCAATTGCCCACACTCCTTTAAGGAACCCTTCATTCATACTCTCGAAGCCAACTCAATTAAATAAACTTACTGGCCTGCCAAATTTGTCTTGTATGGAATCATTTCTTCGTTCTGTCATCAGTACCCTATCTGGGGAGATTAGATATCTGATTATATCTTTTAAGGAAATGTATAAAACAGAATCCCTCATAGAATCCCAATAGCATCTTGGTCTAGATGCCAGAGAGCTCCTTCGTCTTTTTGATCACCATAAAAATAATTTGTAGGGACATAGAATGTAGTGTAAAGTACAGAGTTTCTTAGAGAGTAAGGTGCACTGCCAAGGGGTGAGAGTGGACAAAAGTCAGAGAGATCACTGTCCTATTACACATTAGGCAGGTTTTTCCATATGATCATAAAAGGCTGTCTAGAACAAGCATCTTGTTCTGAGGGACTTGATTACTTGATTACCTGGATTATTTCTTGAACAAAGGAGAAATGGAATCAGAAACCCTCCTGATATATGGTAATCTTATAAGGGTTAGGCCTTCTGTGGTCAGATTTAGGTCGAAGCTTAGAATGTCCTGTCTTCCTCTAGAACAGAAATGACTTAGATCACACCCTTCCGGCCATTTTAATGCTTTGCTTTAAAGATATTGACAATGAAGACAGAGTCCACGTCTAATGTCCCTCAAGCATGCTAACATCTAACTAGCTGCCTAACAATATTCAAGAGGAGAGTGATACTCTAGAATAATTTAAGAGAGGGATATTGGATCAACATAGCTACTTATGGCAAAAATATCCTAAAGAGGACAACCAATGGGACCCTTATCTATGGATACATGTTGCAGGACCATCTAAGTATTGGTGGATTATAATGAGAGGAAACAAAATAGGCTTCAAAGACTATAGAAGACAATAGATTACAACACGTATAACTAGTTTTTACCTTGAAAATCTGGAGCTGTAATTCTAAACCTGTTACAGAGATGGCAATGTCTGACAGCCTGCATTCCTGCATCTGATTTTGTAGACTGTGTACAACAGATGAGACATTCGTTGAATTATCAGGAATATCCAAACAGAAGCCAGAGATAATTAGGCAGACCACAATGGCATGGTCCTTCCCATTATTGTCTGAAGGGTTTGTTAAAGTGGTTCAATAAGTTTTCAGGGATGTATTAAATATCTTCCTGAGAGGTAAGTTTCTTCTCTGGCTAAAACCAAGGCTTCACTCTTTCCCTTTCTCCGTGTCTCCATGCTGTTTCTGGGGAAATTTTAACTCCTTGGGGTCCATTGTAATTGTCTGATAGCCAAGAAGAGGATGCAAGTGTCTAGAATACCACATCTCTTCTCACAGGTAACTACATAATTTGGAATTTCTCAGTGGATTTCAACCCTCATGATCCACTCAGTATTACATGAGCCTAATGAATAAAGGACAGACATCCATCATGGATATCAAATATTGGAATACATTGAAGGAAATATGACCTCTCTTTTCTAGTGTAATGGTATTATCTGATTTAAATGGCCTTTTGTTGACATTGTATATATCCATCTCAAATTTTAAAATGTTCCTCATGATATCTATGATTATTTTCTACAATTGTGAGAAGAGAAGGCTAGCACATCACTATATTTGTCTTCTTTGAAAAGCTCCCTCTGTGTCCCTTCCGACTTTTGAATGAATAGACCATTTGAACTAAATTTGGCCGGATGAATGTATGGTTAAAACTGATTCCAATCATCATGAAGAAGAGATGCTCATGATGAAATGCTGAAGTACCTGGGCACGAAAAGTTGTACACAACCTCCACAACCGCCTTGTTTACTCTCTGGAGTGTAGCCATAAGCTCCTGTAAAGAGGGAGTTTTCCTCTGGGGTTTAAAAAGGCAGAAAGAAAAAGCTGTATCAGAACCAAATACAGCCAATAAGCCACAGGGGTTTCTTAAAGTAGGGAGGAGCAAATAAAGTCTTCATCTTTTCCAAGCCCTTCTGTGTGTTGATTTTGCCAAAGATGTGTGGGAGGTGTTTCCTCTGAAGGGCCTCCTATCTAGTGGGCCCAAGGAAATGATTCATGTGGCTGGAAATTCTTGAGGCCTTGATGGCTGTGAAAGATTCCGATATCGAAGGTCCTGAGACTCTCTCACTGTAAGCTTTAATTAGCCCTCCTTCTCTGAGTTGAAATGAGCTTTGTTTTCCCAACAGATTAGTCAGACTTTGTAACTCTTAGTTTTGGATAGTTTTTTTTAAGCCTGGGGGGCAAGACCAGCATTTGTACTTCAGCTCTGAACACAGAAAACCATGCCCACAAAGCACCTTGAGTGGATGTAGGCCCAAAGCTGAGCTGAGCTGGAGGAGCGCTAAGGAAGACTATCACTGACATTGCCCTCCAGGTTAGATGAATCTCCTGGGGAACATTTTTAATGAATGGCTTTGGGATCTGATTAGTATTGTAAACCTATTCCCAGAGATCTAGCTATGGACTGAGTGATCTGTGAAGCTAAGGAAGGGCCATTATTGTGAAGAGATCTTGAGAAGCCAAACTGAGGAATTCTTTCCTTGAGGGGTGATTTAGATACTGCAGTGTCCTTTTCCGAGCAAGCTAGGAAGGGTGCTCTCCATCCCATGAAACACACGGGCTCATCCATCTTCATCTCCTTGATAAGAAGTCAGTCTGTTTGCCAATCTTGACCTGAGTACTGCCTGTACCTGTAGGTCTGGGGCCCTAATTGAGCTTCAGGCAGGAGAAAGAATTGTTTAAATTGAAGAAAATCATGAGAGTAATCTGATTATAGCCATGGAACCTATAATTTCTCTCCCTGGCAGGTCAGTAGCTCACTGGTGGGGATTAATACGTCTGAACATAGTGGATTTTACTTCTCTTCAGGAGAAGTCATCATGAGGTTATTTAGATTGTATACTGAGGATATTTGGGGCTCTAATTTTTGCCAGTAAGTCTCTGTTTAGTAACAGGAATGGGCATTTAGTAACAACAATGAAAGCGTGGGCAAAACATAAACGTTTCCACAGATAATATAAAGACAGAGTAGAATGTTTGGTAATGGGAAGATCATCAATTGATGCCCATAACCTGATAGGGTTGGAGGAAGATTGATTAGAATGAGACTCCTTAGCCATGGAGAAAACTTAGAATCCCACCTGTGACATCTGTATTTACTCAAGGATCCATTGAGGGTGAGAGTTTTGTCAGAGGGTGCTGGATTTCTTTTTTGAAGGGTAACATTTGGGGCCCTGGTCCAGTGCCCTTGGTTTGTTTTCTTTCTTTCTTTCTTTCTTTCTTTCTTTCTTTCTTTCTTTCTTTCTTTCTTTCTTTCTTTCTTTCTTTCTTTCTCTTCTTTCTTTTCCTGACTGTTGACAGAAATATCATCTGTTTTCTGTTTATTTCCTCTGAGAAATTCCTAGTGTTGAACCTTGAGTTCTTCTACAAGGTACAGAGATTTTCAGTAAACCTTTTGTTTGTCTCTCTGTTCTTTGCCCTCCTTTCATCTATTTTCCTTTCTGTTTAGATTCTGTTTAGAACACAAAATTTGCTCTGTCAATTGCTGAGAATCTTAGGCTCCATTACAATTTTTATGATTTCCTTTAATGTCAAGGGACTAGTTGGATAGGGTGTATTCTTATACAGCATTCCAAAAATGCTCTAAAAAGATAGAGTTTTCATTGATCCCCTGGTAAAGAGTTGCTAGTTTGACATGATTTGCTCATTTTCATTCACTACTGTTTAATTTCTTAACACATCGATAACAGCATGTTGGCACACTTAACACATCATCCTAGGTGTTACAATCCCATCTCAGGGAATCTATCAAGACTGCTTCAGGACCTGTGGGAGATTAAGGATTTATTGTTTGTAGGTAATTTGTACATCATCTATTCCTTTGAATCACCAAAGTTCTTTCAGAATCAGGCTCTATCCCATAGTAACATTGATATCTTTCCAAAAACAGTTTGTATTTTGGAAGACTTGTAAAAAACCTACATATTTATCAGAATAATCAGAGAAACTACCTAAATCCTGCTTGAATTTCTCAAAACCTTGCATAGAGAAAAGATATTCTGCCCTAATGAATCCAAATCTCTGAAAGCTTGGAGGAGATACATCTGAGCAGCTGCATTTGAAACATTAAAATTTTGAATATAGGGCACAGAACTTATTTTTCCAGTAGGTGGTGATGTTGCCAAAGGTTTTAGTTCTTTTAGATTTATCAGGAGGAGGTTCTAGCAAAGGAACTTCTTCCAAATATCAGAGGAACCCCTTCCAACTGGGTTCCATCTTACGGGAGCCATCATTTATAGATCAAATTTATCTTTTTTGGATAAATTCTGTTTGAGGTCAAGACAGAGTCTTAAGGTTTGGTGATTAATTGTGAAGGATATAATCAAGAGGCAAACCAATAGAGGTTGAAGGGCAGTTACCCATTTGGAGAGCTCACACAGGGAGTTTATGGAAAAGGCACCTCTTCTCCCTAGCTGAGCCTTTGAGTGGCTCATTTCGCTTGAGCCTGAGAGTTGTATATAGCGTATTTTTCTTCTAATTCTTAAAATCTTTAGGCAGCTGAAAGCCACCTTCTCCATACATTATTTCAAATTTGCTTCTGGTTCCTGGTGCAGGTATGAATGCCCTTCTCAGCTACAACAGAACGTCCTTCCTGAAAGGAACTGGAGGTTCAGCAGGAATCCAAAAAGAACGGCAAGTCCAGGCTACAACATATTGGAGGCAAGTGGCCATAGGAGAGTTTAATTTCCTCTTCAGGAAATTTAAATGTAAAACTTAAATGTAAAAAATTGAAATGGCCCACCCCAAACAGAGACCTAGGCTGAGTGTGATACTGAATCAAGTTCTGTGAGTTTAAGTCCAGTCTGGTCTATCTAGTGAGTTCCAGGCCAATCAGGGGTTCACACTGAAACTTTGTCTTGAACAAAGAAAAAACAAAACAAAACAAAAATAAAACAAAGAGACCCCCTAGTTAGGGGTGTCAATCCAATGTGAGAACTACTGTGACCTAACAAGAGAGTGACAGGGGCATGGAATAAAGGTAAAACATATTTTAGAACACAGTAATGACTATCCCACTAAACCGACCTTGGTTATACTCAAAGGAAGATAAGGATATTGGATTTCCCCAAATGAATGTATGGTCTATACAGAAAATAGCCACAGACCACACAGGGAAATTAAGGAAAAGAAGCACATGCATTCCTCCAGGTGAGTCTTTCACTAGCAACAAAAATAGCAAAGGAGGTACCGGAATGTCACACATTCAGAGCACATTACACGAGTGTAGCTGATATGCTGAGAACATAGCTGAGTCTGGCGAGCGCAGGTGCTCTACATGATGGGCATACAAACGGGCAGGAATGAGTGACCTAAGTGTGCACTTCTGGAGTTAGAAGAGGAGGGGATATCCTGAATTCTGCAAAGAAGAAGGGAACTCTGTGGTCCACATTGTATCAGGACTAAGACGAAAGAAAGCTAACAAATCACTGGGCTTTCCATCTGGGCACCACTTACCTTCTTTGTTCTTGAAATATCTATGAAAAGTAGATGAGAAACACAGAATACGTCATAGAAGACAGACAATACTTATTGTCAGGCACACGTTCAAGGGGTGAGTGCTCACAGTGGCCTAAGAGACCTCTGTCCCAATCTACATCTTAGGAGACTTCCATAGTACTTTTTGAGGGACTTCTAAAATAAACATCTTTTCCTGAGTGGCATTGTCCTGGTCAGGTGATTGACAGTCTTCTTTGGATTGTCTCTTGAACAGAAGGGCACAACGGTGTCTTTGTTCTTGATCAAAAGCTTTCTTGCTGTGTGATAATATAAGGGTCGTGAGAGCCAGGTTAGTAGTTAGGTATTAATAATACAAGATACTTGCTTTCCTGGGGTCGGAGGTATCACACAGCCTCCTGACCAGTAAAATCTTGATCTTCTAGTCTCTGTTTCACAGGATGTTGACCGCATAGGGGCAGCTCATCCCTAGTGTTTTCCATTCCTGCTCACAACTAGCTACTTAACATTATGACTTAAAATGAAACAATAAAACCAGATATTGGGAGTCTATCAATTCCCAAAGTCATTCTAGTCATTGTAAGGAAAGCAACATACATGACAATTATTAACCTAGTTTTCCTATATTAACCTAAATGGTTCTCATTACATATACCAACAGTACATGTTTTGGCAACTCAGCATCTAGCCCCCAATTCCTTCTTGAGAGGTCATCTCTTTTCCATTGTACAAACTGACCCGAGGGTGCAGTAAGTCCAGATGCATGAAGTTTTACTGCAAAAGTCAGGGTTCTAGACACATTTTCTTCCTAATACATCCTGTTACCACCCTGAATGAAGGCAGGGTAGAGGACCCTCAGCTCAGCTGCACGCTTGCCCTCTGCACCCAAATGTTGAGGGCATTGAAGTAAGGACCAAGGAAAAGATTGCCCCTTCCTGCAACTGTCTTGCCAGCAGCTCAATAGCTCTGGCTAAAGTGGCATTAAGTGTTAGTCTCTGGTGACAAGGACTGAGTGTGGCACTTCGGGCAAGATGCAACTGGCCGTTGCTAAATTGTCTCTGTTGCTGATCCCATGACTTGCAAGTTTCCATAACGTATTTACTTTCTGCCTTCTGCCTTTTAAATGAATGACACTGCAATACTGCTTGCTACTGTTATATATCAAAACTTATTTTTTTGTTCTTTTTATGTGAAGAGATGCAGCAGGTATGTTGGAGTTGCTGGTTTTTAAAATCACAAAGCAGGACTAGAACATTGAAAAAGTATACACACATGTGCATGTATGTGCACCCCCCACCTGAAAAACATATTTCATACTGACAAGATAATTGGAAATTTGGTTCTGTCAGCTTTATGTCATCTGGAATTTTACCTGGTTTGTCAATTGTAGTTATCAGACAGATCTGGGCTTTTCCAGAATGCTGTGAACGATATAATTCAGAGGCTGTTTCAATCTGGCATGCCTCATAGGTTTTCTTTGAAACGAAGGAACATCATTCATGCTCCCTGATTTTACTTGTTTCTCGCTAATATGTTAAACAAGTAGTTTTTGCAATTTTCTTTTAATTCTTCAGCATAGCTATAAGTGCTACCATCTACTGAACACATCTCTGTGTTTCCAGGGCACACACTATACAGTTCAAACCTGCATACATTTCCATTTGTATTGACTTAAGAGATTATAAAGCAGTTTTCGTTAAATCTTCAAACGTGAATACAGATTTGGGGGCTCTTACCAGGGAAAACTATTTCTCCCATCTCGGCACTCCTTAGTTATCTGTGGTTCTTTGTTTAGGGTGTAGGCCTTGAATTTGCACCCCTCCAGGATAGCATGTCTGTCGCTGTCATCCTTGTTCAGGTCTTGTTTAGGGAAGCATGCTGACGAAACTTTGTGAGCAGAGCTTCCCTAACATTTCTAGAAGGTAAAACCTCACAGCAAACTTCCTGTTCCTCTGGCTCTTACAATCTTTCTGCCCTCCCTTCTATGATCCTTGTTCTCCAATCCCAAATGACCAGGACTAAAATAATGTAATAAAAGTTGCATTAAGACAAGCTGAGAAGTTTGTATTTACATGTGTATTATTAGAGAAATAGAAGTGAATTTGTAATAGGGCTATAATGTTGCACGGGAAGAATTGATGGGAGGAAAGAAGAAGGGTAAATTATGTTATTATATTTTATTTTTTTTTTGTGGGGGAGAGGGTTTTGAGACTGGGTTTCTCTGTAGCTTTGGAGCCTGTCCTGGAACTAGCTGTTGGAGACCAGGCTGGCCTCAAACTCACAGAGATCTGCCTGCCTCTGTCTCCCGAGTGTTTGAATTAAAGGCATGGACCACCACTGCCTGGCTTTAATTTTTTATAAAAGCATTAAAAATGAAAAAAAGTGAATTCAGTTTATTTCTACTTCAAACTTGTGCTTGGAGGTGGCTTTCAGAATCAGGTTTACTAAAAGCCCAAGACAGTTATAGAAATAGTGCTAGCTTCCTACTGTATATGTCCCCTTTTCTCAAGACAGTTGATACATAGATACACAGAGTACTTTTCTATGCATAGGTCTCAACTGGAGTAGCTGCAGATGAAGAGGCTTTATGATTATGCTATATGGAATTGGATGTCGGGGACACCCCAAAGATTGATGCCTAGGTACCAGAACGTCTGGCCTCTACTCAGGTTCTGGAGAACGATGCTTAGCATGAAAGCTCGGGATAGGAATAGATAATTGACTTATGTGAATGTCAGTTTTGACTAGAGATTTTCCCACTTTCTGGGCATTCAAATATTTTGGAATCTGGCCATCTCAATCCTGACTGAGAATATTTCCTTCATTCTGGCAGGATTTGTGCTGATCAAAACGTGAATCAAGTAGAAAGATGTGACCTTGCACAAGAGCTCTAGGCTATGGTGCATATTCAGCAGGAAATAATGTGTGAGGGAGAAAAATCAGTCATGAGTTGCACACCTACTGTGCACAGATGGCTAGATGGAAAGGTGTCCTAGTCATACATGTGTGTGTGTGTGTGTGTGTGTGAGAGAGAGAGAGAGAGAGAGAGAGAGAGAGAGAGAGAGAGAGAGAGAGAGAAGGAGGGAGGGATGGAGGGAGGGAGAGACAGAGAGAGAGAGGGAGAGGGAGAAAGAGAGAAGATTAGTTCATGCAATTGTTTGATAAGCAATTGTTGAGGCTGAGTGATGTATCTGGAGGTATAGCTCACTGGTAGAGTGCGTGTTTATATGCAGGAGCCTCCAAATTCACTTCCTAACTCACCAATGCCAAAAGAAAGCCAAAACAATAATAAAAAAGAAAAATCCCAAAGTTTAGAATGAGCAAGTTGGATACCAGGACAGCTGAGGATATAAATTCCAGTGCAAATGCAAAGACCTACGTTTTGGAGACCCAATAGTGTGAGCCAGAAAAGACCATTGTTCTAGCAGAAACATTCCTTTCCTAAGGTGTTTTTTCTTTTTTTTCCTAGTCAGGTCTTCATATGATTGGATCAGTTGTGCACTAGAGAGGATAGTTTTCTCTCAGTCTGAGTAGATGTCAATATTCTTTAGAAGCACCTTCACAAATACTCCGAGAATAATGTCAGGTCAAATATTCTAGCATCCCATGACCAGGACAGGTTGAAAGAAAGTTAATGAACAAAATGTAAAATTTAGTTATTTAGTGCTTATTTACGCCTAGTAAGTAACGTATTAGGGATAAACTCATCTCTGCTTCCTTCTAACTCTGTGTGAAGTTTTTGTGTCTTTGTCCAGTACTTGGTAGTCAAGTTCAAGTATTCTCTGGCTTTTCCCCTTATGTTGCTTCTTGTTTTATTTTTTTGAGACAGGTTTTCGCTGTGTAGCTTTGGAGCCTGTCCTGGAACTCACTCTGTGGACCAGGCTGGCCTTGAACTCACAGAGAACCACCTGCCTCTGCCTCCCAAGTGCTGGGATTAAAGGCGTGCACCACCACCACCACTCAGCCTACATTGCCTCTTTAAAATAAACTGACCCTCAACCCTTTTACTACGATAATCACCCAGGTAATTCATTTTGTCTAAGTCTCAGAACTTCCCTTTCACTTCTTGACAGTGTGTAAGGTCTTAGGTTTAAGGAGGACACCAAGACAGATTTTCCTTTTGGGTTAAGAAGTTAATTACCATTACTGCCCTGGAATCAGAGACAACCTCACTCAGTGCATGTACTATAGGCTCTTATTCACTGACTACATTGTATGGGACCTCCTCACCCTTACTCTGAAACCTATAAGATGGGACTTCAACACACACTCTGCCTCATGGGATTGAACTCTCTTGAGAACCCCACCATATTATTCTTGTATAGCATTAATAACTCCCTTAATTAACTTTACTTCAAGGAAGCACAGACTGAGTGGCCCCAGCTGAAACCCAGCAAATGAATCATAAGGTCAAACATGTCATCAGGACAATTCTATAGATCTAGTGTTCTGGAATCTCTAATGTTGGACCAGATCAGATGATTTTGTTTAAGTTTCAGCCCACATGGCAATAGAAAAACTAAGTGTTATGTAGTAAATTACTCCAATAGGAAGTTCCTTGCAGTAGAAGAAGAGAGGGGAGAGGACAAAGGACGGCACAAAAGTGATGTGTGCCTTTACCCAAGAGGAATGGACTTGCCACTTCCATGGTAGGTGTTTGATTACGCAGCCAAAGAGAGGGCATGAGGTTCATGTTTAGGTGACAGGATTAGTAACAGGAAATTGTCCCATGTCCTTCCCTATGTCTTGTACCTGGTGGAGTCTCATGCTGTTGAATTCACCACATGACTTTTCTACAGGACTTTCTCTTCATGTTGAAATGGCTCTAGAAAGCAATTGGGCAAAACTACCAACAAACAATGAAGCCCAACTTCACATGGATTCAAAAGGTTTTTAAGAACATAGGCCCATCTTTTCCTGGTTAGTTTGAGTTAGATATAACAATCATGAAAAGATTTTTTTTTTCAGAATAGCAAGAATGAATTGTAATGTTCCACAAAGAAGAGAAAAGCTTTATCAAGTGCTCACATACCACAGATGCCCCTGGAAGTTGACTTAATATGCCCAAGTTTGAATTTGAAGTGTTCCTTGCATAGTGTGTGGAGTAGTGATTCCCACTGTTTTCTGGCAATGTTTGAATTAGAGTTAGCTTTTGTTCTTAATGAAGGACATTGCCTAACCTCTCTTTCTGAAATACTTTTGGATGCATACGTATGTGTTTGAATGTGGCTACACATACAGACCCTTGCCTTAGATGGTACTAATATCCTTGTTGCATAGGATAGCTCTGAGAACAAATATTAGTCAGTCCAAAGTGCCCACAATGCTGAGAGTGAGGGATCTTGGCTTTGGTTTAAACACAAGAACTTTGCTTAGTACAACTGTTGGGGAGGACCTTGTCTTGTCCAATACTGCCAAGACATTAAAGTCAGGCCCATTTCTGTTTAGTTTGTTCATTTTTTTCAATGTTTCCCCTTTATATATGAATAGACTTCTTTAACCTGGGAGTTATAGACACAGGCTGAATTATTTTACCATTACTAGACTCATTGGAAGGATGGGCTATAAATAGATTTTCTAAACTGTTTGCTTAGCCTATAACTGTCTTTGTAAGTGTGACTGCTTTAGGCTGCTGCTTTTCCTTATTGTGATCTGTTAGGAACTTAGTTCATAGGGATTGTTCCCTCATTATGTCTCTAACAATCAGATTTATGTAGATGACAATGCTTCTGGTTGTAGCATAAGGCCCATGTCTACTGGTATTGTCATTATGCAGGTCTTTTATAGGTAACTATACTGATGATATTTCATGGGTGCAACTTCTATATCATGTCCAGAAGATACCATCATGCATCAGGCATCTCCTGGTCCTCTGGCTCTTAGAATCTTTCTGCCTCCTCTTCTACTGCGTTCCCTGAGTCTTAGGTGTAAGGGTTGTATAGTAGATGTATCCACTGGGACTAGGCAGCTCATGGTCAATTATATACATTTTGATGAGTTGTGAACCTCTGTTTTAGGCTCCATCTGCTGCTAGGGGTGAGAGAAACACCTATCTATGGGTATAAGAATATATATTTAGAATACAGTTAGAAAGTATAAAATGGTAGTTGTCAGTTCTCCTCTTGGGTCTATGATCTCCCTACCTAATTGTAGTGGGTTCAGCTCATAGTACCAGGCAAGAATTTCCTTCTATTGAGCAGGTTTCAAGTCCAATTAGACAGCTATTGTTTACCACTAAGGTGTAAGTATCACTGCTAAGATCTTTTATTTTTGATGCTTGATAACCTCTAAGTTTCTTAGCCTAGGGAGATATTATTTACTAAGTGCTTGATGACTAAGACAGAACGAAATTATCTACCAAAATATTACTTGTGTCTTAGTTACTGTTCTGCTGTGAAGAGAGACCATGACCAAGACAATTTATGGAAGAAAGCACTCAAGTGTCAGTGGTTATTCCATAATCACGGCAGGGAGCATGTTGGCAGGGAGGCAAGCATGACATGGGAGCAGAAGCTGAGTTCTGGTCTGTAGGCAGGAGGCAGAGAGAGTGAGCCTGGTCTTGGTGTGGGGTTTTGAAACCTCAGAGCCCAGGCCCAGTGGCACACCTCTTCCAACAAGGCCACCCCTCCTAATCTTTCCTAAACAGTTTACCAACTGGCAAACAATCACTCAAAAGTGCAAATCTTTGGGGGTCATTCAAACCACCTGAACTTTGAAAGTCTATTTTACTAAAGATACCTTTTTCTTGATCATCTCCCCTGACATAGTTGTAAAATTTCCCTTTGTTCTAAAAACCTAGAGAATCATTATATTTAATATGGTCACACAACCTACCACTATTTCCTCAATAAGACAGCTTTTATTTCTTCTCAATATAACTAAACCTTGTTTCCCTACAAGTGATTTGATCACAGAAGTCTAGAACCATTTAAGATTGTGAGAGCCAGCAGGATCAGTTATGCATGTGTAATGATAATTTGAATGGTTAAAATCAATTGCTCTCCTATTTATCTTTGGAGACCTGGGCTGGAGAGAGGAGGCTTTTGACAGGATGCCCACTACCCCCACATCATCGCTCAGTGAGAGGGTGAGCTTACTGAATTTAAAGGTCAGCGGCACAAGTGTCCTGTTGCAGCTGAGAACCCACCTCTGAAATCAGCTCCGTAGGAATTTTCTCATTTAGAAAGACTTCCTTTGTGCAAAAGTTTCCTTTGGCACTAATCAAAACTTTAATTTATTTGGAGATAAGAAAAGGGAAGATCTTAACTACTCTGATGTGAGGGATCTGAAGAAATTAGGAGTGAGCAAGATAAATATCAGAGTGTCAGCACTACACACATTTCCTAATGGATAAGATCTTTGCTTCTGTTATTTTAATTTTCTCTGCATGGAATCAGATAACCTACGTGACTTTAATAATGATGACGCAAAGTTTCCAGCTCTCTAGGTCTTAGGAATAAGGGCCTAAATGACTTTGAATTTTACTCAACTACAAAAAATAGAGGTATTTGTTCATTCATTTGTTCACTCATTCACTTACTCACTCACACACTCATTCATTTGTGAAAGTCCGTTAGATAAATATGTGCTATGATGACTTATGGATATGAAAAGACAAGAGAAATACAGAATGCAAGGCAGAGTAAGAAAAAAGTATGGCTGTAGTGATAGAGGCAGACCTGGGAGCAGTGCCTAGGCGTTCCTAGTGATGTCTAGTGCCTGGATGTATGTGTACCACATGGGTGCCTGGTGCCTTAGGAGAGCCAGAAGAGGGCAGTGAATTCCCTGGAACTGGAGGTACAGATAGTTATGATTTGCTACTCAGGTGCTAGGAACCAAACCTGAGATTTCTTTGAGAATGGCAGGTACTTTTAATTGTCCCAGCCATTTCTCTAGCTCCAGAGGGAGAGTCCTGGGAGTGAGCTTGGTTTTCTAGGCACATATCAGGTGGTACCAGAGGAGAGTGTCAGAGCAGCAGAGGGGACCTTAAACTCTTATAGGCCCCTTTCCCCTTAGTAGCAATGCCCACTCTTTCTCTAAGTGAGCCTTCCTCTGTCTAGTATCTGCACCTCCCCCATCCTGTGGAACCCTTCAATCCACACCCTTCTCTTCATCCCCTCACCCTTGTCCACAGGGACCTCTGTAGAGGTCTTCTTCCATACTCCTTTCTAGTGAGTATGTCCTTTCTTATGCTTCTTTGAAGAGCTTCTAGATCTTTCTAGAATGAGTGCTTGATTGTGTTTGTCTGCAGTGGCTCCCCTACTCTCAGAATGGCACTCCTACCTAGACTCTTCTGTACATTCCTCTGGTCTCTTGAGTTCAGGCCAAGATTTCATCTAGTCCTTCTCTGCATCACCTTGTACATATGTTTGTTTATTTATTTATTCTCCCATATATTACATTCTGACTGCAGTTCACGTGGCACCATTGAGAGTTAATGCACACATGCAATGTAAAAGTAACAAAAGGAGAATAGAAAGAGCAGAAACTTTATTTAAAGAAACAACCCTCGAAAACTTCATAAACCATGGAAGAGATATGAGCATGCAGGAACATGGGGTCCATACTGGTCCCAAACTGGTTCAACTCAAAGAAGTTGCCACTGGAAGTCTTGAAAGCATCAAGAAAAAAAGATTATTCTACACAGGGGATCACATTTCAACTCTCAATGTGATATTATTATAGCACAGGAGAGAGCAGGTTGATATTTTTAATGTGCTGGAAGAAATGCTACCAACCATGAACACTTGGCAAACCTGTGAGGAAAGGAAGGAGAGCATTAGAAAGAAGGATGACAAATGTTCTTCCCACCATACAAAGTACAGAAACATTGAAAAAAAGAGAGCTATTTCCTGGGAGTGGTTGAAACAAAGTGTCAGAGTGCAAGGAGGAGTCACTGAGATGTTACAGAGCAGGGAGATACATGGTAGCTAAACACACAGCCTCTAATTTTCCTTCCCGCAGATCATCTTTGACCAAATGGCGTGTTGTTCAGGGAAAGGATAATCATCAGGCTACTGGTATACTCACACTACAGACTCCTTAGGCATTGACTATGTGAGAACGCCAAGGTCTGCACAGGCCTGAATCCCAGTTTTAGGAGTTGCCAGGTTACCACACTTACAATTGCCCTGGAGAGAGAACTCATCTGTATTGGCTGGTTTTGTGTCAACTTGACACAAGCTAGAGTCATCAGAAAAGAAGGAGCCTCAGCTGAGGAAATGGCCCTCATGATATCCAGCCGTAAGTCATTTTCTCAATTTGTGATCAATAGGGGAGGGCCCAGTCCACAGTGGGTGTTGCCATCCCTGGACTGGTGTCCTGAGTCCTATAAGAAAGAGGCTGAGCAAGCCATTGGAAGCAAGCCAGTCAGCAGCACCCTTCCATGTCTCTGTATCAGCTTTTGCCTCCAGGATCCTGCCCTGAGTTCCTGTCCTCACTTCCTTTGGTGATGAACAGCAATGTGGAAGTAAAAGCTGGGCAAGCCCTTTCTTCTCCAATTTGCTTTTCGGTCACGGGAGTTTTGTTGCAGCAATAGAAACCCTAACTAAGCCATCATCCCACGTTTTGCTCTACTCTACCTAGGCTGTCATTGCGTGCAGCCATCTAGGCACACCACCCACATGTGACCTCAGGAGAATCAGATCAATGAACTCAGCATATTGGCTGACACAGTCCCAGGAGTCAGTCAGGAGGCCTGTCCAGCCCTTCCACCCCCACAGTCCTAGAAAGATCCAGGTAGTTCAACTCCCCTACTGCTCAGCCCAGAAGATAGCATGACCTCTGCTCAGAAGGTAGAATGTAGTTCTGTCTATCTTACTCATGTTCTAGAAGCAGTTAAGTGCACCTATACATTTACCTGAAACCCCAAAAGTAGCCAGGTAAGTAGGCCTGAGTGGTTTGGTACCCAGAGGCCTAGATAAGCAGCTTGCTGGTCTGCCTCCCAACCTGCAAGGGAATGAGCAGAGAGCCTGAGCCCTGCCCATCCTCCCATAAGAAGCAGTTGTTTGATGTCAGGAGATTGGCAAATGGAGACACTTGATCCTGTTCATTCTCAGGCCCAGGAAGCAGCTGGGTAGACAACTGTGATAGTGTTAGTTGTGAACTTGCATGCTCTAGAATCGACTGAAACATAGTCCTTTGGGGATGCCAGTGGTGTATTATCTTACCTGTCTTAACTGAGTTGGTTCCCACCCACCATGGGTGTTAGCAGCCCTTGGTTGGGATTCGGAACTGTGTGAGTGGAGAAAGGAAGCAGAGAGACAGCATGCATTCTTTGCTGTCTTCTGAAGGTAGAGGTGATAGGAGCAGGTACTTCAAGCTCCCAGCTCCTTGACCTCTCCAGCGGGATGCAATAGCGCCTTTCCTGAGCTCCTGTCATCGCAGTGGCAGGGAAAAAAGCTAAGAGACTAAAAGCTTTCTCTTCCTGTTGGTGTCGCCTTCCGACACTGTCAGGCATCCCATCCCGCTTCTGGGCAGACAGTGATGAACCAGCCATGTGAACCCTCTAAGTTGCCCTACTATTGTACAATCTATGGAAACTTTTGGGTGTATCATGCCTGTAGCTGAACATACCACACCGAGAGGGCTCCTGTGCATTTGCCTTGCCAAACAGAGCTTCACCCCAGCTGGTAGTACAATTACAGACCCTGGCAATCTAGGCCACCGAAAAAGCCACAAGCATCACCAGCCTTAATTGTAGCTTGAGAGGCTCCACAGATACTGAATTAAGATGCTTGTGTGGAACACAACACAGTACATATATAGTCAACTCCCCAGGGCGGGTTGCTTATATAAAGTCCTTTACTACGAGAAGCACTCTATAAAACCAGGGGAGACAGCTGATTTAAGAGATTTAGTCCATCTTCAATTTCATTGATCACTCACGAGTCCCTTGATTATTTGTAGCTGATCTCTTCCTTTGCATTCTCTCCCGGCCTGGATAACAAGAGAGGATGCGTCACCGACTCAGGCATAGTCACAGAAACAATATGAGCCATCCTCGTTTCAAACACAGTTCTGAGGCATTTCTTCCAAATCTTTCTCCCTCCAGTGCCTTCGAGAAGAGTTCTTGACTCCCAAGTCCTCAGCCCTCCATGTGTCCTCAAATCCACTGTGCTGTTTGTGTTGGAATCATAACACGACATAAATCTCTTTTCAATTAAAAAGCTTATCCTGGACTTTTCTATTTCCAAATCCTTTTATTAATAACCTTCAGTAAAAAGAGGCTGTAAGGACAAACCACAGACAGGCCCCATTTCTCTAGAAGGAGGTGTGCTGAAGAGAGATGACGGTAACTGGGATGGAGTTCTCTTACATTCTTGTCTTCTCAGAGGGAAGAATTCAGTCAACAGTTGAAACAAGGATTTACTTAGAAAAGGGAGGTAAAACTCCAGAGACCAGGAGTGGGTCAACCCCGGGCAGGTAGGAGTGGGTCAACCCCGGGCAGGGGCAGGTAGGAGCGGGTCAGCCCCGGGCAGGTAGGAGTGGGTCAACCCCAGGCAGGTAGGAGTGGGTCAGCCCCGGGCCAGGGCTGCATTATTGGATTATGCATCGTGGATTTTATTTTGAGACGAAGTCTCATTATGCAGCTCTGTACGGCCGGGAACTTGTCTTGTAGACCAGGATGGACTTGAACACTGATCCTTTGGTTTTTGCCTCTTGTTATCATGGTTATAGGCGTTGCCTCCACACCAAGCTCTATACTGTGGATTTAAGGAATTTCTTCTGGTCCCTGGCGTCTTATGACATCATCACTAGGTTTCTCACCTTGTAGTCCTGCCTCAGTTTTGTACCACACTTTTGCTCATGTGCCTGCCTGCCAAGTTTGTTTCTTCTTCTCATGAGGACTTAAGTGAAACTGGGCTGGAGGGGTGGAAAAGCCGCGCTGCTAATGAAACGACAATAGTGGTTTAATGAGCAAGACAGGTTTCCTCCTCACTGAACATAATTCGGGACAGAAGAGTCCCTGCAGTTTTCAGTTTTCAGTTCTCTCCCCCCCCCCTCTCTCTCTCTCTGTCTCTGTCTCCCCTCCACCACCACCATCAGGATGCACATGGGACAACTGGGAAAGTGCCCTGCTGCCATTGCCTTGGTTTCTGATACAGTCAAGGGAGTCTAACTGTGGCTTCCAGATACCTATCCACAAAGGTATTCATCTGGTAGCACAGCTATCAAAATATAACTGGGCTTTCCTATGTTACCTCCTGCCTAAATCCTTGCCTAGCCTGTTAGATCTAACTACAGAAGAGGTAGACCCAGGTAGAGTTTGGGGGACAGTTGGGTGCATTCTTCTCCCCTCTGGCACACAGAGATACTTCTTCCCTCCTGCTCACGTCTACTTAGCTCCCTACTCTAACAGACATGATGTAGGTAGACTAAGGGGAAACTCAAAGCCATCTGGGGTAGGCATCACCAAAGTTCTGTCCTAACGCAACAGTGAAGGAATGGATTGATTCTGTGAGCTGACAAACATCAAAACGTAGGAACCGTTGATCTGCTCTGCACTGAAGCCACAAGTCTGCCATTCTAATGTCGAGTAAAGCATTCTTAGCCTTGGTGTAGCAGTACTTACAAATACGCAGTTCTGGTCCTGGTCCTACATTGATTTTTGCTTTTTAGCTGTTCTTGTTGCATTATGTTACCCTTCCTCTTGGATTCTGGGATTTCTGCCACTTCATTCTGAATCGGTTTTGTCTGCTTGGTTTCCCCTCTGAATGAGGACGCCTGGAAGGGACACCTTTCAAACAGTAAAGAGTCTTCCCTCTAACAGTGACTACAATGATGACAACAATGACAATGGAAAACTATTGGTTTGTGATAGGGAGCGACACAGAAGAGAGCCTTGCTGTCATTCACACTATGTAGGATCAATGGCATTTCACATAAGCAAATGCATTCTCTCCATTGGCTGCTGCTGAGCTCCGTGGCAATTGTTTAGCTATAATTGCACTCAATTCTTAGAAACAGAATAATCACTCTCTACAAGCGTTTGAGGCCATTTTTGCCCTTGGAATGTTTCTTTGCAAAAGAACATCTCCATGATCAATTTTTATGCACCCAGACACCAACCTGACTTGAACTGTTTAAGTGATTATGAATACAGAGAATATAGATGAGTGCTCAATTCTCCATTTCAACTTCTAGACCTTGAAAGATAAATATTGACTGCATCAAGGACTTACTGTCTTGATAATAAGGATTTATTCTCTAGGATAAGGATCATCTTGCAATACACATCGCTAGCTTCAGTGAAAGTTTGCCGTGAACTGTGGTGATATTTTGTTTGTGCTATAACATATAAAACTTGCCTGAAAACCAGAGTGCAGAGCCAGGCAGTGGTAGCACACATCTTTAATCCCAGCACTTGGGCGACAGAGGCAGATGGATCTTTGTGAGTTCAAGGCCACCCTGGGAGACACAAGATTGATCAGTCTAAAAGAGACACAGAACCAAGTGGTGTTGGCTCACACCTTTAATCCTAGCAATAGGGAGGGGGAGATGGGCAGTGATATGGCTGGCTGGAGAAAGGAATATAAGGCAAGAGAAGACAGGAGCTCAGGATTCAGTCTGAGGTTTCTAGAGACATGATTTAGTCTGAGGATTTGTAGAGACAGGATCTTTCCCCCTTGATTCTGAGGATTTTGTAGAGGTAAGAAGTAGTGGCTGGCTGCTCTGCTTCTCTGACTTTTCAGCTTTCACTCACTAATATCTGACTCCGAGTTTTTATTATTAAGACCAATTTGAATTCATGGTACAAAGAACCTATGTCATTTTCATTTATAATCCAGTTGATGCTCTTCGCACACCCACAACTTACTCTATAGGGGCTGAAAAGCTGAGACTAAAATGTAGGAGGCTTCTCCACCACAAGAGATCAGGTGAGACTGAGAGATCAGGAGGAAGTAACAGGAGGGAAGAAGAGAGGGAGAAAGAAAAAGGGAGAGAAAAGAGAAAGACAGATACCGACAGAGATAGAGGTAGATAGAGTCAGACAGAGAGAGACAGAGGTACAGAGATAGAGAGACAGAGAAAGAGTAAGACACACACGAGAGAAGACAGAGAGAGGAGAGCGAGCGACTGAGATTGCACATACTTAAACTATGTGCTTTTCAACTGTATATTGCGTCCCAGATGTTATTTTTTCTAAACACCCTAAGAATTACTATAAATAAAAAGTAAGCACTTTAGAAGGCCAGAAATTATGTTTTTTCAACCCTTTACTAGCTACTTCAACCCCTTTTAATGAAATCTTATTTCTCTAGCCCCTTCTTGACTGTGTTCAGTGGGATGGGTATTTTTGTATTAGATGTCTCACTTTATTGCTTTTAGGTATTCCATTTAATCATTTAATGGTATAATAGTACCCTCTAGTTCTCACAGATTCTTCTTTCCTCTCTTGGTGACAAACTTGCTTGAAGTCAAAGGGCATTGACATTTCATTGTTATCCCATGCATGTTCCTTATTCCTTAGGTTACAAAGTAAAGACAGGAACTCTGGGGAGATGAACATTTTAAATCTGAGCTTCTGGGCATTTTGAAGTATAGAACCTATATGCAGTATACTTTCCTTCCAGCACCTTCCTCTGTCCATATAGCAAGATGACAAATGGCAGGTAGTGGCTGTTGCTGTGTCTGTGTGTGGGTGTGCATGTGTGTGTATAGAGAAATTGCAGAAAGGAGGAGAGAAAGCATAATCATTCCATTATTTCTCATCTGTGAAGAGAAAATCATGCTGTTTCTGCTAAGCTGCACTTATCCTCACACTTTGAGAACATTGAGCAGCCAGATCAAATGTCTCTGGTTTGGATACTGAGCTGAAAAGCATCTGTCTCCAAGGGTGATGCCCATCACACAGTCTCAGTTTAGATCATATCTTCCCCATCACCATGACTCCCCATGGGAAAGTCTTGAGGAGGGTTCCTCAAGTTTGAGGAAAGTGGCAGGGCCATGGTTGACCTTTTATGGAACATAGGGAGGGACGTGGAATTGGAATCAGGACCCAGGAGTCAACAAGACAGGTGCAACTGCATAAGGGGTAATGAATTCCTTCCTGTTCGACATCCCAGGCCATTGGGGGAAGAAATCTCAATTATATCAACCTCAAGAAGACTTTTAAGAAATGTTTTTCATTCTTCAGCTTCTTCTCCCCTGATCTATAAAATGAGTAGGTGGGATCGTGGTAGACTCCAAAGTTCTTTTCAGGTCTCTGTGGCCTGAGAATCTAAAGCTTGGTATCAAATTTAAAGAGTTCAAATCAGATTTGAGCCGAGCAGAGGAAGAGAAACTGTTGTTATTAAGATTCTTTGTAACATCCCTTTGAAATCATTTACCCTGAACTTGAAAGTGATTTACTTTCTTAAACACTAGCAAAGCTTTCAAAGCAAAGGGCTTCACACCAGTACATAAGGTAGCAGGGACAGCATGTGACAGACTGGAGTGAATACTTTGTGTTTAGGTGGGTTTGAACACATCTAAGGCAACTCTGACTTTGATAAAGAATGTCTTTTGGGACAGTTACAAAGATGAAAGCACAAATTTGTATGGTATAAGATTATGGAGCATTTGCTGACTTAGATATTGCCCCAGAAGCAATACTACTGAAAGGAACCATGCCCACTTAAAACAAAACCTACAGAAGCTGCACAATTGAACCCTGAGGATATTAGAACATTACTAGTCACCAGGAAGACAAAACCAAAGAATTGTTGATCCTCTAGTTGGATGAGATTTTATTTTGTAATGATATTCGTTACTGGTCTCTGAGCCCCTGATCTTCAATATATCCTTCATTTTCTCTCTTCACTGCCATTATTAAGCAATAAACAGTTTTGATTAATCAAATGTTCTAGTCAATGGGGACCTGCCATATATATTGTACATAGAATGCCAATTAAAAAGACCCTTTTGAAATGAAAGTACACACTGGTGTTATATTCATTCAGAAAAACCCAAGTGCTGCTAACAAAAGAGAGAATTGATGTTGGGCAAAGCAGTAGCTCTCTGAGCCCCATCCCCGACAAAGCTTCTGCAACAACACAGAACAAAACATGTCTACTGTACGTTGAATTGAGTAGAGTAGTTGAAGGACTATTGCAAAGAGCTACACTTGAGGAGATGAGGATGATGTATACCAAGATAGGAGTGGTGAAGATGAAGTATAGACTGTGTTGAAAGATATCTAGATTGTAAATTTTGTCAGATTAAGAAATGTGGTAGTGAGGGCAGAGTGTGGAAAAAAGGAGCTAGACATTACATTAGAGTCTGTGGGTGAAAATGCAGGCTTTGTGGAAAACACGGCAAATCTGCCTAGAAACTTTGCATTCCAGATGTACATGGGACTCATGGAGGTGAATGCCTACTGGCAGGTAATTAACCAAGTAATTGCATCCATAGTTCATGAGTGGCAGTGGAGATTACAGGAGTGAGTGGGATTTCTCTGTGTCGGAGCCCACTCCGGCAAGAATCAGAAAGAGGTGCCTGGGAGGGGATGTGGGGAAATGGTAAATTAAGAGAAACGAAGACAGAAACGTAGGATAGACTGGGAGGACTGAAAGCAAATATCCAGCAGCCCCAAGTTTATATCTCAGCCAGCATATATATTAATTACAGGCAAAAGGCAGAACAAAGGGCAACACAGTCAATTAGCCACCTCCCTGCACTGCCCTTGGGAGGAAGCTCAAGCAGGTGCATTATCTCAATTGAAGAATGCAGCTAGTAGCAAGCAGCTACCAATCACTAAGGAGTAGTGCCTCTGGCTGGTGTACACTACCCCAAATCTTAATAGATAGTGTGTTCTTTCTTATTGGCTAAAATTCTCTATCCCAGGGGCTTAATTAGAACTTTCTCACAGCCCTCAGGGCTATTTGGAGCAAGCAGAGCAGGCAATCTTGAACTCAAATGACTTCTTTAAGTCAGAAATGACTCCAGATGGAAACTGAGTCATACATGGGCTATCACTTCTAAGCAACACTACAGGAAGAGGAAACTACATACAAGTTCAACAGACTTCCTCTTAAGAATACAAAGTAGGTTTGATTAGAATATTGGGTGTAAAATCTGGAACATGGGACTTTCAGTTGGTGAGGAACGAAGATGGAGAGAGAGCAAGGAATGGTAGTGTGAAGACCCCAGACAGTTAATTTAAGACCTATAACTCCTGTAATAGACACTTTCTTCTGGTCTTCTAGTTTCTGTGAAGGTGTGTCCCCAGTATTTCACACCATCTTCCCCATGTTTTCTTGGTCTGTTCTTTGTCAGGAATAGGTATTGGAACTGAATATGATTTGGGCTTCTCCAAACCTCTCCTGCTGTGAACTCACACTGATCCCTTGGGCAACTGATCCTGAGTGGGTAGAAAGCTAAGCTCTGTTATAGTATGAATGTGAAATTTCGCCAGAGTGTCATCTGTTTGGAGTCTTGGTTTCCACTGGGTTGTTCTGTTTGGGAAGACGGTGGAACTGTTAGGAGGTGGAACTTTGCTGGTGGAAGTAGTCACTGGAGGTCGGCTTTGAAGTTACTCCCTGCTTTCTACATATGTGTCATGGCATGCATGCACCCGAATTCATATGCAAGGATTCACATGCAGAAAGACACATACACATCATACACCACACACGTGCACACAAGATTTGTATGTTACAAAAGAAGACATGTTGATGATTAAGGGAAAAGAGGAATAGGTCAAATCACAGTGTCCAGAGGAAAGCCACATAGCCGAGAATATTTCATCAGCACACATTGATCTTGAAGGATAACTGCCCCTTCAAATACAAACAAACCAACCAACAAACAAAATAAAACACGAAGTTAGGTGGATAGGTAAAGGGTGTGAGTTGGGGGAGTAGATATGATCAAAAGATAGTCTATGAAACTCTCAGAGAACTAATAAAATTACAAAAAAAGAAAAGAAGATTAAAATGCTCTTGGGCTGGTGAGATGGCCCAGGATAACTAGGCACTTGCTGCTAAATTCAATTCTTTTTTTAAAATTTATTTTATTGAAATATACATTTTTCTCTGCTCCCCTCCCTGCCTGTCTTCAACCCTCTCCCATGGTCCCCATGCTCCCAATTTACTCATGAGATCTTGTTTTTACTACTTCCCATGTAGATTAGATCCATGTATGTTTCTTTTAGGGTCCTCATTGTTGTCTAGATTCTCTGGGATTGTGATTTGTAGGCTGATTTTCTTTGCTTTAGGTTTAAAAACCACTTATGAGTGAGTACATCTGATAATTGTCTTTCTGGGTGTGGGTTACCTCACTCAATAAGATATTTCCTAGCCCTATTTGCCTGCAAATTTCAAGTTGTCATTATTTTTTCTGCTGTGTAGTACTCCATTTTGTAAATGTACCACATTTTCCTTATCCATTCTTTGGTCGAGGAGTATTTAGGTTGTTTCCAGGTTCTGGCTATGACAAACAATCCTGCTATGAACATAGTGGAGCACATGTTCTTGTGGCATGATGAGCATCCTTTGGATATATACCCAAAAGTGGTATTACTGGGTCTTGAAGAAGGTTGTTTCCTAATTTTCTGAGAAATCACTATACTGACATCCAAAGGTGCTGTACCAGATTGCACTTCCACTAGCAATGCAGGAGTGTTCCCTTTACCCCACAACCTCTCCAGAATAAGTTGTCATCAGTGTTTTTGATCTTGGCCATTCTTCCAGGTGTAAGATGGAATCTCAGAGTTGTTTTGATTTGCATTTCTCTAATGACTAAGGATATTGAATATTTCCTTACGTGTCTTTCAGCCATTTTAGATTCTTCTGTTGAGAGTTCTCTGTTTAGGTCTGTATCCCATTGATTTTACTGGATTATTTGTTCTTTTGATGACCAATTTGCTGAGTTCTTTGCACATTTTGGTGATCAA
This sequence comes from Chionomys nivalis, assembly GCF_950005125.1. Taxonomy (NCBI): domain Eukaryota; kingdom Metazoa; phylum Chordata; class Mammalia; order Rodentia; family Cricetidae; genus Chionomys; species Chionomys nivalis. Next base: position 52,157,507 of record NC_080096.1, read on the forward strand.
ACCTCTGTCTGATGTGGGGTTGGTGAAGATCTTTTCCATTCTGTAGGCTGTCGTTTTGTCTTGTTGACCATGTCCTTTGCTTTACAGAAGCTTTTCAGTTTCAGGAGGTTCCATTTATTAATTGTTTCTCTCAAGGTCTGTGCTACTGGGGTTATATTTAGGAAGTGGTCTCCTGTGACAATGCGTTCAAGTGCTAAGTTCAAGTCTTAGCATCCATGTGGTAGAAATAAGGAGAGAACAGTCTTCCAAAACCACACATCCTGTTACTCTAAAGACCACTGCAAAATGGAAACAAAAGAAGTGGGGAAACCCAGAAAGCTTAAGACATTACAGGTGTGAGTGAATTATGAAAAATGTATGAAAGACAAAACATGATGAAATATGGTAAAAATACCTTTAAGTGATTATCGTTTCATACAAAGGATTTTTGTAGTGTGTGTGTGTGTGTGTGTGTGCAAGCATGTGAGGGCCAGGAGTTTTCACTGTGTAACTTCCTCAATAACTTCCCACTTCATACCTGGAGCTCACTGACTTAGTTAGACTGCTAGCCAGTGAGTCTCAGGGGTACTCTTGTCTCTTCTGCTTTCTCAGAGGTTGAATTTCAGGTGCTGGTCACCATGCCTGGCTTTCTACATCGGTTCTGGGTATTCAAACTCAGGTCCTCATGAGTATGTGGCAAGCAAGTAGTGTCAAAATCATACCCATAGTTCCGTATTAACATTTATTTAATTTATATTTAGTGCACAGAACACTGCTAGGTTTTGGAAAATTTATTTTTGTAACAGATTTTGCAACTAAGACGCTGCCTCCAAGGCGAATCCCATCTCTCCTTGGTATATACTCTATTAGAAGAAGTTATTTATTAAGAGATCTTTAGAATATAGAAGCACAAGTCCTCACTTAGATTCTACTGGAGTGTGTCTAATCCCCTCTTTAATTGTATTTTCCATCACCATCTCATATGCTGACATTGTCTTTCTCCTCTTGTTAAAACTTTAAAACATAGTCGGTTTCCTATGCCAGGTAATGTTAGTGGTAGGCTACTGTTTTAGACTGGTCTCTTGCACAAGATCTTTTAGGTCAGGAGACATCTGGAGTCACTTTTGCAAGTGCTAAGGATCCAAGTACATTTAAAGGGCCAGTTTTCCTAAGAAATAGGAGATTTTAATGCAGCACAGCAGGGAATTTTCTTTTAATTAATCTTATAAATAAATTAACTTCAAGCTAGCCAATACAGAGGCTGGAGAGAAGTCTCAGTGAGATATCTTGTCTCAAAAGAAAAAGGCAGAGAATGAAAGATCAGTTACCTCTGTGTGTAACTTTCTGTGTGTTTTCACACACGCACGCACACATGCACACCTGCATGTGTTCTTAAATCACATATACAAAAAACATACATAAACACACACACATACGCGCGCGCTCGCGTGTGCACACCCCCCCCAAATGAAACATAAACAAAAGTAGGCTTGACAATACCTCATTTGTTCTATTTTTGATTTCTATAGTCTATAAAGCAAGACTTCTCTGCTGAGTTCATTACATAAAAGACTCTTAGGTTTTCTTTGCTGTTATTTAATCTTTTCCTTCTGACGTATATATGTGCCCACACATGTGTTTATATATGTGTATGTATACACACACATGTGTGTGTGCACGTGTGTGCATGTGCACCTGAAGGTCAGAGGTCAGTATCCCATGTTGTTCCTTAAGCAGCACTCACCTTAATTTTTTCTGATTTTATTTTTATATAAGTAGACACTACCAATTTCATTAAAAAGATTTCATACATTTCCACCCCTTCCTCTTTCCACTCCAACTCCTCCCATGTTTCCTGCTACCCCCTCTCAAATTTGTGGTGTTTTCTTATTACTTATGGTTACATATATATGAATAAGCCACCTATGAATGTGTCTAAGGATTGGATAATCTCTCAGAGGACTTTTCCCTGGAAAAGGCAGATTATTCCTCTCAGCAGCCATTCACTGCCTGCAGTTCTTCATCTAGGGGTGAGGCCTTGTGAAATTTCCCCAACTGTGTTGGCACCTCAGATGGTGTTTTCATTGTTCACGTTTGTTTAGGTTTCCACAATGTTCAGATTTCTTGGGTACAACTTCCCCACCCTATCAGGAAGACATTATCTCATGGCAGCTGCCTTCATGGTGTGACTCATCTTTGCGCCCTCTTCTGGGATACTCCCTGGGTCTCAGGTATAGGGGTTGTGGATGTAGCAGCTGGGGTTGGCTACCCCACAATCAGTTGTTTGCTGCATTTTGACTGATTGTGGTCTTCTGGAATAGGCCCCTTGTTTTCTGAGATGTGGTCTCACTGGTCTGGGATTTGGTGATTGAGGAAGGCTGAATGACCAGAGATTCCCAAGGGTCCTCCTGTCTCTGTCTCTCCAGTGCTGGGTAAACAGGCACATGCCACCAGGTTCTCATGATTGTTTGTCAAACACTTACTAACTGAGCCATCTCCTCACCCCAATGACTTCATCTCTTGATGCCTACTATTACACTCTTACAATGTCTGATCGAACTCCATTTATGCTATATATTTCTGGAGGTGTATTTATCACCTTTCTCCTGTACCACCCCTTTGAAGTCTCTGATGAAATGAAGAATGCATAACACATGTTCAATAATCAACATGTTCATGAATTCGGTAATGAAATACTTCATAATTGGTTTCTGTATTCCTGTTGGCTCTAGAGACAAGGAAGTAAACATATATTACTGCCCTCATGAAGCTCGTCTTTCTATAGAACTCTTAAGAAGTGAGCAGTCAGTCTGTATTTATACTTCTCATAGTACTCAGAGGAAGAAGGAATAAGAAGATTATTCTACATAGGGCTTAACCAATTTAATTAAATGGAGACTTTATTTCATCTTGTTACCCCCTAGACTATATATTTGTGTTAGTGGTTATCTTTCTGGCCTATGTGGAAGTATATGATTCTAATTTTCTCTGATATAAACAAATTCTGAAAATTCACAACATACAAAAGGCAAGAGCTGTACTGGCTTCTTAGGTTTACTGTAACAAATTACCAAAAATCGCAGAACTATAATCTCTAGGGTCTGAGAGTGAAAATGAAGGGTTGTCAAGGACATGCTTTCTTGACCAGCATACAGGTAAATCTACCTGTGATTTCCAGCTCAGGTAACTCCAGACTTTCCTTGGCTATTCCTTGGGTCCCTAAATCTACTTGTCCTTCTCGACATCCTATTTACATCATATTCCAAAATAATTATTAGAATTATCACTGTAATCTATATGTGATGCAAATCACAAATAAATATGTAAGATACCTATTTTAATTCCCAGTTTATAGTTTAGGAAACTGATTTCCAGAGAGTATAATTTTCATAGAGTAACATATTCTGTAAAACTCAGAGATAGTTCTGTTTCTGGATTTGTCTAATGTCAGAGTCTGTGCTCAAAATCATTTACTCATTTGCTGACATGTTTATACCCTTCCTCATAGCAAGTCTTTCACATTGGCACAGTTCAGTAGCAACTGAAATGTTTTCTCAGACTTGGACACTAAGAGATAAAATACACAGCCTTTTGCCCATTTTGAGTTCATCTTGCATTTTATTGGTTTCTTTCTTGGCAATTCATCTAAAAATGCCAATTTTTTCATGTATATTCATCTGCATCCAAATTTGCTTGCCATTCCAAGTTTCTGCAAATTTCTCCTTGAGCCATCCTTGAGAATCTAAAGGAAACATACATCTGAGTGGCCTTTGCTAATATCTGCAGACTCATCAGTGCTGTGTGGGTAAGTCTGAATGCTACATCCCTGGACGTGGTTTGGGAATGATTGAGCTTTTAAACACAGTATTTCTTTTGCAAAGGACGATTATAAGAAAGTTAAATAATCCATTACTAGCCAGTTTCATAATTTCGTTTTCTTCTGTACTCAGAACAACGTGGAATAAGTTTTTTCAACCGTTACTTCCCCTGTAGTTAACCTGCCTCATCTATTTAAATCTCCTTTGTAATAATCTTGTGAACAGACCATATGAAGACTCAAAGCAATACTTTGAGATCATTCACCAACATTTCCAGTTATCCAAATGCTTAGTAGAGTGGTCCATACATATTTTGGGTGGGTAAAGATAAACACGAATAGGCTGTTTTTCCATCTGTCAATTTGAGAATAAAAGTCTTTATTTTCCTTAGAACACCTCATCTCTCTGTTCTTTTTTGTTTGTTTGTTTTGGAATACTAAAATCCAAAATGTTAAAACCAAGGGGAGCAGAATGTGGGTGTGGCAGTTGGTTTGGGCTTGCCTTGTCTATCTTGTGTAATGTAGTTTATAGATTTATCTCTTCTTCATGCTAGTCTGCATTCTGTAACTGTGATCAGATACCTGAGATGCTCAACTTAAGTTGAGGGAAGGTTTATCTGGATTCAGTTTTGTAGGTCCCATTGCTTCTGCACTATCATGATAGGGCCACAGTACACTTCACCATGACTATGAAACAGAGAAAGAAAAAAAAAAGAGAGAGAGACCAAGGTTCTATGATTCTCTCCAAGGAACGCACAAAATAACTTTTCTTCATTCCATTTGAACTACTTCTTCAAGTGCCGAGGACCAAGCCTTTTACTATTTGTACTATTTGGGCCTTTGGGATGGACATATATAAACAATAACAATTTGAACAAACAAAAGCAAATATCTTGGTTTAAAATGATTAGTATGTATAACTCAAGAACAATAATGCAAATATCCAAATTTAAGAATAGACAAAGAAGGGTTGGGGAAAGAGCTCAGCTGGTAAAATGCTTGGGGATATGAGTTTCATTGCCAGAATCTGTGTACAAAAGGCTGAACATGGTGGTATGTTCTTGAAATCCCTGTCCTGAGGAGGTAGGTACAGTATCTTAGTCTACTTTCTATTGCTGTGAAGGAATGCCACGACCACAGCAATGCTTATAAAAATAAAAGAAAACATTTAATTGAGGCTGGCTTCCAGGTGCAGAGGCTTAGTCTGTTATTAGCATGGTGGGAAACATGGTGGCATGTAGGCAGACATGGTGCTGGAGGAGCTGAGAGTTCTACATCCAGATTGGCAGGCAGCAGGAAGAGAGAAAGCTGGGCCTGACTTGAGCATTTGAAAGCTGGAAACCCATCCCCAGTGACAGACCTATTCCAAGAAGGCCACACTTCGTAACCCCTGCCAAGTATCCCTAATCCCTAATGACCAAGTATTCAGATCTGTGAGCATATGGGGGCATTCATAATGAAACCACCATAGACAACATATTTCTGGTGAGGATATGAAGAAATGGAAACATCTGTAGACTAATGGTGACAATGTGAAATGAAATGGCAGCTTTATGAAACAGTTTGGTGTTTTCTCATATAGTACTTCCATGAACAAATGCTAATACTAACATTATCCACAATATCCCAAACCAACCAAACTGTTCATCAGTCAAAGAATGAATGAACACAATATGGCATACACACACAGTAGAGTATTGCTCAGACATAATGAAGTACTGGCTATGCTGATGTACCTTGGAGACATATGTTATATCATATGTCTCCACAACAGTCGGATGCAAACAACTATTATCTTACTCAATTTCATTCACCAACGATATCTCAAAGAGATAAATCTATAGAAGACACATTAGTAGTTCTGTGGAGTAGGAAGAAGGGGATGGGGAGTGGCTGTTGAATTAGTACTAGACTCCCTTCTGGGGTGAGAAAGTGACTGAGAATGAGATTATCATGGTGGGATACAAATTGTATTTACTAAATTCCATGTAATTTTTCACCTTACATTTACTCTATTGTGTATATTGTGGTTAGAGAATACAATGTTACCATTTATACAGAGACAGTAAAACATGACTGTGACAAACAGCAGTGAACTTATCTGTCACCTGGAAGCTCCTCATGTTGCCTTTTTGTGGCAAGAGTAACTAAAATCATTCATTTAGCAAAAACTCAGAGCACAATAAGATACTAGCAACTACTGTTGTGTTTATGTGCATCTCCAACCAGGTCTGTTTGCACGCCTGCCGCTTCGTGTCATCTGACCTACAGCTTCTTACCCCCTCACCATTTTATTCTCCGTCTCTACATATTTTGTTATTTCTTTTAGGTTTCATGAATTGTGTATGTTGAACTGGGGAACCTTCCCTCAATAAAAAAAAATATCCTGAAAGGGAACTCATTCAGATGAAAAGCCATTTAAGACAAAGAAGACAGGAACATGAGAAATGGATGAGAAAGCCAAGGACTCAATAACAGACCTATTAATTACAGAATAAGCAGTGAAAATAGATTTCTTTTTCCATCCTAACTTCATTGGGTCTTTAAATAAGAAAATTTGTTAAAATTGAGAACCTTTTGATTGGAGGAAGGATACATTATGTACTGGAAAACATCAAACATAGAAGGCTATTTGAGGTGATCTGTTTTTTTTTTCTGAAAATAATTAAACACTCTATTATATACTGAGCATTGAGATCGGTGTCACTAATAAGCCTTTCTTTTTTGTTCAGTATTTTTCTCTTCTGAATAATTTTATAATCTTCCTCACACACATTCACAAGTGAGAATTAAAGTGACAATGATTTAAGTGTTTACCTGGAGGAGGGGACACATCCCAATCTATTTACCTGTCCAAAGGAGACCAGGAAGCAGCCCCAGAGGACAGGCTTAGTGATGGCAAACATTTTAGCTTTCTGAGGTCCCTCTCATTTTATTGTTCTATATTTCTGTTTCATCCAGAACGACTATTAGAATAGCAACTGCTAAAAGCAAACAGATGTTCCCTATCTGATATCTCCAGTGTGATTATTAAAGGGATCTCCTAGTTCTTGGGCCCTTGTTGAGGTGAATTTAATAAGATTTGAAAGAGGTGCAGCATGAAAATTAGAGACATTATCATAGACATCAGAAACTTGTCTATGGGAGGAAGGGCCCACAGTGAACCTGGTTACATTTGGTATGTCATTCTTTTTCTACCTCTGGATTTGTGGGTTTAAAGTATGCTCCCTTGTGTTTGCTGAGAAGGTTTGATTCAAAAATTGTTTACTTAAAAAAAGAAATCTTAAATTTTCTTTATTATTTTATTGTCTTATTTTTGAGTGGGTACGCATGTGCTACCACACATGTGTGAAGGTCAGAGGACAGCTTTCAAGAGTTGGCTTTCCCTGTCCAGATCCTGGCATTGAACTTAGGTCATCAGGCTTGGTGGCAAGTCCTTTTACCTTCTGACTATTTCACTAGGCCCAAATAATCCATTTTATTATAATATAATGATGACATTGGTGATGATGACTGTGCCGATGCCACAGAACAGAGGTCAGAGGTCAGAGGTCAGAGGATAGCTTTGTTGAGTTGGTTCTATTCTTTCATCTTCTTCTGGGGTCCCAACATAGGTCACCACACTTCTGTGATGGTGCGGGAGAATTGTCTGCATTCTGTCAATCATGTTATAAATAAACGCTGATTGGCCAGGCAGGAAATATAGGTGGGAAAGACAGACAGGAAGTAGAAATGATGTAATGAGACCAGGAGAATTCTGGGAAGGAGGAAGTTGATTCCCCCCCACTCCTGCCCAGACCATTGAAGCAGCAGGATGTAATATGCCCCACTGAAAAAAGGTACTGAGCCACATGACTAACATAGATCAGAAAAATAGGTTAATCAAGATGTGAGAGTTAGCCAGAGCTAATAGGCTAGAACTAATAGGCCAATCAGTTTATAATTTATGGAGACCTATGTGTGATTTTCTTTGGGGCTAAACAGTTGTGGGGTATTGGGAAGTACAAAAACCCCCAACAAAACAAACAGGACCCTCCATGTTACACTGTAGCAATCACCTTTACTCACTGAGCCACTCAACTGCCCCCACTTCCTTCTAGACTCTTCCAGCTCTTGTGGTTAGTGTCATGGATGCTTGACTCATGATTTTTACTTAACATAGCTGCTGTGCATGGGCTGAAAAACAGTAGGTTTGGTTTTTTTTTTTTTTTGAAAGCAACCTCTAACACTGTGTCTTTTCTCAAAGTAGAAAAGCAGGTGAGAAGAGCCCCTCAAAAAATTCATGATGTTGGAAAACACTGGTCCATGATGTCTAATAGCTCAAGTCTCCTCTTTCTTTTGCCACCTGCTTCACAGCATTGGAACTAAAAGGCTGGTGCATGGCTGTAGGGGGCCCTTGTTCTCTGAGTTGGCTTCTGGCTAGTGCTTCTCCTGATGGCTTCTACTGTGCTGACCCTGGGTTTATGCAGTGTGGTAGCTACTGCATGTCATCCCCAAATTGCTCTACAGTAGTGACTAGATAAGACCACAGATACTTCAATTCCCAAACAAGGAGCATCTTGTTTCTTATGCTCTATCCGAGACACATGGCATTTAGGGTCTCAAGATTTGATATTTAATCTGACCAGAGAGCTTGGTAAATCCTCTATCATTTAACAACCTCTAACAATAAAAATAACTGCATTGAAATTTGAACATTTCATGCTGAGTCAAGCAGATTTTCCATTTTCCCCTCATGATAAAATTGAGGAAGGAGAGAAATATTAGGGACTTTAAAAATCTTTAACCTCCCTGTCACAAGGCAAAGATTCAAAGACAATGTCTCTCATCAGCTTTACAAAAAAGTCCTTTCACTTCTTTGTGACTCATGGCCTCACATTCAAAGTAGCCCTTAGATATTAATTAAAATTTCAGACTCGACAGATGATCTCAATGGTTTTTCCTTTGTAATTGTTTCATTTTCTAAGAAATGTTTAATTTGATACCATCAGCTAAGATTCTGAGCAGAGAAAATGATAATTAAGCAAACAATATTTGGAATTCATTTTCATAATCTCTTTTCTTGTTCAGTTATTTATTGGTCATGATAATTTGATTGGTGCATTACTGGTCAAAGATATAAGACTTGAAAGGCTCCCTTCTTGAGAGGCATGTGGCAGGGTTCTTTCCCATGGCCACACCCGAGGTAGTGGGAAGGATGGGCAGTTGTGGGAAGAGGTTGAAACATTTAAAGGAGGAGGTGCTTGTCGCCCACCCCCCATCTGCTCTCTGTGCACTAGAACTCAGTTCTCGAGCTTCAGGCAAGGCGCTGGAGGTTGAGAATACAGATGCAGAGACAGACCGACACACAGACCTTCAGTTACTGAAACCAAAAGCCCCAAGAATGTCCCCCTTTATTGTGTTCAGGGGTGGATTATATAGAGATAGCCACGCCCCAGCCAAACCCACCAGAAACCACTCTCCTGCCATCAGGAACTCCTGAACGTCTTCTTCTCAGAGCAGCTTGTAGGCACTCAGATCAGGGGAAAACAAGTTGTTTACAAGAAATTCAGGATCTGGGGTCTCACTGCTCCCAACAGGTGCTTATGTTTGTTGGATAATGAAATAGTTGGCTTCAGGATCTATCCTTCAGACCTCTAGATTTAGGGGAGTAAGACTGTGGAGGTACCAATTTCCTGATTTCAAGCAATCGTTGCTTACAATTCTGTCTTTAATAGAATAAATGAGGACACAAACCTAAATACCACCTTTCCTTTTCTTCTATGCTTTCATAGCTGAAAAGCATGTTACTCCATTGCTTGTTTTACGTTATTAAATACTTCAAGAAAATTAATTTATTCTTATGAAAAATACTGAATAAAAAAGTGAATTCCATTTTCTTATCTACATTATAACTATTACTTTGTTTTCGATGCAGTTTTACTGAGTAGTTCAGACGAACCTAGACTGTTCTGTGTAGCTAAACTGGCCTCAGAGTTCCTGAGGTTTCCCCCTGCTCAAGGCTCTCAAATGCTGGGATTGCAGGCATATGACTTGGTGAAGATTTTAACTGATGGCCAAGGTACAGAAAACTTGTCTAATATCCATTATTGATAAATTTATTACACTGATTTTTAATTGGGAAATGTTTTCCAGCTACTAGGCTAAATTTTCTCGTCTCTTTTTCTAGCTGAGTCTGACAGTACCACCAATTTGAATGAATTAGTATAGTTGAAACTGTTGTGTGGGGCATCTCAAAGGTTGATATGCCCTTCTGGGTCTTTACTTCTATTGTGATGAAAAGGCAATTTGAGCTCCTATAACTGTATTGGATCTTGAGGATCGCGGCTAGATACAGGAGGAGCAGAGCCAGTTTGGGAACATCCCTGGTTCCTCTGGAGCTGCCTCATAGCTCTTTCTCTTCGGAATTTTGATTGTGAATAGGAAATAAAATTCTGCATTGTTCAAACCAGCTTTAGTTTTTATTTCTTAGTTATGTGGAACCAAACCAATTTCACTTTTACCTTTGAGATGAGTCTTCTGATGACTTTCTGTTTCTCTACATCATTACATTGTTTTAAATCTATTTCATACTCACAGAGTTCCCACTGCACAGCAGACATACACCCACTGTTCAGCCAGACAGTCTCTACCTTCTGAAGCTTACTATTTAATGAAAGCACAAGAAATAATCTCTGTTTTCTATTTTTACTGCCTTTCCCTCTCTCCTGACCTCCCTGAATTGTGACCTCCATATATTCTTTAATTCATGCCTTCAGGTCAGAGTAAGAGGCCATATAACTTTATTGTTTCCTGGGATGACTTTCAAAAGTCATTGACAGTTGTGACTTTCAAAATAAGGAGTCTGCACCTTTGACTTCTTTCCACCATAAAATCCCAGACAAGTAGAATGCTAGTTTCAGCAGCCAACTGTCTTTAATTTGGGACTCTAGTCTTCTGTCCACCCAGGTGCCTGTGGCCCTGTGAGGTGTGTGTGCACACGCGCGTGTAATGTGTGTGTACCTGCAAATGCGCACACGTGTGCTTGTATGCAGACACTGTACTGAATACTAATTGTGTGCTCCTTTTGTGATTTACCGTGGGTTAGGATTGCTTCTGTCCTTACTAGATCTCTGCTAAAAATCCATATTTGTTCCTTAATTGCTTCTTTTTTTATGAGTCACAACCATTTTATGGCGTTCTTAATTAAGTATTCTCTAACTCACCAGTTGTCAGAATGATAGGCCAAGATCACTCTCTCAGAGTCCGGTGGGCAGGAGACGCTATGGAAGCTGTCCTTGTAATTGACTCTATTGGCCACGTGGTCTCCAGAGGCACAAAAGATAGCTCTGCCCAACCCATTGATTGGCTCCCTCCTTCTCTTTCACAGAGCCTGGAATTTTCCTACAATTCTTCATTCCTCGGTTGTTGTTCCTGTTTCTTTCATACACGGCCTTTAAATCTCAAGCCTCTCCCCTCCGCTTTACTATGCTGCAGCCCCTTTGTTCTGCAGGTGTTGCTTGTGATTGTAATGACCGTTCAGTGGCTACCATGGCAGCCAGTGTGATCATGGTGTGTCTAATGCATGATCTCCAAAACAACCCGTCCCTTCGTAAGGACTAGATCTCTGCATTCCATCCTTTACTGGCACAGAGTAATGTTTTCTGTTATTTGATCACTTGATTTTGGGTCCATGTCTTTGCTAATTTTTTTTTCTAATCTCATTAAGGACTCTTGTAGAGATTTCAGTATGACTCGGAGTAGAGTCCGAGAATATATCTTTCCTAAATAACAAATCACTGGATGTAAGTAAGATACAATATTCTGGCCATGAAAGGAACCTGAGAGAGAACAGATGAAGTTTGCTTTAAAGACAAAATAATTTATTGATTTTAGAAAGCTTAACCCACACTGAAACAGTCTGAAAGAACCCCTGGCACTGGCCATTAAATTCAAGAAATGATAGATCTTCGTTATTGGCACAGACATTAAGTGTCTTGATATGCAGAGCCACAGTCTGATAATGTTGCTAAATTTGGGTTCATCATGACAAGATATTGAGAAATCCATGAAATTTATGACACATGAGGGCAATGTGATATGTCACTTAATTGATGAAAAAATCCATCCTGTTTGAATGATGTTATGAAAACTGCTAGCAAAGAAAAAAAAAGAGTCCAGAGTTCAGAACAGAAGGGCGAAAGCTTCAGAAACAGTAAGAAGCTGCTGCAATACTTTCAAAATGTCATTGTCCTCCCCCAGAGTCGGGGGAGGTGTAAGTTCCTGCGTTCTGTGTAGGAAGCAGCTGCATTGGTACAGATAACTTGGCCATCCACAATGAAACCCCAGGGCTCCCTTGACTTAAGCAGCTCCCTGCTCATGCTATCCCAGGCCTTTCAGCCCTCCCAGGAGAGGATGAGCAGCAGAAAGAGCGGTGCAAACAGCTGAGGCAGTGTGTTCATCTAGTGAACCTAGGAGGTCTGCGGTTCGGAATGCTTGCTCTCTTACGTTCCACGATTGTTGCTTGGTGTTAGCACTGGGAATTTGGTCTGCGTTTCATGTTGTTTTCCCTCTTAGATACCCTTTCTCCCGTGCCTTTTTCTTCTTTAGACATTGAATCAGTTTTGATGGGATGCTAGTTACTAGGAACTGACTTTGCTGGGTGATGAGTATGCCTGGCTTCCTGTATTACCGTATTCTGTTACAACGCATTCACACTACCCTGGAAGCAGTTTGCTTCTTTTGAGCACGGTCAGATGGCAGCAGTCTTCCGAGCAAGGCTTTCTCTGTTTTGGAGTTTTTGTCCTTTTTATCATGCCGTCCAATGCATGGGAGTTCTGAGGCTCTTCCACATTGATCAACAGAGACAAAAATGATTTCCAGTCCGGGTGAATGCATGGATTGTTTCTTTATTTGGTGTTTTTCCCAGAATTCCGGCATTTCTTTGCTTGGAGGGTCTCTCCTGAAGACTCAGTGGGGCTCCGTTGTGGCTCTCTAAGGTTCTTTATCTATGCAGCTTCCTTAGCACTCTGTCCTGTGAACATTAGCTACCATGGGTTTCCCTGATAACAAGCCCCAGATTCCTCAGCTTTGGCAGAACATGGGGACAGCCTGGTGGCTGGCACCCCACTCCCTGAACTTGCAACCCGGAGAAATCTGCAGTCAATAAGGTTTAGTGCTGTGCCGTTCACCCTCTTTGTGACCTTGTTTGGGGACCAGCGGACTACTTGATGCCCAGTACATGAAAGCTCTTTTCTGCTCGTTTGAAACAGTTGTTTCAAATGTGTGTTTAAGTTGTTTCAAGTGTCTACTCTCTTAATCCCACAGTTTCATGTGGTCGTGCGAGTCAGTCCCCTGAGTAAAGTCTCTTTGCCCAACAGGAGCCTTGCCACAGTGTCCCAGGATCTGAGAGGGAACATCAAAGAGGTAGCTCATCCTGTGATAAACTCAGGCCCGATTATGCTGCACCCCCTCCCCCCAGTTTTCTCTCCTCACTCTGACATGGCCTGGAGCTGACCATTCACCCAGGGACTCACGCATCTATTCACTATCGACTAAGAAATATTTTTTTTTCCGCAATGGTTTTCATTAAACTTAATTATTGGAGTAAGGAACAAGATGGATGTGAGGGTTTCATCTTGGGAGCCTCAATTCCAGTGGAAAACAGCAAATGATCTACAGGATTAAATTTGTGATGGGTGCCATGAAGGAGAAGCCCAGGAAGGCCTATGCTAGGTTTCAGGGTGGGCTCTGTCTCACCGAATAATCAGAAAGATTTCTCTGTGGATGAGACATGCAAATTGGGACTAAGAAAAATTGGTAGTGGAGAAGCTTTTTGATAAAAAGCTATAATGTTCTGAAACTCTTTTCCATATTCAACATAAACTCTAATCATAAAAATCTCCTGCTAAGACCATTTATTATTAGGATTTTAATTGTAATGAGGTGCTTTGCCTGTTTTGTTTTGTGTCTTTGCCTGTCGTGTTTGGTTCTACCCAAGGCTATCCAGTTTCTGGTTTCTGGCCATCCTGGCAGTGTCAATCATGGGCTTCTTTTCTGGCATGGGCTTCAAGTTAGACCAATGATTGGTTGGCCATTGCCACATCTGAGCCACCATTGTCACAGCACATCTTAGAGGCCGGACAGGTTGTAGGACGAAGGTAGGATAGGTTGTAGGTTGAAGGTTTTGTGGCTGGGTGGGTGTTTCAGTCCTACCACTGGGAAAACCTTGCCTGGTTACAGAAGATAGCTGGTTCAGGCTCTGGAACCGCCATTATAAGGAATCCTCGCTAGGGTCACCCTCATAGCTTCTAGGAAATTTCAACTGTACTTGATTTCCACATTGCCTCCCAAATACCCCCAACTCTAGCCTTTCTCCCACTCCTGCCCTCTGTCCCACCCTCTCCCACCTAACCCCTCCTGCTTCCGTTTCCACCCTCCCAGTCTACCTGCAAAATCTATTTAATTTCTCCTTCCCGGTGAGAATCATGCATCCCCCCCACCACCACCCAGAGCCTTCCCCTGTAACTTAGCCTCGGTGGTGAGTCTGTGGTCTGTGAATTGAACATGGCCCACAGAATCAACTAAGCAGAGCTTGTAGGGGCTCTCAGAGCTTAAGGACCAAACATGGAGCCTGCATGAGTTTGATCTAGCTCCTCTGACTATACGTTGTATAGTGTATCTTATTACATCTTGTTATGCTGAATTTGGTTGATATCCCTGGGAGGCCTGCTCTTTCCTGAAGGAATCTGGGGAAGAGGGGAGGTAGGAGAAGGTACTGGAAGGAGTGGAGGGAGGGGAGGTTGAGGTCAGGATGTATTGTATGAGAGAAGAATACATTTAAAAAAGAAAAAAAAAAGATATCAATTGCAAAGAGATACATCAAAATGGAAAATGTATATATAATTTACTGACTCATGAGACATAGTAGAAATCGATGATCAAATACTAATAATAACTTATTTTGCATTGTGGTCTCTTTTTTTTTACTGTTTGAATTCTCAAGATTTTCTGACATGAAACTATACTGCTTTTATTGTTAGACAAACAATAAAAACAAGAAAGAAAAAGCAATAGATTAAAAAAAAGAAGTATAACTTTGACACAGTTTTTGATTAGGTGAATCAAGTGCCACATCCTGTGGCAAGACACCAATGCTGCAGGCATCCAGCAGGTCCTTCTACTGAGAAGATAGATGGCAAGTTAGCAAGAGACTTGGCTTCTGTAAAATGTGAAGCCTGCCGTTAAGACAGGTCTGGAAGGTCACAGGCAGATACAGGAAGTAATCTGATCCTGAGCTTGCTTGTGGATGCTCACGAATATAGTTGTATTGATGTGAAAATGATAGCAACTCCAGTCCTGGAAGAATTGTGTGGCAATGTCAAAGGGAAAGCAGATGGGAACATCTTTGGAATTGGATTGTTTTCGATGTTTTAAAATTATTGTTCTGCAGAGTCTCATAGTTATTTTCAGGTACTTATTTAACATATTTTGAGCATTTTCCCCCATATCTCACGTGCTTTTTTTTTTTTTTTTTTTTTTTTTTTTGTCAAATTGAGTACCTGGAGAGAGGAAAACTTAGTTGAGAAAATCCCTCTAAATTGACCCAAATTGGCCTGGAGGTAAGTGTATGGGGACATTTTCTTGATTAAGAATTGATGTGGGAGGATCTAGCTCACTCAGGGTAGCGCCATAGTGCCAGCCCTAGGCAGGTGGTCCTGAGTTACACACAAAAAAGCAAGCAATCCGTAAAGAGCAAGCCAGGAGACAGCGTCTCTTCTGATGACCCATCCCTCCATTTCTGGAGCTTATTCAGAAAGGAATTGTGCATGGATGTCTTAAGGTTCTTTTCTTGCTCTTTTCTCTATCGGTTTCAGTGTGTCAGGTCTACCATGAAGGTGTTTTATTTATTTATAGCTGATTTTTATGCAGTAGGGATCTGGTTTCATTCTTCTACATGGGACACAGTTTCTCCAGCACTATTTATTGAAGACTCTCTCTTTTTTTTTCCAGTGTATGTTTTTGGAATCTTTGTCAAAATCAAATGTAACTGAGTGCATTTTTTCCCTGAGTCTTCTGTTCCATGGTTCTATGTATCTATTTTTTTTCTTTTTGCCAGTAACATGCTGTTTTATTACTACAGCTCTGTAGTACAACTCAAAATAAGATATAATGATAACTGTTATTGGCCTTTTTGCTCAGGATTGCTTTGGCTATCTGGAGTTTTTTGAACTTCCACATGAATTTCAAGATTTTTTTTTTTTGTGTGTGTGAAAAATGGCATTGGGAATTTTTATGGGGATTTTGAATCTGGAGATTACTTTTGTAGTTTGGCTGTTAATCTGTAATTAATTCTTCCAATCCATCACGTATGATCCTCTTTCAAAATAAAATTTTCAGTAAGAAACATGACTTTCAAAGCTTAGAGTTCTTAACCTATACATATTTCTTTAGAGTTCTTCATGCAGATCTCCATGTGGGTCCAAAGAACGGAATATGGAACCAATGTGAAGTTTGAACTATTTGTTTATTGTTTGTGAAGGAAGTGATACATGGCTTGGGTAGTTTTAACTTACATTTTTGGTAAACTTTATAAAAGCATAAGTGGTTTACCAAAACATATATATCTAATGCACATAATTCAATGAATATTGTCATTCATGTACATCCATAAAATCTCCAGTGTTTGCTCATTTCATGAATGAAGCTTCAGAACCCCATGTTCCTCGCCCTTGGAGATTCCCTTCTGTACTCTGCACCTATGAGTCTAAGCATTTTAGAGAGCCCGTGAGTGGAACTGTGCAGCCTTTGTCCTTCTGTAATCCGCTCACCATTCACATTTGTGCATCCTTGGAACCCACTATTTGTGCTTCATGGAAAGAGTGACTAAGAGTATTCAGCTTGGGAAGGGTTTTGTGACTTCACAGTGAAGGTACAAACATTCAGTGGCTGTCAGTTGAAGTACACGTGAATATTGGTAGATATTGGTAATGAAAATAGAGTCAAGAACTACAGCTTACTGCTCATTAGGCTAACGAAATGGTTAGAAGATTGTCCGTCATTACCCCAAATCTTATCACTTTTCACAAAATTATGAAAACCATTACTTGATATAAAGAATCTATTTGGCAAATACTATTCATTTTAAAAGGAAAACCCATAGAATTTGAAAATCGAGATAGATTTCATGCAATTTGACTTCACAATTTTTAATAAAACCCCAATGTCAGTTAGTACACTTACAATGTGTATCCATCACCCCATTCATTTTTAAGCATTTTTATCATCCTCAAAGGAAATCACATAAACATTCAAACAATCACTTTATTGTGTCTTTCCCCTAAACAATTGCTAGCCACCAACATAATATCTTTCAGTCTTTATGGATCTAGCCAATTTTTGTATTCTCTATATAAATACAAATAGCATGTGGCTCTTTTATTTTGACCGTTTTCACTTAGCAAAAATGGAAGACTTCAAACTAAAAAGTACTAGAAGACAACATGGTGAAACTATCAGCCATTGGTCTAGGGATAAATTATTTGGATGTTAACCCAAAGGCATGGAGGGGACACAATAGACTAATGGGATCGTATCAAATTTGAGACTTCTCACAGCAAAGGAAACAACAGAATGAATAAAACCTACAGAATGGTTGAAAATATTATATACCAAATATATGACAAGGGGTTAATATTGAAAATTCATCGGAAACTCAAACAACTAAGTAGCAAGTAAACAAACTATTCCATTAAAATGGGCAAATGACCTGTATCGTTGTTTCTCAACAGAAGACATTCATGGCCAACAGGTATATGATAAAATGGTCATGATCACTAATCATTAGGAAAATATAAATTAGAGATACAATGAGACACTATCTCCTACTGTTAGGAGGATGACAGACAGTCTTGGTAAAGAGGTGGGGGAAGGGAAACCTTGCATACTGTTGTTGGAAATACAAATTAATACGACAATGACTGAAAACAGTATGGAAATTTCTGAAAAAGTTAAGCAGAACTATAAAAATTTACCACTGCTCAGCAAAGACCTAGCAATCTCCCTCCTCGACTTGAAGTCAAAATGTCAAAGAATTATTCACACTCGCGTATTTATTATCTTAATAGCTGAAGCTGGAGATGTAATCAACTGTCCGTCAGGCACTGAATGAACGCAAAACAGCAATGCACTCAAAGGATTACTCTTCAGCCTAAAGGAAAAAGTCCTGTTGTTTGGCATGGCAGTGGTAAGTTTGGAGGAGACTAGATTAAGTCCAACAAACAAGGCAAAAAAGCAGATACCAGATAGCCTCATTCATTTGTAGAATCTAAGCAAGTTGACTTCGCAATGGAGACCAACTATATGATTTGTATGATGAAGTCACTTCTCTCATATTATTAAGCATCCTAGCAGAATGCCAGCAGAATATTGGCCAAGCATAGGTTTCTTCTAATTATGAGGACTTGCACAGTTACACCAATCACAGAGACATGGAGTTCTTTCCTGCTTGGGATCTCCTCATCCACTGCTAGCCACAAGTGGGGAAATCTTTAAGATGCTCCAAAGTCATATGGCTGATGATTGCTACATGAGGGACCCTGCATGGTCTCTGTCTTATAGGCTGGCAGTTTTGTAGTGATGAGCTTTAATCTTTTTACTTTATTTAATAATTTATTGAATTTTACTTATTTTGTGTATGTGTCATAGTGTGTGTGTTTGTGTATGTGTGTATCAGAAGACAACTTGCAGGAGCTGGTTCCTCTTTCTACCATGAGAGTTCCAGTATCAAGCTTAGATGGTCAGATTTGGTAGCATGAGCTTTTACACACTGATTCATCTTGCTGGTCCAATTTTTTTTTTGTTGAAAAATAAATAATAACTTGAATAAATGCTGCCAAGGAGTTATGTGCTGCTCTGATACTTTATAACAAGGAGACTCACAATATTTCAGTGGCTGAGCATGTCAATAAAGGCACTCAGTCTTATAAAATTGAATGTAGTCTGATTTCAAAGCTACATGGAGAACCGTGTTATGTCTCAGCATTCTTCCTGTATCTGTCTGTTTATGTTAGGATTTAAAGATTTGAGACACCAGCTTTCGCCCCCCCATTTACATCTAAATAAGAACCAACTGGTAGAAGTCAATTTTTAAAAAATTTGTTGATGTCCTAAAATGACCTTTTATGCCACCATTTTTTCTAGCCATCTTACCTTGAGCACACTGATGTTGGTATTAATGGTTTTTTAGTCACGTTGAACTTATAACATAAAGCATGCCAGCTCAGAAAGGAATGTGCTGCCCATGTGGCAGCAGCAGAGGAAGTGAAGGGAGAGGAACACTACTGAAGAATGGCGAGGATCCAGGTGACTGTGTAAATGGAAGTTAGGCAAACCAAGGACGGATGAAGAGGGGAATAAAGGATGGATATGGAAGGAGATGGATGAGCTGGTTTTGGTGAAGGAGATGGTCTAAGATAAGGCGGCACTTCATTTTCTTAGCAAAGAAGGACAATGCAGACTCTCATTTTCCATTTCAATCTATTTATTTCACCACCAGTGGTCTGTATACAAATTGTGGATCATAGCATAAGTAGAGTACCGCAGTCCACTGCACGCTGGGATGTCTTAGACAGATGGGTGAAAAGTGAGCACGTTGACATTTCAAACAAGCTTTCTCTTTGTTGAGATGGAGACTTGAATTTCTCTGTAGTCGATCCTGGTTTCCAACCTGACTGGATTTAGAAGTAGCTGAACTGTTAATAAAACACATCTGAGTGTGATTAATGACTCTGAATGTGGGCTGCACCGCATTCGGGGGCATCGATGGACTGGGAAGGGAAGAAGAAGAATGCTGAGCAAACACTCTGCTTTCCAGCTTCATAATACAAGCTGTTCTGGGATTCTTCATCCTTCCCTGTCTCATGGACTTAAGCATCTGATACTGTGACCTCAGAGATGTCCTTTCCCCGAAAATTACTCACTGGTGTGTTTTGTTGTAGCAGTGAATGTCTGACTGAAACAGGGAGGTGCTGCTCACTCCTCATGCTGCTATGTTTGTGCATCTTTGAATGTACTGAAGTATTCTTTCTGATCTGTGAATCTTAGTAATTATTCTGAAAATATAAACAGCTACTTTTATTGAGTCAGCATTCTATCTTAGAGATGTCACTGGATGTTGTCATCTCTGTGATGTTAGCAAAAGAAATTTAAAACATTTATTTTTTTTCTATGTATAAATTCTATATTTAGAATGCCTTGTGTCTATAAACAGTTTTTTTTTGTATCTTTTATACAGACAATTCCATTTCCTTATTGGAATTCACCAGCAAAAAAGAGAAACTCTTTTTTTTCTCAAAGATCTATTATATACCTACTGAAGAAGGAGCCCCACCGCATAAAAAACAAAATAAAGCAAACCAAAAAAAAAAAAAAAACTGTCTTGAGTTCTACATAATTCTTATTTGAAGGCTGGCTTAGCTTGCTAGGGCTTCTATAAAACTAACAGTAGATAGTAGACTTAATCATCAGTAGTTGGTATTTCACATCCTGAAGACTGGCACTAGAGGATCAAGATGGCGGCAGTTTTGTACGAGGTCTGTGGAGTCACTAGCTTGTAAGCAGTGTCTTCTCTCTCTTTTTCTGTCCTCAAACACCCTTTCCTCCATAAATGTCTGTCTCCAGAATTCTTCTTTCCTTAGGATACTGACCTTGTTGGATTGAAGTCCTCCTTAATGACTTTATGTATTTATTTGCCTTAGTTACGTTCTGAACCTAATGACTCCATATCCAGAGCCACTTATATTCTGAGGTGTTTGGAGTTAAGACTTCTACCTGGACATTTTTGGGCGGGTACAGTTCAGCCTATAATGATGTTATACACATGGAAACTTGGAGGTTTGTTTGTTTGTTTGTTTGTTTTTTGATTTTTCGAGACAGGGTTTCTCTGTAGCTTTTTTTTTTTTTTTTTCGGTTCCTGTTCTGGAACTAGTTCTTGTAGACCAGGCTGGCCTTGAACTCACAGAGATCCGCCTGCCTCTGCCTCCTGAGTGCTGCCGCCCGGCTTTGAAGGTTTTTTTTTTTAAAAAAGCATTTGGGCTTTATTATTTTGAAATTATTCTGTTAAAACTAAGGCCAGGGTTTAACGTACAGCAAGTGATGCAGTTCTAGAAGATTCTGACACAGATGAAAGGAGAATCTAGAAGCCAGGCCAAGGGACATAGCAAAGGGAACTCTTCCATGTGGTAGTGGAAATATGGAGAACCTAGAGTGGTGGAATGAGGCAGAATCTGCACTTTGGGGACAGGAAGTCATGCCCGGTGATACATCAGGAGATGCTGGAAGTGAAAAGGACCCATTGAGTAGCGCATGCAGTGTCAGGAGTGAATTAATAAAACGGTGGTTCCTTCTTGTATGTCTAAAATTGCAGTATTTTCATTAAAAATGATTAATCAGAATATCAGGAGCCTTAGATAATCAAGGGAGGGTGTTTTCCTTGAATGACAGAGAAGAGGCCACTATAGTTTCTCCAACCTCTCTGCTCCAGGTCTCTGTGGCTGGAGAACCGAAGCAAAGTGTTTCTGTGGACAGCAGCGTGGTTACTGATGCAAAGCTAGAACACACAGAACAAAATGTCCCTGAGAGCCATGAAGGAAGGACCTCCTGTTATCAAATAAGCAAGTACAATTTTTATTTTATTGTCATTAGAGGGAAGGTTTTGCATAGTGTTCCCAGGAGCCATAGTCATGAGATCAGATGGGCCGGAGCTCTATTAGTTTTTTGCTACTCAGAAGCTTTGTAACTAAATACCTGAAAGAGCTGAACAGCTGAGCAAGTCACCTCATAGCTTTTGAATCTTTAACAACCAACACAAAGGCAACAAGTAAGGTCAAACTGAGGTTGACAACAATGTTCCCATTCATCTTTCTTGTTTCTTTTGGTTCAGGCACGCCCATTGTCCCATAAGTCATCAGCTATCATTCATTTTCTCTATTTAGGATAGTTCCTCACCCTTCTGGCTTCTCTCCTGTCCTGAACACCTTTACAGAACATGGACCTTGAACTTTACAGGATTGATTTTCTCCTGGGTTTTCCTGACATATCTTCACCACCATACTGTAACACAGATCAACCACCATGTGGATAGTCATGGCTGTCAGACGTCATAACCTTTCAGAAGACAGGAAGAGCAGGAAATACATGTATATACATTAAAAACACATATGCACAACTATTTGATGATTATTTACATATTTATCAGGACACACACACACACACACACACACACACACATTTCTACTGAGACTGAAAACCCAGATTGATATTTCCAGGTTCTTTGTGAACTTCTTTTACAACAGTGAGAATTGGTTCCCCTCACTTTTCATACGTAAACTTACTGCATCCCCCCTTTTTTTATCCCATCTCCCAGGCATGCCACCTCTTTTCCTTCTGCCTCTTCCATGCTCTGTCCTCACCACCTCTGCACATGCAAACAGCCTCATTGTTAGTGGTAAGCAAAGTTGGCCTGAGAATGGAGTAGAAGAAAATAAAATGGAAAGGCTTGAGAATTTTCTGTGCATTAGTTTAGATAGGTTAGTTTGCATTAACTCTTCTGGTAAGCATCATAACACAATAGCTGGTGGGACTCAGCACACAGTTTTTCATTTATTTATGTATTTGTGTTTGCCCTATTCTATCATGAGTTCCTGAGAAGACAGGTGCTATCTGAATCACCTCTGTAGCTCCAGTGGCTACCATAGAGTTAAAACCATGAAGGGTGCTGGTCATCGCTTTCAGTGCCAGTAACACACACACACACAGACACACACACACATGCTCACGCACACACACACACACCTGTGTTTCACCAATATCAACCACAAAAATCATGGCTTTATATTCACACTTCTTTGCGAGAACAAGTCTCTGCCTGTGAGCAGCCAGAAGACAGAGGTGTTTGTCCACCTTGCTCACCAGTGTATCTTTCAAACCAGTCTTAATAAGGAATGGAAACTCCACTACACTTCAGCTCAGTACTAAGCCGTGTACTGGGAACAGCAGATGTAATCAGAGTCAGTGGTTGAACTTTATATATCTGTAAGGGTTCCTGACTCACATCTAGTTTCTTAGTTTGCCCTTTCCCATGTATTAAGATGCTCTATATGTCTCTCTGTTATTCATTTTATTCTCCTTCTCATGGATTAGTGGAAAGCTTTCTTTACTTATGTACCTGGAAACTGAATGAGACTGTTACTGAGCGTGGTGTCCCTGAGACCAGTTGGAGTTCTTGGGTTCTTGGATATTTAATCAAGGAATTGAGAAGGAATTCACAGTTGATAATAAAAAGCTTCATCCAAAAGAAAAAGAAAAAACAGAAAGAAACACTGCTCCAGCAAGATTGCTCACACGCCAACAGTTCCTTTTTATGAGTCTATGTGCAGCAAAGAACTCTAGGGGCAGGGATTGGGTAAATTCTTATTCTGATTGACATATGGACTCTTAAATAATGATTTATATGTATTTGAGCCATACTTCCCTTCATTTTAAGTACATGCATGCCCTGCTGTGCATACACATAAAACGGTTAGTAGGGCTTTTTCCTTGATAGGTCATTCCACAGACACAGGGCCTTGTGGCTATCACTAGTTTTAAGTTGGAGTTGCTTATCTTTTCATACAAGGGAGTGTCTGACCATGGAGATGAGGTGCTTGTGATTGCTCTACTGGAAGGGATGGCCAAGGGGAGGTGCTTGCTCTGTGCTCTGGCCTCTCCCCATGCTTTCCTGCCTCAAGTATTTTCTTTAGGAAGTGTTCTCTAGGATTTACAACATCGGGCCACATATATAAAAGGAGGAAGGGGTCTAGAGTGGTGAACCTGGAACTAGACTCGAAAAGACGCAATGAGAAGTAAGCATGGATGAGCAAAGTGTACGTTCTTCTGGGGTCTGGGATAAAAATTAACCAGTGTCATGTGTCTCTCACAACATCTTCCCTTCACATAGTTAAGCTCTCCAGTCAGACAAATGGATCAGTTCATTTGAGCCCCCCCCCCCCCTTTTTTTTTTGGTATCTTAAACTATACGGTAAGTGGAAGTGATCAGGGCTAACAGCAGACATGGAAAGGATCACTCCAAATAAAATATTAACTAACGGAGCTCTGCTGTGTAAGTGGCTTGATGCACGGTAAATTGCATTTGCAGTTGGCCAAATGGAAAGTGATATATGTCGGGCACAAGAATAATAAATACAGAGAGAGATCAATTGAACTGAACTAAAGTGGTAGGGCTTTGAAAGACGACTTAGAGTTATATCTTCCAAACATGGCTGAAAAAAAAGGACTCAATTAAAAAGTAAATTGGAAAACTATAAAGTGGCTGACACGAATACAAGGTTAGGTTTATGGAAGTTATAAATGCTAAACAGGTTCCCTCTCCGATTCCAATATCTGCCCACTCCCTGCCTCTCTTTGCGTTTTCCATTTCTTTTTATGAGTATTATTACTCAACAGGAGAACAATCAGTTATATCAAAGCCATTCGTTGTGAAGCTTGTGTCAATAACTTTTATTGAAATGGGATGAAAACAGAGGAGTTTGTGTCCACAAGCATGAATAAATAGGACCGAAAAGCCAATTATTATGCTATCACAGTACCAGCAGAAGCCTTTGAATTAAAAGAGAAGAAAAGAAAAAGAATCTCTCCCCATGGAGAGAAGAGAATTTGCCTCATTTCAATATCTGCCACAGTTATGAAAGGGACAGAGGGCTCCATGGCTTTGAACAGTCTTTGAGAAGAGAGCTTTGGGTTAGGCCTGAGGTGGGTGGTTCAATAAGGGCTTTGGGATGGAGGATAAAGGGAGGGGCTCCAACTAAGGAGATCATAAGCAACCCTTTAGGGGATTTTTATTTTAAATATAGATTTTTGTGTCCTTGTGGAATATGAACCTCCTGGGGTCTGGCAGGGAGTCAGATAACAAATTGTCATTCTGATTTCAGGGTTTAGAAAGTACAGACACGTTATAGTCTCGTGCCATGGTGTTTTCTAATCAGAAAGATGTTGAAATTGAGGGAAGGAATGCTGTGGGAAAAGAATCTCTCATTTCTCCCTCAGCCTCGCCTTTCCCTTCATGGTTACATGGACGCCATGTCAGTAGAAAGTAAACTCTTCTAGATGTCCCAGGCAACCAGGGCATGCATGAGTCAGCAGTTGAGATTTGCTGGTAGCGAGCATATGTGAACATATTCTGTCTATTTAGTGATTTTTTAAAAAGTCAACCATCTAAAAGCTGTATGTCTATTTTTCATGGAAACATTAGTAGTAAAATGGACTAGGGAGCAGAAGGAACGTGGGAAACTGGTAAAGAGTCAACTTCACTTACAGACTGAATAAATTCTGACCATCTAATATTCAACGCGGTGATTAAAGTTGACAACAATGTATATTTGAGGTTAGTGAATAGAACAGATTTTACAAGTTCTCAGCATGCGTACAGTGATAACCAGGTGAGGTGGGGGAATCTTCCGATAAGCTTGAGAATGGCAATTATTTCACAATGTATATACATAAAATCACTATGTGTACCTTAGGAGCACTTGTCTTTCCATATCTGATAACCCTGTATTGGTGGATTCCATAAAGTATAGATAGAACGTATCAGGGGGGGAAAAAACATGCATCTATGCTGAACATGGAGGCTGTTAGGGCCATTTCTCCCTAAACAACCCAACAAAGCAACTCTCCCCAGCCTTTTCCATTATTTTAAGTATTATAAGCAGTCTCGGGATGATTTGATGTATATTGGGTCCTATAAACTCTTGCAATTTTGTGTGAGAGACTTGATCATCCAGACGGGATTCCTGGAAACAATCCCCTGGAGGAATCAAGAGGAAGCTGCTTCTACCGCTTTTGTCAGCCATGCCTGCTTCAGCCGAAACAGAAATGAAGGAGAATGAGAAGGCTCATAAAATTGCATTTCAGCAGCTTCCATTGACAAATACTTGGTATGTGCTGCCACATTGTCGGAGCTCGCCTAGTTCTTTCATTTACATTTCCTGCCTGGCTCCTCTAGGCTTTTAAAATTGCCACCCCTAATTCAAAAGTAGCAATCATAGTTGCTTGCCTGACTTTGAAGATCCCTCTCCGTGAGTTTTTTTCCTCCAGCCCCCCAGCCCTTCAGTAATGAGCTGTTTGATACCAACGGGTGCTTGAAGGCAGTACGGATTCAGATTCGACAGTCATTATCAAATGTGTTCTATGCGCCAGCCATTGCATCTCCTCTAAATCTCCAGCTAAATCTTACCTGGTGTGCATATGGCTTGATGTTAACTCTTAACTTGCTGACAGCTTCTGTCAGCCCTTTCAAGTCCCCCATCCATGCTAATTCTCATAATAAAAATTTGTGACCAGATTGCCTGAGCTAAATCATCTTCACCTCCTGAATTTAACCCAGGAGGATGCAGCAAGATGCCTTTTCCTATAGATACCATAAAACTCCCACCTTAAGGCACTCCGTTAGCAAGGCTGGGGTGGCAAAGACCTCTGAGAGCCATAGTCACTGCTGATAAAAGTAAGATGCTTATAAGGGCAGGGAAGGTTCAGCTGCAGGCAGTCTGTGGATGGCTTTGGGAATTAGGCAGCGCTGCCTGTGAAGATAGTGGTCACACCAAGCTTGTACTCTAGGCACGGAGATGGTACTCAACCTGAGGTGATAGGAGATGCTGCCCTGGGCACCTATCCCCTGTGCTTTCTCGTGTCTGCTTTTCTTCTTTGGTCTAAAATCCTATACTTTAAAAATAACAATCTCCTTCCCCACAAAAATTCCATGATCCTACATCAATACTATGCTACACATTGGAATAAGGACTTGTCTTAAAAGGACAGGATGATGGAGAAGGAGATGTGATGAGCGGATGGTGAGAAGCATAGGGGACGCAAGTGAAGTGATAATTAAGAACTAAACATGTACATGCAAAGATTGCCAAAGGAAGCATAGCAGCCAGAAAGGTAGTTTAAAAAATGTAAACCAAAATTAACCATGTCAAATCTATTAAAAATACATATAGATATATTGTTCTATTAATGCAAGGAACATATACAATTTTGTATTTTTTTTTGAGTAGCCATATTCCCAAAGAACAGATGTTAGGAAATATTTAATCTTGCATTTTATAATTCCAACAAAGTCAATGCAAAATTACTAGTGAAATAATTATTTTTTATATATTTTCATGTAAAAAATGTATAAAATTGGCATGGACCATTCTAGACTTGGAGCCTATCTCACTCTGGACTCAACACCGTATTTAAGTGACTTGCTCGAGGCTAGAGGGATGACTCAGGGTTAAGAGTACTTGCGTCTCGTCAGAGGACCCAAGTTAAGTTCTTAGTCCCCACATGGAAGTGCACAGCCATTTGTAACTTCTGTCAAGGGAACTAATATCTTCTTTTGACCTCTACAGGCACCAGGTGAAGCCATGGCACACATATATAGATGCAGGCAAAGTACTTACACAGATCAAATAAAAATAAATGAATCCCAAGGAAAGTGAAGGATGTGCTAAACATCTGGGGTGAGTGGCCACTGTGGTTGAACTCTTTAGCGGTGGCTGACTTGTGGCATGGGGTCAGGACTTGTCGAATCCTGAGTAATCACTATGTGTAAGATGTTCTGTAGGAAGAGGATGCATAGCCTTGAGTGAGTTTGTCCTCCTCAGTTGTGGACAATAGTTGTGTGTGTGTGTGTGTGTGTGTGTGTGTGTGCCATTCATACTAGAAAGGGGCTTATATGATACATTACCCACTCTTCACCCATGCATATCATTTCTCCGGATGCTCATTATTTTGTAGGCTCCCTTCAAAGATTTATGTAGACCTGCCCAGTCCTAGGCTCTTTCACATTTGCCTCATGGTGTCTTCTTATTCATCAGCATTTACTGAAATATGACAGGCACTCAAAGTGGAATCAAATCTGGCTGTCAGTGGTATATAGGCAAGCATTTTTTTTTAATAGTAACACATTATTGTATGGTAAACCTTAACGTAGTTACCACATACAGGAGGCTTCACAGGTGTTACGGCTTTAGAAGATATTAAAGTGGGCATTTAAGTGGACACTTTAATTGAATTCTGGGAAAAGTAAACAGTTGTTTGTGGCCGTCCTGCAGATAGACCCGATGCTGCACCTCGGTTAGGTACCGTTCTCTTGTGTGATGTCCTTCTTCCCTTGACTTAAAGCTCTGACACACTGACAGCTCCATTTATATCTTCAGCTTAAACCTCTCTTGGAGTTTAGGCTTTTATAGCTGACTGACTGCTTGACAGCTCCTCTCAGATGCCTCACAGTTTCTTTCAATTTACTTGGTTCAAAACTGAACTTTTCATCTCTCTTACTTTAAAGCCGCTTGTCTGCTCGTAGTCACTTTGGTAATACCTGTACTGCACCATCCAGAACCCTTCCTTCCTGCATGTCCGCGTTCCCTAAAGAGACCATATCCCCCTTTTCTTCCAGTGCTGGAGGTTGACCACAGGACCTACGAGTCCCCTTTGAGTCTGTATTAGCCAACATATTGCTCAAGTCTGTCTTTGCACCATCTCCATCACCAGTACTTTAGGTTCAGCCACAAGCCTGTCCCTCCTGCTCTGACTTGGTACACTTGTCAGTACTCAGCTTCCTCCCCACTCTTCAGTCTGCCATTTGCCTAGCATCTGCTTTGGTTTGGGGGCTTGGGTAAGGTTTCAAGCGCTGAAGAGACAACACCCAACTATGGCCTGCTAAAAGGTGATGGGATATTTACATGACAGATCTTCATGGGAAATCCTTAGGTCATGAAGTAGCTACCCTGCTTGTTCACAAGAGTGAATTGTTAGCGAAAGCATGGCCTCTCAGTTGCTTCCTGTTTTCCTGTTGACTGCATCTTTCTCCTGCATATGCCCCTCCTACTCACCAGAAGAATGCTTCCCAGATTACCAGAGAAAGCCAAGTGGGTGCAGCTGTTGGGTCCTAAATGTTCTCTCTTCACAAGTGTATGCTAAAATAAACTTCTCTTTATTTGAAGGTAGACTGCCATAAGTAATTTGTTACACTAACAAAAATAGACAAATGTAACAACCAACTATTTTTTTTATTGTTTTTATTGAGCTATTCATTCTTCTATATTCCTCTTTCTTCTTCCACTCTTCCCTTCTACCCTCTCCCATAACCCCCACATTTCCAATTTACTTAGGAGATCATGTCTTTTTCACCTTCCTATGTAGATCCATGTATGTCTCTCTTAGGGTCCTCTTTGCTGTCTAGGTTCTCTGGTGTTGTAGACTGTAGGCTGGTTTTTCTTTGCTTTATGTCTAAAAGCCACCCATGAGTGAGTACATGTTATATTTATCTTTCTCGGTCTAGGTTACCTCACTCATTATGGTTTTTTTTTCCTAGATCCATCCATTTGCCTGCAGATTTCAAGATGTCATTATTTTTTTACTGCTGTGTAATACTCCATTGTGCAAAATTTCCTTATCCATTCTTCAATCAAGGGGCATTTAGGTTGTTTCCAGGTTCTGACTACGACAATGCTGCTATGAACATGCCCTTGTGGTACAACTGAGCGTTTTTTGAGTATATACTCAAAAGTGGTATTGTAGGCTCTTGAGGTAGATTATTTTCTAATTTTCTGAGAAATCGCCACACTGATGTCCAAAGGGGCTGCACAGTTTGCACTCCTACCATCTTCTCCAGCATAATCTGTAATCAGTGTTTTTATCTTGACCATTTTGACAGGTTTAAGATGGAATCTCAGAGTTGTTTTGATTTGCATTTCTCTGATGGCTAAGGATGTTGAGCATTTTCTTAAGTGTCTTTCAGCCCTTTAAACTGTTGAGAGTTCTCTGTTCAGGTCTGTACCCCATTTTTTTGGTTGGATTATTTGTTCTTTTGATATCAAGTTTCTGGACTTCTTTGTATATTTTGGATATCAGCCCTCTGTCTAATGTGGGGTTGGTGAAGATCTTTTCCCATTCAGAAGGCTGCTGTTTTGCCTTGTTGACCATGTCCTTTGCTTTACAGAAGCTTCTCATTTTCAGGAGGTCCCATTTATTAATTGTTTCTCTCAGTGTCTGTGCTACTAGGGTTATATTTAGGAAGTGCCAATGCATTCAAATGTACTGTCCCTTTCTCTTCTATGAAGTTCAGTGTGGTTCAACCAATTAATTTTTAAAACATAAACTTGATAATATAATTACCTTTTCTTTTGCTCATATAATAGGTTATTATTGGATTCCAACTAATTCCAAGGTGTTCAACAGGGACCAGAAGGCTACTTTAATTTCTTCCTTTAATTACATGTTGTACCATTTCGTTTCTTTGCCCAGTGATCTCTAAAGAAATTGGGCTCTTTTCGGGGGCAGGCTTCTATTGCTTTTTAATCTCAGGGCCCCCAACTTGTTGTGGCTTGAACTATCCTTGTCCTGGCTTGTTCGGTGATGGGCTCACTCTAGGTGTTACTTTTTCCCTCCTGTCTTTGATTAACCTAACTTAACTTGGTAATCATGGATTCATTCATTTGTTTATTTTTAAATGAATAAGTTTATGATTTCAAAAATATTTTTCAGTAAATTAGTAAATGGAAGGAATATATTTAGCAAACTATGAATGCCTTTCAGAACAACTTTGCTTCCCTTATTGATGAAGAGGGGTCAAAACTCTGTTTTTGAGTGACCTTCGCGGTAGTAGCCATGCCCTGCGTGGTGGCTGTGCTGCGAGCTATCGTCAGGACTACGAAGGTTCAATAGGGGGACAGTGCGTCTCTGGCTGATGCAGTGTTTTGTAAGACATTCCAGCTGAGCCCAGGATACCTTAACTTGTTCCCTTCAAAGCAGGGCAGTTCCTTAGAACACAGTTCACCTCCCCACACAGGCGGCTGGTGCTCCACAGTGCTCTGCAGCGCTCCTCTCCTCAGCATAACCTTAAACATGTGATCTGAGCTTCGACTTTTCCTAGTGTGCTGGGTAGCCCAGCCCTGGCTAAATGGTGTGAGTAGGCAGGGATTGGACACACTCTGCTCACTCTGCAGAACAGCAGGTTGCGCTTCTCCTAGGATGGAGGCTTGTCATTCCATTGCTAACGCCCTTTCCTGCACGTGTTTTAATCATTGCTACTGTTATTCTAGACACGCTATTGTTCTTCTCCCCCCACCCCCAAACCTGGCTTTGCTATATTTCTGAAGTCTTATATGTTTGGCAGCTTTTCATTTGATATGCTTGGTATTTTTAGGTATAAACAAATTATAATAAACAAAAATATAAATACAATAAATAAATTATATTATCTATGCCTATATAAAGAAGATATATATCTTTATCACATTTCCAGTGATCATAAGTCTTGCTTTTTAAGCTATTGATACATTTTAATCCTTAGGATTTACATATAACCGTGAATATAATAAGTACTTTTTAAAAAGATTTCTGATCTTAGTGAAATGCTTTATTATTAACCAGGACATTGATTGACATACCTAGTCTTTACTATATCAGGGATGACTTCCTTTTTTCCCATTTTATAAAATATTTTTTCAGTAGCTTATATTCCACTGAATGGTTGGTTGCCTTTTTAAAATTTTAAACATTCAATTTTATTTAAAATAGTTGACACAAGAAAGCATATACATTTGTTGTGTATAGCAATATGTCCCAAAGTAAGTATATATTGTTGAATATTTAAATGATGTTCAGTCACATCTGCTATGGTTTCCACTTTAGTGATGAGACCACTTAAACTCTATTCCTGAGCAATTTTAGTAATACAATACGTTATCATTGATTATAGCCATGATGTTGTTCGGCAGATGTCTTAACCATTCTTTCATGTCATTTTCTACACATTGCCACCATCTCCCCTTCTGCCACCCTAGCTGTGTTCACCACCATTCTCCTCTACTACTACGTACAAGAGGAACCTGGGCCCTGTGCAGGAACAGTAAACCTTCTTAACAACAGAGGATCTCACTAGCCCATGCATAGAATTATTCATTTGAACTCTCTCTATATTTTCAATATTAACCTTCTTCAAATGCATGATCTGCAAATATTTTATCTTGTAGGTTATTTTATCTTTTATAGGTTCTCTTCATTCTGTTAACTATTTACTTTGCTGTGAAGAAAGTTATGGTTTGATGAAGCCCTATTTGTGCAATTTTTCCTTTATTGCCTGTGCTGATAGGCCATGACTGCAGAGATTTTTCTACCATGTTTCTATCTAGTAGTTTTGTAGTTCGTATTCTTTTGAATGCTTAAGCAATTTGAGTTTATGCATATATTTAGCATGAAGTAATGTTCTAAGTTAATCCTTTTACATACAGATACTTAGCTTTCCATACATTACCTATTAAAGGCATAGTTCCTTCCTAATGTGTATTCTTGCTACTATTATAAAAGACGAGTTGGGTGCAGAAGGGTGAATCTGTTTCTAGGCTCCCTATTACACTGGCATTAAGTGTCTCTTTTATGCTGGTCCCATGGTGTTTGGCTCTGTTTCATACTTTGAAATCAGGTAGTATTATGCTTCCAGCTTTGTTATTGTACCTCAAAATTGCCTTGAATATTTTTTGACATTTGTGGTTTCTTATGCATTTTAGGATGTTTTTCCTACATATGTGGAAAATGTCATTGGAATTTTGATGAGAACTACCTCATTTTAGGTACAATACATTTTCCTGCATCTTTTGGTTCTATTTGATAAGTAAGTATGTTTCAGGCCCATGGTTTTATATCTGAGACCCTGGTGAGTGTATCGTTCTCCAGATTCCCCAAATGGTCCTATGTGCATTTGCCTTTCAGCCACTTCATCACAGTCTTTTCCTCCCAGGGCCTTCTCGAGGTGTTGATGTCTTTTTAGGCTTATGGATGGCTAGCTCTACAGATCTGCTTATTTTCCTTCCCAGAAAGAATATATGTAATTTTTTAGGGTCCCAAAATATTCACAGAAATACAGTGAATAGTCTCTTGGAAATATGAAGTCAATTTGAGGACAGTCTTGATCATAATGAATGACATCCTGAGGCAGAGGATATGATATCCAAGCTTCCCATGTACCATGGATTCTTGGGTGAGATCTAATTCTCAAATTCAATGTTCAAACTTTAGAATCGTGAAAATAAATGCTATTCTTGACAAAGCATAAACGTTGAGCTATGAGTATGCTTTAAAGAAGTTAATATAAGAGATTTTGAGTGTTGATAGCTTCAAAATCTGTGAAGCAAGATGAGGAAATGGCTCCAAAGCTTGACAGAGGTAAAATGCGACCTGCCTATGGGCATTAGTGGCAGAGCTATTGCGCAAACCTAGATGGTTCTTACCTGTAAACCATATGAATTACTTGTTTTTGACAATCATAACACTGTAATTTCGGTTTGGTTTTATTGCCATGCCAGCAAATTTCCCTCTGGAGTGAATAAATAGGCGACTTTTGGAACAACTGGAAGAAGAAAGAAAAGATTATAAACTTTCATCTTTATCTTTGCTACCCTAAAAGCATAAACTTAAGAGACATTTCCAACTGCCTCCTGGGTATTTATTATTGACTGTCCCCATAGCTACCTTCTTCTCAGCATTTGTTTTCCCCTGAGATGGGGTTGTTTCCCTTACTACATTCCATGGCTAAGGCAGGAGTTGCCAGCATTTTGGAACCCCCATGTGTTCCAGAAACAGTGCTGGGATATATAACCGCTGGTTGCGCAAATGCTCTTTCTGACAATATCTATGTTTTCATTATTTTCAATAAGATAGAAACTTAAGTAAGTGTATATGGGACAGTTTCTGGGGACCCTCTCTAATCGAAGACACTCTTTGCATCACCCACTTCCTTCCTTCCTGGGATGAGGAGATTTGGTCCTAGGTGATTTTTGGGAGAGAATCCTTTAGGGGAAGACAGAGAAGACCAAAGAAGTGTTATCCCCGCACCATGGAATGTTTACTTAGTCCTGCGCTACCTAGCTCTGAAAGGCTTCTTAAGAGACAAACATATTTATCCACCTGGTCCACATTACTTACCATTTGCTGCTGTTACTGTACTTCCGTTGCCCTGTTAATTTAAGTTAACACGTGGTAAAATGCTTCATCATTATCATGCATTCTTTTTGTTGTTGCAATTTTGAATGTGATTCTTGCTCTTCTATTCATGCTGGTCTTGAACTCTTGACTCTTGAGAGCTTCTTGACTCTGCATCCAGAATAGTTTGGGTAAGAGGTGTGTGTCAGTTACCCATCTAGCTTATCATCATTATACACACCCGACCAGACATTCACATTCACCCGGTAACTGGCTCCTCACTGAAGCCTAGGCTTCTCATTTATAGATGTCTCTTTAATCTGGTCACACTCCTTTTGGACCATTAACATAAACCACCATTTCTCATCACGATAACAACCCATAGCATAGCTTCCTCCAATTCTGCAACCTTTCCACCTTGTTTCCCAAATAAATGAAAAACCATCATTTACTCTTTATACACTCATCACTTTTCTCACGAGAGAAAACAAACCTCTGTGAATGACTGTCACTCAGGACCTTCTGCCAGGTTCTACAAACTATGACTGCAAGGTCTTTTTTCTTGCAAGAACAACTATTGAAGATCCCTTTTCAGGGCTCTTTTGTTTCCCCCCTCTTTTTATGTGTCTTGACTGTGCTCTGGGACCTTCTGCCATTCTTTTTATTTTCTGTCTTTGCCATTCTTTTTATTTTCTGTCTCTGAAACCTACCGCAGCATTGTTTAAAACTCAGCTTGTGTTAGGAAAAACAGCTGTTTTGAGGGAGTGCCTGTCACGCGAGCCTGGAGAATTGGGATGAACTTCCAGCACACACAGAAAAAGCTAGCGTTTTGATACAAATTTGGAATCCAAGTGCTGAGGAGGTGGGGCTAGGCAGATGTCTGAGACTTGCTGGCCAGCTAGCCTTTCCTAATTTGGGAATCCCAAGCCCCAGGGAGAGATATTATATCAAACAATATGATAGATGGATATTGAGAAATGACATGCAAAGTTGACATCTAGCATCCATGGGCATGTGAATATGTGAACTCACTGGAACACACAAGCATATGCATTCACATACACAAATATAGCTTTTATCTTGTAATGTGAATACAGAACATTTCAAATTGCTTCCCAGGGCCAGACTTTGTGCTCTAAGTCTGATGACAGACGAAGTTGGACAGAGGTGAGTCTGGCTTCTAATCGGTTTCCAGAAACAACCTATAACTGCTGTAACCTCAGTAGGGAGAACAGGACATCAGATAGGAACCAGGCTGTTGGGAGGGAGAGTTGTGTAAACTTATTGATGATCTCTTGGAAGAATAAAAATAAATTGGTATTCTGTCAATTATGTGTGTATCTCTTGGTTAAGAAACAGTAGTGAGAATAATAATCGCGGGATGATAATAAGGAAACTATTCCTCAGTGCTCAGTTTTCCCAGACGCCTAGCCTCATTCTTACTAACGATTACCTCAACCCTGCGAGGTACAATGATTCATGTACTCATTTTCTGCTATGCTTTAGCCCCCCCGAAAAACAAAACAAAACTAATAACAGACAACAAACTTGATAGCTTAAAACAACAGAAATGCATTTTTATGTCGTTCTCGTCAAGTCTGAAGTCAGTGTCTAGTCTACCGTCACTCTGGAGGCTGCAGAGCAGAATGTCTTCCCCACCTTTTGCAGCATCTGAATGATCCAAGAGTTTTTTGACTTGTGTCCCCATCACACCACACTGCTCTGAGGTCACAGTGACTTCTCCTCCGTGTATTCTCAATCTCCCCCAATTCCCTCTCCCTCAGAAATCCAGAGCCTGCTATGCAAGCACTCCACCACTAAGCTATGTCTTCAGCTCCTCCGTTTCCTTTTATGAGGATATACAACATTATGTCTACAAGTTACTCAGTACCCAAGAGAAGCTGTTCCTCAATCTAATCACATCTTTGGCCACATAAGATAATACATGCTGCCAGGCGGTGGTGGCGCACGCCTTTAATCCCAGCACTCGGGAGGCAGAGGCAGGCGGATCTCTGTGAGTTCGAGGCCAGCCTGGTCTACAAGAGCTAGTTCCAGGACAGGCTCCAAAACCACAGAGAAACTCTGTCTCGGAAAAAAAAAATGTAAAAAAAAAAATAGATAATACATGCTGTCTTCACACATGAACTAATATCCACAGGTACCAGAGTTCAGTGAGTGCCCATATCCTTTAAG
This sequence comes from Chionomys nivalis, assembly GCF_950005125.1. NCBI lineage: Eukaryota > Metazoa > Chordata > Mammalia > Rodentia > Cricetidae > Chionomys > Chionomys nivalis. The sequence continues at coordinate 52,193,499 of NC_080096.1, forward strand.
GACAATCATGCTAGTCACTACAATTCATACTTTACAGGAGTGGATATTATATCTCAGAGGGGCCTCAGGTGACACAATCAGTGAAAGGACAGGCCACCACTAGAAAACGTGTCTCTCTTCAGAGTCTGTGCTCTTTCTACCAGATTTGTCACAGTCTTGCTTAATATCGAGTTTATCACTAGATTTTCAGGTTGGAAGAGAATACTATATCTAAAAGCAGAGGACTAAAGTCCACTGTAACAGAATACATTTTTAAAGGATTATGTAAGCCCTAGAAGGGTTACGTAAGAGGAAAACTCCCCAAATATCACCTCATGTGAAAAGCTATAAGAGTTAAGCATCCCATTATACAGCACTCTCAATTTCAGGTATCTGGGTGAACACCCTTAAGCCTTTGAAAATGGAAGAATAAAGTGACTATCATAGTAGAAATAACTTCTGAAAATGTTGCACATTCGTCTAGATCATTTTCTATTTGCAGTGTATTTTATGGAGTGGAATTACAGCTAAAGCTATGTGTAATATCTAATGTACAATTATGGTACGTCTCCGTGCTGGTCACCCAGTGACAGAGAGAAACAGGCTAGTGTAGATGACTTATAGTTGGTAAAGAATATTTAGAGATGTTGTGAGCCTCCCCTTTGCTATTCATGTTTTCTTACTTAATTTCTTCTGCCAAATTTATAGTCATTTAATAATATACACAGTCATAAGTAAATAGTCACAATGCAGGGCTTGCTATATGCCTATCAGAAGGTGAGTAGGCTTGCTCACTCACTGAATGGTTGATTTCCAACTTCAACTGTACCAGAATCCATGGTTGAACACAATGACAAACATGACCTACATGGTGTTCATGGTCACACCCAACAAACAGAATGTGCTCACTAAGTTCACACACACATGCTCCATAATGCTTTTTGTGGCTTCTGTGTGGTATAGATCCTGACTGGAAATAAATAATAGTGAGCTCCAGGTAGGGATGCCTCAGTCTGTAAGGGGAAAGGAAACCAGAGGAAATTCACAAAAGATCAACTCTGATCCATCTTCTAATTTAACAGTTGTAGCAGTCCAGAATTGTGTGCCTATAAGTTTCAAAGCAAGGGGGCTAAGATTTTTCTGTTATGTTTCTCACAGAAGGGAATATGAATCTTAAGCAAAGGGGTACAAAAGAGTTTGGGTATTCCTCACATTTTATTTCAATTATTTTGTGAATACAATCCAACTGAATCTTTTTTCCAGTTCTGTTGCTTTTCTTTTGCGACAGGGTCTCACATTGCAACCCAGGCTGATCTGGAACTATCCACGTAAGCCCAGACTGTCCTTGAGTTCACAGCCATCCTCTTGTTCCAACCTTCCCACTGCTGGGATTATAGGCATGAGCCACCATACCCAGATAGCTCAACTGATTTTATTCAATGTTTTTCTTGAGTCCTGTGTCCTATTTACTTTATCAACCTGGGCATAGAAGGGGGGGCACTGAGGATCAAGCTTTGGCATGGACTCTAAATTTTTTGGAGATGTAGGTCCTGTGGGCACGTGAAGAGGACAACACGCTGGGTTGGGTTACCAGATTTCTTCAGAAGATGCATCTCTTTTCTGAGAGGATTCTGAAATGAAGGGGTCTATTCTGTGCCTCCAAAGTAGTGCACAGGCTCAGAGTAACATCAGTTCCCTTTCTCACAGGTCTCGTTTATTTATCTTAGTATTGTTTATCTTTCTTAATGTGATTAGAGTGTGCTCAGCTCATGCATACATGCTAGATGACCTGAACCTTATATTAATGCTGTTCTCAATGAGCAGCCTGAGTCTAAGGCACACATTATTTGTTTGCTAAAGAAGCTGTTGAATTAAGCAGAAAAGTATAAATAACGGTATCTAGAGGGAACTATTTCAGAAAAATTGACAGTGTGTGACGCTGAGAGGAGCTGTGGGCACTGGCACGACTGGGGGAGCGTGGAGACTCTTATGGTCTCATGGCATTCTACACAGTTAAGTTGGCACTCTCCAGGGAAGGCACATCCAAGTGGAGAAAAAGATGAGTCAGGTATCAAGGAGTAAATGGCTTAATTTCACTGGAAATACATGGGATAACCTTGCCTAGGGAGGAGATTGATGTCTCCCTTGCAGAAACAGCAAAGTAATCAGAAAAGGTTGTTTATAACAGAGATATGTAAATAGGGGGACACATTCTGAACTTCGAGGCTCTGAAAACAGAGTGCCAGAAGGAAGTTTACTCATTTCCTTTGCATCTCAGCCTCAAACCCAGGCAGCTGAGAATTCACAAACCAGACTTGCTCACAGTGATTTCTGTGTTGTCAAGTTCTGGACTAAGAGCATCAGTTCCATGATTCTATAGAGATGTGTCAGCTTAGGAAGTCCTGTGCACATTCACCTCCTGTCCCCATGATTCAGGGAGACTGAATCAGTTAAATGACTAGTGATAAATGACTGGGAGCTGGAGTTTCACATGTGAGCCTTTCTATAGCCCAGCATCTCTATCAGCTTGCTATTTTCAGCATGTGGGCAATTAATACTGAGGCTGTGTTTGCAATTGCTATAAGAAATCGTTCCTCCAAGTGAGTATCTTCTTTGTGTTACAGGCATCTTTGGAGTCCATACACTGATTCTTATGAGTCTTCCATTTCTCGAAACCATTTGTACAAAGTTCTTTATATTGGACTTCAGAGTATCTGACGATTGTATTCATAGTTGAGCCTCAAGACTAATTTAGTCAAATTGCATTGATCCCTTTTAATTATTTGCTTCCCATCCCTTATCACCTGGAACCAGCAATGTAATTTAATTTGTGCATCCAATCTCTTTCCAATAATTCTTGTCCCTTGAAAGACTCAATTCTAGACCAACCAGCAGAAGATTTTGTCCTGGGTCACTATGGTTCCACTATGAAAAGGGGCCACATTACCACCAAGGACCATGCAGATAAATACCAACATCTATGAGGCAATTCTGGGCTACATAATCAGAAATGAGGATGAGAAATGGGATGAGGATGGTAGAAAAGTCAATTCAGAAAATTACCTAAGGGTAATTTGAGGGGAACTTACCAGTTTAAGACTTGGATTCTGTCTGGGTTGTTCTGCCTATGGGAGAATTTGATCCAAGCTAAATGGAGCAAATCCCCAGAATACTAGCAGACACTTTTCATGTCTTGTCCTTAATCCTTAAATCAATGATTGATAAGGACATCCTGATCAAATGAGATACTCTTACTCCTCCCCTTCAGAAAAAGTCAATTACCTCTTAAGGCACACAGAAAGCTAAGGCAACAGGCACCGGTTTATGAAATGGAATTGAGAGAGAACGCTCAGTTTGTTTTTCTCATTTGCCTCAGAGTTGAAAGTTGCTTCCTGGCAGAGAGGAAAGGCTGTAAAGAGAGCCTAAGGTTTGTTTCTAGAAATTGTATATGAAACAAAAGGAAGCTGTTTTTAGAGACCAGAGTGAGTTTGGCAGCAATTACATTTTTTTTAAATTTTTTTTTACATTTTTGCAAAATGTAAATAAATAAAAATAGAATAAATAATGCTTTCTGTTTTCAAAGTCCCTGTCAAAGCATGATGGAGGAAGAAAAAAAAATCCGCTTTATTTTTTCCTTTGGTTTTAGGATGGCAAGTTTCATGACAGAAATAAAGTGAGTCTGTGTTCTCTAAGTAATTTATTAGTGCGTCTTGGCACGGCAGCACTAATGGGCTTGCTGCCAGGTGTTCCGAGCTGCAGTTTGTCATGTCTGACTCTTTAGTTCTTTCGAGCAATTGAAGAAATGGCCTTCTGCAGGCTGTCAGTGACAGATTCTAGCACACTCACATAGATAAAGCTCAATTAGCTCCTGGAAAAAAAAAAGTTTTTTAAAAATGCAATGAGCTGCACCATGAAAGATAGGTAGACGATGTCACCTGAAACAAAATAACATGTCACCATGGAGGGCAGGACGTGTCCACAATGAACAAGTGGCCTTACTGGACAGTTCTTCCTCCTTAAAACAAAGGATGATCATTACTAATCACTTCAAGTGTTAGGAAGATCTTTGCTGTAGGAGTTTGATGTGGTCAGAAACTCTGTAGTTAGCATGTCATTCCTGCATCCATTTATTTCCTCGTCCACCCATCTCTGCTCCATCCCCTGATGACCGAGGGCCATGCTCCATAAATGGCAAAGAATCCTAGCATAGAATAGAGCTATCAAAGTGGCTTCTGGGGCTAGCCATGGGGCTTAGCTGGTAGAGTATTATCTGGCACACAGAGGCCCCAGCTTCGATCCAGAACACCATCGAAAGCTAACATGACATCGTACGTCTTTAATCTTTAATCCCAGCTCCCAGGAAGCAGAGGTAGAAGGATCAAAAGTCCATTGTAATCCACAGCTACAGAGCGAGTTCAAGGCCAGTGTGGAAACATGAGACTCCACCTTGAAAAAAACCAAAGCAAAACCAAAAACAAACAACAATAAAACCCACAAACTTGTGTTGTTCAATTCATGTAATAGTTTAAATGTTGAGGTTATATTTTAAAAAATCAAGGCATTTTATTCATAAAAAATATCCAGCCTTTGACATCTTTTTTTTTAAATTTTTTTATTTATTAAAGATTTCTGCCTCCTCCCCACCACCGCCTCCCATTTCCCTCCCCCTCCCCCAATCAAGTCCCCCTCCCTCGTCAGCCCGAAGAGCAATCAGGGTTCCCTGTCCTGTGGGAAGTCCAAGGACCCCCCACCTCCATCCAGGTCTAGTAAGGTGAGCATCCAAACTGCCTAGGCTCCCACAAAGCCAGTACGTGCAGTGGGATCAAAAACCCATTGCCATTGTTCTTGAGTTCTCAGTAGTCCTCATTGTCCACTATGTTCAGCGAGTCCATTTTATCCCATGCTTTTTCAGACCCAGTCCAGCTGGCCTTGGTGAGTTCCCGATAGAACATCCCCATTGTCTCAGTGTGTGCATGCACCCCTCACGGTCCTGAGTTCCTTGCTCGTGCTCTCTCTCGGAAACACTTGACAAAGTGGATATCTATTTCTTTAGCATAAAACTTGACCCACAGTGCTTATTAAGTATCAGCTGCACTCTGAAAGGGAGGCATGGCTTACCTTTTCTCAATCTAATCTGAACAGGATCCTGGTTTGAATTCACAGAACTGTTCTCCAACAGTGATTCTTTGGTCTTTCTGAAATAAAATCATATACTTTTTTAAAACTAAAATTCAAGCCGGGCGATGGTGGCGCACGCCTTTAATCCCAGCACTTGGGAGGCAAAGGCAGGCGGATCTCTGTGAGTTCGAGACCAGCCTGGTTTATAGAGCTAGTTCCAGGACAGGCTCCAAAGCCACAGGGAAACCCTGTCTCGAAAAACCAAAAAAAAAAAAAAAAAAACTAAAATTCAAGAATTTTGGGGCTTGCTGGGTGTAGTGGCACATGGACTTTAGTTCCAGCGTCAGGAGGCAGAGGCAGGCAAGTCTTTGTGAGTTCAAGGCTACATAGGGAGTTACAGGACCGCTAGGGCTATCTAGTGAGACTCTATCTCAAACAACAACAAAAAATAAAATTCATGGCTGTAAAGCATGCTTCATCTTTAGGCCAATTAAACTGGGACTACTGGTCTCCAAGATTAAGCAGAATCATAGTCTTTAAAAGCAAATGTCTATCTTAAGATCATAAATAAGACTCTTGTTAGGATGAAATACAGGAATATGTTGTTTTTCCTAATGATTTTACCTTACTCTTGATGACTATTTTCCCCCACCTTGAAAAATATCAGCTAACCAAAATTACTCCACTGCGAAAAACTTAAATGACTTACTGTCTGTCGCTGGCTTAGGCCAAAATTTCAATTTGGAGATAAAAATCCACTACGTTTTATGAACTAATTTGTTCTCTGTGCGAGTGTTGAACTTGATAGCTATATTTGTTCCTGGCACTGCTGAATCATAATTACAGGAAATGGTCTACAGCTAGAATTCAATTGGCACAAAGCCTAAATGAATTAATAACCACTCTGTGTGCCTTCCCTCCCTTCCCCCAGGCGATCTTCTTTGGCTTCTGACAGCCTTTGCCAGGAAGAGTCTGTAATCTATTATGATAACAACAGCATAATCCCTCACCTTTGTGTGGGCGTCTTAAGAGTTCTCAAAGTGTGCTCTCTGCTATGTGGCGGCCTTTCATGCCATCCACTGGATGAGATGGAGACACATAAAGAAATGAAGCTGGGTTTATCTTGCAGATGGCTGCAGAGCGAAGAGTTGGTCCCTGGGCTTTCGAAAGTGAAGTTTGCTTTTGTTCTTTTCCAGGAAGCCCAAATTAATTCATTCATTAATTAAAAGTCCAAATTTACAATGCAAACTTTGTCACCTATTAAAATATCCTTGTAGACTTATTCCAAGTAGGTACCACATCTTGCATAAATAAAGCATGAAGGATCATTCACCAATCTCTTGAAGTCTCTCAGAAGCTGGGACAGTAGCTCCTTTTCACAGACTCCAGAGTCATGTGACTGTCTTCACCACACTCGTAGTGAGTAGCTCAGTTTGCACGGTTGACTTGAGGCTCTAAGCCCTTTCTGGATAAGGTGGGTTTTTAACGTTTTTTATTTTTATTTCTCATCTGTAGGCAAGTATCCGGAAAGAAAACAATAACAGATGTGAAATTATGACAAATTCCAGGGGATGTCGTCATTCATGTTTAATTTTTGTTTTCTTTTGTCTTCGTCTTCTCATGGATTCTACCCCAACCAGTTTCCCTCCTTCAAACATGCATCTTTCATCTCTCACCCTTCCAGAGAGCATCTCTCTTCACACGTTGCCGTGACGAATTGGAATCCTCAGAAGCCCTGGTTGTTCTTCTCAGGGTGTTAGTGGTGTCACCATGACAAAACTATGTTTTTGACAGCTGAGTGTTTGAACTAATTGCTACAGCTGGGAAGGAGGTAGAAAAGGAAACCCTGAAGGACAATCACAAAACCTTTGCTTGAAAACTACCCAAGTGGATGATTGTGTAGATTGTAAAAACAGGTCATACTCTTTCTGCCATCTCTGTTTCCTGGACAACCATGACCTTTGTACCTATGTTTAAATTTTGATGGAACCCTCAGCCGTTAAAAATAAAAGGTACAGGTAGGTATCCCTGGAGGTCCAAGTTTGTCATCAAAGAAGAGTCAGGAGAACTGCAAATTCAAGCCCTGTGTAGTCTGTGGAGGCAAGTTCAAGATCAGCCTAGGGAATTTAGTGAGACTGTCTCAAAATTCAAAAGAGAGTAAAAGAGACTGGGGGGCATTTGGCTAGAAGTGTGGCACTCTGAGTTCAGTCTCCTGGGAGAGAGGGGGAAGGGAGGAGGCAGGAAGGAGGAGGTATGATCTGATTAGTTTTGGAGTCAGTTCTGCACAATGCCGCCTTAATTGTCAGTCACCACCTTTTGACTTTCAGAAAAATTAAGGAAACTTAATTTCATATTTGTGAAATGACTTTGTGACCACATGTCATATATTTTTAATTTTAGGACATTGTTGGCTAACATGCTTATTCTTCTAAAAGTTAGAATATGAATGTCTGAGGACATCTTAGCTAAGGTTAATTATTTTCCAAGAGGGAGTAGAGTGAGTAGAACACCGACGAGGAAAGCTAAAGTCGAGCTCTCAGTCCTGCCAGAGGACAGAGGTTCAAGTTAGCCACGGCACTGAAGGCAGGAAGGATTTCAGAATGGGGGTGGAGATCAAGCCGAATGGGAGCCAGCGAAAGGAGGGCATGGTACTTAACTTATAGAAGGTGCAGGTGTCTATGTCTATGCTGTGTCTATGCTGTGTCTAATAGCAAGTATTTGAGACTGATCTGAAGTCGCCCCTGTTTCTGAACACCCACTAGCATGACTTCCTGGGGATTCCAATTCCTCAGCTGTGAAAATCACACCCTTGGAAAGGCTAAGAGCTGGGAGAATCAGAAACACCACATGCTACACAGTGGATACCCTATAAATGGTACAGTTTTTTTCCTAACTTAATTCTTCAGTAGGCCTTCATCAGAGAACAAAAGAGACGCTAGCCTCACTGGGACACTCAGAATTACTGCCTCTGGTTCTAAAGATCATCACCGTAGTTCTTTTTTTGTAAGTAGAGTTTAGCACAGCAGAAGGAAGGCCAGGAAAATAATTCTGTACAGGCTTTGATGACTATGGAGATACCCCGATACTTAGGATAACTAACATTTAAGCGCTTGCTTTGGGCCCCAAATCATCTAATGAGGTTATATGCATTAATTTACATAATCCCGATAACAGTCCTTGAACAATTTATAGAGGAGAAAACTGAGGCCCAAAGAGATTTCCTGCGTTTGCTCAAGGTTAGGTGGCGGATGTGTGCTGCACACCACATAGCTCACCTCTGGAGCCAGCTCTCTCATCTATCTCTGGTATGAAAGGCATTTTAACCAAAGGAAACGCATGCTTTGCCCTGTTAGTGCTCTGGCTGAATTGCTGGAGTCAGCAAACTTTTTTTTGCCAGAGAAAGCTGTTCTGCGGATGTCAAGAGGAAAGTGAGGTTATAGGTCTCTCCCTGTCTCGGGTGTATATTTATTGTACAGTAAGATATATTCTAAATTATTCACTTTTTATATTTTATGGAAATTTTAGCTTCTGTAAATCTGACTTAGGTTTCAGTTAGAGTTATGTGTAATAAAATCCTTATAAAATCCATTTACGAGATTAATGCTAGATGTATGGAAGAAAATTAATTCTGGGTCTTTCATTTTTCTCAAGTTTCTGGGACTTTCTAATTTTATTTCAGAGGTTGGCTTGGTAGCGGCATCTTTCACACCCCTTGGGTACTGGAAGAGCAGCTGAGAGGCTTTCTTTCTGGCTCTGTGGACACTGAGGTTTCTTTGGGAAGAGGTTTGTAAGTTCTCAGGGTTGGTTACTTCTAAGATTTCCATCAGAATGTTTTCTTTTTAGGCTCCAGGTGAACTCAGGTCTCTACTGCTTCTTGGGAAAATCGCAGAAGCAGCGAGCCTCAGTTTTTCAGCTGAAAAGTTAGGCTGGTGCATTTTATCTCACTAGTGGTTATTTGTTAAATAAGTACCAGCTGGATCTGAAAACAAACAAGTGTGTGGAGAAGCAGATCAAATCAAGGAGTCGGAAGTGTTATCATGTGTGGATCAATGGATTTAACACAAGAGATCCTGATAGAGACAGATTCCAGCGCTTAGCTTTACTAGATCATCCCTCAAAAGGGGAATCTTCAGAGGTTAGGGATATGGTTGTAGTGTGAGAACCAAACACAGTTCTAATCTCTGGCATCCCAGTACGTATGAGGCAGGTGGGTGTGGTGGCCTGCCTGTAATTCCAGGGCTTAGTAGGGGCAGGCATATCTAAACCAACCAAATCAGCCAGCTCTGGGCTCAGGTCAGAGACCCTGCCTCTATATACATGGTGAAGAGGATCACAGATGACACTTGCCATAAACTGCTGCCTTTCACTGCACATTTGTGTGTGCAGTTGTCTTACTTAGCATTAGCTGGATTCACCCTTTGCGTGAGACTTCTTAGGTGCTGTGATTCATAGATGTCCAAGCCACAACTCACCACTCCCTATGAAGGTTTTAAGAACCATGCAGTTTGTGCCTCATGCTAACTGGTCTCTAGTGTGGTCTTTTACTGGAGGAGCTGGCTATCACTATGATAGTTGGAAACCTGTTGAGAGCTAGAGAAGAGAGTGTATTCCCTCAGGACACATGACTTACAGTGACAAAGGCCTGAAAGCAAAGGGCCATTATCCTAAATAAGATATTTGGATTGCTGGTCATACATGAATGCATTGGGAGAATCAGAGAAAGCTTGCCAGCCAAACAAGGTTGAAAGTGGTTGGTGAATGCTGGGTATAGAGGTTCATGCCTATAATCCCAGTACTGGGGAGACTGAAGTAGGAGAATCATGAGTTTGAGGCTATTCTGCTCTGCATGATGTATTTGGTTTCAAAAACAAAGAAAAGAATTAAACAACCCTTCTGAAAAAGGGACTATTTAAGAGCTGTCTAGAAACCAAATATGAGTGAGTACATCCCATGTTCCTCTTTTTGGGTCTGGCTTACCTCACTCAGGATAGTGTTTTCTATTTCCATCCATTTGTATGCAAAATTCAAGAAGTCATTGTTTTTTACTGCCGAGTAGTACTCTAATATGTATATATTCCACACTTTCTTCATCCATTCTTCCACTGAAGGGCATCTAGGTTGTTTCCAGGTTCTGGCAACCGGACTCACTGAACATAGTGGACAATGAGGACTACTGAGAACTCAAGAACAATGGCAATGGGTTTTTGATCCCACTGCACGTACTGGCTTTGTGGGAGCCTAGGCAGTTTGGATGCTCACCTTACTAGACCTGGATGGAGATGGGTGGTCCTTGGACTTCCCACAGGGCAGGGAACCCTGATTGCTCTTTGGGCTGACGAGGGAGAGGGAGGGAAATGGGAGGCAGTGGCAGGGAAGAGGCAGAAATCTTTAAGAAATCAATCAATCAATCAATAAATAAGATGTTATAATGTAAAAAAAAAAAAGAGCTGTCTAGCCTGATGTTGGGGTTAGAGCTACAGCCTTTTGATCAGATTCAGAGTCAAGCCGAAGTTTTGCCTTTTAGAAAGATTATGCAATTGAAAAGTCATTTTCCTTCCTTGATGTAGTTTTCAATTTGTGGAGTGATGGCAATATTGTCTAGCCTGTGAAGATGAAACGAAATGGCATGTGTGGAAGTTTTCTTCCTTACAAAGCACAGGTTATAATTGAGTGTGATATGCAAATATCATTAGCCGATCATTAAGCAGCATTCCCCTGTGTCAATCTTCTTCCTCCGTCTTTTTGTTATTTGAAAAGCTTATTATTAAAATTGGCCAGGCACGGGGAGTCATATCTTCCTGGTTTCTCTGACTGCTTAGGTCAAAAGTGTTTCCCTCAGGATCTAAAGAGTATTTTCTGTCTATATTTCTCTCTGTATCCCTGCCTTACCATGTCTGTCATATGGTAGATAGTCAACGACTAGGCAATTAGTGTAGAATAGCTATCCATAAAGGAAATGCAGATCATATTTTAAGCTTTCTCTTACTCTACTCAACCCTAAACTCATCTCTGTGACTTCTTTCATCATGAAGAACAAGGATCTTCTTTAACAAAGTTCATTTCCTTCCCTCAACTCAGGGTCACAGTTGTCCATCTCAAGGACCAACTCCATCATTTAAACTCTGTCCAAGACCCCCACTTCTCTCTCACCTCTTTCTATCCATTACACTTCAATAGACAGTTGTACACCCAGACAATGCTCAACCCATCTTCACCCAATAAGTGAAAATCACTCTTTGATTTAGGGGAGGATTTGCCAAAGGATCTTTTGAAATCATCTGTCCCTTGGAAGCATAGAACATCAAAATCCCCAGCTGTTAGTACACTACACAAACATAGGCTCACCTGGAGTCTTTGCAAGATGTAAGCATGTAGTTTGTTTAGTTAGGAAAGACTGGAGGAGTGACCGCCTAAAGAGCTCCATGTTTATTTCCGGCTTGCAGCCATGTTAGAGGTGGAATTTCTGTACAGTAATTTGTATTTAGATACATCCAAATAGTACAGAAAAATTAATAACCACAAACTTTGAGTTTCATACCACTTTTAGTTAAGAAAAGCTTTACTTTTTGAGCTTTTTTTTTTTTTTTTTTTTTTTTTTCCGGAGTAGCTCATATTGTCGGCATTTGCTGCTGCGGTTGTATAGCCTTTCTATTTTGGTCAGCCTCCACAGGAAGTTTAACAATCAGGCACAATCAAACGCAAACCCTTCTCCTACTTGAGAAAGGTTGGCAGGGCAACGGGATTGAGCCATTCTCATGGGGTCGCAGGAAAGAAGCAAATAGTGATAAATGCATTCATACATGAGACAGATGAGCCTTTCCCGTCAGTCTCATGCTCATGTTGATGAAGAAACACAAAGCTTTCTGCTAGCATTGTTTCCTCAATGCCCAAAGACACAAAGCCTCATCAAAACTCCCCTGTTAAGTCACCAGTGGCTGCATGGCATCAAATTGGATGGCTATTACTTTCTGGTGTCTAGCTTTCACCCGCCCCCACCACACACACACATTCTCTCATTTGTTTTCTTGCATTTTGCTCCTGCTGTATGTTTTTTGTTAGGATGCTTGATGAGTATCTGTAATTTTATGTCATACTGACAATGGCCTGGGTTACTGCTATAGAGTTATAACAATAGCAGCAAACAGTCATTGAAATCCAACTCCCAGGACGCGAAGGGTGGTGTGTCTGTGGGGATGCCTTGCAGTCTTTCAGCTCAGGCTACTTGGGAGCGCAGTGGCCATAGCACATCCAAAGATGACTTGTGAAGAGAAAGCCAGCTTCTTCCCATGCCCACAGCAGTGCTTCCCCTAACCCAGTCTTATCGTTCCGAGCTGCAGCAGGAAACCGTGTTGTTCTTGCTTCAAAATAGGACGGAAAACAAAACAAAAAAGAAGGAGTCACACCCGACCCTTACAGTCCTCTCATTTCCATACTTGTTTATACAGTTCATTCAACTTAATAGTTCAGGTTTTTAATTTGAACGAAGATGAAAGAATAGTTCTTCCTCCTCCACAACCTGGATTTTTTTTTTGGGGGGGGTTTGGACTTCTGCTTGCCAATACACTTAAAAATTGTTTGAAATATTTTTAAAAATCAAGTGTGCATATGTTCATATTGGAATGCAGGTACTTGCAGGCGACCAAGGGGCAGAAGAGGTTCTTAGATCCCCCGGGCGTGGGTGATTTGAGAAGCCTGTTATGAGCTCAGATCTTCTGTAAGAGAAGTATGAGGTTGTAACCGGCTATCTCTCCAGGCTCTCAATATATATATATATATATATATTTTTTACAGCTTAAACTCAATCATCTTCTTTGTGTTCTATCTCTCTCCTTCCTACCTCCCTCCACATACACACAGTATACCTATTGTCTGTGCAACCCAAAGTACTAGTTCATCCTCATATATGATTTTTTCAGAACTTCTTAAAAGAAATATGTTCCTATGTTAACTCCACCTTTTCTGGGCTTAGCTATCCCTGACATACATCATATAAAAAGACCTTAGACAAGTCTTCAAGGCAATATTAGACAAGTTCTTTAGAGAAAAGCCAATAAAAGGCCATATAATCATAAAGAAGGTTTGTTGGATTGCTTTGTATTTTAGGTGTTAAATAGTTCAATAATGGCTGTCTATTTACAGGAAAGATAGGCAAAGATTAAATTTGCTGCTTTAGCCAAGGAGCTGGAGGCCCCAGAACGAGGAGGGAGGGAACTGGAAGGCAATAATACAGTTTTAATCCCATTCTAAAGGTTTAGAAGCTGAAGAGTCTGGGATCTGGCATTCATGGACAGTGGCAGAAGCAATGGGTATACTCCTCCAGGAACAGTGGAACTTGCCTGCCCTGGTGGACTTTGCTTGCATTAGTGGGCATGGCCTGCCGAAGTGGAATTTGTTTGCATTGGTGGGCATGGCCTGCCCTGGTGGGCTTTGCTTGCACTGGTGGGCATGGCCTGCCCTGGTGGACTTTGCTTGCACTGGTGGGCATGGCCTGCCCTGGTGGACTTTGCTTGCATTAGTGGGCATGGCCTGCCGAAGTGGAATTTGCTTGCACTGGTGGGCATGGCCTGCCCTGGTGGGCTTTGTTTGCACTGGTGGGCATGGCCTGCCCTGGTGGGCTTTGCTTGCACTGGTGGGCATGGCCTGCCCTGGTGGACTTTGCTTGCACTGGTGGGCATGGCCTGCCCTGGTGGACTTTGCTTGCACTGGTGGGCATGGCCTGCCCTGGTGGGCTTTGCTTGCACTGGTGGGCATGGCCTGCCCTGGTGGGCTTTGCTTGCACTGGTGGGCATGGCCTGCCCTGGTGGACTTTGCTTGCACTGGTGGGCATGGCCTGCCCTGGTGGACCCAGCCTTCTGCCACTTTCGTTCTTTCTGGGCCTCCAGCCTATGGAATGGTGCTTCCCACATTGGCATCATTCTCCGTCATTTGTGACTGAGAATGTGACATTATCTGACACGTGACTCCTGCCTGGAAATGCTCTCTCAGACAAGCGCTGCCAGTGCTAATTTAATCCCTCAGTAACCTGATAGTCACAATGAACCATTCTACCTTCTTATCAAGGTCACCACTTGTCCACTCTTCCTTTCCCCAAACTAGCACAATATCTGTAATTTCTGGCTCTTTTAACCTCCTTCCATGCTCTTTCTAAATACATTTTTCTACATTGAATGCTACACAATCCCACTGGGCGGGGGCGGGAAAGAAACACACAAGACCTAAGGAGAGGAAGTGGAAGAGTGTTTTGACGTCATCATTTCCGAACCATGAGCCAACTGCTTCCATCTGTCAATTCTAGAAGCCAAGAATGGTCTTGCAAACCCAGCAAACATTTTGATGAATTCATTTTTCTTCTTCGAAATCTCCACCGATTTCTGCTTCTTGGGAGTGCAGTACTTTGGCGCTCCATCTTTCTGATCCAACTTCACCTTTAATTCAAATTCCCTTCAATGCCCTCCAAGCTGCCCTCCTGATTGTTTTTTTTTTTTTTTTTCTTGTTTCATCCCTAAAGGACAACTTCACCAGGTAGGTAGGTGGCAGGGATGCTGGTTTGGGGATCTATAGAAGAGAATAATAATGCGAGGACTGAATGCTTGCATATGCCAGGGAACAGGCATCCTAGTGATGTTAGAAGATTTTGATGGTGCTGAAGCAGAAAGGTTATCTACATGGTAACCACAATTAACAACCAAAACAGAAGAGAGAGTAACGAAGGGAGAGCAGTGAGGGGGAGCAGCACAACATCTAGCAAAAACCCATTTTTAAATACCTTAACTTGTATTTTTACAGTGACCAAGCAAGTCTGTGTGTTCAGATAAAGGTAACAAGCCCCTGGACGTTGTTTAGTGGAGTGTGCTTTAGGCCTGCTCGCTTCCATTTGTAAACTGAAATTGAGACTCTGACCACTTCTTAAAATATCAGATGTAGTTGCGTTTTTTTTTTTTTTAATCTCATAAAAATTTTACTTTTGAATCCTAAGCCAGGGTGGAATTTAATCACAGAGTTATAAACCCTCCAAGCAAGGGTTTATCTGGAATTGCCAACATAACCTCCGAGTTCAGCAATGCAAATGACACCGCTATAATGGAAGGAATAAGAAAGCTTTCAGTATGTTGTCTGAGAACGTGAACACATTGAAGGTGATTTATGAGCGGGCCGACTAAGCATTTAAATGCCTTTCCTTGCAATGGTCTATTTTTCAGGACAACATGCTCTCTCGTATAAGATTCTACATTCCATGACAGCACTGCTCCTGACAACATAAGCCCTTTCTGATAGGACAACATTTCCCATCCAAGATTAAAATCTTGGAAACTTGTCAACAGAAAAGGATGAGAATATGAGGGAAACCGCAGCTATCAAAGAAAAATGCCTGGCAAGTAATTTCCGTAATGGCCAGCTTCCAGTTATTTTCTCTCCCCGCTCACTCTTAAGTAAAGGGGTTGGCCTGAAGGTCATTTTAATATTTTGGATAAGTACAGTTGCAAGCCAGAAATTCATGAACGCAAGAGAAAGAAAGTCATTTGATACCACACAACCCAACTTCTTACATTGCCTTTCTTATTTCCATTTCTAATGCAGACTACAGGGAATGTTTTTCTTTTGATGAACGGTGGCTTAAAGCAGCGAGTTGACAATAAATCCTTGAACTTCACGAGGCCCTAAAAATTAGAGGATCAGAGAGTCTTAAGTTTTCTTAGCTTTATTTCCATATTTTTTTTCTGTGTTACTTTATTTAATCTTCTACTACTCCGGAGATGGAAGGAATGACCTCCTAGGTCTTTTCCATTTTTTTTCTTCTTATAATTCTCTCTTTCTGTTTAGGATGTTCGGTGATCGCTCTAATTTCTGGCATGCCCTTGGCTATATTGGAGGTGAATTGGGGTGACTCTTCGTTTTACCAGCAGCACAGGATGGAGTATTAAAAGGCATTTTCGGGCCAAAGAGTACATCTAACAAAGTTGAAATCATTTGCACATTTTTATTATTGGAATTGTCCTGAAATATTTCATTTCCATTAAGCACTGTAGTAGCTAGAGTGAATTTTAAATTTGAATTTCTTAAGTTTCTTTGGTGAGTCGTAACTTTGTGTGGTATACATGGGCATCTTCATGTATGTGTCTGCACATACATGTGGAAGCCAGAGGTCAATGCTGCCGTTCCATCCACAAACGCTTCCTGTCTTCTTCTTATTGCGATAGATACTGACACCAAACCTGACGCTCACTGACTGGACTAGGCTGGCTGGCCATCTACCTGTTCCTATCCTCTCAGTTTTGGGGTCACAGACATAGGCTGCCACACCTAACTTCCGTGTCAGTATTGGATAGTCTAACTTGGATTCTTATGCTTATAAGCAGGCACCTTACTGAGTTACCATCCCAGCCCCTCATTGCCTCTGTAATGCTCCTTTCTCTCTTGAATACACAGAATTTCTCTTATCTCCAATCTGAATATTTCAACTATATTTGTATACACTTCTATGTTTCTTTAATCAGTCAGATGTCATTCAGTATATCGTTATTAGCCATGAGCTGGTCTCTGATAGCCAGGTTTTGTCCCCTGTCCTGGAACACACCATTGGAAATCAGACATACATTTGTTCTTGTAAAGGAATGAGATGTGCCAGGCAGCCACCGAATATCAGAGTGACGGTCCTAGGAGAGTGATAAACAGGGGGGGGGGGGGCTCGGGAAGGACCATTGAACTCAGTCTCAGAGGTAGGACAGCCTTCCTAGGCCAGCACTTTTGAAGGCACGGTCCTTGCATGGCTGCATCTTCACCACATGGGAACTTATTAAAAATGCAAATCCTCAGGACCCATCCCAAGACCTACTAAATCAAAAACTCTGGGGATGGATCCTCCATCTGTTTTGTAACAAGCCCTCTGGGTGATTCCAATACACGCTCAAGTTTGAAAACCATTGTCCCAGAAAAAGTAACAACTTCGTAAGAAGAAGATGCTCTATTTGGCATGGGACTCATTTACATAATTGATACCTCCTGATAATTAAGTCATCTGGCAACATCTCCCATTGTTTTATTTGTCTCTAAACTGTAAAAAAAGGAAAAGCAGAAATAAAAAAGAAAAGAGAAAAGAGCTTCACTTTTTAACAAATTTGCTTACTTTTACTTTGTTGATAGAGAAGAATGTAAACCAAATGGCCCAAAAGTAAAACTCAGGCAAAAACCAATCACTTCAGAATTAAACAATACAGACCAACATCATTCAAAACAAGAACAAGAGCAACAACAGTTTCTTTAGAAACTAAATTACTAACTCCTGCAGAGCATTCTTGCAAATCATTGGGCGTGTGAATGTGAGAATATCTATCCTGCATCCTGTATCATGGAGCGACCAGGAACATTCTCGTCAGCTATTTCTGGGAGGTGAGAGTAAACCAGACATCTATATCAGGTATCTTCTTCAATCACTCTCCACCTTTTGGGACAGGGTCTCTTCCTGAACTTGGAACTTGCCAATTCAATGCAACAGGCTAGCCAGAGACCCACACAATTCCAAGACTGGGATTGCAGGTCTGTATTACTTTGTCTTGTTCCTTATGTGGGCATCATGGATCTGAACCCAGGCCATGATGCCTACTTGGTAAGGACTTTCCCCACTGAGACATCTATCATCTATCTTCTTGATTCATAAGTCTATAATTTTTATATTTTATAAAATTCATAATATTTTATGTATAAGAACCAGCTATTTGTTTTATGTAGAGTTCTTTGAAAATTAAATGGTGTGTTGCTTAGAAGTATATGGGACTTTTTATACCTCCCGTAAACCTGATGGCATTTTGTATCTGATACATTATTTTGTATCTTATTTAATAATGTTCTCTAATACACTATTTTAATATGCCACAATTTATACCAAAACATTTCCACAAAGCTAGTGAGTGGCTAAATTGTGTACTAGAGTTTTTAAAAGTCTTTCATCATTAGTAAAGATAAACTTTCAGGCTTGAAGAGATGGATCAGTGCGTAAGGAGCTTGTCTTGAAAGAACAAAGATCTGAGTTAACTCCCCAGTATCCATATAAGAAGCAGGGTGTGGCAGCTCATACATGCAACTCTGGTTCCGGGTGTTGGAAGCAGGAAGATCTTCAGAAGCAGGAAGATCTTCTGAAGTCTAGTAATTGGGTAATTTTTTCCACTGGGATAATCTGCATATAATAATATATATGTATATACAATGAATGAGTGAGTGAGTGAAGAAATAAGTAAATGGATGGATAATATGAAAGTCAGAGTGTGGTAGCGCATGTTGCTGACCTCCACACTCAGGAGGCAGAGGCAGTCAGATCTCTGTGATTTTGAGGCTAGCCTGGTCTACATAGTAAGTTTCAGACCAGCCAAGAATACCCAGCGAGATTATCACCCCACACAAATAATAAGGTGGAGAATGATGGAAAATGATCTCAATCTCTGGCTTTAGTATGAGCATTCATGACATGGCATGTGTACCTGCATACGCAGGTACATACAACACGAGAGGGAGGGGAGAGAGGGAGCGGGAAAGGGAGAGGGAGAGGAGGGGAGAGATTGAAAAAGTGAGCTTTCGTGAACACAACACTAGTAAAGACATTCCTAATCTGTCCTTCTCATTTTGATTTATTGTAATCTTACATTGCTAAACATTTGCCAGTTTGACTCTTAGTCTTTTGTTTTATTTGCCTGCCCTAGTCTAACCACATTGTTACCAGATTTATTTCTGTTCTATGCATATAAATTATATTATTCTCACAATTAAGCTGCTTAAGTTGTCTTCTCTGGTAATAAAGCCTTTTATGATCAATTCTCCACTAGGTTTTCATTTCAATTGTTTCACACTTCAATTTTCCTCTTCTTTAATCTGTATGAATCTCTTGCATTTGGGGGCATTGTCTACCCTGTTTCTTGGTTTTGTGATTTTGAGCCAGCCATTTTCTTTCCCTCAAGCGCCTTTCTTTCTCTGGCATCAGTTAGTGTTCAGCATCATCTCCATGATGTCTTTAGTAAGCTAAATCCGCCATATTGCTTTATCTCCATAATAGAATTTTCTTGTGGATATATGTACCTGACATGTAAATAAAATAGACAAGTTATAAGTACACAAGTCATCTTCATAATACTAATATTGCCATGCAAGAAAGCAGTAAATAACTTTATTTAGAATGATTTATTTATTCAAAAATAACCTGAAGCCCATGTGGCAAAATATCTGGAGTGTGAAGGTAGAAGGGATTTGGATGTGAGTTCTTGTTTTCTCGGTAATCTCAGTAAATGTTTAAAATATTTATTGACTTAAAATAAATTGAAAAAGATAAAATAACATAGTTAGATGATGGATAAACAACCAAAGCAGGGCTGTAAAAATGATTCAGTGGCTATGAGCGTTTGTCACTAAGTGAATGACCCAGGTTTGGTTCCCAGAATCTGTATGGTAGAAAGAGACAATCCCACTTGTGCAATTTATCCTCTGTCCTCCACAAGGCTACATAGTGTTTCCATAAATAAAATAAAGCTAAGCAAGCCAGGTTCTAGACTCCTTCAGAGACTAAAGGTACAATGTTTTAAATCTTCCACTCACACTTGTGTTCCTGGCCACATTAAGACCTGTGTTGATGAGGAAGTACGCTGGCTGTCAGGGTGGCCCATCTATCCCAGACTCCATCTCGCTTCCAGCGCATGGAAGGTGTCAGAATACTTACAGATCCTATTTCTAACATTCCACCCTGTGTTTGGACTGCAATAGGGTCTCTCTTAGTGCATGGAGCCAAGAGACAGACTCAGTTTGTCTAGGGCAGAGAAGAAGCTCACCACACTGGCCTCTGACTCAGTACTTGTCTCTCAATGACTAAGTTCTTTTTTATTTTATTGAAAATATATTCTTTCAATACAGTATATGATTATGCTTTATTATTATATTTGATTATAGTTTTCCCTTCCTCTCCTCCTTCCTGCTCCTCCTTCCTCGCTTTGCATCCAGATCTACCCCCTTTCTGTCTATGTTTAGAGATCAAACAGGCATTTGAGGGATAATAACATAAAACAAAAAATATAAAATGAAAACCAATAAATCAGAACAGGATAAACCAAACAAGCCAATAGAAGGAAAGAGCTCAGGAAAGGACACAAGAAACAGATACAGTTGCAGAGACCCAACCCTTCTCATAGTCAACATCTTCAAGTTTGGACAAACACTTTGAAAGACAAATTACAGAAATGGATCCATTGAGTACATACTGTGTTTTTCTTTCTGCGTCTGGGTCACCTCTCAATCATAAGGGGGAGAATACTATATGTAAAGCAAAATATAACCAGACTGCAATTCACAGATCCAGAGAAGCTATGTAACATGAAGGACCCTAAGCGGGACACCTGAATTGCCCTGGGAAGGGAAAATAGATGAGATCTCCCGGGTAAACTGTGTGTGTGTGTGTGTCGGGGGGGGGGGGGTGATAAGGAAAAGGGGATGGGGAATGAGAACATGAGAGAAAGGGATGGTTGAATTGGGGGAGGGATATGGTGGGAGGGCAAGGAAAGAGATATCTCAATAGAGGGAGCCATTATGTGGTTAGGGAGAAACTTTATGCTAAGGAAATTTCCAGGAATCTAAAGAATGACTCCACCTAAGACCCCTATCAATAATGGGAAGGGTGCCTAAACCAGCCTTCCTCTTTAATCAGATTGGTAACTACCCTGTCATCATAGAGCCTTCATCCAGTGTTGGTGGAGGCCGCTTGTTTGTTTCCGGATGCCCAGAACTGAAATAATCACACAGAAACTGTTTACAACACAGCTTGGCCTATGAGCTTATGCATATTTTGTGTCTTCTCCCTGACTCTGCCTTCTTTCTCCTCCTCTATCTGCTTGGACCTCCTTCCTTGCCCTATTCCGCCAAGACATTGGCTGAAACAGATTTATTTATCAACCAATAAAAGCAACACATAGACTGAAGAACTTCCCACACCAATCCAGTAACTGATGGAAACAGATGCAGAAGTCCACATTCAAGCACCAGGCCAAGCTCCAGAGTCCAGTTGAAGAGAGGGTGGAGGGATTATTTGAATTGGCTTTTTGAAGCCCATTCCCTGTGGTCGGATGTCTTGCTCAGGGGGAGGGGCTTGGTTCTGCTTCAACTTGATGTGCCAGGCTTCATTGACTCCTCATGGGAGGCCTTACCCTTTCTGAGGAGTGGATGGGAATGGGTTGAGGGAGGGGACGGGGAACTGTGGTTGGTATGTAATATGAATAAAAAAATAAAAAAACATATGCAGCCAAAAACTAAAAAAAAAAAAAAAAAAAAAAGAAAGAAAGAAAAAAAGAAAAAAAAAAGAAAAAGGATTCATTGAATTGACAGTTGGTGCTGTTTATCTGTTATCCTCTGTTTGGTTCCTGAGTTATAGGAGTTATCAGATGAGTTAACAGTTCTGCTACTGGCTAGTATGTGAGATTTGGAAAAAGCATTGTGTTAAAACATCCCATTTACTATGGCTCATTACCTAATCATGTTGGATGCTAATTTTCCACTGGCTGTGGTCTGTGCAATTGTGGTTTGATCACGACTCTCTTCCCCCTTTTTGCCTTCAAGTTTGTCAGGAGAACACTCATCAAATCTCCTCTGAAGTCTGGATTTCCTATTTCCCTCCTGTTTCTCTGCTCTCCCAGTGTGGTAACTCTGTCAGTAGGAAATGAGGTTCGTCTGACAGGGCTGTTCTCAGTGAGCTCTCACTGAGTTTGCCCCCTCCTTTTCTGAGTACTTGCAAGCCATTGTTTAGGGAAATTGTGCTAGGATCTTGCCCTGGATTGATGTCAAACTCAGTCCTCTGTAGTTTATGAATGCACATTTCTTTCCTTTGTCTAAATCCAAATGATACTTGTTGAAATCTGATTTTCCAGCAACTCTTTTCCACAGAGAGATTCTTTAAGTTCAGTGATAGCAATTCAGCTACATCTACAAGTGCTCAGAGTCCAGTGGAGAGCACTCCATGGGCTAGGAACCAGGGATTCATTTGGGGCCACGGCTTTTAACCCCCCCTCACCTATTTAACAATGCATCTCTCAAATATTTGAGTGAGAACTAAAGAGTTAATGATCTTAAATTGCAGTTGGGGTCCTGTTTGGTTTGATGGCTAGTATCAATATGAATGACGTCAAAAGAACAACCTGTTATTAGAAGGTATGAAGGATGTGCAGTGCTGTGTTTAGATAATTCAATAAAAATAAAGTAGATTAATCAAGTTGAGGGAATTAAGTCTTCAATGCCTTAGCCCGTATATTTTAATTATGGAGTAAAGCTGGGCTTCAATGAATGCAATCTAAAAATATCAAGCTTTCTGCTTGTATATCTTGAATATTCCCAAATGTACCCAGACTCTAGAAATAGCTAAGGTCTTTACTGATTATCTCTATGGCGAAGTCTTAACCCAGGCAGAGGCTAGCATAACCTCTTATTTATTGTAAAGTTACTGTTGAATTTGAATACCAACTTGCCAATAGTGGTGAAACTCTGTTACTAGCCAGCTTTTGAGGTTAGCTGGATGGTTGGGAAAGGAAAGGTCAGGGAGGAGAGTAGCAGGAAGAAGAGCTAGAGGAAGACAATGGTGTTTTGGTCCTTGAGGTCTTTCATAACTACCATTTCCTGTGCCAAAACTGCTGTGATGTATTTTGGTTATCTATTCCTATTGCCTCCCAACAGATCTGTTCTGGAAGGAAGGGCACACAGTGATCCTTTCACAGGTGAGTAGACTGAATTCCAAGACATGGAGTCATGTGCTCAAGGGTCACACCTCTGCTGAATGGCAGAATCAGGATTTCAACCCCAAAGAATCTGATTTCAAAGCTGTTCCCTTCCCATTGTAGGACACTGACAGGAGAAAAATAAATCTGGACTCAAAGGGACTTCTCCTTTTGTCCTTCTAAACTGTCTTTTAATCAAACGGCCAGGAAGAACTCCATGCCATTTTTCAACTAGATTGCTAGTTTTATTAACTGTATTTCCTCCTCTTATTTTATAGGAAAAGTGCAGTGTAATTGTTTCCATACAGTAATATCAACCCATTACCGTGTGTGAATGGAACACATTTTCATATGACATTTCATTTGGGATTTCATAGTATCCAGGAAGCAAAATCTGCAAAGACTCCTTTTCGTGACCTGGTTACTTTCTGCATCAGGTCAAGGACTGGAAACTGCCTGGCCCCCAGTTGAATTAACTTCCCTGCTTTTTAGTTCAACAGGTGCAACAGAACAAGGTCTGTGAACGAACACTGAGTCTTGGTGCAGAGGATAAGAAATGAAATAACAGAGTTGGAGAGGGGACACACATATGGGGCACAGTATCCCCTGCCATAACAGATGTGCGTAGCTGAGCAAAGGCTCTCTGAAAAATTCTAATAAGAAGCCTGAACATGTAATTAGAGCAGGGAAACTACAGAAGTCAAGCATAGCGCCCATAACCTGAAGCACAAGGAAGCACAAGGACCCTGAGAGAGCACACTCTAGGGGTCCCCCCTGCTCCCCTCAGCCTTTGTGTGTGTGCTCTTCAGGGATCTGTAGTTCCTGACTTGAGTAATTCTAGTTACAAATACAAATGTAGGAGGACAGTGGGAGGCAAACTCATGAAACTCCAATGAATTACCCCAATCTAATGGCCCCAGAGGTGGCCCTAGTTTAATTAAATGAATTATAAAACAAAACCACAGGTCTTGAATTTGGAAAGGGGATAGGGAGGGAGGAGTGGGGAGAGTTTGATATGGGCAGGAGAAAGGAGACAGATAAGGAGGAGAATAGTTGGAGTATATTAACACATATACAAAATTGCTGAAGAACTAACTTAATTAGTAAGAAATAATGTGAGGGAGAATACAAGTTGGGATCATGTTTGTACCAGATAGCTGAGTTGAATTCACTAACTATGGGTCTTGGCATATTCTTGTATTGAAATAGCTGTTGTGTGTGTGTGTTTATGATGCTTTCTTGGAGTCTGATTTATTCACTCTAAACGTCAAAAATTTTTGCTCACAGAGACATGTAGACTTGTATTTTTATAAATCCAAAGTCAAGCTACAAAATATATAAGTGAGTGTTTCGTATTTATCTACAGTGCATCTCTCTGTCTGAGTGCTATTGCATGAATCTTCCTTTAGCTGATGCAATAGCCCACTGTTCTGCTTGATGGACTATCCCTCTGCTGCAGCAGATTAAATAAAGGCTGTCACTGTGAGCTTCATCAGATGGGCTTTACCAGAAATCTCTGTATTCATCATGACGATCGGGAAGTGTGGATTTTGGATCTTGCTCTGTGTTAAGCAAGCAGGTTTGAGTGTAGAGATGTTTTCAGTGTAGCTAGTTTCCATGGCAAAGCTTTTCTGTATAGATGCTCTCTCATGGTATGATTGATATTTATTAAATCCTTGGATTTTGTCTTCTCCAAGATAGATTGTGGGCATTGATGATGTTAATTTTAGAAGGAACTTTATCAGGTTATGTAAAAAAATTATGTTATTATTAGTGTATGTCAATTTGACTCTGGCATCCAGTGGTATAGTTCAATACAAGACTAGATCTTGACTGGACATATAGCTCAAGAACAGAGTGGTTGCCTAGCATCTATAAGGCTTGATGTTTTATCCCCAGAACCGCCCAAAGAAGGAAAAGGTATAAATGTT
This sequence comes from Chionomys nivalis, assembly GCF_950005125.1. Classification (NCBI taxonomy): domain Eukaryota; kingdom Metazoa; phylum Chordata; class Mammalia; order Rodentia; family Cricetidae; genus Chionomys; species Chionomys nivalis. The sequence continues at coordinate 52,218,256 of NC_080096.1, forward strand.
TCTTTAAAAAAAATTCCTCTTAGTTGTATCAGTATTGAATAAAGTACATTGCTTTCCACATTGTGTGTGGGTGGGCCTTATAGAGTCAAGTGAAGGTCTTGACAGCAAGTCCGAGACTGATCAAAGAAAAAGCAACTCTCCCTCTCTCTCTCTCTCTCTCTCTCTCTCAAAATTATAACTTAGAAACCCCACCTGAGTTTCCTGCCTCATAATTTTAGACTCAAAACTACACCATCATTTCTCACCTCAGTTTTTAGCTGGACAACTAGCGCTGTGGATTTCACTTACAAATTCTTAGGAGTCGTCAGCTCAGAAGCGTTTGTTCTTTGAATCTCATTAATTTCCCAGCTCTCCCTTTGCCTCCGTTTTTCTTCTTTTCCCTCTTCTGTCCCTTTCCTACCTTCCCTCATCCCTCCTTCCTTTCTAGACAGGCACATATTGTTTTGTTTCTACTATTTCTCTGTCTCATGATGTCAGCTTTGTCTGTGACTAACCCCGGGGCTAAACGCTGTCTGATGCACTTCTTCCTGGCATACAGACCTTGGTTATGTGAACAGCTATTCTAAGTAATCTTTCCTGGTCCTAGATTCCTCATTTATACATGGCAATGTTGGAGTCAGTAATCTATAGGCTGCTACCCAAATCCTCAACTCTAATACTGTAATACATATCATATGATAATACATATGATACATGCATTATCACACATATGATTACATGATACATGTTGTCGAGTTCTTCAAGATAAAAGCTGTCTTGATGGGGAGGGCAAACAAAGCAACCCCCCTAAACAATTTCCCATTGAGAGTCTCAGGGTGAATTAAAGTTTGTGTGTATATTTGTGCCGGTTTTAAATTTCCTGTTGTGACTTACAACATGTCTAGTGTGCTCCCTATAAGTTGATTCAAACACAGAGAAATTTTTATAATATCCCTGAAGAGATTTCACATTCAATGAGAAGCGTATTCTTATGCCTGTCATATCGCAGACTGGGAATTGTTGGCCCAGTGGGAAAATTCAGACAAGGAGAGGTTGAGAAGGAAGCCACATTCTCTGGGAACCTTGGTGTTTTGTGTGCTGTGGGTTTCACAGGGGAAATGTGTGATGTGAGCTGGGAATTATCAAACTGAAAACAGAGTCTCAATTTAGGACATTTTGTTTGTTTATTTTGTAAGGAGAATGGAGTGGTTATTTTACTTTTGGGAACACGGTAAGTTTTCACTCACAGAGGTCTTCTTCCTGCGGTGAAACATCCCTCCCCTGGGAACTGGTCCCTTGAATTTGCCCCTTTCTGCTTTATTTTCTTTGTCATTATTGCTATATATTCATTCTTTTATTTTGTGTTTGGTTGTTTTTCTCACTAGAATATCATGTCCCTGAGAACAGATATGTCATCTGCCCTCCTTGGTCTTAATATCCTGAGAGTCTATGACTGTTCTGAAGGTGCACTGATAGTCAATAAGTATTCGTTGAAGATAAAAAGACCTGGGAATAAATTTCCTGTGTTCCACCTCGTTGACAATAGCTATTGTTATGCCCCCGAGAACAGCACCAGAGCTAAACTGCTTTCCTTTTTCTTCATTTGGCTGAAGTTTTGGAGAAGAACATGGTAGGACTTGGTCTTTCATCTCTCTGGGAAGAGACTTAGAGGCTTCCCAATTGCAACACTAGGGACTGGTGGGGAGCTTTATTTCCTGGTCTAGGGTCATCTTGTTCCTGTTTTATCTCCTTGGAGAAAGGTGTGAAAGTTGAAGTATTCATTGCTGGAAGGATTAGACAATAATGGGTTTAAATTATAGGACTGGGCTGTAATTCCTGGATCCTAGAGAAACCTTCTATTGTTCTGTAACAATTACTTAACTGTTACTCCAAAACTTAATGGAGATTCATATGAGTAACCATTCTGAGAGGAGAGGGTCCAGGGATTCCTTAGCTGCATGGCTTGGTGGTCAAGTTGTAAGCCAGGGATGTGACCAGCTAGAGGGAGTGGAAGACCACTGCCGGGCTCGCTTATGCAGCTGTTGGCAGGAGGCTCCAGTGTTTCACACTATAGCAATGGGATTTCTACTGTGGAGCCACAAGAAAGAAATATAGGATAAATGAGAGGGGAAAAGGGAGGAAGAAGAAGAGGGAAATGTATACGTGGATAACAAGCTACAGAAGATGCTGTGTTGTCTTTAACACTTGAAGTTAAAAATTTGGAACTGGAGAGGTAGCTCAGTATGGAAAGGCATTTGCCGCCAAGATTGACCTTCAGGTTTTATACCCAGAACCCATGGTGGAAATACGTGCATAAACACACACATATACACACACACACACAATAAATAAATAAATAAATAAATAGAAAATGGAAAGAAATATAACCCATTACTTGTGTCATAGTCTATTGCTTACAGCAATAAACTATATTACTTTTGAGAAACAGACTGTACAACATTGTGAATGTCATGCCAGGATGACAGTATTGTTGCCTGTCTCCCAAAGGCTCATGTATTAAAACCTTTGCCCCAGGATTGTGCTCCTGGGGAAGCCATAGAACCTTGATGAGCTAGTGACTTGTAGGAAACTCTGCTCATTTAGAGAAGTCCTCAAAAAGGATTCTGGTACTTAATACCTTCTTCCTCTTTAGATTTCTGGCCAAGGCAAAAACAGCTCAGTCCCCAAGGACTCCTTGTAACTGACTCTGTGTGGTGATTTGAAAGAAAATGGTCCCCAAAGGGAGTGGCACTGTTAGGGGTTGTGCCTTTGTTGGAGTAAGTGTGGCCTTGTTGGAAGAAGTCTGTCACAATGGAGCAGGTTTTGAGCTCAAGATACCTCCCAGTGTCTTATTCCACTTACTGTTGTCTTCTGATCAAAATGTAGCCATCACCATGTCTACCTGCACATTGCCATGCTCCCTGTCATGGTGATAATGGACTGAACCTCTGATCTGTAAGCCGCCGCCTCACTTAAAGGTTTTCCTTTATAAGAGTTGCTACAGTCATGGTGTCTCTTCACAGCAATAGAAACCCTAAGAAAGACACTCTGTCACCTTCCTAGGATCCTAAGTCAACACCCATCCCCTGCAATCATGCACTAGAACCAAAAAAGACTATATGTGAGTGGAAATAAAGATTTTTCTCTTCATGAGTTAATGATCTAAGGCATTTTGTTACAATGACAGAAAGCTAATACACGAACCATCTTGGAGACTGGCTACTACTACATTGGACAGTGTGTGTGTGTGTGTGTGTGTGTGTGTGTGTGATGGTATTTTCCATTCTGGAGGGTTTTCCCACCAAGTATGTTTGCTGTGCTTTCCTGCTTCTCATAATTTGATCTCCTCTCTTATTTTTAAAATATACCAAACACACTTATATTTTATGCTCTGTGTTTGTGAATACTAGGTCTAAAGATTTAGCTCATTTGAATTTACTGCCTGTTGTCTTACCTGGCTGTCACTCAAGGGGTCTTGATCTCATGCTTGTGCCTTTTCATGGTGTTTTATTTTTTTTTAGGACTTCATCCACAGAAGCTCTCTGAGAGCAGATCTTCTTTTCCACAGAGGATAGCATTTGCTTCTGTCAAGCTCCAGGGGACACTTTAGCCCAGAACCACTTTGAACAAAATCAGTGCCTTGTAAATTTTTATATTGCCTAAGTAATGTGAATTGAAGCTAAAACCGCACAGAGATTACCTTATGTTTGTAAATCACGAGGGGAATTTCTTGCTTCAATCATTGTCAATTTGTGACCAACAATTACCCTCACACTGTCACAACCTGGGGTTATTTATCGTTTACCCTTATACCATGCTGAGTGCACTTGGGATTGTAGCTCTACATGGAAGGCTCTCCTATTCCTCTCCCCCCCCCCCACCCCACTCATCTTTCCTGCATCAGGCATTCATCTTTCCTCCATGGTCTTCACCACTGGGGTGACCGAAGCACAAGTTCCCTGCAGCAAAGGTGTTCATCATTCAAAATTGCGGTTTGAGTTCCTACTTTTGCCTAGGTCCTACCTCTGAGAATATGTTGTTACTTCATGTTAGTTCATCAGCACATTGCAAACATCTTCTTAAAAAAAATCACATTTTATCTAGATCCTTAATCATTTCTTTGTGGAAGGCTAGAACATTGGATCTCATCCTCTACATTGCTAGAAATCACTTTCAATGGCTTTTCTCCTGAGCTTTACATACATACACACACACACACACACACACACACACACACACACACACACACACAGACAGAGACAGAGACAGAGAGAGAGAGACACACACACAGAGAGAGATCCTGGAATTGGATAATAATGACAGACTGTATGTCGTCTTCATTATAACTGAAAGGTTGTGTTCGAGAATTATATGCAATGAACACCCTTTTGCTTTCTCTCTCAATGGAGATAAAAGAGGATACGCAACTTTTATGGGACTTAATAAGAGCGTTTACAATAGAATATGTTGTCTTTGTTTAAATTTAATGTCTTCATTTTTTAAGCATATTTTCTGATGTCTCAAACATTTCAGAAAACATAATGATCTGAATGAAAAATCTGAACCATTGTTCTTTCCAAATACAAGATGGGCCCACGATGTGCTTTTAAGCCTAGGATTTCTTTTTCATTCTTAATATCATAATTCATCCTTCTTGATTCTGTTGGTTACATTAAATATCCAATTTTAAATCTTGTTGTCTAATTGATTTAATGATTATAAAAGTATTCCTGATACCCAACCTAAATCTTCTTTTCTAATTTATTCCCACGACTCCTGGCTATATCTTGAATAACTAGAATTGATGAGACACTGCGAAGTAATTGATTGCTAATGTATTGTAGTACTTTGAACTGCAGTGAATTCTCCTCGTCTTAAAAATACTCCCAGTAAACTGCATTGCAAACCCTTTGTTTTTATTCTTATGGCTTCTCTAGAACAAGTTTGAGTTTAGTATTTTCCCAGAAGATGCCCTATGGAGGTATAAACTAATAAAGGCTCACCTTCTGCTTAAATGTTTTCACCCTCTCTTCTGCGGTAGAGTTTGTCGTATTTGCAGAAAAGGCCTCCAGACTTGAGTGACCTCTGGGAACTGCTTTCTGTATGGTCGTCTGTGGATGTAATTTGAACATGGCTTTGACTGAGCAAGTTGCTCACCAGGCTCCAAAGCATTCTCAGTTGAACCTTCTCTGCGTCCTTCTCACACTGTTTGGTTGAGTTCAACCCTCTATGTCTGTTGGTAATTCTTTTTTTTTTTTTTTTTTTTTTTTTTTTTTTGGTTTTTCGAGACAGGGTTTCTCTGTGGCTTTGGAGCCTGTCCTGGAACTAGCTCTTGTAGACCAGGCTGGTCTCGAACTCACAGAGATCCGCCTGCCTCTGCCTCCCAAGTGCTGGGATTAAAGGCGTGCGCCACCACCGCCCGGCCTCTGTTGGTAATTCTTGTAGTACTGATGTGACTAAAACTTCTTGAATGAGAACTTTGATACTTCCTCCATTTCCTACGGACTGTGCTGGAAAACTTAACAATCTGTTTGTGGTTTGGAACGCCATGACATTTAGACCCAACACAGTGATAGTGAGTTCAATTCTAAAATTGTGGAAAGTTCATCAGAGCACGTAGGTTCTAACAGCAGTGTAGTTGGTTGGTTGAGACTCAGACGAATGCAGACGTGAAGCTGGTTTACATGTTGTGTGTATGATTAAGTGTGTGTGCATATGTGTGTGTGGAGGTCAGAGGTCAGTTTTGAGTGTTTCCCTTAGTGCTTTTCAAACTCATTTTCTCGAGACAGTGAGCCCAGAGCTAATAGATTTAGCTAGGTTGGCTGACCAGCGAGCTCCTGGAATGTGCCCGTTTTCTCTTTTCCAGCACCAGCAGACAGAAGCACTACAGGGCCTGTTTTGTTATTGTGAGCACTGAGCATCTGAACTCAGGTCCTCAAGCTTTCATGGGGAGCACTTAACCTGCTAAACCATCTTCCCCGCCACTTGAAGACAAGTAATTTTAGGTTGAGAACATCATCTACAAGTTCAGGAAAGCAGCAACTTGAGATACAGTGTGTGGGTTAAGAAGACAGAATTGTGTCCCAAGGGTACCTGATGTATTATAGTTAGAAAGGTCTCGAAAGAGATGAAGGGTTCGTATATTGGGACTTCTGTATGTATTTGTTGTTGAGGATGTTTATGAGTTTTATACTTTTGTTTAAAGAATAGTTCAGTTGGAAATAAAATAGTTGTTTCTTTTATTTACTATAGGTTTTGGTTTGCAAGTTACTCCAAAATTCAAAAAAAAAAAAAAAAAAAAAAAACCTATTGCTTTGTATCTCCCATTGAGACATATTTTAAGGCCCAATTTACGAGAGACGATCTCACGGGAGCCCTTATTTTCTTCTGGTTAAACAAATGCAGCATGGTTTTGGAGAAACAAAACTGTATGGACCTGACAGTTCTGGCTCATTCAGTTCTTAGATGCTTAGATGACCCAGAGGGGCTGTTAAGCATTGCTTTTCAGATCTGTGCGACAGATAGGTAGACATGTTGCCCAGCATAAGCAAAAGGGCAGGATGAAGATGGCAGGCTTGGAGTTTGGAAGCTGAGTATTAATTTTTAGCGTGAGAAAGGAAATAGGATATATTTTTAATTTATTAATTTCCTTTTTATTTCCTGTATTAACCTTTCAAAGAATACATTTTAAAATGTTGTATGATACTGAATGTCTTTTTAGTAACCTAGAATTTTTTGCATTCATCTTCCTTCTGATGAGGTCTGGGAAATATTGCTTTGTAAGAGTCTTTTCTTGGCATTGTATTAAAACATGACTGTGGCATTTATAAAATTACCTCAGAGCAGTGCCCAGAGGATATATGTATGTGTATATATATGTATACACACACACATATGTATATATATATATCCTTTTTCTGCTAACGAGCAGTATGTGGGAGGCAAGCAGAGTCAAGGTTATTCAGTTATGTTTTGTCCATAGTTTCTGTTGGCCAATGCGGGATTTACTTCATTACACTCTGAATTTTCTGGCTTATAACTATATTAATATAAGAAAATATTTTTCCCCTTCTGGTAGCTCAGTTGGAATCACTATGAGTTCTTTTTGTGTTATTAATTTATTTTTAGATAAATTAACAGAAATATTCCACACCTCTTTATTCTTTTGTCTCTTTTAGGCTGGCTGCTAACTCTGGCATGCTGGAAGCATTTATTTAAATCCCACTTTTTCAAGGAAGGACAAGTGGACACTTGTAAGAAACAAGACAGAGTAGAGGAGAGGGGAGCAGAGACAGGAGGAAGAAGAGAGAGGAGGGGAAGCAGTGGGAAAGAGAGAAAGAGAACATAGGGAGAGAAGGGAAAATGTAGGAGATTCCCTTTCCTGTCTTTTCCACATTGTAATTTATTAGACATATTCACAGAGCGGAGCCCTGGGACTGAGAAGAAGAGATACTGACTTACTGGTTACTAAGCAAGAAAATCCAAACGAACTCACGCCTCTGAAGCAGCTTGAGACAGCAGCTGTAAAGAAAAGTAATAGGACTAAAACACACCGGGCACATGGCCATAACTTGTATTTTGCATGAAGGTAAAACATATTAATGATTTATGTTCTTCTTGATTAACATCTTGAGAGGTCTATGTGTACACACATAGGCATACTTTATTTACAGCTTTGTTTTGGCATCTAAACCACCTTTTGAAATACTGCAGAAGGTCAATGAAGCAACTCTAAAGTTGGCAATAATAGAAATTAAGAAGTAAAGGAAATGGAAGAAGGCAGTTTGCCACAGAGATCAAATTTTATTTTATTTTGTTCTGCCTGAAGTTTAACACAAAAGATAAATCTTTCCAGACATCATAGACTAAAGAATATATCATATCAACTTGTAAGTTATTAACTGAAGGTTTTTTAAAAGACAGATATCATCTCAGTAACTGTTCCAAATGCATTTACTTTATTTTAAAGGCTGTTCTTTCCATTATTAATGCCATACCGGATCACAGAGCCATTTGAGACGAAATGAGCTTCTCTACATCCTGGAAATGCGTCTGCAGCGGCTACTGATACTTTCTGACTCGTTCTAAAACATACTGTAATTTTTGGAAGATGTTTTATCTTACTGTATATGCCCTGCAGACAGTTAGAATCCAATTTATTAATTCTCTATAAATGGAAAGCTTATGCTCCTATAAAGTAGTACCAGGATTTGTCAGGATTGGCTCAAATTCCGTGTGTTAAAATGTAACATTACTACTCAAGACTCTGAATAGCTAACATAAATAATGTCTAGACAGGGTTAATGCGGTTCAGAAAGGATTTTATTCTCATTTAAATTAAAAAGTATCTCTCCAACAGTATTTGCAGTACTCTTATTGAAAGTGGGGACTTTTACATAATTGGGAAAAGAGTGTGCAATCACATTCATATATGGTATCAAAGCTCACCTGCCTAGAAATATGATGTGGATGTAGGGAAAGTGATGTGGGATCCCTCTGATAGGAGCCCAGTTTGTTAAGGCTGTTACATTAAACTGTGCGAGAATCGATTCAAGTATAACGCAAAGAAGCACCTTTAACTTTTTTGCTTTGGGACCTGTGAGTCATTTAGTCATCTTTTACACCAGATGAGATTCATCTTAAGGCTCACAGAGAGTAGGGAGGTGGTCGCTTGTGTTACTTCTGTATGCCTGTGTGATGTTGATATTGTTTAAGCAAACAAAGTAAGTAGATTGGTGTTATCTAGACTCCAGATTTGTACTCTGAAGCTGTGAAATGCAAGAATACTGATTTTAGGACTCGTCCTGAGTAGATTCGAACCCACAGTTCCTCATACATAGGGACTTGAAAGGAAATCTAATACAGAAACCCAATGCTGAATACACTTGTATTCTCTTCTTGCCCTTTTACTGGCTAGTACTGGCTATGAGACGCTATTGCGCTCTTATTCCCATATTAAGCCTTGCTCGCTGCAAGGGTTCACAGAACTTCCGTTTAGATGAAGATTAAGTTACTACTGAGTCTGTTATCTTCCCGTGGGAAATTTGGACTGTGGCAGCAGTCAACTGAGAGGGGTCTAATGTTCACAGGGTGCATGAGAACCCTGCACTGCCTCTCTCCCCAGTGGGCTCCCATATTCTTCAACTGCCTTGATCATTATATTTTTCCTTCTGGGCATGTGTAACAATGACAACAATAACAAAACCCTGCCCCGATCTCTACTGCGACATTAGCAGAAGCATTGCATGCCATGGCCTTCATTGTTGTTAGAAGGAGAGCTTAGGACATGATTTGCTTAACATGGCTTTACTAGGGATTTAAGGTTTTGAGGTTAAAGCACTGAGTGAATCCAGTTTCTGATCTGATAAATTTGTGTTACAGAACTGGTGCTCTGCCTCTATCCTCCTGTGAATTGGGCATGAAATACCCATTCACGGATCTGTGTGTTGTACTTTATCATTGTTTTGTCTTTTCATGACCTTTGGCAGAAATTTGTTTTCGAAAGAGTTTAGTGTTGCCTGTAAAATGTCAGTGATGATAGAACTTTTCTGCGTTCATTTTTCTTAAGGGCGTATTCCAGGGAGCAGAAAACTTGCTAAAGGAAGTGATTTAATGTTAATTTTTAAAAAATTCTATGTCAGATTCAAGCAGGATGACAAAAATGGGCCGTTATTCTAAGGGACTCACAAAGGATACTCTTTGTAAAGTTAGAGTAAACCAGACTACGTCTTGGATGTTTTCAAACCCTGCCACACACAGTCTTTGCTTCTGTAATATTTAGGTTCTGCTTCGAATGATTTCTTCTACCTCATGAGATCATGGCACTGGCTGAAGGGTCGACACCTAAGAAAGGCCTGCTTTTCTGCTCCAAGATGACCGTTCGGTAACAAGGGGAACATGTTGCTCCCTGGGTGACATGTGTGTGACAATTGTAGTTTTTACTATTGTGTGAAGAACTCCAAGGCCAGCATTTAGCAATTACAGTACCTAGGAGATCAATATCCCCCATGCATTCTTATAGCCCAGTCATTAATGGCAAATCTCTAGAAGGCCTAATCTCCTCTGTTGGACGTTTGGAGACTCTAAAGCTACGTAAGTACGAAGCAGGAGATTTTTCCTCTTCCATTTCCAGTCATCAGTGGAGAGTCTAAATGAAGAGGTACAAATGGTTCTTTCAAGAATTTGTCAAAGCAAAAATCCACATTAGGAAAGATTTACTAGTTTCCCCTATCAATAGAAGAATCTCTCTTGATATTTCTAAGCCTTTATCTTCCCTTCAAAGAGCACACTGTCCTCGGCTTAGGTTTGCAAGGTGCATGGTTGTGGGGAAGATTATCTTCACAGGAAATGGAGATTTAGCAAGATATACTTCTGGGACAGCATGCTTTAGCAAAATAGATATTTCCCCAACTCAAAGAAAGGAAACTCAGTATTGAAAAACAAAAGCAACTTACATGCAAGTGATTCCTGGGAGAATTATGAGGGTAAGGGACTCTTAGAGAGATGTGTTTTCTAATGTTTGCATTCAGGACATTACCCAGAGAATAAGTCTTTCCCCCTAATGTTGTTATCTTTAAATATTCAGTATTGATTTCTGACTATGCTTTCTCACAAGTTCAAGGTTATGTACTCTTTAACTACTTTGTATGGTGTCTGTACTTGTAAAAAAATGTGTGATCTCCTTTCCAGGGACTGCCGTGACTGTCCTCTTAATATTGCTAGTATAATGAGTCTGGGAACTGTAACCTTAAAGCCACATCTCTCACTCTCAGTGGCTTGTCTCTGGGTAAACCATATCAGCAGAGATACAACAACAGTTTAAGATAAGAGCATGTGCATTATTTATAAGCATATAAGACTAAATTTGGCTTGCACATACTTGAAAATCTTTTGTCTATAAATTTTCTCATGAGTAAGCAATAGAAGAATGGAAATACCTTAAGCCAAGGGTAAAAATACCTAGTAGATGAATGTTTTTGCTAATATATTTTAGCATTTTGTTCTTTACTTCTTTATCAGGTAGTATAAAAATGAATTGGATTTGAATTCTTCCTCTAGCTTCAAATCTAGATGCTTTCTTTTTTTCTTCTAGGACACTTGCCCTCTACTCTGTGTGCTGAAGGATATCTTAAAAGAATTCCAGAGAAAGTCATACCTGCATATTTTGTTGCATCTGGTACTTTAAAGTTAGTACTTATAATTTATCTGTTTTTTGAAAGTTTAGTGGCCCTTTTACTGAGCAAAGCAGGCACTGGGGATGGCACTGCATTTACTAGAGCGACTATACGATGCAAGATCACAAAGTCATATCTAAGCAGAAGCATTCTGAATGATGCTGAGGATGGATCTTTATAGCATGAAGGGTGAATCTTTAAGTATATAAATTTAAAAATAAATTATGTATGGTGTCAGAGTATTACTGGATAGAATGCAGAATATGACAAAAGGATCTAGCTCTATTACAGTGTATGAATCAGTATCTCTAAAGGGGACAGGGCCACGTTGATTTAAGTAACTATGGAAATGACTGGTATGTGTAAAAATAAAAGCAAATTGAAGTGTGTGTATAAGTGCTTTAATTTATAAAGTTGTTTTCCACAAAGGAATCGTTATGAATGCTAAAATCATTATGCATATACAGTAGGATTAAACAACTGAGTGATGGAATCAGATGTCTCATTATGGAACTGAGAAGTAGCAGATGAAAAAGGTAGGAGGCTAGACTGATATATGGGTAAATAGAATAAAGTTGTAAATATCAGTATGGACTCAAATATATTTGTATAACTATATACAGCGGTATTTATAGATATGTGAGTCCATGAGCTAGTATAATTGCATAAATATTCCTTGCTTAACTTTGAGATTCTATTCTCTGATGTGATACTAATTGGAAGGTAATTATATCATGAAGGTGGGTCCTATGACGGGATTGGTGCCCCCATAAGACTACATGGAGAGCTTGCTTCCTCTCTCTTTTTATCTACCATATAAGAACATAGCTGTCTCCAAGCCAGGGAGTGGTCATTCACAAGAATGCACCCTCATCGTAGACTTCCAGACACCACAGTTATGGGAAATAAATGTTTACAATTTAAAGCACTTAAGTGATGGTATTTTTATAGTAGTCTGAAACAAACAAGACACTCTTTTAATTGAGAGTTTATATGCAGTGGCACCTCAGTATACATGATGATACCTGGAACGTAGATCTTGGTTTCTAGTAATATTCTCCAATAAAGAAGCCAGAGATCCTTGGGTAAACAGCAGCTTCTAGGATTGGGACAGGGATTGTACAGATGAGCCTGGATCAATTTGTAGTAACAGAAAGCAAGGGTTCAGCCCTAATCCCCAAGATAGGTTAAAAGGGTGTAAGAATCATTTAGTAAAGTTTCCAGTAGCCAAAGCAATTGGATCTTGAACAATGAAATGAATTAGTATTGGATTATAAGTCAAAATATAAAATATTTATATGGACACTTTCATACAAGAAGATGACTGAATAAAGAAACAAGTAAGGGGAATTGAAAAAAAAACTTATGTGAAATAATAGTTAGGCTTTCCATTGCTGTTAAGAGACACCAGGACCACAGCAACTCTTATAATGGAAAACATTAAATTAGGGCTCATTTATAGTTCAGAGGTTTAGTCCATTATCATCATGGTGGAACATGGTGACATGCAGGCAGACATGGTGCTAGAGAAGAAGCTGAGAGTCCCACATCTTTCAGGCAACAGGAAGTAGACTATGTGTTACACTGAGCAAAACTTGAGCAAAATAGACATCAAGGCCTACAGTGACACAATTCCTCCAACAAGGCCACATCTACTTCAACAAAGCCACACTTCTTAACAGTGCCACTCTTATTGGGGCTCATTTTCTTTCAAACAACCACATATTTCAAGAGATTTATATAGCTATGTTTCTTCCAAGATGCAGAACAACATCTTCTATTCCTTTAGTATGAGTTACAAGTTGTCAAGTGTTTCCAAAGAAAAGGTTTAGACAGTGGTCATTCCACAGTGCAGAAATCTGACAAACATTGTCTTAGGGAAGTGGTCAAGGAGAACATCACATTAAAAATCATATTAATAATCTATAATCCTTTATATGTATGATGAGAATTGCATTTAACCACTCCATCCTTCTCACAAGCCTGAAAATACTAATCAAAGATATTCTGCAAAAATTCCTTTACAAGCCGGGCGGTGGTGGCGCACGCCTTTAATCCCAGCACTCGGGAGGCAGAGGCAGGCGGATCTCTGTGAGTTCGAGACCAGCGTGGTCTACAAGAGCTAGTTCCAGGACAGGCTCCAAAACCACAGAGAAACCTTGTCTGGTCCTTGGACCTCCCACAGGGCAGAGAAACCTGCTTGCTCTTTGGGCTGAGGAGGAAGGAAGACTTGATTGGGGGAGGGGGAGGGAATGGGAGGTGGTGGCGGGGAAGAGGCAGAAATCTTTAATAATTAAATTAATTAATTAATAAAAAAAATCAGCAAGAAAAAAAAAAGAAAAAAAAGAAAAACCAAAAAAAAAAATTCCTTTACAAATTATCACGATCACCAAACCCAGAAAAGACTTCAGAAATTTCTATTGTCTCTAGGGAGAAAATGCAGCATGGTCTCTTAAATGAGATCTGCAAACAGAACAAAGGAATTAGGGAGAAACTAAGTAAATTTAACTTTAGGATGATGTTAGCTAATAAAGTATCCATGGCGGTTCATTAATTTTGATAAAAAGTATGCTGATATAAAATCTTACTAATAACCAGAAACTAGATGTACTATACACAGGAATTGTATACTACCTTTACAATTTTCCCACTAATGTGTTAATATTCTAAAATTAATAGCATCTTTTTTTTTTAAAGGGATAGTATATCTGTGGTTTGTTGACTTAGGTACTTATCAGGTAAACAACTCAGAATCACAATGAGATGTCATCTAACTCCAGTTATAATGATGATTATTAAAAAGACTGAAATGCACAAATGCTGTCACAGAGGTAGACAATGGGGAGCTCTGACACACTGGTGGTGGAATTGTGGGTCAGTTGGCCTGATTATTTCCCAGAGCTTGTTGAGGATGGAATGATAGGGCATGAAAATATTTTGAGGAGAGAGCTGTACAAATGCAAGGTTTGTTATGATCTGTTGTAGAGTAAATGTGTTTCCTCCAAAAATATATGGAAACATTTTTACTTGTTCAATGAAGGCTCAATGTCTTCCTATTTCCTGGTGTGCTCCATTCCAGACATTGCTCTTTGTTCGAGATAAACTGATTTGTAGAGCAATATTAAATTAGAGTGAATAAATGTGAATTAACGAGGTTCTTAGAACCAGTTGTCCAGTGATTCTGAGATCAAAATTTCAGAGAAAAAAAGAGAGAGAAACAACACCATGTATTGGGGCAATAAAATGAAGGCAGAAGATTCATTGCCTGGAGAACGAGAATCCTGTTAGCCAGACATGGTGTTTCTGAGCTAATTCAGATTTTTTTTAGTGAGGATTTCCTCTGGCTAAGCCTGTGGTCATGGGAGCTCATAAACTCACTACCTGGGTCTTTTGTTATTTGCTACTTAACACTATCTTACCTCACTCAGCTACATAACAGTTTGAAACTATTTGATGATCTCGTTGAAATAATGCTCATCTTTATACAGTGAGCTTTAAGCAATAATAAAATGTGCCAATGCTTGTAAAATATTGAGAGAGCTGTCTGGCATAAGAAAATTTAGTTCTCAATGCCACTCCTGAATGTTCTGAATAGGTTGTGTGTTCTTAGAGTCGTAAGGACTAATGTTGGCAGAGGCTACTTCCTTGTTCCTGGCTGCCCAGTACAGAAATAATCTCTAAGAAACTATATTATTTGCAAAACTGTTTGGCCAATATCTAAGCATATTTCTGGCTAACTTTTATATCTTAAATTAACCCATTTCTATTAATTTGTGTATCACCATGCAGCTTTGGCTTACTGGTAAGGTTCCAGTGAGTCTGTCTTTTGCAGGTGGCTACATGGCTTCTCCCAGACTCCATCTACTCTCTCTATCCTCTATCTGCTTGGAATTCCTTCATTGCTGTATTCTGTTAAGCCACTGGCTGAAACAGCTTTATTCATTAACCAATAAAGGCAACACATAGGCAGAAGGACTTCCCACATCATCTCCCCTTCTCTGTTCAAATAAAAGGAAGGTTTTAATTTTAAAAAAGTAAAATTAAATATAACAAAACAGGTATAAAGAAAGAATTACAGTTACAATATTTATATCTTCTTTATCTCTTATCATAACTAAGGCAAACTATATCTATTCTTCAACTCCATTAAAGACACCAGAAGAATATAACTTTACCTAAGTAAACAGATAGTGCATTGTTAGCAGCTTCCAAAACTCTAGAATTGACAGAACTATCTGTTTGCCTGGACAGTCACCCAAAGTTCTTGAGTAACATTGCAGGCACCCATCTTCAACCTACTGGCCCATAGTATCTGGCAAACTTTTCCATGAAGCAGAAAATTTCAAAGACAGTTCCACCTATATTGGTAGTTTGTTAGTCACTTTCTTCTGTGTCCTGCAGAATGTCTGGCAGACTCTTTCACAAAGCAGGAATCCTGAAGGACTGCCTCACCTTCTTTAGGGAGCTTCTGTAGTCATTTTTTCTGTGGGTCCTGGAAGTCCAGTAAAGCAGTCAGGGCAAGAGCAGTTTCTTGCCCAAATGGCTAACAAACTCTATGAGGAGCTTCTTTGATGACCATCATCCTCTTGAAGTAGATTGGTGCTGCCAGGAGTAGATGTCTTGAACTGTCATGAAAAATCTTAAGTTCTTAAAATGTTTGAAATGCCATATTCTGTACATCTTTGAAAGGTTTGAAGATTATCTATCTAACTGAAATATATCTCTACATACCTAGAAAACCTAAAATGATTGCAAACTGTTATAGATGACTATCTATTAACCTGTAATTCTTAATTATACATTACATTTTTAAATTGGCTGCACAAACACAATACCTTAATGTAGAAATATACATATAACAAAATTGACCTAAAATTTTTATCAATAGACCAAGATTCATACCAATGTAAATCTCTATAGCATATCTCCCTTCAAATGTAAATGAACATTTATAAACAATATTTGGGAATTTGGGCATAGTTCTCTCCAAACTCTTCCTGTTTTTTGTTGGGTGAAGTGGTTTTTTAGGCTATTCACAGCGACCTTCCAGGGGGTCTTGGTCCATCAAACTACATTAGTCTGGAAAGAATCCACAGGTTCTCATCTTCTGTGGAAACAAAAGAAGAACATCTTTTCCAAAGCAACAAATTCTTAGACCCAAATTTTGAAATCAAAACACCTTTAAAACATATATGTTGGTTTAGCTTAGCAGCCTGTACAATGAAATGTCTCTCTGTACTTAGTTCATTCACAGTCAAAAAATTCAAAGAAAACACAATAATATACATAACCCAGACTCTCTGTGTATATTTCATCTTTACATGGCTTTATTTTTTGTATGACTGCCTGTACTCTCTTTAAAGATTTTGTTTTAATTTTCAAAACCATTTACTTCTTTTTGTAACTGTCTATATTCTTTTTCTTCTCTCTCTCAAGTCTACGTACATTTATCCAACATTGTGACCCATTCAGAGGTCTTATTTTTTTTAATCTAAATCTGTCTTTATTGCATATCTGTACTCTTTTCCTAACCAGGACCACTTCTTAAAATGGTAAGCAGTTTGGTTGTAGCAGCTCTGGACGTTGGCTCTGCTTCTCTCCACCTTTCAATATGGCAGGGGATCCTGCTGGTCAATGTCCCAAGTCTGGGATGTCCTGTTCTCTAGCCATGATGACAAGGCTTGGGGTCATCTATGAAGTCCCCTCCCATTTACCCCATGTTGGGTACTGATATGTTGGGAAAGGTTGCTTGTTTATTCCCAGTTGCCCAGACCTGAAATATAATCATTCAGAAACTATATTATTTGCAATACTGTTTTGCCAATAGCTTAAGTGTATTGCTAGCTAGCTCTTATATCCTAAACTAACCCATCTCCATTAATAATCAGTGCATCACCATGAGGTTGTGGCCTACTGGAAAATTTTCTGACTCCTGCAGCAGCTACATGGCTTCTCCTGACTCTGCCTTCTTTATCCCAGCATTTAGTTTAGCTTTCCTGCCTAGCTTTACTCTGTTAAGTCACTGGCTGAAACACTTTATTTACTAACCAATAAAAGCAACACACATACAGTAGGACTTCCCATACCAGACTAAGGCTAGGAACACTTTGAATGTGCCTAGTTAATTCTAAAATTCAGATAAGCCAGCATATGAGTGTTTCTTTTACCTTAGAAGGCAAAATTATCTTTGGCTGGACATAGGTCATTAACTTGCACTTAGCTTGTTTCCTAACTGGTTTCTTGTGTCTTCAGAAGACACAAGACCTACTTACCTCTCAATGTGAGAGCTTTTCTTCATTTAAAGGTGACATGGAGTTACTTGGCTTGTAGAATTGAGAAGCCAGTAGGGTGGGACAGTGGTCTGTATTCTGTTAATTATATTTTAAATAAATGCTGATTGACCAGTAGCCAGGCAGGAAGTATAGGTGGGACAACCAGACAGGAAGTAGAGGTGGGTCAATGAGAACAGGAGAATGCTGGGAAGAAGGAAGCCCATTTTTCTGCAGTCATTTACCAGCCACAGAAGAAGGAAGATATGATTGCCTTGCTGAAAAATGTACCGAGCCATGTAGATAAAATAGATAAGAATAATGGGCTAATATAAGTTATAAGAGTTAATAAGAAGCCTGAGCTAATGGGCTAATCAGTTTTATAATTAATGTAGACCTCTGTGTGATTTTCTTGGCACTAAATGGCTGGGGGACCTGGCAGGAAAGAAACCCCAACAACAAACCAGGGTTTACATTAATTTAAATATTGCAGTACATATATGAAGTGCCTTACTGAGAGAATTCTATGTACCACAGAAACACACTGTTTTCTTGGTAAGGGCCTAAATAAAAAAGGAAGATGATATTTGATCTATTTATCTTTATAAATATGAAATGACCTTAATTTTCACAGACTGGATTAGAAAATGTTGGGTGGTCCATTTATTAAAGAGATCCATGAATGTTATTATAAGAATCTAGTATTAGTAATAACATTAGTCATACATTATATATTCATATGACTTTTGGATGAGTTATACAGAAAAATTTATGTCCACTCTTTCTCTCTTTTCAGGTGTATTTTAATGATAAATCTGTTATGCCCAGATTGCAGGGATCCCTAAAACACCACCTTTGAGACTGAATCCCATATGTAAAAGAAAAGAGCCTTTATTCAAGTTCGAACTCTCCACATGTCCAATACATTACATTGGCACGATCAGAGAGCCTCGGGCTCAGTTGAGGTAGGTTTTTTTTTTTTTTTTTATCATAACAGAGGTTGGGTGAGGGATTTCTAAGGTTCAGAACCCCTGATTGTCTGACATTTTTCTATCAGTGTCTTGGTGAAAGAGAATGTATGTATGCTGGGCTAAGGGACAACAGGTGATCCTATCTGTAATGGTTAGAACATTAGTAATTTCCTTTGGGACATTAGGTAATTTCTCCTTGGATGTTTTATTCCTGGGTGATACGATACCTTGGTGATCTCAATTTGTGGTCTTTCCTGGAACCAGGTAATCTGAAACTCAGGCCTCTATTAAGCTTGTCATGCTGGGCTCCCCCAAATCCTTGTGAATAACATATGCTTACAGCTGATTGGATTTGTAATTGTCCCTTTACTTGTCCAAGTTAAAAGTTTTACAATAGCAAATACTGCTTCTTCTATCTAGGCAAATTTATCTTTGGGTCACAAGGGTGATGATACTGAAAAATTAGTATTTGTTTCCCATTTTAAATTCTCTAAATGAAGATTGGGTGTTTTGTGTGTGTCATAGGCAGTGTGTTATGAGGTTGGAAAACCTCTCACCTTTGTGTCCTTTGGTAATTCCTGTGTTATTTTGAGCTTTCTTCAGGATCCACCATCTAGGAGGTCACTGGTGTTAGGCAAGTCCAGTCTGGACTCTGTCAGAAGACACAAAGTGAGATCCCCAGTGTGAAAGTCATCTGAGAACATTTCAGTGGTGATGCTCCGAGGTACAGGTGTGAAGTGGTGATGCTCTGAAGTACAGGTGTGAAGTGGTGATGCTCTGAAGTACAGGTGTGAAGTGGTGATGCTCCGAGATACAGGTGTGAAGTGGTGATGCTCTGAAGTACAGGTGTGAAGTGGTGATGCTCGAGGTACAGGTGTGAAGTAGTGATGCTCCCAGGTACGGGTGTGAAACTGCATTCTTATGATGGTATCTCTTTCCATGAAACGGTGGCAGGTTTATACTCTGAGAAATTAAAGTGTCTTTGTAGACGAACACACATAGAAGTACACATGAGTAGAGAATTACAGACACATTTTAACTGAAATATACGGTTGCACCAATAGAGATCGCATCATTCAGCAAATCTTTTACAAAAAGGAAATTGATATTCTAGGAAGAAACATGATGGCAGTTTTAGTGACTAGCCAGTATATGGAGATAAATGTGTAGATAAATACAGATACACTTTTGTAACATGAAAGTAGTTAGATACAAGTAATTTCCTATCAATATATTCTGAAATAAAAGCACACTACTTTTTATTGAGCTTCTGTCTAAGTGATTATCTTTTATTATTGTTCTTACATTGAATATACCAATTGCACAAAAATATTTTAAAAAATTCCAAATCATCTTGATTACTTATCAACTAAAACCGATAAAAGGGGCTCCACGAATGGCCTGATTTCTCACACTCTGAGAAAGGTGTCTGAACGTTTATAGTAAACCACATAGGCTTGCCTGTTCTTGGTGCTACATGGATGTCCTTTAATTAAGGAAGGGAAGAAAGACAGGTCTGTATTTAAAATTCATGAAAAAAATAATTTCATTTGGACTTATGTGTAGTTACTAAACGCATGACCTCACCCATTAAAGGAAAAATATCAAAGAAGATTCATTGCTGCAAATGCTTACAAAGTCTCAGTATCATTATAGTTATGTTATTTAGTCCTCAGTGACCACCTTTGCTTTGTGAAAATAGCATCTCTATTCATTGTTGGGAAAGCTGAGGCTGAATTCATATAACAAAACAAGAATGATTACAGTTGGACCAAAAAGTCCAGAGTTTTCTCACAGTGCAGTCAATTCTGTAACTTACTAAAAAGGCTTTGTAATGTGCAGTTTTCTATACCTCTTCTATTTTTCAATTGTCTCAATGCCCACGTGTAGCATAAGAAGAAGGAAAAATGGGCAAAGCCAAATTCCCTGTAGAGGAGGCATTCACTCCAATGGCATGTGCTGGTCTGTGTGAGCATGGCTTCACAGTGCATCCCAACCCTGTGCAGCTCCATTCAGCTCAAGATGTATGGGAAGAGTTTTATGCTTCCAACAATTAGACTTGGCAGAGCTATTGTTTCTCTCTTATTTAATATCAGTCAGCTCTGGAGCCCAGCCAGTGTCTGTACTCTGTCTCTAAATTTAATTCTTATTCCTTCTACATATCACTTAGTTGTCAGAAGACAGCAACTTAATAGCATTTGTTGCTCTGGCTTAGGCGTTTCTGGGTTATGTCATTTCCCAATTGACCTGCTTAGCTCAGAGGGAATAAAAATTTTTTGTCTAATGGTCTTGGGGGCTTCTATCATTAGGGATCTTCTTTCCAGTTCCTGGGGTGTTTCTGTAAATGTCATGAGATAACATAATTTCTAGATATTATTGTTTCTTACAAAGGCATAAGGCCATTTTAAATATGAAATGAGTCCAGAATAAGAATATTATAGAGGGAAAATTATCTAAGTCTGGTTATTGATTTGTAACTTGTTAGTCTGAAAAGTCTAAATCTCCAAGGGGGATGGAGAGGAGGACTATGGAGGAGGGAAATAAATTTCTAAATTGTATCATTTCAATTCATTCTAATTCAACTCTGCAAACACATCCCTGTTCTTAGCGTGGGGCAGGTATTAACCTAAGTGCTGAAACAAACTGGCTTTCCTGTGTGTGGTCAAGTAAAGTAGGACTAGTAAGGTGCATAATGGAGAAAGTTACTTCATGTCCCAAGGCCTCAGTTTCCTCATGGGCTAAAAGCTGTTCTTTCTCACCATTCTCCTTTGCTGATGTTAATTATGAGAAGGTAATATATCATATTTGAAAGGTTATTTGCTGTGAAATCTCCATGCATGTTGTAGTCTTGGCTTTGTGACTATTTAGCTCCTAGGATGGATGTGTGATTTAACTTCCCTTGGTCTTATCTGAGTCATTGACACGACATTTGAAGGTTCTCTTTTTAATTTATGTTCCATGAGATTGGATACAATCTCCTTTGTCATATTCACGTCTTGCATAGAGTCAAGCAATCAAGTCACACATTTTGTTGGGCTTAATTGTCTTTCTTTACTCAAGGGGTGTACTGCTATGGTTTATAAACTGTTACTACATACATATGCAATGGATTTCTATGGCAGAAGAGAGATCTGAGACCAGAAGGAGAGTGAGTATAAAATTCTTTTTTTCCCTTTAACATGAATATCTCTTTGAGTGTCTTAGAGAAATTTCTGGCAAGATTTCAACTGGTGTGTGATTTACGCTTGTCAGCTTGCAGAAAAGAAAAATTTCATTAAACTAACATTTGTTGAGGTCTGTTGTGAGCGTATATTACTGTTTGCTAAATATTTTGGTCTCCTTTTTCATGGTGCCCTCTCTATAAGAGGATTCCTCACTTGACTGGCATTAAGCCTTGCCATGTGGCTTATCCTTGCTGGTAAAATATGAAGAGAAATAAGATGGATCATTTCCAGATGGAAAAATTACAAGAGACAGTTGTTTGTTACTGTGCTCCCGTTTTCTCTAACACAAGACCAACAATGTTGTCAGGGGTGGGTGGGGTAGGGTGAGTGTCATTTTGGCATGGAATCTATAGAGCTATTTTGAGAAAATCATGTATATAGTATGAATGAAGGCTTACTGTTTGTCATTGCAATATGACAAAATTTCTTTTTTAGTTGCACTGTAATCTGGTCTACTGTATATTATGCCTGCAATTGAAATGATACAATGTCAACCAACTCAAATTAATCTCAGGTCCTTTGGAATGACTCAGTGAGGATGCCATGATAATGCACAGTCTATATTGTAGTAGAGGAAATATGCAACAATGGATATATTGAGGAAATAAAACCAATTTGTGATTGGAGAAAGCCCTCTTAATATGTACTTAAGTTGATAGTTCATAAATTCACAGAGGTGAGGCTGGCCAAGGGACAGGAGGAAGAAGGTGATAGTGCAAACAGGAAACTTTAGGTCAAGAGGTGAGACAGGTCACGGGAACATGGAGCAGCATGTTATTGAGTATGGCTGCAAGGTAGAGCAAAGAGAGGACTGGAAAGGACTGTGATTGATGAGATAATGTCACCAATAACATCAGCTTTTATTAGCTCTGTGAAAAGTGCTTTTTACGCAGTTTCCTCATTATTATTATTATTATTATCGTTATTTTAATTGGGCCATAGAGTAGGAGTGTGATTTTACTATGTGACACATGGGAACCTTATGATCAGACCTCCATTCCAGAAAGATGCTCTGGCTCTGGTTCCCAAGTTAGCATCTAGTCATGGTTTGAGAGAGGATGGGGCCCTATCTTCTGCAGCTCAGCCTCCTGACTCCATGAAGTGAGGCAATAGCAGGCAAGGAGACAGCTGGGGTGATACAAGGGAATGGTATTTTGAAGGGCTTGCAATAGAATATATGAAGAAATATAGGCTGTAGGTCTCAAAAACATTAAGATTTGGTAGTAGTTTTAATAACAATATAAAAGTAATAAAATGATCCCCAAATGAACTCTTAGGTCTAATTCAAACAAACAGTATGCTATTACATCACTATTTTGAGAATTTCAATTTGCTTTTGATTATAATATAGATAATGTACTGGGTAAATCAAAGACAAAGCCAAAAATCTATGAAGCAGATCTAGCTAGTGGTCTATGCATTTTTTTTTTTTTTTGTTTTCTGAGGTTGGATTACAGTGATTGTGATTTGTGATTTTCTTCATCATAAATGGGGTCATCTATTGACCGAGAGGGGAAAGAGCTCTTCATAAATGACAGTGACATTTCTGACAGTTGTTTGTCTTCTGTCCATCAGAGGTCCCCGGAGACCATGACCTGACTGGAAAGGTCCTTGAGTCAACATGGCAGAGGCTGTGATTAATATGGATGCTATTCAGACTTCAGCCGGTCCCTCCTCTTTCAACAGAATTCAGAGAGAAGCTGAGCTGACTGTATGTTAGTTTGCATTCTAAAGTCTCTCCTACATACTGTTGTCAGAGTACCTGGCACCTTATCTTTTGCTCTTCCCCTTCCTATTTCCCCTTTATTGTCTTTCTTCTTTGCTTATTTTCTTGATTAGCTTTTCCTCTTCTTTTTGAACACTGTGTGGTCGCAGAAAATAACATGGTAAGAAACAATCTGACTGCCAATATGCATAAGATTTATTGCAACAGAGAAAGCAAGTCATTAGACAGTGTGCATATTAATCTTTTGGTTTGGGTCCATAAGACACAGGTTTGGGTGTTTGGGGACTCTTATTTATATGCTGTTAAAGAAAAGCAGTTAGGTTAGAGAAGGAGATATAGGGATGATGGAGCAAAATTTATGGTTCAAGCATCCATGAATACAGCTTGGCTCAGCTATTACAACTTTTCCCTAAGACACAGACAAGGCTAGGTTTTTGAGGTGTTACTGCATCTGTTGAGTACAACTATGTTTTTTGAGGTATTATTATTGCATCCTTTGAGGTACCCCAGATTTTTTTTCGGGTATCAAGGCATCCTTTAAGATACTACTCAGAAGCCAGCTTGGCACAGGTTTTCAATGCTGTTTTTCCAAAACGAACTACCCAAACAGAGAAATTATCAGTAAAGACTACTGCTGGTTTAAGGATAGTTTCCTGAATTTTCTTGAAATAACCAGTAATGAGTTGCCAGCTTAGATAGCTCTTTTTATAGATCTTGCAGCAGCTGGATCAAAATCTAATGAAGATGTTTGCATCTGACAATGGCAGGCCTACACACTCTGATCCTGTTTCTTGAGTGCACAAATGCTTTTCATTTGGGAACATGAAAGGCATATTTAGTGACAACTGATGGTTCTTTGTTTTTTAATTCCCAATAATGTCTTCAGTAAGTGCTTTTGTTAACATTTTTGCATTATACAATAGGTGACACAGGAAGATAATCGGTGTGCTGAAAGCAATTAAAGAGTTTATATCCAACTTGCTCTGCCTATTAAATGGATCCATTCGGCATGGAAGCATATTAGCATCTTTACAGTGGAACGGATTGTGGAAATAGGTTATTCACGGGGCTTGTGCATCTTGCTCCTGCTGCAATAAGACGTATCTTCAAGATTGTAGCAAAAAGGAATGAGCCATTTTTCTCCCCTTTAGAACTGTAAACAGAAGTAAAACTATTAATAGATGCTGTAGCTAATCCCAAGAAGCTGCGACTGAGAGATTAAATAATGTCGCAAAGAGAGGAAACTGGAATGAAAGGAGGGGAGGGAGGGAGGGAGGGAGGGAGGGGGGAGAAGGGAAGGAGGCAGTTCCCTGATCACAGAGCTGAGTTAGACAAGGACAAACTGAAGGACTCTGGCTGATCATAGGATCAAATTGTTACAAGGGGAGATTCCTGCTCTTAGAAATGTAAATACTACTTTGTTTCCCCGGTACTGTTCTAATAGGGAGGGTTGTGCCTTATTTTCCAAAATAGTAATCAAGATGACTTTAAACAGAGGTTGGATGCCACGGAGATGCAGCTGAGCCCGGGGGACAAATCTGTGAACCAAAACCTCTATTTACTGATAAAAGAATTAGAGAACTAGGAGGCCCTTGGGTAAATGTACAATATGAGACCAGAGCCCTAGTTTTTACTGCCAAATAGAAGGAATTATAGCAAAAGGGATTGGTATATAATTAAATTTTGTACCTTGCATACTGGAAGTGATTAGATGGCCCTATATTTTATTACTGCTAATTCTCTGGGTGTATGGTTGAGCCTCTGCTTGACGCTGGCTTTGAAGCATCCTGATTCAGCACCTCTGGGCAGAATCATGACATTTCTTCATACCTTAGTAGGAACTGTGAGCTTTGTATTATTGCTACCACTCAGTATGGTTCAAAGTGTGATGATACCTGCTCATTACCATCATCATCTGGATACCTAGCAATGCAAATTCTCTGACTTTATGCCAAGCCAAATAACACAGAACCTCCAAGGTAAAATATTTTAATGCATAGTCATGCTATAGGCAATTTTATGCTCATTAAAATTCATTATTGAGAAGTCTGGGTCCAGGTTGTTTGAGAACTGTCTGGTAATCACAACCCTATCATAGAAGCAGAATGAAGTTTGATTTAAAGTTGCTTATATTTTAACCATGCCACGAACTTGTTCTTATTTTAGGATCATTGAAACATCATATCATTTATAGGGACTGGAGATTATGAAGTCTTTGAAAATGGTCTCTTACTAATGAGTGTAATTGAAAATTTTTGGAATTTGTGAGGGTAGGGATTT
Organism: Chionomys nivalis; assembly: GCF_950005125.1. Classification (NCBI taxonomy): domain Eukaryota; kingdom Metazoa; phylum Chordata; class Mammalia; order Rodentia; family Cricetidae; genus Chionomys; species Chionomys nivalis. Next base: position 52,243,879 of record NC_080096.1, read on the forward strand.
AAAATAGTTTTCTTTTGCTGTGATTGGTGTTTACCTGTATACACCTATACTGGGCCTCCTTTTGGTGTGAAAAGAGACAAGGAAAACACAAATAATGACTGGCATATGTGCCAAGAGGAGAAGGGATATGGCATCCATCCATTTCATGTGTAGACACAGTAGAGAGGACTGACTGTCAATCCTCTTTTAACATCCTTATCTTCTACTAAGTTCTCAGGCAAGGACGGGATCATGACATGTTATAAAAGTAAATCAAATTTATTTATGTTGGCAGTGAAATCAGTAGTGAATTGACCTAGCTTTAGGAATTCACTGTGAGCACGAAAATACAGAGCAGCACCTGGGGAAACAGGCTTATTGCTCTCTGGCCCTTTTGATGGTCGATCTGAATCTCTGAATGGGCCTTAGTGCAGGCGTTTGGTATTCAGTCTGCGTTGAGTACTTAGAGTCAGGTGCTCATTAGTACGTAATTGTTTTTTACTGGCGTTATTTTTCTTTTGTTTCACTTTTCTCATCTCCTCTTTCTCGCTAGTGTAAGTTGATAGTTGACCTCGAACTTGGCATGTGATAGTCATTCAATCAAGACTGACATTCATACCAAAGTTAATATCATCACTGTATATTTGACAGATTGAATAAAGAGTTTCAAGGAAGGAATATGTGTGAAGGGAACCTCTGGAGCCATACAGACAGAGGTTTCTACTTTGGGTCTGTTATTTCCTATTTTGTATGTGTTTGGACTCATGATTAACTTCAATAAATTCAAGTTCCCCTTGCTAAAATAGTGAGAATGGTTTATATCTCATAGAGTTATTATATAGATTAAACATAAACTTACCATACATCCAGTTTATGCACGATCACCTGGGTTTATACCTATTGGCTTGATGTAATTACTTGTACAACTCTCTTTCATTCTGAGTGGGTCCTAATTTGGAAGAAAAACTGTATTTACAAATAAGATATATATATATATATATATATATATATATATATATATATATATATATTTTAAACAGTACATTTTTTTTCTTCATGAAACTTGAAAGCCCAAACATTCTGGGCTGTGCCTATATTTGCTATAGTATCAAAGAAACTACAGCTCTCTGTACGCTCCTTTGACATTAGCAAACTTTTACATTAGTAATGGCAAAAACCCAAAGCAAAACTTGCTGGTTATATTTGTAGAATCAAGTGTTAGGTCTTTTGGGGGTGGGGAGAGAAGCTGAACCATTTGTATATTATTTAGAGTTTTCCAAAGAAGATTTACAATATGGTAACGTCTTGTACATCTCAGGAATTGAAGTGGACATTTTTAGCCATATCTTATAATGGGGTGCCCTTAGGCTCAGAAGTCAAGCAACATTTTTAAGGTCAGACATATTACCAGAGAAGATACCAGTAGTCAAAATTGTATTTTTCTTTCTCTTAGGTAAATGCTTTTCCACAAAAGTGCGTATATGTCATTGGTGATGAGCAGTTTTAATAGCATATTGCACATGAGTCGAGCAATCTGTTCAACCTCATTCTCAGCTTCCTGTCTTTGACAGGCAGAGTAGTAGTTCTCTGTGTTAAGGAAAGAGGATATGTCTCAAACCAACTGGACACATTTTAGATTTTAATGTTTCTCACTATCCTGCCCATCATAGATGTATCTTTTTATAGTTCACCAAGCACTTCTGATATTAATTGTTGCTATCCTAAAGTTTCTGACAAAAATCACAAAATTAAGATTATTAGGTAACAGCGGCTTTATTTGGGTCGATGACATGAGAAAAAGAGGAGAAATGGAAAGAAAATCAGGAATGATTGTCAGGTGAGACTTTCAGCTCAAAGGGATGAGGACATTTCTATGGAAACCTAATTTTTGCTTTCTCCAACAACTTTTGGTTAATTCTGACCTGCATTAGGTAGATAAAGATAAATGTGAATTTTGAATTATATTTAATCTTCATTAAAGCAATTATCTCTCTTAATGAAGAATTTGCTGGGTTGTGGTTGTGCAATGGAGTATAAAATCCTTAGTGAATAAAATCAATTTCATTTCAAGCTAGCTTTTCTGTCCATTAATAAACAAGACATAAAAAATATACTTGCTGTGAGTCATGAAGGCTGCTCATAGCTCACAGAAAGCCAATACAACCACAACGATAGGACAGTTGGCTCTCCGTTGCTCCCCCTTCAGTTTTGAAGCTAAAGGAGAACATTCATCATAAGGAAGTTATGCAAGTTTTCATACTGGAACTATTTTACCAGGCCTCACAGTGAGACAACAGTGGATTATGTCTCATACCCAATCTACTGTCTGATAGAACAGTGTTTGCATTGTGAAATGTCTTTCATCCAACCTCTCTGCTTCATTAATCAAGCAACTGTGAAGTTGATTCTGGCAAGCTTATGTTTCCTAAGTATGAAAGTTGCTTGCTTATTTATTTCCATGCTGCTACAGTGGAAGGAAACAGATTGGGTCTAAAAAGCAGTGTACTGTAGTGTAAAGCAATTAAGTGAGCTGTGCATGCCCTTCGGGTGAAGGATAATGGGAAATTAATGAGGACCAGCTAGTCCTCATTGCTACTGGTGTAAGAGAATCGGACATGTCAAAAAGGATAGAAACTCATCTATATTTCAGTGCAGACAGAGGCATTTATTACTTCAGATAAACTTTAAGATTTAGCTCACATGAACTAGTTGATAATTATAAATGGCTTTACCTTAAGAATAAAGAGATTCCAGCTATTTACATGGATTGTTTAACATTCAAAAATCTGTTGTCTCCAAGAAACACATTTCACTTACAAAGACACCAAAAGAGTCACAGAGTGGAAGTCACTCTATCAAGCAAATGGATGTGGGAATGATGATGGCAGAGCTAATCTGATCCTCAAGAAAGTAGACTTCAAATTAAAGACTGAGGAGTAGACAAAGGTCACTATGTGTTAATATAGGGAATAATTCATCAAGATGACATAATAACTGTAAATGTATATGTACCAAGTGTTTGGGTTTCAATTTTATGAAATAAATACTGATGGGCATAAAAAATTCTACTTTTTTTAACATAATGATGGATGACTTTAGTAACCCACACACATGTTTAGGTAGATAATCCACACCCAAAACTTCAGAATAAAATTATATAATATATCAAGTTGATTTAAAAAATTCATGCAGAATACTCTGTCCAAATATTAATATCAAGAATTTAAAACAATTTCTTATATCTTATTAGGTAACAGAATTAAACTAGAACTCAATAGCAACATAAGCACAGAAACTTAGGAACTGAATGGTGCTCTCTTCAATGATCAATGGGTCCTTGAAGGAATCAGGAGGGACATTTAAAAATTTCTGGAATTAAGTGAAAATGAAAAGTATCTTAAAGGGGTAAAAAGCAACCTCTCAATGGGAAGGAGAAGGATAAATGATGTTGTTGACAAACTTACTTCTCTTCCTTATCAGAACTTAAAAATAGCAAAGCAAAATCACCCCTAAACCAGAATGTCTTTGTACCCCACCCCTGTAGTATCCCATAATGGGTAGTGCCACAGTTCAGTCAATGGAATATGTACCATTGAGACAGTGAGTTCTATGCTATTTGTTATTAAATTGCATTGTGCATTTTATGTGCTAGGCTTTGTGCCAAGTGCTTGCATTATTTAATAACTATTTTCAGACATTTCTTTCTTCTCATTTTATCTGTGAGGAAACAAAGGCACAAGTCAATTAAACAACCTATCCAAACAATACTGCTATAAGAACTAGTACTGTGTCATCTGGTTCTAGAGACCACACATTTGACAGCCACACATACATTGTTCTCTCATCTGAATGTGACCAGGGTCGCATTAAATGGATCAGTCAACACTTTAATTCCTTTATCCATAAAATAAGGGAGGTAATGCTTACTGAAGTCCTACTCACGTGCCAAGTTAACTATGATGTCATTTACCCCTCAATTACTTGCAGTGAAGGCCAATCCTCTAATATATGAAGAAGCTGGCTCAGATGCATTTTGTAGCTCTAAGATCACAAAGAGTGTAAGAGACAGAGCACTGCTTCAGGCTTAGATTTTCCTGAGTATAAGAATATGCTGCTCCTATTACATTGTTATAATGTTATCAGGGCCGTTATAAGGCAACAGATGTAAAGTATTTAGCACTTCCTGAATATGTTCAGTATGAGTAAAATCTGTTGAGGCTTAACAAATTGCACAGAGGTTATTATTATTATTATCGTTATTGCTGTTGTTGTTATTGTTATTACCTTGATCTGATGCTAACAGAGGCAGGGGATCCTAGCGAGAGGACATATATCCAGCATGTTATCTACTAGTAGCCAATGGTGATACTACTACACTTACTGCCATGAGATAGAAAAGGAGACACAAATTGCTTAATTACAGAGCCATCCGTTATTTTGTTCCAGGATTCTTGGCATCTGTGACCACCAAGGGGCTCAAATGGTAAACTAATTTTAGAAATCTGTCCTTACAGTGAGAAAGCAGCATCAAGGTATAAAAGATGTGAAAATATTATGTACTCGCTTCTCAAGTCAAGCACCACATCAGAATGATTGCTGCAGGTTAATTTATAAAGAAATAAATCACCACAGACAAATTGGGGCCTTATTAACCCTATCAGTCATTCTATCATTTCTTCTCTCTCTCTAGCCTATGTTTTCCCCCAAATTGGAATACTGAATTCACAATTTATCTTTTTAATTAATATGTATGTAATTATAAGTAATGCATGACATTGTTTTTAAATAGTTCCATAAATAAATATATATATATATACATATATATTTGTATCTCAGTTTATTCTTTTTGCAGCCAATCATCTCAAGTTAGTGAGTTACCTGTATTAATATTTCAGTAGCTCATATCTATATTGCATTTCATCCCTCAAATATACAGGAATTTATTGACTATAACTTAAATAGTTATAGTTATTGTCATGGAAAATTGAATGTTGATTTCCAACTTCTTTATTAGAATTAAGTAAATATAAATGGAACTACTGTGATGAGTCCAAAGTGTTGTAGCTAAACCACTTTCTATCATTCCCTGTATTATGATATTAAAGATATTTTTTTAGACCTTAAAACATTCTCTTAAACAACTTAGGCTTTTATGTCTCTCAACATTACAAAATTTACATCCTGTTTATAAGCTTCTATTCTAAATTTGGTAACAAAGATAATGGTGTAACTCTCTAGTCTTCAACCCCATCAGACACTTGAAAAGGATAAAATACTGCCCAAGCAAACAGTACTTTCAGAACAAGCAACTTCCAAAACTATAGAAATGACAGAAACAACTGCTGCCTGGACAGTCACCCAAGGTTTTACAGCCATGTTGGGGCATTCTTCTTCTTCCTCTTCCTCTTCCTCTTCCTCTTCCTCTTCCTCTTCCTCTTCCTCTTCCTCTTCCTCTTCCTCTTCCTCTTCCTCTTCCTCTTCTTCTTCTTCTTCTTCTTCTTCTTCTTCTTCTTCTTCTTCTTCTTCTTCTTCTTTTGCCTACGTGCCTAGAATATCTGACAGGTATTTTTATGAAGCAGGAATTTTGAATGACTGTCCTACCAGGCCTTGTCAAAGTTCACCAGTTGCCTTCTTTTGTGTCCTGCTTGCCCAATTTTGGAGACTATACTGTCATCAGTAGAGGCAAGGAAGTTCTTGCCCAGTAGCTAACTTCACACAAATGAAGCAGACTCATATAGAGATTCTTTGATGTTTGTATCTTCTCTGAATTAGATTGGTGTTGCCAGGAGCAGACTTATCTAGCTGTTATGAAAACCCTTCTGTTATTAAATCATCTTAAATGTCATTTTCTGTGGATCTTTGAAGTGTTGGAAGACCATCTATAGAAAATATCTCTCTATTTCTGTTTGACCTTTAAAACATGCCTAAAATGGCTACAAATTTCATTGTTATAGATAACTACTAACCTGCATTTCTTAGTTATCCTAAACAGTTTATAATAATAGATTTCAAGGACTTGAAATTTGCATTGCATTCTTAAATGAGCTGCATATGTATAATACCTTAAACCAGATTATAGACATATGTATAGTATATTATAATGAAAATAACCTTAAAATTTGTATAAATAAACAAAATTACCCTAAACAGGAGTAGAAACATATATAGGATCAGTCCAGAGGACTACTCCACTGATTCTGGGCTGCAGCTGCTCTTTGCCTTTCCTTGAGAGCCAAACTTCATGCCCACGTGTACTGGCTGGGAGCCGTGTTTACCTGTTCAAGATCTGGACAATTTTTTACCTAGTACTGAATAGTATACTAATTGCTCAAATGCTTAACTGCTTGACTGAACAGCTAGGACTCTTGAAGGAGACACATCTCTGTACGCCATGAAGACTGGAACTCCATGAGAGATTGTAGTTCCTAGGAAGCCACGTCCAACTCTGTGTTCAGAACTTTTTTTTTTTCAGCTTTTAGCTCTTATGTGGATTTACGCATTGCATGTTGGACACCAAATGTAGTATTTTTGTTGGCTTAGCTGCTGCTCAGGACTCTACTGATATTTTAATTATCAGTAGCTCCACATTGGGTACCAAATGTAGTTGGACTTTCTTGTTGGACTTTCTTTGCACCATCAGCCTCCAAATAATGACAGGGAGACTTTTTATTAATTTTGAATGCTTGACCTTAGCTTAGGCTTGTCCCACTAACTCTTAGAATTTAACTCATTTCTCTTAATCTATGTTCTGTTATGTGGCCTTTACCTTTCTCCATTCTGTATGTCCAACTGTCTCAGATTCTCTCAGTGTCCCACTGGCACTTTCTTTTACAAGACTGAAGAGCACACCAATGTGTATGTCTATCACATTTTCTCCACGCATCTAGTCATCAGTGGAGACTTAGCCTGTTTTGTTTTCATTATTGTGACTAGTACTGTCATAAGCTTAGTTGTGCATTTATCTTTTTGACACAATTTCATTTGCTTTGGGTACATATCCAATAATGGGAATTGCTAGATCATATGTTAGTTCTATTTTTAATTTTTGAGAAGTTCAATACTGTTTTTCGTAATGACTGTTTTATTTTTATTCATGCCAGTAAAAATATTTCTCCATTCTCCACATCCTCATCAGTCTTTGCTTTTTTATTTTAGATGATAGCTATTGCAAGAGGTGCAAAGTAATACTTGATTGTATGTTAATTTGCATTTCCTGATTAGTCATACCCACCATTCCCTCCCATATATCCATTTGTCCTTTATATTTCTTCTTCTGAGAAATATCTATTGAAGCCTTTTGTCCTTTACAAAACCTTTTTGTTTTTAAACCTTGGCCTTGAATTGGGTTTCCTAAGTACTGTGAAGCTAATCACCTTTGTTTTGAGTGACTTCTTTCATACACTACAGCTGTGTGTGATTTTTATTGGAAGTGTGAAAACTTGCCTTGCATGTCTATCAGATCTGCTCATCTCTGTCTGAGTGAGGCTTTAGCCCATTTACAATTGATATAAATATTAAAATGGTTGATTTCAAACTTACTGCTTGATTCTGGTTCTCACCTATGCTTTGTTTTCTTGTTCTCTTCCTCTGTTTTTTTTTTCTTTCTTTTTTTTTGATTGTTCAGTTAGTGATTTCATGCAATCTATCTTTTTGGTATGACATTTCTCTTGGTAAACTATAACATTTTATATTTTCATTAAGTTGATTTTGGATTTTTATTACATATCTTAAATTTTTTATAGCTTACCTTGAAGTGATATACAACTTAATGTGCAGTATAATTATCTAAAGTTTCTTTCCTTTCATTCCTTAGGTTATTAACATGCCTATATTAATAGTGGGATTTCGAATGATCTAATTTTTATTTTCCCATTCTTGTTTTACACCTGCCTTTTCAATTAATCACTTTTTATGTGAATTATGCATTGGGTTTCTTTCTTTATTCATTCAATGACACTAAATGTAATTATAGTAAAGTTATTCTAAGACTTCTCCATTATTTCTACTTTATTTGGGCTGAATTTATCTTGCTTTTTGTTTAGTTTGTCACTGCTTCTATATGCTCTAAGTGGGCTTTCCTCCTTTTTTTTTTTCTATTTTTAACTCCCAAGCCTTCCCCTATCATGTGGGTGAGATTTTATACCTCCATCCCCCCACCCCCGAATCTCCAGTCCCAGTGTTACACTGATAGCTCCTATGTTGTTTTCATTTGGGTCATAAGGAAGATCCAGTTTCTGGACCAGAAACCCAGGTTAGCATCGCTAGTCTCTGCATCTGTTTTCTCCACGTGCTATGTGGGTGTATGTTTTATTGATTTTATTTTGGAGACTTTTCAACAACCTTATATTGTGAAAGCACTTTATCCAGGGGCAAGACTGCTACTGTAGCCCTGAATTGAGCCACTGATTCCTAGGCTATTCCCTGTGTGGAAAGTGTGCTGTTGCTTCCCGTTATTCTGTAGGAGTTAAGTGCTCTGTAACTTTTTCCCTTTGCAGACTTGGTGCCCAGTAGGTTCCCAGCTTCAGTCCATCACTGAATTTCTGTTCAATTTTTGTGCAAGGTATTATATCACATATAAAAGCCCAAGTATGCCTTTAATTTTAATTTAATTTTAAATATTTTATTTTTCAATTTTTTGCTTTGGACCACACAAAACGCTCAAAATATAAATGCAGGATCATATTCACTTATAGTCTACTTTCCGTTCCCCTCCTAGACGTTGTGACAAATGGCTTTATTCTCATTATACAATAGAAAAGATCAGAAAATAAGGGGTACAAAAATGTGGGTGGGATGCACTTTATTTTATTCCTAAAGACTCTCACTTATGTTAAAGATATGCTTCATCGTTTCCTCAACTCCATATAAATTTTCCTTTTCATCTAAGTGTTTGAGAAGAAAAATAGTTAATTACTGGCCTGGGATGACTTTCTCTGTAGGATGAGTAATAGTGGGTTTCGTTTGTTTGTTTGTTTTTTAAGTTATGTTTTATATTTAAAACTGAATTGGATACTTCAGCCACGGAAGCAGGTAGGCTACCTGCAGATGTCCACCTGTTCCTCATCTCCTCCAATCCTATTCCACCAGTCTCACCCCAGTCCTGTAGGAGAACACTTACTGTAGCTCCCCTACTCCTTCCCACATCTCCAGTGGTTTACACAGATATTCTTCTCCAACCTTCCTCCCCACTCATGCTTTTATCCCAGCCCCCAATTCCAGTCAATCAGCCTGCCTACTGGCAAGTAGGCCAGTAAAACAGTTAGGCAAGCTTCAGAGTTCCACACACCCCCTTTCTTCCATTACAAACCTTTAAAGGTAACATACATGTCTGCATTGACACAAGTATGGAATGTGTGGTGTACACAAGTTAGCTAAAGAAGATTTTATATCTTATGTTTGAGCTTGTAGAACATATCTGTCAACAAGAAAACAAAGCATAGGTGAGAACCGGAATCAAGCAGTGTATCTCCACTAGAATATTGCTCCTCAAATTATTCCACAAAACAGAAAAAATATTGCCAAATTTGTTTTATGAGGCAATAGTTAATCTGATACCCAAACTACATAAAGACCCAAAAAAGAGACTTGCAAACTGATTTTCCTTTCGAACTTAGAATCAAAAGAAATCTCCATAAAATATTTGCAAACCAAATCCAAGAAAACATCAAAAAGATCATCTATCACAATCAAGTAGGCTTTATACCAGAGATACAAGGATTGTTCAACATACATAGTTAGATAAGGGTAATTCACCACAAAAAGAAACTGAGGTTTTTGCTTTTCCATATGAAGTTGAGCATTGTTCTTTTGAGGTCTTTGAAGAATTTTGCTGAGATTTTGATGGGAGGAGTAGACGGAGGGAAACCACAATCAGGATATACTATGAGGAAAACAAACCTACTTCAATAAAAAGGGAAACAAAAAGAAATACTAATTACAAAGTAAAAGGAACAAACTGAATTGGAAAAATAATTCCATTACACAGTCCCGCCATTCTCTTTGCAAGATAAGGCTGTTCACTACCGTGAGAAATAGATCTAGGACTTCCCTGCACATTCTGGTTCTCTTGTAGAACTGGCACTCACTTCTCAAGGCCTCTGCATTCCCCATTTTCTTTTATGGGAGGTGCAATGGCAGGGGGAGGCGGGAACCATTGTCAAAATATATTCTTTTCAAGTTAGAAGAAAGAGTTCACGCACTTCTATTATGTGCAGTTTCTGGGATAATTCAGAGATGTAGGGAAGGAAAAGACTGAGTTTATTTTTTTTTCCCCCTGAAAACTCTTACGTTCTTATGAAAGCCCCTGAAAACACATCTGCACCAGGCCGCCTGCTTTCAGAGTTGACTGTCTCTGCCTTTGCAGCATGTCTGAAGCAGCAAGGCCTTCTACATAGATTCCTTTTGAAACAGATTTTGCATTCATGGAATTTAGGCCTTGCTATTTGAATTCTAGCAGTTTATGGAAAATGGTTTAAAAAATGGATCAACAATATAGTTGTCACTAAAGCATGTAACTCAATGGATAATAAGAAATTCTGTAAGACTGCCTGAACAATTAGCCTTTGTTTTTTAATGATTAGCTAAGAGTCAGAACTCTGGAGCTAAATTGCTTAAGCTGAAATGACTATTTCACCTCATATAACTACAAGGCCTTGAGAAGTTTACTTAAACACTGTGCTTTAATTTTCTCTTAAGATTGTAGCTATTTAATATGGGCGAGGTATTTGTTAATCAATACATGCAAAATAGTACCTACAACATTGATGATAGCGTTGGATTTTGAAGACTTTTAAGTCATGTACTGTGTAAAATAGTTTGTTCTAGGCACTAAGGACATGCTGGAAGTCATGATAGAAATGTTTGTTGCCAACAGAAATTCCATGATTCAGAATATATAGTAAGTCAATGAGACAAATAAAAGAATTTCATCTCAGTAGTAATATATAGAATGAAGAAAATAAAACAATGCTCACAGTTCTTAATATTGAACTTGAAATAGTTAACTGAATTTTTATTCTATTTTATGTTTTAATACAATCTTTGATCATTTTGCATAGCTATCCCTGTTCCTCCCCTCTTCCTACCCCACCCTTCCCCTACCCCATTCACTCCTCAGGAAGCATAAGACTTCCCATGGGGAGTCAACAAATCTGACACATCACTTATAGGCAGGACCAAGGCCCTCCTTCCTATATCTAGGCTGAGCAAGGTACCCCCCCTCCCCCCAAAGAGAATGTGTTCCTAGATGCCAATTCAAGCATTAGGGATAAATCCGGGCCCCACTGCCAGTGGCTCCCACAGACTGCCCAAGCCTCACAACTATCCTCCACATTCAGTGTGCCTAGTTTGGTCCTATGCAGGTTCCCTGCTATCAGTCCAGAGTCGGTGAGCTTTCACTAGCTCAGATCAGCTGTTTCTGTGGGTGTCACCATCATGTTTTGACCCCTTTGCTCATATTATCTCTCCTTCCTCTCTTGGATTGGTCTCCAAGAGCTTGGCCCCTGATCTCTGCTGATCTCTGAATCTGCTTTTATCAGTTGCTGAATGTAGGTTCTATGATGACAATTAAGGCAGTCATCAATCTGATTACAGGGGAAGGCCAGTTTAGGTATTCTCTCCACTGTTCCTTACAGTCTTAGCTGGGTTCATCCTTGTGGATTCCTGGAAATTTCCCTAGTGCCACTCTTGCTAGTCCCTTAATGACTCTCTACTCAGTGGTGAAAAACAATGACATCTTGAAATTTGCATGCAAATGGATGGAACTAGAAAAAAACATCCTGAGTGAAGTAACCCAGACCCAGATAGACAAACACGGTATGTATTCACACATAAATGGCTATTAGACATAAAGCAAAGGATAACCAGCCTATAGTCCAAGATCCCAGAGAAGCTAGGTAACAAGGAGAACCCGTGGATTCCCTTGGAAAGGAGAAACAAACAATATCTCCTGAGAAAATTGGGAGGGGGGAAGAAGAGAGGGTGGAAGGAGAAGGGAGTAGAGAAGGGAGGAAGGAGGAGAACATGGGGAATGGGATGCTCAAGAAAAGGGAAGAACAGAGAGTGAAAGAAAGGAAAGAACTTTCATTTTATAATTAAACGAAGTAAAATGTACAATCCTTTCTGTTACATCAAAAATTCTCGAAATTCTAAATAGTTTGGTATAAGGATATGAATAATTCCAAAACTTAAATGTAATTCCGTGTGTGCCATACACTTATGTTGGAGGAAGGTCTTCTTTTTGTTGCCATGTATCACTTTTTTTTTTGCAAAGTTTTCTCCTTTTAGTATTGACTCTGATCATTTGGAATATAGCATTCCAAATGTGGATGAGATCATCAGTGGACTGCAGCCAAGATGAAGGTCACACCAGTAACCTGTACTTGCTTTCTCTTGTGTTATTCAAATTACCATAATGTAATGGTGCTGTGGTCATGGTATCTCATAACTGATCAACCCAAAGATGGAAATCAATCCACGTGACAGAAGTTAAGATTGCTTCTGGAGTGTATTAACTACGTAAAACATATACTTCAAACAAGATGGGGTGATTCACTTTGTCTTTTCTGCATTAAGTCTGGACTAGGTAGGTTTCAATTGATATACTCCTAAGATACAAAATGACAATATTCCCACGTTCACAATTTATTACCAGAAAAGTCACTCAGAAGCAAGCCTATTCACCACCATTATAATAAGCAATAAAGCTATTTATTTCAGCAATAGTTTGAAGCAAGGGTTTGTAGATATCAGCTGTAGGCTCCCTTTTTCAAAATTGCCTGGACATCTTGGATGTTCTTGTGTTTTCTAATTGGGAACACATGCTTAGAAAACCTTAAATGCAGAAAGTAGTGTGAAGTCTTATATGGACTACCAATGCCCTGCTGGGCATGTAAGTACTTACCTGGTTTAGTTCCCTTTCTCTTCATTGTGACTAAACACTTCACAGGTAGCAACACAAGGAAGAGGGCTCAGTGCACCAGGTCCAGGAAGGTGTGGTAGGGTTCTTGGTATCTCATCACTGTGAATGATTTGCTTACATCTCAGCTGATTAGGAAAGAGAGAAACTGGGGCCAAAAGCAGAGTTGGGAGATGACCCTCAAGGCTTTCATAGGCTTGAACTCCTAAATAGTCTACTATCTCTTCAAATATCTCTACCATCTGGGGACTAAATGCCTGTGTGGGACACCTCACATTCAGACCATAACGCCACCTTACTGTACTACTTACATAGAGCCAGTATCAGTTTTCTCTAATGACTTAAACTGTCAACATTACTGATAGGCCAATATAAGTGGCCCCATGCTTAAAATCACGTTTCATGTCTTACTGAATATTAGTAGTATGTAGGTAAGTCTCTGATTTCAGGAAAAATTCATTCCAGACCTGCTGGAGTTAACTCCTTTAGCATACCAGTATTATAATGAACTAACTCTAATCCCTTCAAGGTCTCCCCAGTTGGCCTCTGTCTTTAGTATAAAAACAATTACTACAGATTTCTGAATAAATGTACTATATAGAATATTAATTCAGTTCTGCTCCAAGGAAGTTGGACAGCACAAATACAGAGTGTTGGATTTTAACTGGTTTCTAATAAGCTTTTCAAAGAGAAAATTAAAACATTATGGGAGACTCAAAAGCAAAGTGCTAATCTCTAGCTATGACTGAGGGTTCTGAATATGCCATGTGATGTGAGTCCATTTTATTTTCTAATGCCTAAATAATACAAAATTTTCCATGTTTAAAAATTTTTCTAAATTATATTTATTTACTTCTTTTGTCTGCATATGTAACTCTGTGTGACAAGATGCATGCATGTGTGCGTGTGTCTGTAAATTCACGCTTGTATCACAGTGTGTGTGTACATGTGTGTATAGGTTAGAGAACATCTTGGAGGAGTTAGTTTGGGTTTCATCTTCTATCATGAGGATCCCAAGGATCAAACTCAGGTTTTCAGACAGGTGCCTTTACCTTCTGAGCCATCTTGCCAGCCCTTTTTGATGATGTTCTTAATGATGAAATACTTGGCAAATAATTCCATGGTATTTTTGTAGATAAGATTCAGGATGAACTCACATCCTAATCGCAGACAAAGTGTTCTTGTTCATTAGGGCATGAATCTGGAAGAGACAGTTGGCATCCGTCAAGGATGCAAAGATGTAGTGATATGCTAAAAATTCTGGCCAAAGTGATCTGAATTAGCTTATAAATGGTATCCATCTTTCATTTAACCACAGGTAATGTTCATCAACTTCTAGGTCTGAGACACTCTGGTAGACACTCTCTCCTGCCATCTCATTAAGCTCTCGCAGCCCTGTGAGTGAGCACATTTCTAAGTGCTCACAAAACCCACAAGAGCTCAAATAACTTCCTCCATGTTACACTGCTTAGAGGTGGTGAAGACAAGTTTCAAATTCAGGCAATTTGATTAGGCCTCTAACATACCATCATTAGTTTCAAGGGAAGAGTTAGAGAAGCTTGACTGATGATCATAGCAAAACATTTTAAATGCACAGCACACTCAGTGTGAATAGTGCAGCTGTTGGAAGATAGGATGCATTTGTTTTCTTCTGTTTTGGTTTCTCTACTCTTTAAAACTCCTTTTTTTTTCATTTATTTATTGTGTATATTTGTGTCTGTGTGAATGTGTGCATCATAGCTCCATGCGGGTGGAGGTCAGAGGACAACTTAATGGGAGTTGGCTCTCTTTCCACCATGTAGATCTAGGGACTGAATATGGGTCACCAGGCTTGGCAGCAGGCATCTTCACTCACTGAGCCATGTGACCAGCCCTCAACATTGTTTTAAGAGTAGGCAATAAAACCTTGTTCTGATAATGTTGTTTCTTTGCTGAAATTCTTTGGAGCACTCCCTCTTCCTGACTCCATTGTTTTGGTCGAGTTCTGTTCTCGGTTCTCAGCAGTCTTCCCACTCCTCACCCTGGCCACTTTAGAGATATTTCTGCTTGTGTAAACTCTTGGATGTGCCTGTTCCTTTGCAAATTAAACTATTGAGAATGCATCCCTTTTGCAAAAGGCTCAGGTCAAATGCTATCTCCTCCAGGAGTGGCTTAAAGGCCAAGAGAACTCTATAACAAGAGTAAAAGTTATTGTCATAATTATTATGTGTTAATTATTTATGTGGCAAAGGATATCACGCGCTGATTCTTCAGTTCAGCCACCTGCTGAGTCTTAGTCCTGCTTTCTCACAAGAGAAATCGGACCCATGTGCTGCTGCCCTTTTGTGTAAAACGGGATGAGAAACCAGCACAGTATGCCAGGGAAGTTGCAAGAAAGCCCCCCTGTGATCAGTTGCTTGTGTTAAGATAAAGCTTCCCTGGAGTGTAGTAGTGATGGATGGGAGGGGTCTGATTGATTGTCCTGTATGATTTCCTCAAGGATACAGAGGAGGATAGATGGATTTTATTTTTTTTAAAAAAAAACTTTATTTATTGTTTGTGGCTTCACTCCATGCATTTCGATCCCATTCATTTCTCTGTCCCTTCATATCTGCCATCTGCCCTTGCAACCTCCCCCTGAAAATAAAATAAAATAAAATTTAAAGAAAAGAAAAAGAAAATCTTATTATGGAAGCTGTAGTATGACACAGTGAGTTTCACATTATAACCTCTGGTCCATATTTCTTTACTTGCAAGTGTTCATTGCAGGGTCATTGGTCTGGCTTGAGACCTCTGATATCTGCTACACTGTCAATGCTGGGCCCTCACTGGAACTTCTCTTGGTTATTCGATTGTTGCCCTGTGTGTTGGAAATCCTGCAGCTTTGGGTCTGCAGTACCAGCCCCTTCCCGTGCTTAGCAGATCATAGATAGGGTGGATGTTGGGGTGGGCACACTCATAGCCCTGTTTCTAGGCTTGGGTGGTTACAGGGTTGGTCAGTCTGCCAGCTCTCCAGTACTTCCCCAGCTAGTTCACCTTCAAGGAGCAAGGGTAGGGCCAGTTCTCCTGCTTTCACACCCTCAGGGCTGGCTCACTCATGCCTATACCACCAGGATTATTAGCTCTACTGCCCAGGCAAGGTGCAGGGGCCTCTCTCCCGAGTACTGCAGTTGATGAGGGGCAGGGTCAGCTCACTGGATCTCAGAACCACAGAGCCAACTTTTCCACCTGACACAGGCAGTGAGGGGTGGAAGTAGGGTAGGGTGGGACATGAAGGCACCTCTCCCTCTCCCATGCCATTCTATGACAGATGAGTGCCAGGGCCAGATCTCCCACGTTTGTGTTTTGGGACCAGCTCACTCCAGAAGTTTACAAAACTTTGAAGTTTAAACTCCATAAGTTTAGAACCACTTATGGAAAAGATCTCATCTCAGTTCTAAGAATACATGTGACCCTTGTTTTACCTATTTTAATATCTGCCAGGGGATCTTCTCAGTACTAACCTATCTTCCAATTATGTTGGATTTTGCAAGTGATGGCTAAAACCAATCTATTATAAGATGTAGGACTGAACTAGTGCAGGTGGACAGACACACATGCTATTCTTGCTTGGGGTCCTTGTACAATCTCTACAGTGGCCAGAGGCCACCTCACTCACAAAGAAATGGCATCCATACTGGATAAAAGCTAGGACTCTCATACTTGAAAGCCTCATGCTTTAACCTGTGGTGACAGCCCCATAGTTAAAATCCCCAGTGTCTCCACAGAGGACAGGTTACCATATTCAGATAAGTCCACTTGATCAAACATCAGGGTGTTGTCCCTGTCTCCAACTATGTGAACTCTATTGTAGAAAACATAGAGGCCCTTGTGCTCACAGATAAGCACTAGGGGACCCTGAAATGATAAATATGCAGAGTGGTTCCTCCAAAGGGATACATGACTTGTTATCCACCAAGAAGACTGGGAGAAGACATGGTGGTTGATAGTTTAATGACTTTTGTGTTTTCTGTGTACCTGGTACCACACCGAATTCTCCCCCAGATCCTTATCACGAGCTTGCTTTCCTCAGTCAATTTATAAAGCTCATCTTTTGGTAGACGTCACATGCCCTTTACAAACAATTTTGATACAGTCACAATCAATTTGTGAAGTGCTTTATTGTATGCATGGGATTGAGTTAATTATCACCAGGGTTTCCCCAAATTGTGCTGTGCTTAAATATGCCTGAAATAAATTACTCAAGGTCAGTCTCCTGAAGTTTGTACCAACACTGTTATGTTAGGTAGTTTTAGAGAATTGAACTACCTTTTTGTCTCCTATGGATCTTTACTCTGCTAGCCGCGGTGGGGGCAGAAACACCCACAATGTGTCAGGCGTGTATATATAGATGTATGTGTTGTTAGAAGTCACAAGTCAATGTCGGGTGTCTTCTCCATTTTTTTCCACCTTACCTTTTGAAAGGTGTCTCTCCCTGACCATGTAGCTTACCCGTTTGGCTAGACAGGCTGGACAGCAAGCACAGGGCTCATGCTGTCTCCACGTTCCAAAGCATTGGCTTCCCAGGTGTGCATGACTGTATTTGGCTGCTTTATGTGCAGGCTGGAGTTAGGCTTCTGCGGCATGCACTTTATTGACTATGGGGCATCTCTAGCTCTTTCTGTTTATTTGTTAAAATGGTACAAATTATGAAAGATATTTTTTTATCCACTGAAGCAGTTATGCGTTTACTTCTTGGTTAGCCAATTGATACTGTATATTAGAATTAGGTTTTTCCTAATAAGGTACCCTGTTCTATATTGTTGACCCTTTAATTTCTCCTTTCAAAGATTCAACTAAGTGTGGCTCAAGAATTTTTGAAAATTAATCTAAAGAGCATATTTGAATTATCTATGACCCAGACACTACACTGAATACACAGGGATGAAGGGATATGAAAGCACACCTTCCTGTAGCATGCCTTTGGTAGATACTCATTGTCTCTTCCATTGTTTGAGCATCTTCCATCTCATTTTTGGTTTTTCGAGACAGGGTTTCTCTGTGGTTTTGGAGCCTGTCCTGGAACTAGCTCTTGTAGACCAGGCTGGTCTCGAACTCACAGAGATTCACCTGCCTCTGCCTCCCAAGTGCTGGGATTAAAGGCATGCGCCACCACCGCCTGGCTTCCATCTCATTTTCTAGTTAGGCCTATCATATATACATGTGTATTGAATATACAGAAACTTAAATCTTATTATGCCCCCAAACAATACTGTGTGCCAATTGTTTATGTAGCATTTTCCTTGTATTAGAAAAGGTAAAGAATTCTGAGATGATTTAAGATACATAGCAGAATATTCACAGTTTATATGAAAAAAGTCAAAACACCGCATATATGATCTTGCATATCTACATGTTTCAGTATTATTTGGGGTCTTGAGGCAATCCTATTTTGATAACAAAGGATGAATACATTCCTACTTACACTGGCTGATTTTGTGCATCAATTTGACGCAAGCTAGAGTCACCAAAGGAAGGAGCCTCAGTTGAGGAAATGCCTCAATGAGATCCAGCTGTAAGGCGTTTTCTCATTTAGTGAATAATGGGCAAGGGTCCAATCCTTGGTGGGTGGTGCCAGTCCTGGGCTGTTGGTCCTGGGTTCTTTAATAATGTGGGCTAAACAAGCCAGTAACCAGTTCCCTTCCATGGCCTCTGCACAGCTTTTTCCTTCCAGGATCCTGCCTGTTTGAGTTCCTATCTTGACTTCCTTCAGTGATGAACAGCAATGCCGAAGTGTAAGCCAAATGAACCCTTTCTTCCCCAACTTGTATTTTGATCATGGCCTTTCATTGCAGCAGTAGGAACCCTAAGACACAAATTAATACTGATAATCTAATATTAGTCAAGAGAAAAGAACTGCGTTTCAAGTGAGGTTTTAGAAAATGGGAGTAAATTCATAGATTAGTGACTGAGATTGTGAAAGACATAGAGATGACATTAAAGGAGAAATAGGAAAGCCAGAATTAATACATTTAGAGGAACAATAATGGCATTTAACATTTTCAGGCCTTTTATCAGAAGTGATTATTTTGACTCATTTTTTTCCCAGAAGAAAAAAAATTACCTAAAATGGAAAGTTAGAGAAATATCTTAAATACACTTTCTATTTATTAATAGACATTTTAAATTTAAATGTGCACTTCCATAAGCAATGAGTCTGTCTCAGTATTGATGCTGAAGGTGGGGGCTGCATGACCTCTGACCTGTGTAATGCTTTCTGTACTGGTTGAGTAGCTGGCTTGGAAGAACTGAGATTTTTCTTTCCAACTTTGAAGCTTCAAATACAAGATTAAAGAATACATTATTTGCCATAATACATCTTGTCTGTAATAATTCTTTTGAAATTGATACAGTAGTCAGAATTCCTACTCCTCCAAATTCTTGGTTCTTAGGGTATTTGTTTTTAGACGGGATGGAAAAACTGAGCTGTTACAGCTTGATTGCTCATTACTAAGTTAGTTTAGATTCTCTTAAAAGGGAAAAATGAAGGGAAGAAACTCAGAAACTTTGGCTTCTGTCCACTGGAAATAATTTGAATTGATATAGATCATTAAAAGTCTTACAGAGAATTCCTAAACGGCTGTGTTCTAGGTGATTACAAAGGCTGCTGATACTCATCTTTTAACTAAAAGTGAAATTTGAATTCACGAATGTAAGTGGGAACCAGTAGGATGGTTCCTCAGGGAAATGCACCTGTTCTGCAAGCCTGGCCACCCGAGTTTGGTCCTTGGAAGTCCTATAAAGGTGGAAGAGAGAACTGACTGCCCCAAGTTGCCACTTGACCTCCACACATGCACTGTGGATTACATAGCTGTGCTCACGCATACACGTTACACATGTACATGCAGTAGTTACCAAGAATGCTAGCAGTTTTTAAATAGCGTAAGCTGAATTTAGAAGATGAGACCAGAAACTATAACATAGCTTAAATAAGTCATTCTGTAAGTGTACAAGTCATGTGATAAATGTCCAAGGGCATTATTATGTCTAAGCCCACGAAGATCTTAAGTGCATTTTAGGAATTACTTTATCTTAAAATTTTTATTTAGGAATTTTTAAATTTTGATTTTGATTAGCATAGTTGTAGTGGTTTATAAATGGCAAACAATTTCCAGTAATATAGTCATACGAATATTTTCTTATGCTTTGTTGTGCATAATTAGAAATGTCTACATATTTTCTACTTGAAGAATGCTTATGGCAGTGCTAAGTCATGTGTTCTGGCTTTATTTTAGTTGTTCATGCCTATTCAATGAATAACCACAGAACTTGGATTTAAACCACCAAATAAACCTCAACCTAATAAGGCTTGGTTCCTTGAAAGTAACTTGACAATCTTTTCTGTGATGACCTATAGCAATTGCAGGATATTATTTTAGTTAGAACCATCACAGTAGCTAAATATGGTCACCATTAATTCAATTATATGGTCCATTGGACTCATTCATCTGTTCCTTCTCCTGTTGTTCTGGGTGAATAGAATACATTCCCCTGCCACACTGGTTTTGGGATTGCCCATGAAAAGTGGGCCAAAGTGATGGTGTATGAGATCCAAATAGAGTTTCTGCTACCTGTTGTGCACTTCTGCGATCCTCAGTGAGAACGTGTCTAAAGAAGGGACTATCTTTTTGCTGCATGTCCTGGATAAAGAGTCACCTGGAGGAGGACTGACCCTAACACAGATCGTGGGGCCAGGAGCAGCTCTGCTGACCAGGTGAGTTCAACCTCCTGCAGCAGAACTGCCTGTACCCTGAAGATTCCTGAGACCCAAGTGCTGGAAACCTCTGGGAGTTTGAAGTAGTTGTGCCTTATCCGTTAGAGCAAGCCTTGACCCGTGTGAATGTCTTTTATCTAGATGTTCTAGTTCTTATAAGCACTATTGTGAATGTTTTATTTTTGTTATTTTGATCTTAAGAAAAGCATTACAGAAAATTATTACCTTGTAACAATACTATAATAACTGAAGTAAAGTGTTATTGATATCTCAGTGCTGTAAACAGAGACAACCTCAGATTAAAAAGTCTTTCATCTAACATGAAGGTTATCAGTGGTTTAATGGTCATAAGTATTGAAATTGCATGTCTGATTTCAACTGTATATACTTCCATCAACTAAGAAAGGAGCTCTTAGTTACTTTCCCCCAATGCTCACTAAAAGCCACAACCAAATATTCTTTATGTTGTGAGGGGCCAGAGTATAACTGGAAGCAGATTCTTTAGCTTTGAAATATGAGAAGCCCTTTTAGAATATGCCTGTAGACTTAGAGGTATATGTGCAAGCACATAAATTTTGGCTCTTGATGAATTCTAAAATAAAAATGTACACTGAAGTTACTTTGAAAATGCAATCCGTGTTATTGAATAATATGTGGCAAGCATATGCAGTAAGTAGAGATGGGATGAGAACATCGTTCTGTTACACTTACATTAACTCTAATCACATTTTGTAGCTGATGCTCTCATGAGGGCTGCCAAATAGCATTTTAGGTAAATGAAGAACTGGGAGATATTGCCTTCCAAAGCAGGCACCTCTGCTGTCAAATAGGTTGTTACTGAGGCTATGACTCCATTAGGAAAATGGTGGCCAATCAATGTAAGCCTTAAGAGCTCAAATCCTTTGTAATTGATTGAGAGATTCAGTGTCTTTAGAGCAATTGAGTTTCAGATGGAAGAAGCCAATCTTTGGCCAGATGGCTGCCATGAACTCTAAAGGGAGTTTGTGAATTTAATGAGAGCAAGGACTACACAATTTAAGTCACATGTGCCAACACTGAATGAAATATGCATATCAGTTTTGAAACTGCAGCCTGGGATGTTCAAGCTTTCATTTACTCTGCCTTAATACTATATTTTTTCCCCTCTGAAGGTGTGGCATTGCTTATAACACAAGCTCTGGAGAAACCTGCTAATGCTACTCACAATTAATGGACCTTTAGTCTAATTTCTGCTTCGATGACCCATTACGTGCTGTAGGATAATTTAGAGGTTCTATTTCAGAAGCATTTAGCTTGTGCAAGCAGGCGATATTTAGGTTTACTCTGTCTCTTAATGGTTTCTGTAAAGCTAATGTGACTAAGATACAGGAAATGAGGATAATTCATGGGTAGATCAGACATGGTTAAGAACTGTCACAGAAGAGCTTCAAAGTCCAATAAAGTATGAATGAGATATCTTAAAACAATTATAAATTGGAAGGGATAAATATCAAGAGAAGCATAGATGCTGCCATAATTCTATTTAGCTCTGTGTTAACTTATTATAGATAATTAAATAAATACTAATAAGACTAGAGTAATAGATAATTCTAACCAATAGTCTGAGCAAAGATAGAAATATTAAATGAAGCATGTATAGGCCTGTATGGCTTAATGATGGGATAAAGTTTGTATGATTAACAAAGTATATTTACAGAAGCCTAGAAGCTATACACTGCTACACACATCTAGGCTGTATGATATATTCCATTGAATATGTGTTCTATTGCTAATGGAAGCATCACTATTTGGCACATGAGGGAATTTGAATATATAGAAAAGCCAAAAGTGTATTGAAGGATTATGGAGCCAAGATGTAGGCAGACAGATTCACATTCAGGTATTTCCTGATTATCAATAAAAAATGCTGAACAGGGCTTTAATTTTTTTAAAAAAGATTATTTTTATCCTTATATAAATCCAAACACATGCATACACACACACACACACACACACAGACACACACACACACGTGCACGCTTGCATGAGATTTTTGAGCACCATATTCATGTAGGCACCTTTGGAGGCAGAGGGCATTGGACACCCTAAAGCTAGAGTTAACAGGTGATTTTAAGATACCTGATGTTGGTCTTGGAACTGAGCTTGGGCCTCTCCTAGAGCAGAGAGCACTTTTAACTGCTGAACAGTCTCTTTAACTCTGAGTATTAATTCTGATGGTCTTGTGGGACAAAGGCAGCAAGATCCCATGATCTGTCAAAAGTAGGACCCAGGTGCTGTGCTTCCACCTTAAGGACACACATCAAGAGTATGGATGACTGGGAAGTCAACCAGGAGCCTTAGGTCATGTGGGAGGCCCCTGTAGGCTCAGTCCCAGTTTAACAATGAAAGATGATTTCTTGTGGCTCACAACCCCTACTCAAGCAACAGAAATACTTTCTAGATGTGGAGAATATCATCAGAGGCTTGAAATTATTTCTAAAAATGTCATGTCTATCATTTCTTAAAAATAGGCTTTGTACACAGAAAGATACACAGAAATGAAACTATGCAGAATTATCAAAAGGTTAAAGTAACTAAGCCTAATATATTCTAGAAAATTAAAGGCAGGTTTGGAAATTTTAAGACACACTGACTCTAACTGGTAGAAAGGGCAGGAATTCTAAGAAAAGAAATAACAATTACATAATTAAATGATTAAATCTCAATGGTGGTGACATTGCAGTTATTTAACTATAAATTTTATGTACTTTTCTACTTAATATGCCATATTTTACAATTAAAAAGAATTAGAAATATAAGGTGTAACATGTTTTATCAAACTCCAAAGATTAGGCTAAATCTCTGATTTTGCTATTATATTTACGATTTCTTAGTAAGCTTATGAGTTAAAAAAATATTTCACTCTCCAGAGGATAATCAGATCATTAAGAGGGCTTTAAGGGCTCATAGCTGGGAAATAAGAACCAGCATATACACTTACACGGGCATGACCTCACCTTGTGTCTGTTGGGATGTGTGAGAATTATTTCCAAGGTTCCTGCACACAGGGATACCTGTTTCTGAATTTTCTGTTTCAGCCCCTAGTGCTCATGCCTCTTGAAGGTGATATACTCCTGCTTGTTGGTATTGCCTCAGGCAAGACACTTCCATCATAAACTAAATGACAATTCTAAACCCTATCTTCTTTAACACACGTTTCTAGGGTGTGTGTGAGTGGGGTGCTGGGTCTCAATAAATCAAATATTTCGTTATTATGATTATTTTTTGCTTCTGTGCATTTAAGGAGAAACTGGTGCTCTAGTCATACTGCTCTATAGACAGTGGTTATTTATTGATCTATTTACTTATTTAGTAATGCCTGCCAGATTCTCTGTCCTCTACTGTCTTTGGGAGCATTCATTCTTTCCCTTCCAGAAAGCTTTTTATGCAAATTCCTCACTTTCCATCCCCTTCCCCATTCAGACACTGGAACCCCGATGGATAGTGAGAGAAACAGATTTGGCCTTGTTATAGAAAAGACAGGCTTTTATTTAGCAACTATCTAAATAATTCTTCCTGAAATTTGTATCTATTCAGAGGTTGTTTACTTGGTTCCATTTCTAGATATAGAAGAGGCTGATATATTTAGTTCTTACCTTTTCTGATTAGAAAAAAAAAATCGTTCCCCTCATTAGGCACACCGCCACACATCATAAACGATGAGACTCTTTTCTAACCCAAATAAGTTTCATGGACAGCTGTTTGTGTCTGCCGATGACTTAGTATCCAACAAAACGAAATAAAATCACACTGCCCAGGCCATGGGCAATCAGCTACCTACTGTACGAGGCTCACATGTCTGCTCCCCTCCAGCTGTGCACATCACATTACACAAATGACATGAAAATGAAATGGAGCATCTTCAGGGGTCTGGGGCTATAATCCACATCGGCAGAGATAATTCAAGGAAGTTTCATGTTCACTGTGAGGACAAAGGAGCAGAGTGGCTCCCTGGGCCATGGTGAAAAGGCCTGCCAGGTAGTAGGTACAGGCAGATTGTGGCTCAGTGTGAGCGGGCCTTGGCCAACATACAAAAAGGATTATCCAACAAAAGAGATGGGCTGCCTCAGAAGTCGTGATTTCTGTCAGTAGAACTGTTTAAAGCCTGTGCTGTGGCGCTGCTCAGAGAGGTTAGAGATGCGGTCTGGATGCAGTGTTTTGCAAGTTTGACCTTTTATGTACTTGTCCCAGAAGTCACTGTTTAAAAAAAAAAAAAAAACATGTCCTGAGCTGCAACCAATCCATGCACAATGTTTAGGCCATGGCACATTCATCTGTAGGAGGAACCAGCTACCTAAACTCTATGTTTCCTATGACAGGTAAAATGGATGAACAAACGCTCTAAAGATTGATTTTTAATGGGTCTGTGCAGGTGCCTAGGGATGTCAGAAGGTGAGTCGTCGCCCCTGAAGCTAGAGTTATGGGCCATTGTGAACTGCCTCATATGCGTCCTGGGAACCCAACTCAGGTCTTCTGGAAAAGCCATCTCATCTCTTCTGTGCCAAGCCATCAAGCCAGCTGCAAGAATCACGATTTTGGACCAGCTGGATACAACACCTCACCAGTAGCCGGGGAGAGAACCATAAGACTGAATTGGTATTTAGAGTGGACAGGCCCCATGAAACAGTATAGAGCTCTTTTCAATTTTATTTTTACTTTATTGGCATTGTTAGCACAATGTCTTCTTCTTGTTGTCATCAATTCTCTTTGCATTTGCTGGAAGCCCATTGCTGTTGAGTCAATGAGGAACCTACTACTACATTTTAATTTAGAACTTGATGAAGAATCTGTGCTCTGAGTGTTGTGCTGGGGGAAGAAGGAAGAGAGGCTCGGAGCCCTTGTTTTCTGAAAACTGGTGCTGGGTACAAAGGCTTTCACTTTACCAGAGTCAGTCTTTTAATAACGCAAAAGCAGAAAGCGCTCCCAGCCCTCTGTTTTCTGTTTTCTGACCCACTTGGTGTTAGAAGTTAGAGAAGCTTGGTGTTTCTAATCAGTTTTATCTCAATAATCTCTGACTTCAGAGACAGCAGTAACAGGACTAACTGGGCAGAAAAAAATTCCCTGGAGAGCCATTTCCATTTGTAAACCTTTGGTAAGCAGTTCAGCGTGAGGCTCTTCAACCCTGGAGGAATCATACCAGAGTTTAATAAACCCGAGCCGGAGAAGACTCTTAGGTCTGCAAGGTTTTATTTGAAAGCAAAAATAAAGACAGCGAGTTGTGGATGGGGGTAGGGGAGTGGGTTAGACCTCTGACTTCACCAGCAGAACAAACGGCACAATTATTTTAAATGTTAGCTCAGTTTAAAAGAACAGTTATTCATTTGGGGATTCTAAAAAACATTTCCTGAATGATAGAGGAGGGTCATCCTTCTATCTGTTGCTTTCATTGGTTAATTAATAAAGAAACTGCTTGGCCTCTGATAGGGTAGAATTTAGATAGGCGGAGTAAACAGAACAGAATGCTGGGAGAAAGAAGCCGAGTCAGGAGTCGCCATGATTCTCCCACCCGACACAGAAGCAGGTTAGGATCTTACCGGTAAGCTACCACATCGTGGTGGTACACAGATTATTAGAAATGGGTTAATATAGATGTGAGAGCTAGCCAATAAGAGGCTGGAACTAATGGGCCAGGCAGTGTTTAAAAGAATACAGTTTCCATGTAATTATTCTGGGTAAAGCTAGCAGGGTGGCGGGACGCAGCCCGCAGCTCCACACAACACCTGAAGATTCCAGTCCCCTGACATCTTAATCATCCACGATGGAAAAGTAGTTCCTTTTCCAGGATAGGAAAGGAAAGTCAGATATGGAAATGTGAGTGTGTTTAACTGCATTGTCCCCAACTCTTGCCTCCTGGGATTGAAGGAATGACTCACATTGCAAATGAGAAAAACAACAACAAAAAAAAAACAAACAATTCCAAACAGAAGTTTCAGATGCTTTGGAATATTTCTGGACTGTTTCTGGAGTGCGCCTGCTGGGACTTTCTCGTCCCTCCCAACTTTCTGTCATTGTCACGTCAGCTCCAAATGCTATGAGCCTGGAATTACTGCTTTTGTGCTTGGGTTTTGCTTAGATCCTCTTTTGGAATGAACAAAGAAACAGACAAGCAATGTATATGCATTTAGTAAGCAACTCAGAAGCCTTGCACACATTCTTTTAAAATTATCTTCCAAAAGAAAGGTACAAAGGAGAGAAGAGAGAAGGATGGGGGACAGGTAGGTGATGGATGAATTCTAGAAAGAGAAATCTGGAAATCTAAACTGCCACTGCCACTTTACTGTATATTAGAGATCAATTAGTTCTTATAGGCCAGGCCATTTTATTCAGTTAGGACACTCCTCCCCTTCAGCAGGTCTCAAGGGTTGGGATTCTGCATTTCATAAACAATCTGCTACTCTGTAACTAGGAGTGATTAGAACCAGTGGGGATTTTTGTTTTTTGTTTTCTTTTTTTAGATTTACTCATCAAGATGTGGCAGGTCAAAGTGATGAGAATATAGGAATATATGAAGGTCATTTTGACAGAGAAGTTTATTAAGCTAGTGAATTTACAACTGGCATCAAAAAGCTGAGTCAGCCTGTCTCATCACTGACATGGTTTCAAATGTCGCCTTGTGTACCTTGACACTGGTTCTGGTACATGTGTAATATGAGAGCAAGAACGTGGTGAGTTCTCATGTCCTGTCAGCCCAGACGCTAAGCACTGTCCAGGTCAGTCACTGTGACCATCACACAGTGGGTTCTCTTAGCTTTCAGTTTTTTAGACTGAGGCTTGGGGAGGGGAAGGTGTTTGTCAGAGAAATCACGTGGCACTCAGTAGGCAGAAGAGCGCAGGCTGGATGCCAGGCAGGTGGACTCAGGGACTGTGCACATCAAGTTATTGTTATTGACCGACTGATGAAGACAGGGAAGGCCAAGTTACCTTGTTTATATCCTGATGCCCGTATACGTGTTAATAGGATCATCCACTTGTTCCCAAGGTTTGCTATCAAAGTCTACGACTTCTTACAAAGCACGTTCTTTCCCTTAGTAATAGGCCATGTGCACTTTAAAATGAAACTAGACCAATAAATGTGTTCCAGAGTTCCCTTCTGGCAAGAGCATTTTATGAGCTTAGTTCAGGGCTAAGAAGAGAAGACATTTTATCTTTGCTATATACCCTTCATATTTCTTAGTGACCTGTTCTAGCTTTGACAGAGCCTAGAAAGAGGTTTTAATAGAAGCAAACATAACCCCAAACAAGTTTAATTTTGAAATCACTTTTTCACATGAATTAGGGTTGGACTGTGTTTTAAACATGATGTTTTGCTCATGTGCATACGGATATATGTATTTTTAGACTGCAAGTGTTTTGAATATTTTCTTGGCTGTAGGTACTCACACACACATGCACATACACACACAGTAATTTTCTTAGCCCAATTCATTCACAGAAGTATTTAGTTTATTCATTTTCTGTTGCAAGACATCAAGTTAAAGGAAGCGTCTTTTATGTTCTCAGTCTTCTTTCTAAAAACTTCCTTTTTAGAGTTTTCTTTTCTATTTTAATATGACACCACTTTGCCAACTCTTTCTGAAATATTTATTAATTTTGCTTGAAATTCAGCTTCTTTTGTGTCATTTTGTGTTTTAGTTTTTTTAAAAAGAAAACAAACTATCTCTTTTCATTTTACATACCATCCCAGTTCCCACTCCCTTCCCTCTTCCCATTTCCTCCCTCTCCCCCTCCCACCTTCCATTCACTCCTCAGAGAGGGTAAGGCATGTTGCTTTAAAGAAGGTCCAAGGCCCTCCCTACTATATCTATGCTGAACAAGGTATTTATCCAAAGAGAATGGGTTCCCAAAAAGCCAGTACAAGCAGTAGGGATAAATTCTGATGCCACTACCAGTGTCCCCACAGTCTGGTCCAGCCACATAACTGTCACTCACATTCAGAGGGTCTAGTTTGGTTCTATGCTGGTTCCTTCCCTGTCTGGCTGGAGTTGGTGAGTTCCCATTAGCTCAGGTAAACTGTTTCAGTGGGTGAACCCATCATGGTCTTGACATCTTTGCTCATATTCTCACTCCTCCCACTCTTCAACTGGACTTTGGGAGCTCAGCCCAGTGCTCCCTTGTGCATCTCTGCTCCTGTTTCCATCAGTTGCTGGTTTAAGTTTCTATGGTGATATTTAAAATATCCATCAATCTAACTACAGGACAAGGCCAGTTTGGGCACCCTCTGATCTATTGCTTAGGGTCTTAGCTGGGATCATCCTTGTGGATTCCTGGAAATTTCTCTAGTGTCAAGTTTCTTGCTAGCCCTATTAATAACTCCCTCAATCAAAACATCTCTTTCTTCTTTATATTTAATTAACTGCTCTTCTGTTCCTTTCCCCTTGCAAATGCTTCTTTTTGGAGGTTTTTCTTACTTTTCTTTGTAAGAGAATTATGGTCTGAAATGTCCTCCCATGGGCTTGTGTGTTTGAAGACTGGATTCTCCAGCTGGTGGCCCTATTGAGGAAAGTTTCTGGGCCTTTGGGACTTGGGCTTTTGCTGAGGGAAGTATATTGCTGTGCCTTGCCTGGTCTGTGCTCTTTACTTCCTGGTCTTCTGCACGCTTCCATAGTCATGAACCCTAACAAATCCATGAGCCAGAAGCAGTCTTCCTTCTCTCAAGTTGTTTTATGTCAGGGATTTTGTCACAGAAGAGAGGAAATTACTACAACAACTCTGTTTATCTTTTCATACAAACTCAATTTGGGCAATCTTCTACTGGTTTGCTCCTAAAGAGCTGGTTGCTGGGTGCATCCATCTGGAACCCACAGTACCCAGGCATATCTCTTTAATGACTTCTTTGCAGACCAAATTCTTGTTCCAGTGTCTGCATTCTCCACTGGATGCTGGACTTCATGGGAATAGCACTCCATGTTTCCCCGTTTCTAACCTCTAAGACATCAGTGCAGAGCACAGTGTACGGCAGATAGTGGGTGCTATTAAATGTTTGCTGAATTAATAAATACTTAAAGATTCAAGTTGCCTGCCTCTCCATCTTTCCTCTTTGGAACTCTTTTCTTTCCCGACCTCCCATGGCAGGTACAAATGACACCACTTCTTTGGGAATCGGTCATATGTTGTTCAGAGCATCCTTTTCACATTATTGCTGTTTAAATCTTGTTATGCTATTTAATGATTGGTCCACGTTTTCATCTAGAATTTTAGCTCCTTGGAAGTAAGAGAAAGAATTTATAAGTTTGGGTGTCCTCAGAGTACCTCAGATGATGCTGTGGTTAGCTCAAATGCTGCCTTAATAGGATTGGTTCATGAATTGTTCAAACTCTTTAAACAGCAGTGAGAGAGAACTCCCCCAAAGCATGGATTTCACTGCCATTGCCTTTCACTCCCCATTTCCTTGCACATTAGGAACATGGTGTGATAGGAAGCCTTTAGAGAAACTTTTATTTCTCAAAGGAATCTCAAGAGACTCCCCTGGAGGGAGGAGTAGAGACTGTATTTTCTTATAGAAAGGTAAAATAGAATGGCAACATGGGATCTCAGTTTCCTTGCATGGAGTCATCCATTTGTTATTTAGCTTTCCATTGCAATGACATAACACCTAAACCCATCAACTTGGAGCTTGCAAGGTTTTGTTTTTGTTTTTCTTCCAACTCATACTTCAGTTCAGTTATTTTGTCCTGATGCTTTGGACCTGTGGCAAAGAAGAATTTAATGGCAAGAGCACATGGTATAACAAGGCTTCTCATCTATTGAAGTCCAAGAAGGAGAGGGAGAGGAAGGAAAGCTAAGCAAGAAAGCTAGGGAGAGAAAAAGAGAAGTAAGGGGAGGAGGAAAGAAGAAGGGGAAGGAAGCTGTGCTTTCCAAATTCTAGTGATTTCACTGCCTTCTGCAGGATCCCACCTCTTAAGCATCCCACCATCTCTCATGGTGCTCCATGATAATTGCCAAGCTTTCAACAAATTCTAGATACAGAGAAAAGATGGCTAACATTCCTATGTTTATAAGAAAGTTATAAACTGAGACTTCAGAAATGAATACTTCCATAACTGAAGGCGCTGTAGATTACCCGGATAGGTTTTTGGTAAATGTGCAGTAAGACTAAGTATGCAAAGTTAGCTGCTGTTATTGTTGTAGGGGAAGTCCAGCCAATCACCTTGCTTGTAGGGCGGGGTCCCCTGAGGATATTATTTACTTATAAATATTTCAGGTGTGCTCCCTGCCTTCCCTTCCGCTTTCCTGTTCTTCGCAGGAACCTCGGTTTTGTAAGTCCTTTCCTTATTAAAGCTGAATATTTTATTATAATTTCTGTCTGCCGTTCATTTACGCTGTAACATATTGTGAACATTCAACATGTCACAATGACTTGGAGGAGCTCTAAAGATAAAAAGGTACTCGGAACCTGTTCAGTTGACTTATCTATTTTCTTAAATTATATCTCTAATGAAAACATTTATATACAGGCGTATTGTAGCTACTTTATCTATCAACTCATATGAAACTATAGACATTTTACTTCATTTTATAGTTACAACCATTTCAAAGATGAATCATTAAGGCACACAGATTTTCCAGGCCACAGATAATAAATTCCTGGAGTTAGGATCTATCTTTCATTATAGAGTCCATATACTTAACAACAATGAAACAGAAGGTATCTTTCTAGAAGGAGCTATTGCACACAAAAGATAAGCAAGTTTCTAAATAAAGAGAGTTGAATAAGTGAAGCCTCTGCCTCAATGACTTTCAAAGTGTAGGATGGAAGATAGACAGGTTAGAGAAAGTCTGATTTATATAGTAGGGAATGTAATCAGCAGGATCTTCTGTCCCAGTTTGCTTGAGATGGTACTGGGTTATGCCTGCCATCCAGCAGAGTTATTATTAGTGTTGTCTTCTATGTTCAACAGTGTGTTGATTTCGGTGGTAAATTATATGGTC
The DNA here is from genome assembly GCF_950005125.1 of Chionomys nivalis. Lineage (NCBI taxonomy): Eukaryota > Metazoa > Chordata > Mammalia > Rodentia > Cricetidae > Chionomys > Chionomys nivalis. The sequence continues at coordinate 52,275,474 of NC_080096.1, forward strand.
TCAGCAGTACTCATGGAAGGCATGAGGCATTTTGGGAGCTTAAAATAGGAAGCTTTGGCATTCTCAGGTAGTGCTTCACACGGCTGTCTTAAAGATGAGAAGCAGTTAGGTGGGTAGAAGAAAGGTATTTTGAGAAGAAGAAAGTGTAGGTAGTGAAGAGTAGTCAGAATAAGGGGAGTAGGGAAGGGCCAGCTCGTGGAGAGACATGGCTGCAATTAAAGGTATGTATCTGTGTCCCTCAACCAAGAAGTGGCTTCCGCAGAGCCTCAAGTTGGGATGGGGTCCTTTTTGAAGCTCTTTCACTACTATCACCATCCTGCTAGGGTAGAAGCAAGAGCTAATGATACACTATGGGTGAAGGAGCTCACGCCTTCTGTTCAGAGCTCTAAAAGCAGATGTTCTGACCTTAATTTCTCTTATAAGGTGACTCTAGGCCCAGAGAATGTTTCAGTGGTGCTGAGTTTGTCAAGGGTTTTTATACATGTGAGCTATGTCATATATTGTATAATAAAACGGGCATGGAAATAACTAAAATAATTTATTAAACAATTTTCTGTTGTAACACTAGAACACACACATACACACACATGCACACACACACACCACACTCACACCATACCACACCCACACCACACCACACCACACACACACCACACCCACTCCACCCCACCCCCCCCACCCCCCCACACCATACACACACACATACACACCGCACACACCATAACACATCACACCACACATACCACACACACACACATATACACACACACACACACACACATACACACACACCACACCGCACACTATCCACAGAGCCCTAGGAAGGGAACTGAAGTTTAAAATTTTCTATCCTTTATTGTTAGAGATGGAACATAATAGTAGCCACGACTAAAGACACATTCAAAGGGTTAAGGAAAAATAACCACACTTGGTGCCCCGAGCTTACTTCCTGCAATTTCAGGAGATACTTTGTGTTTGTTCTCAAGACCCTAGAATTCCAGTCTGGAATCCTGGGCCTGCTTCCAGTGCTGACACAAGTCCTTTCCTTAGGGTTTTTCTCCTGAGAGAAACCAGCCATTAGGCATGCCAATGGGTTTTATAGGTAGTCTCCGGATGTCTGTTTATGTGAATGGTGGCATACAACATTGTGATCTAAGAGGATATTTAATTTAACAGAAACACACAAGAGTATTCATGGATTTTCATAGTGTAAGACAAAGCTGGGGGACTAAAAAACAGAGCTGGTACGTCCCATGACGCCATGTTCTGGCGTTCAATTTCAGACCTGAACATTTGAATCTAGTCTTTCAGGTCATATGAAGATAAATTTGTCATGATCATGAGGTACAAGTTATTTTCTTTAAACTGTTATTGGCTTCCTTATTATTGAAAAAATTATTCATATGGCTTGCCTTTAAACTGTTGGCCTGAGTATTTCAAATTTAAGGATAAAGTTGGAGCCAGGTCTCATGTCTAAGACACAGAAGCCTGAGCCACTGTAGAGAGGACCGACTACTATATATTTGTTGGCTACTTGCTAATTAGCAGGCCCTCATTTGTCTGGCACTTTACTCTAAATTATATAACTCATTGCTTTGGACCTGGGTATAGGGGCAAATGGAACTGTATCAAAATTTGTGACCAGGTCAATTGCTGCTATGTAGATTCTGGAGGAAGAATACATGTTTGTAGCTAAGCACTTTCTGTTGAAACCACTAAGGGATAGCATCACTGGTAATTGGATACCTTTGCTGTCCAGGCCCTGGCTAACACTTGGCATTGTAGCAGATGCTATCATTCCAGGGTTAAAGAGGTAAAAATGTTTGTTTGGGAAATTTAACTTACTGCACCCTCTGTTCCCTAAAACAGGGTTGACTTTATGACCTCTAATCAAAACTGTGTTTCTAAAGCCTCCCCCCTTTTTTTTCTCCCCCCTAACTTGATTCTCTATCAAAAGATTTTAACAACAAACACAAAGTTAAGAAGTTAAGTTGGGCTTTTGTGAGGTGACATTTACTGTTTTTCTCATTTCGATTGCCAGCCATCTGTCTCTCTGCCCCCTCCCCTGCCTGTTGAGTAAATCACTCTAATTATTAACTTTGTAAATGAACCTCCAAATAAGCTATTTAAGTTTATTCCCGTTAGATGAGACAACAGATTCAAAATCCAGTACCACCTGGGGTGGGAACGTGTTAGATTTCCATGCTCACGCCTCATGCATGTTTTATGCCTTAGATTAGTGGCTAATGTGGCCATTGATCATCTCATGTCATAGACACCGAAAACCTGCTGCTCTGAGTGAATTCTTTAAAAACTTGTTTCCAAATCAGCATTCAAAGTCCTAGCAAAGGTTTCTGCTCTGAAGAATAGGTCATATGTGCTTTCTGGTGGGAAGTCAAAATGTTTTTCTAACTATTTGTCTTCTTTGTAGATAAAAAACATGGGATAATATATCATTGGAGTAAGTTAGATTTGAGAAATTGCCAAAGTCCGAATTATTTATGAAAATATTGGTTTAGAGGCATTTAAAAAAATTTCTGTATATTTTATTTTTGTGCTACTTATAAGAAAAAAAAGTTAGAAGTTATCATTGGAAAACCTATACAATTTGTTTTTAAGTACATAAACATTTATTTATTAAATGGGAAATGGAGTGTTGAGGACTGCCGACCCTCAGACGCTGAATTTTCTATGACCTCTTGCCTGCTGGAGTAAACAGCTTGTTTTCCTGTGTTTGCAGCTTCTCTGGGCACGAGACCCTCCTGAGTTCCTGATAGCAGGGGAGTAGTTTCTGGTGGGCTTGCAGCTGAAAAATCCCAAGAGCTAGGGCGTAGCCATTAGTCAAGGAGAGCCCTATATAAGCTGCACTGGAAGACAATAAAATTGACATTCTTGTTTCAAGAGTGACCCAGGCCTCTGTGTGTGTTTTTTAATCACCAGACCCTTGCCTGCTCGTGGTTCCAAGTGGTGCAGGTGAGGACATTTTTACTCAAGTTGCATAGCTCAGCCATTAAGGAAGTCTAGAAAATTGTTTAATCCATTCATGTAGAAGATGTGGATCCTGAAGTTTGGATTCACAGAAGCTACGGTTGCCAGCACAAGACCTATGTAAGATCAAGTTAGCCAACATTTCTGCCACGGGGGTGGAAGGGAGGGCTTGGGAAATCCCTGTTTCCTGTTGAGGAACAATTGACAGCTGAGGGATGCTAGGGGAATGGAGAGTGAATGTTTTTTAGGAGCATGGGCCCTGATAGGTCAACCACACCCTAGCAGATGGTCCAACCTTCCTGATTAGATGGGCAGCAAAACGCGGACTCAGTGAGGTCATTATTCTGGGAATGAGGATGTAGAGGGTGGGCCTGAGAGAAGTTAGAGGGGGAATATTATCAAACTACATTGTATACATATATAAAATTTTCAGAGGATTAAGGAAAAGATTATATTTAAAAGAAATTTCTTACCATCCCTTCATCTGCTCTTATTGGAAACAAGAGGCTCATGATAGGGCTTACCTTAGCTGAGAAGCAACAGAGGCCGTGACTATTATGTGTTTAGGAGCATATCTGCCACTTAATAAATATTCCTTTAACTAGTTGTAATTGTCTGATTATTCTTCCATGATCTTAATGAAAATACAATGAAGGAAATTTTCACCGGTGAAATGAGATGACACTATTTGCCTTGCCTTCTCCTGGTTAGGAATAGAAATCGCCTGCAATTCCTTCGGAAAATTGGAGATGTTATACCATGGTTAGTATTCAAGAAAGACCTTTCAGTTTCTGTAGCTTCTCACCATTGGCCACAGGGTGCATGGGGGTGGGGGAAAGAGTAAGGCACCTGGTGACTACAACCCTAACCTGGGAAAGGACATCATCCTTGCTGTCTAGGCTGAAGGGATGTCAAAATCAAGATTTCACTCTGTGGGTCATGTGTAGATACAGTGTAACTCTCTACTACTGTTTTAAAAGCAGAACGCAGAAAGTTGGTCAATGCCAACTCCTCCGCCCTTCCTTCTTCCTTCTTCTCTGTATATTTCTTGGGAATTTCTCCAGGAACAATGGGGCAGCAGAGTGGCTCTGCCTTTTACAGAGTGCAAGACATGCTGATCCTGGCTTGCTTTCAGCTCTCTCCCTCTTGTGGCTACATCCAAAGAGCCTGGAGGATGCCAGGTGGTTGTGTGAAGCTCAGGATGGCTCTCTGGCTGCCAAAATCCTCATGAGTTTTAGGCTGAAGAGCCGAAGTTCTGGTGATCAGGGAATATTTGTTTCAATAAGAAAGTCCCCAGAGTATAGTGGAATGAGCTGTGACTAGTGAGGCTTGGACTGCATGGGTTGGACAATCATGTCTTTAAAGCATTTGCTGGGCAAGGTTTTCTATATACATATGCTTTGGGCATATTTGCTTGACTGTTTAAGGGATTGCATTGAAGCTATTCAGCAAGCCTACAAAGCCATCGCAGAATGAAATGAATAGTTTTTTGTTCTTTATTTGTGTGAACATTTCAATGGGCTTTAGAGTTTTAAAAAAATGGTACCTTTTCAGAATACCTGTGGTTTTTCTGGATCCTTCTTACTTCTATCTACCAAATGACTTCAAAATTATTAATACATGTAGTCTTTTGAACTGGCTCTTTGAAAAATAGAGATTGGATAGTTATATAATTAAGAGAAACTTTGTTTATATATTTTATCCCACATTATAACATATAGTTAGAATTTTTGCTATCAAATCAAATCACATTTCACATGCAGAAATGCAGGGTCGCAGTCCAATGTTCTGAATATTATATATGCTCAGTATCTTGACAAATAAATAAGGTCAGACTTCAGTAAGAAAACAGCAGGATATTAAGCTTAATAAAAACGTATTCTGAAACTTAAGGTGCTGAGGATATATAAGTTCATACAGACAAAGAAAATGCTAAAATTAATGAGATTATGGTAGGAAATGGGGTACTTTAAATGAAAGTAACTAATCAGAGGTGTGTCATGGTAAAGGCATTTGATTTATTTTTTGCTCCTCCGAGGGATTCTTTTCAAGACTAGGGGATATAAATATCAGTGCTGAATGGAAGGTGTCCAAAAATTCTATGAGTGGTCGAGAGAGAAAATGAGTGTCCTTTCTTCTGAATTGCTTCAGCACACACTGCCTAAGCCCAGAAACTACATCACTGATAATGGTTGAGCTTAGGGAATCGGCCATAGGAACACCTCGATGCCCTCTGGCCTCTGTTTCTGCCTCTCACATGCAAGGAGATCATGGAGAAGTTGCAGCCCTGGGTCTCATCCCACCTATCTCGTAAATCTATGGGTATTTATGGTTATAAAATTAGCGAAGTGAGATCTCAGGCAGATGTTAGCATTTATTAACTCCTATAAAAATGCTATAGCAAGGATTTCAGCAGAGTAAGAGGGATTGGTAAAATTCTTTCCCATGCTCAGACTATTGTACTAGAAGATGTGATCAGACTGTTAACACTGTGAGGGACCATTAACCCCATAAATCATCACATAGGACAAGAGGGTCAACATGATGTATCTCACCGAGTCTCCAAGCACAAGTGGAGATGCACAAATACAAGGAAAGAGGCTTATGGAGCTGGCTTAGCAATGATGAGCACTCACTGGTCCTTTCATAGGATCCGAGTTTGGTTCCTGGTACCCTTTTGTGGCTCACAACCACCTGTAACTCTGTGAGGATCTGACACTCCCTTTTGACTTCCTTACGTGCCAGACATACATGTGGTACAATAGATATATAAGCAGGCAAAACAACTATACATATGAAATACAAATTAAAAGATATTTGTAAGAATATAAGCAAAGGGATGGTCATAAATGTTGTAAGGTTGGTACAGTAATGGTTGTTCTGAAAAAGACTTGTTTGAATGTTAATTTTGACAATTTCCCCTGCTTATCCTCTCTATCCATGAGTTACAGGGCACATAAGTGGCATAAGGTATTTTGTGTGAATTTTTGAGTATGTTTTTTAAATTCCATGTGAGTAAACAAGGCATATTGTTAACAATACAATTTCAGCTAAATTGAGCTCCTAGTAAATTGCCAATGGTTTATTATTATTCGCTGAAATACATCTACCCTGCTAATGCAATAGCGTAGCTTTTTATTACGTGTTAATAGTTTAATAGTCAAAATTAAGTGCTATTAATAAAGTGCTAAAACTAATGGGTCTCATTTGTAGTATTCTGGGGTTTTCCTCAGCATTTTATTAGTAAAGAGGAAGGATGTGATGTGACAAATAAAAAAGAATACAAAACAAAATCACTGCGAAGAATTCAGTATCAGTGAAGGAAGAGCTTGAATAGTGCGCAGCCAGTTAAACTGAAACATGGCTTGGCACTGTTCCTGGCACATGGCCACAGCAGTTCCATGAATATGCAAAGACCAAGGAAGTGAGAGATAGACAGGCTCCTTTCCTTAATTTTGATTTCTAGATCAAGCTATAGCTATAAAGGCAGAACTAAGCAGAGACCTAATATTTGATAAATTATGAAAAACAAGAGAAAAGATGTTAATGCTGCATTTCCTTTTCAGTTTTCTTCCATATTGGGTGATCACTTCCAATTGTTCCTTTCTATGGAAGTGCTGATATAATTCCTATAATAGAAATATGAACGGCTTCACATTTTACAAATGTGAGATGGAGGTTTCCAACAAGCACATCCTCATTTAAGGGTAACTAATATGGGTCTAGAATCCTGTCCTTAGGTATATAATCACGGAGCGAGGAAAGTATAACTTCATGAGATCCTGTATAAGATGTGAGATTTCTCCACAGTATACTTAATGTCAGTGCATGGTTCAATTAATCCTCTGAGAATGCAAAAGTTCTCATACTGCCCTGGGACCCAGAGGGAGGTGCACGGATCCTTCTGTACTCAGCACTTGGCAGACAACAGCTTTGGTGAATTTGATAAGATTGTGAAAAGTGCACTTCATGGTGATGTTTGACCAGAATGGAAAGGAAACTCACCGCTGTTTATGCTGATGTGTACTTGGGAGAAAACTGGCAATGGAGTTATGGCCAAAACCAATGTTCTAGTTTCGTTTCTGTTGTTGTGATAAAAAAAAATGACAAAAATCAATTTAATTGGAAAAGGAGGCTATTTTATCTTCATTTTCAGGTTCTAGTACATCGTTGTGGAGAAGTCAAGGCAGAAACTTCAAATAGTCAAGACATAGTCACAGTCAAAAGCAGGGAGAAATGAACACATGCTGTGATTGGTTGCTCTTTTACTCATTACACTTTTAGCTCCTTGGCTCTTTTCTCTTTAGGGAGCATCACCCAGCTCCCAAGTAAATACACACACAGATTTTTTTTTTTTTTTTTTTTTTTTTGTATACCTGGCCTTAGCTTGGCTTATGTCTATCCGGTTTTTCTTAACTTCAATTATTCTGTTTATCTTCTACCTCTGGGCTTTTATCTTCCTATATATTATATACCTTTCTTTACTTCTTACTCCTTGGCTTGCTGTGTGGCTGGATGGCTTGCCCCTAGAGTCTTCCTCCTTCTCTTTGCTGCTCTTTGATTCTCTCTTCCCAGATTTCTCCTACTATTTATTCTCTCTGCCTGCCAGACCTGCCTATCCTTTCTTCTGCTTTGCTATTGGCTGTTCAGCTCTTTATTAGACTAATCAGGTGTTTTAGGCAGGCAAAGTAACACAGTTTCTCAGAGTTAAACAAATGCAACATAAAAGAATGCAACCCGTCTTTGCAACATTCAACAAATGTTTCACAGTGTAAATGAATGTAACACATCTTAAATTAATATTCTACAAGAACATGCATGCTCACTTGCTTGCTTATTCTCATCTGGATTCTTGTTCAGATCAGGATCTCCTGCCTAGGGATTGGTGTCACCCACTGTGGACTGGGCCTTTGCACATCAGTTAACTCAATTAAGAAAACCCTCACAGGTCAACTCAACATAGTCTCTCACTTAGAGTCTCTTCACAGGTGTTCTAGGGTCTGTCGAGTTGACAATTAAATGTAACCGTCACAACTAACAATAGCTCTGTTGATCATTTCAGAGGCTATCATGAGGAAGAAGATGAGTGTGATGGCTATGCTTGGTTGTCAGCTTGACTACATCTAGAACGAATTTAAACACATGCAACTGGCCAGACCTGTGAGAGATTTTCTTGCTTGGGTAATTTCAAGTGTGAAAGACCTACCCCAAATCTGGGCCATGTCTTCGGTGGGAGCCCACATGAAAGAACATGGAAGGCTTTGGCTCTTCGCTTTCTTGTCTTTAGTCTCACTGACAAGTTCATCTATTCCTTAGGTAGTATTAGAGCCTGTTTCTTTGGGAATCTAACATAGACAGAAGATCTCTGTGAACCCCCATGGGACTCTGTGAACCCCCATGGGACTCCAGCACTAGATTAGGACTGCTGAGACCTCCAGTCTCATGGGCTTAACTACCGGATACTTGGTCTTTCCTTTGTGAGACAGCCATTGTTAGAGTAGCTGGACCAAATCTGTAAACCACTCTAAAAAATCACCCTATTTAAAAATTGTTTCTTTTTTGGGGGGATTATAATAGAACTGTATCATTTTCTCCACTTCTTTGCTTCCCCCAACTCCCCACCATACGCCTTTCCTTGCTCTTTTTCAAATTCACGATCTCTTTTTTCATTAATTGTTGTTCTCCTCCAAGATGCATGGCTTCACTAGTTTGCTAGGTTTCCAGAACTATGTATGGTGTCTCTCTTGTTGACGGAGCCTTAATTGTACTCAGTATTTTTGTAAGGTTTTTTGTTTGACAGATCTAGCCATATATATTTTAAAGATGTATTTTGACCATTTTAAATTATGTTTATAGGTATGTACATGTGTGTATCAGCATCCCTGGAGAACAGAGGTATTAGATCCCCTGAATGGTATTGCAGGCTATTGTAAACAGCTCCACATTGGTGAGGAGAACTGAACTCAAGTCCTCCCCAGGATGTGCTCTTAACTTCTGCATCACCTCTCTGGGCCCTAAACATGTGTTTTTGGAAGGCTATACCCACTTATCTAGATTGCTACTTTTCTTGTTGATTTATTTATTTATTTATTTATTTATTTATTTATTTATCTATTAGATTTTTTTTTTAAAAATTCCAGTTCCCACTCCCTCCCCTCATCCCATTCCCTCCTCACATCCTCCCACCCCACCCCCATCTAATCCTCAGAGAGGGTAAGGCACATTGCCTTGTGGAAGGGCCAAGGCTCTCCCTACTTTATCTAGGCTGAGCAAGGTATATATCCAAAGAGAATAGGATTCCAAAAAGTCAGTACATGCAGTAGGGATAAATCCTTGTTCCACTGCCAGTGGCCCCTCAGTCTGCCCCAGCCATGCAACTGTCAGCCACATTCAGAGGGACTAGTTTGGTCCTATGCTTGTTCCTTCCCAGTCTGGCTGGAGTTGGTGAGCTCCTATTAGCTCAGCCAAACTGTTTCAGTGGGTGACCCCATCATGGTCTTGACCTTCATATTCTCACTCCTCCCACTCTTCAACTGGACTTTGGGAGCTCAGTCCAGTGCTGTGATGCAGGTCTCTGCCTCTGCCTCCTTCAGGTGCCGGATGAAGGTTCTATGGTGATATTTAAGATAATCATCAGTCTGACTACAGGGCAAGTCAAGATCAGGCCCCAATTTATTTATTCTTTTAAGAAAATCTCAAGTATACTTTGACTACATTATCTTTATTTTTTTTGCTAATATTTTATCTCATGTTTTTGGATAATTTTACTTTCAATTATTCTGCATCCTCATAGGCATAAAACTTAAAAAGTGCAATATGATAAGCTTAGCTATATATACATATATATATAGCTTAGCTATATATATATAAATATATATATATATATATATTTTTTTTTTATTTTTTTTTTGGTTTTTCGAGACAGGGTTTCTCTGTGGTTTTGGAGCCTGTCCTGGAACTAGCTCTGTAGACCAGGCTGGTCTCGAACTCACAGAGATCCGCCTGCCTCTGCCTCCCAAGTGCTGGGATTAAAGGCGTGCGCCACCACCGCCCGGCCAGCTATATTTTAAATATGTAATTTACCTTAGTTTGGTGTAATTACAAATTTAATTGGCTTTAAAGTACATCCTAGAAAATACCAATAATCAATGTTATTACTTTTTAAATTCTCTGATAATACTACAAATTTAAATTCTTCTAATTTCACTTACCATCCTAATCTTTAAATTAAAAGAACAAGAGCATCACCCACATATTTAGGCAGCAACCGCTACAACTGCCCAGAGGCTCACACTCATCTTTAATTATCAGATTATTTCATTTTACAAAGAGCCTGGGCATATTTGAGTTTGGCCCTGTACTCTGTACCAGAACGCATGGCTGTGAGGCGAGCTTCAGTACACCCTTCCCCCATTACCAACAAACAGAGCAACGTCAAGATCTGATGTGAAAGGGAATCAGAAGCTCTAATTTTTCAATTTTGTTTATATTTTAAATTAGAAAAGATACAGTTAAATGTTGAATGTTAACTTGTATTACTATATATATTTCAATTTTCAGTTGCCTTAATCCCTTTTCATTCTGTATTCCATCTTAAATGTATTTTATGTCAGTATTTGTGTATGGACCTATGAATGCACATGCTTGAGGACATGTATGCACGTGCAGAGAGGCCAGAGGTCAGTGTTGAGTGTGTCCTTCCTTTTGTTCTCCACCTTCCTGGTATTATTTCAGTTCTGTCTGAAAAGGTTTTTAAAATATATTTCTTGTATAACTCTTTTGAAGAGTTAGTTTTCAAGTTTATCATTGCTCGTTTGAAGATACCAAAGTCTTTTCCTCCTCTCTGTTCTCTTTAATTATGTTCTTTTATTTCAGCAATATGACTGTATGTGGCTAGATGGCACTTATAAAACCTAGTATAATTTCTTAAGTCTGTGGGTTATGTTTCCTTTAGAACATTTGGGGCCACTAGTGGTCCATTTATTGTTCCATTACTGTTTTCTATTTTACTAAGACTCCAATGATGCCACAGTTATGTGAATTTTTTGTTAGTGTATCTCTAGGCTCACTTATATATAAACTTCTTGTCTTCTGCTTTGTCTGCTATTTGTACACACACACACACACAGAGAGAGAGAGAGAGAGACAGAGACAGAGACACAGAGAGAGAGAGAGAGGAATTTACGAAAGGATATAAGCGGCCGTTACTTTCCAAGGGTGTTTCTCACCTTCTCCTTGGATGAAAATAACAAAGTTATCTAACAAAGGAACCCCTTCAAAGTAATTCTAATACAAAGAATGCAAATGCTTATAGAGCACTCTACCTGACCTGCTGAATGTCATGGGTGGGAACACTGCTGAATGGAGACAATGATAATTGCTTGACTTCAGGTAGAATTGTATCATTGAAAATTGAATTTCCAGGAAAAAAACAACCATGTGCTGCTTTTTAGAAGGACGTTCACTTCTTTCTGAAACTCTATTGAATCAGGTGTGGTTGGTTAGCATTTTCACTAGTTTAAAGTAACTTGGTCTAGGACTCTTAGAGGTCAGTAGCTGAAAAGATGAGCCATTAGACCACACGAGGCTCTGTAGAGACAACACTGAAGCCAGCTTTCCCCCACACTTACCCCCCAGATTGCTCTTTAAATGGCTTAGAAAACTCTTGTTAAAGGAGCAGAGGTAACAATAGGCACTCCTTATTTCTATCCCTTGAAGCCACGGGAGGCAAGTTCAAGCCCGGAGATGATGAGTAGGGCAGGACTGTGGGTGAAGGCAGGTGGGGGTTTAGAAAGGTGAGTTTGTAGGGGTGAGTCGGGTTGGGAGGGGGTCAGGCCTTAGGTGAAAACAACAGTTTGGGGGGAAAGGCTGGGAAAGGGAGGCTCTGTGAAAGGTAGATGTTAGGACTGAAGGTAAATAGGGACCCCATAGACTATGGACCTCTCTCTAGAGGGGACTCTCAGTCTCACAATAGTCTTCAGCCTCTGGGAGGGCTCTCCAGGTGTACATAAACCTGTGTAGGCCTGTAGGCAGGTGGAAGGCAATGAGGCAGCAGTGGCAGCTGTAGGTGAGCCCCAGGAGGAATGTGAACTAGTGGGGAATTACCAACACCTCTTAGCTGGGCAGGCACCCCACCTCCATCAAGTAAAGGGCTGGGGGTGAAGGTGGCTTTCGTCTGGAGTGGGTTAGGTCTGAGGTGATGTCCAATGGGTTGTTTTAAATCGGTTGGGGGTTAGGTGACACTGGTTTTTTCCTTTGGAAAAAATGTTATGACAGTATCTTTTGTGTTTGTTGATGTCACTGGTCTGGCTGCTGGGGATGGATTTGGGTTCTGAGACCTGAGATGGCTGTGACAGTTCTACTTGTAGCACCTGTGAAGCAAACACAAGAGATGAGACCTGCTTCAACTAATTAAATCATAGTTCTTAAATTAAATTGTAATCCCAAGAGTCTGGTGGGTAGCATGCATTTTCCAAAATCTCATTTATTGAGATAGATTTGTTCTTTCCTAAAACTCTCTGAACATGTTAAAATCCCATCTCCTCAGACAGGCTCCTTAAGTGATATCTTTCTTTGCTAAATTTAGCCACCTTGGATGTGGAGTGTTGAAGAATCCTCATGCTTATATTGGACACTGCATAAAATCTGTAGAGACTCTAAATGATCTTAAGCACTTCCATCAGATATATGGATGCTTCATTTTATTAGATGACAAAGGGGACAGAAGAGAAGAAATGACTCACCCCAATCCAATCTGTAACTAACTGTGCTAAACTAGGTTGGGGTCTTGGCAAGATTCTGCTACTGTTTGTCTCTAGCTTACTATGCGTTGACAGGTCATTTTTTGCTCAGCACCAACAACAGAAATATACATTGGTTTCCCAATATTTCCAACACAATTCTTCAGCCTTGAGTCATAGACAGCATGATTCCATGAGTTATGGAAAGACTTGAAATGTGCCTGATGGACATCAAGTCTCTTTTTCTCCTACACTAGAGCTTTTCATAAAATTTTTTCTTAGTTATTTGCCTCATGCCTTGTCTCCTGGCCAGGGGGATCAGATTCTGCTCCCCAAGGCCATGCCCAAGATTAACATATACTCCCAATGAAAAGACAATGTCAGACCATTAATTCATTTTTGGAGGTTTACTGGTGCAATTTATTCCCTCTGTTCCTTGCTCTTTTTATACTTTGTGAGTTAAAACCACAATTGCTATAAATTATTTGATACTTATTATTTTCCTCATTAGAGAACATATGCCTTTGACAAATAGCTCCATAATTCTAAAGAGTAGAAATACATATCTATTTTGAAGTAAAAAGATAAAGACTTATTTTTCTCTGCAATATGTATGCAATATTATAAACCGAGCTTGCAGCTTTGCTATGGTCAGGTTGACCTTGAGCAGAACTATAACCTTGTCTGTGATACATTTATATTATTAGTTGTTACCTTTTTCACTTTATATTTTCCTTGGTATCCTGCAACATTTTAAATTCAAGAGTCTAAAATATTTCTCTTTTTTTCTTGGCCAGAGATCCCTATCATTTGTCTTTGTAGATACATTTGGATTCTCCTGCCTTGCATTCCTTTACAGCAAAACTAGCTTGGCTTATGTTTTTTATTTTAGGTTCCCTCTATGGAATTGGGTAATAACTTACATGAGTTACATTCAAAGAGTTGGTGACAGAATTGGCTGCATCAAAATCGTATTTCTACTTTAATGGAATTTGCCCATAGCTTTTGCGACTATTTGTAATGTGGGTGCAGCTCCTATATGAAGGTGACGAAGCAGAAGAGACAGGGAAGTGCCTTCTTTTTCACTGTTCAAATAATGCAAATACTTAGCAAGTTTGTATTTATTGATCTATTATAGAGTCAGCGTTTATTTAAGCCCCAACCACCTTGGCAGCCATCTTGAAGGCCACTAGAGGAAATATAAAGATGACCAAGACAGGTGCTTCCTATTAAGAAATTTGTAGTTTTGTAAAAATATAAAATAAATATATTGTATTTATACTAATTACACTATGATGCTTGAATGACTACAAGTCATGGAGGAAGAGAAAAAATAAGTCATATAGTTCACAGAGAAAAGGCTCTCTTGACAATCAGATTCAAGACTCCTTTGTGGGCAAGCAGCCTTTCAGCAATATTTAAATAAGTAGGGTTTCTAGTGAGGATGAATGTGAAAGCTTTCGACACAGAAACACGTCATGAGAAGCCCAGAGAAGCCCTATGGTTCAGCGTAATTTTCACTAGAGGATTGGGAAATGCCAGTGGCTACATTTGTGGGCTTTGGAGATTGAGTCTTTGGTCATGTGTAGTGAGCGTCTTAGTCTGAACTGTCCTGGAACATCTAAGGCACTGTGCTATTATTGAGTCTCTGGAATACTACACCACAATTAAAAATACAAATCTGTTGAAATGCATAATTTGGACAACTATGCATTATTTTCAACAAATTATTAAATATTTTCAACAAGTAACAGAAGTCATGCAAATAAGAGTAAATGCTGTACTGTTTTTTCTATATAAAGTTTTAGAACACGTGGAAGAACCCATAGTGGCAGAGAAGAGATCTGTGGTTCTGGGAAGAGAAGCATATAGGAAGGACAGAGAGACTTGCAAGGGAACGCTAGGAACCTTTTCTCTGGTGATGACTGTATTCATTTTATTGAGTACAGATATACTTCCTTCAATACTCATGTGTCACAATTTATCCAGTCATGGGACTGATGGAAACACCTCTTAAATTTTCTATAATTGAACACACAGACCCCCAATGAAATTATCTAACCTCTGACAAATTCTAAATGACTTAAGTAGAGAGAGCAGAGTCTAAGGATATTCTTCAAGTGGCTAAATAATTTCCTGACCATTCAGCAAATACTTGTTTAGTGGATGAAAAAGTAGTTAAGGTACATTACTACTGAGCTATGTAAGATTTTGGTCTTGCTTTGATTGTGCTAATGTGCTGGTTTGGTCATGGTGTTTTAATGAATCACATTCCCTTTGCTGTAAAGCCAACTATAGCATGAATGTCCTTGAAGAATGATTTTCCTTAAAAGGCATTTCCAGACCCAACCTAAAATAAGCTCAGGTTGATCCACCAATTTTAATAGGAATTTATGTTAGAAATGAAAGCCATGAAAGGTTAGTAAACATCAGGAGACAGATAAACATCTTGCTTGTAATATTTAGAGATAAGTTAGCATCGAAAGGAATCCCACAGTGCATAATCCCATATGGATATGTGAATCAATGTTAGAGTGAAATTACCAGCTTCTGCTTTGCCAAGTGTTTATGATTACAAATGATGTCCATTGCATCAGTGGGGAGACTCATTTCACTCTCTTAAGTTTTTGAGAACAGACTCTGAACAGTAATAGAAAGAAAACTCCACACTCTGCCTGTGCAAATCTCCTACAATTGCTAGGAGTGCCATCATTTTAAATAGCTATTTATTCATTTTTGCCTTAGAGGTCAGCAGTCATTCAGAAGTTTCTCCTACAAACATTTTGGCTCAGCCATTTGAGAAGTTTTGTGGTTGTTAAATCTGGAGTATGACTGGGGACTAGTCTGCCTTTTTTCCCTGGTGTCTTCATTGGCAACACTATCATATACTAAAATGGTAAAAACATATATTACCGCAATTCTACAAACAGCCTTCTATACAAATGTAAGCACAGAGGTTGAACTACTTCAAACGTTCCTGCTCCTGC
Organism: Chionomys nivalis; assembly: GCF_950005125.1. Classification (NCBI taxonomy): domain Eukaryota; kingdom Metazoa; phylum Chordata; class Mammalia; order Rodentia; family Cricetidae; genus Chionomys; species Chionomys nivalis. Next base: position 52,291,189 of record NC_080096.1, read on the forward strand.
TCTTTAACAGTGGTTTATATTCGCCATTCTTCCCCATTTCTCTGATTTCCTGCTTCGCCTGCCAGTTGCCTTCACCTTAAAATAGATGTTCGAGCAGCTGCGGATGCTCTCGATGACAATTGCTTTTGTGATTTACTCAGAATCCTGACAATTTTTAGGTCTGGGAGAATCAAAAGCCGGAGATCTCCGGGGATATTGCTGTTCGGGATCATATTTAATCTCTGTGCTACCTTCCCTCAGTACTTTTCTGTTTCAGTACACTCCCACAAGAGTTGTGAAAGATACCCTAGGCCCCCTCCCACCCTCTGACAGGTATTATCTTGAAGCTCTGTTCTTTTATTTCATTTGGTGCCCAATACATCTCACAACTTTCCTAGACCGTGTTCTCTGAGAATAACAGATACTCCTGCAGCTAGCAGAGTAGAATTTATCCTCCTGCACTGATGTTTTAAGTTACTCTTAAGCTTGCTGTTGAATATTTGAGGCTATAAAAGAGTGATCATTAACTCTGGCCCATTTTGGGTTGACAGCAGGAAGCTGAGTAAGTTAAGAAGGAATAGTTGATCTTAGGCCTTCAAAGTCTTAATTCATTATAAGCAAAGGGCGACTTGAAATTTGTAGAACTTGTCAACGTGGTCTTACAATTTCTTGAAAAGAAAGAATTGCATTGTCTAACTTGAAAAAGTCACTGCTTGCTGGGCTCCCTGCAGGGGCTCTACACCCTGCATACTGCCTCTCTCTTCTTGTCCCACCCAGCTTGCATCCAGAACCCTTCTTCCTTCTGCCCCCTTTCCTCTTTGGGCACATAACACCATCCAGCTCAGTCTGTCTGGCGCTGGGGGCAAATCCTCAGGGCAAGTAGGCAGACGAGACTTCCTTTGTCTCTCCAGCCAGCCTGCATCAAGCAAGGTAAGGCCTTTGTTTACAAACTACCCAACCTGCATGGAGATCTGATCTAGGCACCAGGAGAGACAGCAGCGGGGTGAGTTTGTGACCTGACTGGCGGCGGCGGAAGCAGCCCTGGACAGGGAACTCTGAAGTTCCTCATCCCCCACCATATACTCCCTTGCCTCCCTGCAGGGGCTCTACACCCTGCATTCTGCCTCTCTCCTCTTGTCCCACCCAGCTTGCATCCAGAACCCTTCTTCCTTCTGCCCCCTTTCCTCTTTGGGCACATAACACCATCCAGCTCAGTCTGTCTGGCGCTGGGGGCAAATCCTCAGGGCAAGTAGGCAGGCGAGACTTCCTTTGGTTCACTGGCCTGCCTGCACCAAACAAGGTAAGGCCTTTGTTTACGAACTACCCAACCTGCACGGAGATCTGATCTTGGCACCAGGAGAGCCATCAGTGGTAGAGCTAATCTGGGTACCAGGATTGCCGTCTTTGGGCACGGAGATCTGATATTGGTACCAGGAGAGACATCACTGGAGCACCAGGAGAGCTATCACTGCAGGGTGCCATCACTGGGAAAGTACATCAGTAGGCAAGGAGACCTGATCCGGTAAAAGAAGATCTATAGGGGAGCATTCGGAGAAAGAGATGGGCAGGCGCCAATGCAAGAATTCACCCAACAATCTGAAAAACTATATGAAACCACCAGAACCCAGCGACCTCACAACAGGAGGACATGAACACCTTAATCATGAAGAAGTAGATAAAATTGACTTTATGAAAGTGATTGACGCCCTTAAACAGCATGTAAAAAATGCCCTTATAGAAATGGATGAGAAGTATAACAGAAAGTTTGAAGAATTGAGTAAATCAGTGAATGATACCCTAGGAAACCAAGGAAAAACAATCAAACAAATAATGGAAACAGTTCAAGACTTAAAAACTGAAATGGAGGCAAAGAAGAAAACACAAACAGAAGGCCAGCTGGACAGGGAAAATCTAGGTAAACGAATAGAGACTACAGAAACAAGCATAACCAACAGAATACAAGAGATAGAAGAAAGAATCTCAGATTCTGAAGATACCATAGAGAAAATAAACACGCTGATCAAAGAAAACAGCAAGGCCAACAAATTCTCATCACAAAACATTCAGGAAATATGGGACACAATAAAAAGGCCAAACCTAAGAATAATAGGAATAGAAGAAGGAGAAGAAGCGCAGCTCAACGGTCCAGAAAATATATTTAATAAAATTATAGAAGAAAACTTTCCCAACCTAAAGAAAGATATACCCATGAAGGTTCAAGAAGCATACAGAACACCAAATAGGCTGGATCAAAAAAAAACATCCTCTCGCCATATAATAATCAAAACACAAAGCATACAGAATAAAGAAAGAATACTAAGAGCAGCAAAGGAAAAAGGCCAAGTTACTTATAAAGGTAAACCTATCAGACTTACACCTGACTTCTCTATGGAAACCATGAAAGCCAGAAGGTCCTGGATAGATGTACTGCAGAAACTAAGAGACCATGGATGCAAGCCCAGACTACTATACCCAGCCAAGCTTTCGTTCACTATAAATGGAGAAAACAAAATTTTCCAGGATAAAAACAAATTTAAACAATACGTAGCCACAAATCCAGCCTTACAGAAAGTAATAGAAGGAAAATCACTAATCAAGGAGTCCAACAATGACCACAGTAACTCAGACATCTAGAAACCCCTTACCAGCACATCTCAAAGAAGGGAAACACACAAAATCTACTACTAAAAAAAAAAATGACCGGAGTTAACAACCACTGGTCATTAATATCACTTAATGTCAATGGACTCAACTCACCTATAAAAAGGCACAGACTAAGAGATTGGATACGAAAACAGGATCCAACATTCTGCTGTTTACAAGAAACACACCTCAACCACAAAGACAGGCACCTACTCAGAGTAAAGGGCTGGGATAAGGCTTATCAAGTAAATGGACCTAGGAAACAAGCAGGTGTGGCCATACTAATTTCTAACAAAGTTGACTTCAAACTTAAATCAATCAGAAGAGATGGAGAGGGACATTTTCTACTCATAACAGGAACAATTCATCAGGATGAAATCTCAATCCTGAATATCTATGCCCCTAATATAAAAGCACCCACGTACGTAAAAGAAACATTGTTAAAACTCAAGGCAGCCATCAAACCGCACACATTAATAGTAGGAGACTTTAATACTCCTCTCTCAGCAATGGACAGGTCAATCAGACAGAAACCTAACAGAGAAATAAGAGAATTAATGGAGGTAATGAATCAAATGGACTTAACAGACATCTATAGAATATTCCACCCAAATAGGAAAGAATATACCTTCTTCTCTGCAGCTCATGGAACCTTCTCAAAAATCGACCACATACTCGGTAACAAAGCAAACATTCACAGTTACAAAAAAATATTAATAACCACCTGTATCTTATCAGATCACCATGGATTAAAGCTAGAATTCAGCAACAATGCTACCCCCAGAAAGCCTACAAACTCATGGAAACTGAATAGTCAACTACTGAACCATACCTGGATTAAGGAAGAAATAAAGAAAGAAATTAAAGTCTTCCTTGAAGACAATGAAAATAAAGAAACAACATACTCAAACCTATGGGACACTATGAAAGCAGTCCTGAGAGGAAAGTTCATAGCACTAACTGCCCACTTAAAGAAAACAGAGAAAGCACACATTGGAGACTTAACAGCCCACCTGAAAGCTCTAGAAAAAAAAGAAGCAGACTCACCTAGAAGGGGTAGAAGACTGGAAATAATCAAACTGAGGGCTGAAATCAACAAAATAGAGACACAGAAAACAATTGAAAGAATCAATAAATCAAAAAGCTGGTTCCTGGAGAAAATCAACAAGATTGATAAACCCCTATCCAAACTAATCAAACGGCAGAGAGAGAATTTGCAAATTAATAAGATCAGAAATGAAAAGGGAGACATAACCACAGACACAGAGGAAATTCAGAGAATCATTAGATCTTACTACAAAAGCCTGTATGCCACAAAACTGGAAAATGTAAAAGAAATGGACACTTTTTTAGATAAATACCATATACCAAAGTTAAACCAGGACCAGGTGAACAACCTAAATAGACCTGTTAGTCGTGAAGAATTAGAAGCAGTTATCAAAAACCTCCCTTCCAAAAAAAGTCCAGGACCAGATGGTTTCAATGCGGAATTCTACCAGAACTTCCAAGAAGACCTAATACCTATACTCCTTAAGGTATTTCACAATATAGAAACAGAAGAGTCATTGCCAAATTCCTTTTATGAAGCTACAGTAACTCTGATACCAAAACCACACAAGGACCCAACCAAGAAAGAAAATTACAGGCCAATCTCACTCATGAACATCGATGCAAAAATCCTCAACAAAATTCTGGCAAACCGAATCCAAGAACACATTAGAAAAATTATCCATTATGATCAAGTAGGCTTCATACCAGAGATGCAGGGCTGGTTTAACATACGCAAGTCTATCAATGTAATCCATCATATAAATAAACTGAAAGAAAAAAACCATATGATCGTTTCATTAGACGCTGAAAAAGCATTTGACAAAATTCAACATCCCTTTATGATAAAAGTCTTGGAGAGATTAGGGATACAAGGGTCATACCTAAATTTAATTAAAGCTATATACAGCAAGCCGACAGCTAATATCAAATTAAATGGAGAGAAACTTAAAGCCATCCCACTAAAATCAGGAACACGCCAAGGCTGTCCACTCTCTCCATACCTCTTCAATATAGTTCTCGAAGTTTTAGCAATAGCAATAAGACAACATAAGGGGATAAAGGGGATTCAAATTGGAAAGGAAGAAGTTAAACTTGCATTATTTGCAGATGATATGATAGTGTACATGAGCGACCCCAAAAACTCCACCAAAGAACTCCTACAGCTGATAAACGACTTTAGTAATGTGGCAGGATACAAGATCAACTCCAAAAAATCAGTCGCCCTCTTATACACAAAGGATATGGAAGCAGAGAGGGAAATAAGAGAATCATCACCTTTCACGATAGCCACAAAAAGCATAAACTATCTTGGGGTAACTCTAACCAAGGAAGTGAAAGATCTATTTGACAAGAACTTTAAGGCATTGAAGAAAGAAATTGAAGAGGATACCAGAAAATGGAAGGATCTCCCTTGCTCCTGGATTGGGAGGATCAACATAGTAAAAATGGCAATTCTACCAAGGGCAATCTATAGATTCAATGCAATCCCCATTAAAATCCCATCAAAATTCTTCACAGATCTTGAAAGGACAATAATCAACTTTATATGGAGAAACAAAAAACCCAGGATAGCCAAAACAATCTTATATAATAAAGGAACTTCTGGAGGCATTACCATCCCTGACTTCAAACTCTATTACAGAGCTACAGTAATGAAAACAGCGTGGTACTGGCATAAAAACAGAGCAGTCGACCAATGGAATCGTATAGAAGACCCGGATTTTAACCCACAAACCTATGAACAACTAATTTTCGATAAAGGAGCTAAAAGTATACAATGGAAGAAAGAAAGCATCTTCAACAAATGGTGCTGGCACAATTGGATGTCAACCTGTAGAAGAATGAAAATAGACCCATATCTATCACCATGCACAAAACTCAAGTCCAAATGGATCAAAGACCTCAATATCAATCTGAACACACTGAACCTGATAGAAGAGAAAATGGGAAGTACCCTACAACATATGGGCACAGGAGATCGCTTCCTATGTATAACCCCAGCAGCACAGACATTAAGGGCAACATTGAATAAATGGGACCTCCTGAAACTGAGAAGCTTCTGTAAAGCAAAGGACACTGTCATTAAGACAAAAAGGCAGCCTACTGACTGGGAGAAGATCTTCACCAACCCCGCTACAGACAAAGGTCTGATCTCCAAAATATATAAAGAACTCAAGAAACTAGACTTTAAAAGGATAATTAACCCAATTAAAAAATGGGGCACTGAACTGAACAGAGAATTCTCATCAGAAGAAGTTAAAATGGCCAAAAGATACTTAAGGTCATGCTCAACCTCCTTAGCGATCAGAGAAATGCAAATCAAAACAACTTTGAGATATCATTTTACACCTGTCAGAATGGCTAAAATCAAAAACACCAAGGATAGCCTTTGCTGGAGAGGTTGTGGAGAAAGGGGTACCCTCATCCATTGCTGGTGGGACTGCAAACTTGTGCAACCACTTTGGAAATCAGTGTGGCGGTTTCTCAGAAAAATTGGGATCAACCTACCCCTGGACCCAGCAATAGCACTCTTGGGAATATACCCAAGAGATGCCCTAGCATATGACAAAAGCATTTGTCCAACTATGTTCATAGCAGCATTATTTGTAATAGCCAGAACCTGGAAGCAACCTAGATGCCCTTCAATAGAAGAATGGATGAAGAAAGTGTGGAATATATATACATTAGAGTACTACTCTGCGGTAAAAAACAATGACTTCTCGAATTTTGCATGCAAATGGATGGAAATAGAAAATACGATCCTGAGTGAGGTAACCCAGACCCAAAAAGAAGATCATGGGATGTACTCACTCATAATTGGTTTCTAGCCATGGATAGGGGCCACTGAGTCTATAATTTGTGATCCTAAAGAAGCTAAACAAGAGGGTAAACCCAAGGAAAAACATATAGATATCCTCCCAGCTATGGGAAATAGACAAGATTGATGGGCAAAAAATGGGAATCTTGGGGGGTGGGGTGGGATGGGGATGAGGGGAGATGGGGAGAGAAAAGTGTGAAGGAGAGGATGAGGGGAACTGGGGGAATCGGGGTGATTGGGGGTAAAGGAAGGTTGGATGGGGGAGCAGGGAAACTCATACCTTAGTTAAGGGAGCCACGTAAGGGTTGGCAAGAGACTTGAACCTGGAACGGCTACCAGAAGCCCAGGGCAATGTCCCCAGTTAGCTCATTGGGGCACCTGAGGATAGGGAACCTGAAATGAACCTATCCTATAATCATACTGATGAATATCTTGCATATCGCCATAGAACCTTCATCTAGCGATGGATGGAGATAGAGACAGAGACCCACACTGGAGCACCGGACTGAGCTCCCAAGGTTATAATGAGGAGCAGAAGGAGAGAGAACATGAACAAGGAAGTCAGGACCATGAGGGGTGCACCCAACCACTGAGACAGGGGGGCCGAACTATTGGGAGCTCACCAAGGCCAGCTGGACTGCTACTGAAAAAAACATGGGATAAAACCGGACTCTCTTAATGTGGTGGACAATGAGAGCTGACGAGAGGCCAAGGAGAATGGCACAGGAACTTTCATCTGGCGATGGATCGAGAGAGAGACAGAGACCCAATTTGGATCAACCGTCTGAGCTCTTAAGGTCCAAATGAGGAGCAGAAGGAGGGAGAACATGAGCAAGGAAATCAGGACCACGAGGGGTGCACCCACCCACTGTGACAGTGGAACTGATCTATTGGGAGCTCTCCAAGGCCAGCTGGACTGGGACTGAATAAGCATGGGTTGAAACTGGACTCTCTGAACAAGGCGGACAATGAAGGCTGATGAGAAGCCAAGGACAATGGCACTAGGTTTCGATCCTAATACATGAACTGGCTTTGTGGGAGCGTAGCCTGTTTGGATGCTCACCTTCCTGGACCTAGATAGAAGTGGGAGGACCTTGGTCTTCATGTAGAGCAGGGAATTTGGACTGCTCTTCAGTATCGAGAGGGAGGGGGAGTGGACTAGGGGGAGGAGAAGTGGAGTGGGGATAGGGGGAGGGGAACAGGGGGAGGGGGCAATATATGGGAGGAGGGGGAGGGAAATGGGAAACGGGGAGCAGTTGGAAATTTTAAGTAAAAAAGAATAAAAAAAAATGCAAAAAAAAAAAAAAAAGTCACTGCTTGCCTGCAGGCACATTACTAAAGAAAAAATATCTGCTGTATGTCAGTGCTAAGTTCCCAAATATCTATAGATATCAGACATTTGACCTTGGCAGAAATGTGAGAAAATGGGTCAAACAAGAGATGTATTGGGATGACTAATCATTGGTGTCAACTTGATCCACCAAGGAAGAGGGAGTCTCAAATCAGGAGAAATGGTCTCCATCAGATTGACTTGTAGACATTGTCTTGATTGCTAATAGTTATAGACGGACCTAGCCCTTGTCTGTGTTTGTGTGTGTCTCTCTCTCTGTGTGTGTATGTGTGAAATTGGACTAGTAAAGTCTATTGTCTTTAAGATTGCTTCGCCTGATATGAGAGCAGCTGTATTTGCTTGCTTCTGCCTCTCATTGGTGCCAAATATCAATTTCTGTCCTTTCAGTGTGTGTATCTTTGGCAATGAAGTCAATTTCTTGTAGGAAACATATGATTGAAATTTCTTTGTGAGAATTAATTCAATTTTATGCCTATCTATCTATCTATCTATCTATCTATCTATCTATCTATCTATCTATCTTCTATCTATCATCTATCTATCTATCTATCTATCTATCTATCTATCTATCTATCATCTATCTATCTATCTATCTATCTATCTATCTATCTATCTATCTATCATCTATCTATCTATCTATCTATCATCTATCTATCTATCTATCTATCATCTATCTATCTATCTATCTATCTATCTATCTATCTATCTATCATCTATCTATCTATCTATCTATCTATCTATCTATCTATCATCTATCTATCTATCTATCTATCTATCTATCATCTATCTATCTATCTATCTATCTATCTATCTATCTATCTATCACCTATTTTTTGAGACAGGATCAGACCTAGAACTCATTACCCCATGCCTTACTCTTCTGATTGCTGGGATGGTAACATGTGCTGCCATAGATGGCTAATTTTTATTCCTCATGAGACTTTAAATACAAAATAATAGGTAAAACTGAAATTATCCTGATAGTAACAGCATGCTCAGACACTATGATTGATGTAAAGAGTAGCTTGGTGAACCAACTATTCACTGACTGACTGTGCCCAGAGAAAAATTATAAGAAATTGGGAATCTAATTTAGTTTTGGAGTCAGCAGAGGCTTTCCCAGAAGTGACATTTTAACATTTATTTGGAAGTTGTGTGGGCGGCGTGTTGAAGATGAGGTGAAAGAGGGGAATGAAGGGGAAAGAATGATCTCAATCTATGGGAAGAAGAAATGATGCATGCGGGATGGTTTGTACGGTGATGTTGCTCTGACTCTATGACATTTCTATTATGAAGTGTGGGCTACTTAGCCCATGCTTCAAGGCCTGCTGGAAATTAATTGTCTGCCAGACTCTCACTACTTTCATCTCTCATTACTCCCTGCCGTAGACTTTAGATAAGGCTCATCAAATTTTAGTTCTCCTCACACATTCTTCTCTGCCAACCCATACCATTTTCAAGGGACGACAATCCCACCTCCTCTGTGGAGAATGTCGGACTCTTCATGGGCCTTTCTTGGGAGTCCTGTTAACTGTATCTCTCCACCCACTTGCGCTAGCACTCGTCTTCGGCTACACGATGAAAACTGGCCTCTGCTGCTGGTTTCTGTGCAGTCTGCATGGATTATCCAACAGTAAGGATGTGCTGAAACATGGGCTTTTCCTATCCTGGAATACCTAGCTTATAGCCTGGCTTTAAACTGTTTTGGTGTCTAAATGATTCGAGTCAGTTTGAAAATACTTTCTATGTCTTTTTTTTCATAGACGCTTCCCATTTGAGGACCAGTCAAATGTAATCATTCCTTAACTTGCAAGTTCCAACATTGAAGGTGACCCTGAAAAATTCATCAGAGGAATAAAGCCTTTCTCGTCATTTCTGCCGCTCTGAAGGTCTTTGAGTAAATGATGGCAGAGGAAGCGAGGATATGATGGCCAAGTGCAATATTAGATCTACTTTCTGTCTCTTTGGTGAACTTTGATGTATGACATTTTACATTTTGGAACCAATTTCTTTTTGATGAATCCATGCTCTCAGCCATATATGGCGAACTATTGCGTTAAGGACATTGAGATAAATGATAAGGTATGACGGCAGAGTATTGCCCATGGTATGAGTAGTTCCTTCTGTTGTCCTTGCTCCTAGAATGCTTTTGCCTTTTCTTACTCATTGCTGGATGGTTTGCTATGAAAAGACACACAGAAATTTCCCCATGTGTGTAGACTATATTCAGCAAATCATTGCGACGAGGTCTTCCGTTAAATGCAGTTTTAACAAATGTGCCACATATCAGTTGTTCAGAGCCTGGGGTAGAATGAATAACTGCAGATAGGTGGTTGATGATAATGAAAAGCCCTAACCCAGCTAATATAAACCTGGAATTTTTCAGTTCAAATACTTTGCAAAAAAGGTTTTCTCAGTTTTTCTAATTTTCTTCTTGCTTTTCCCTCTAGAAACTATTCTGTAAAGTTCTATTTTTTTTTAACTCGTGTGTTCAACTGACATTTGCTGAGATCTTTTGTGTGCTAAGTAATGAGAATAAATTGTCTTTGACCTCAAGACCCTAAAGCATTGATACTTTTTTTGTGATAGGGCAGATGTTAAATATTTGTGGCTCTGAGGGCCCGCTATTCTTTGCCACAATTATTCCATCATTTTAATTGTTGTGTCTCTGTTTCTATGAACTGTAGCCTTTCCTGTTGGCTGGAAGAGGCAAGCTTGCTGAGATTTGGAAAATAAAGGAAAGTTACAAGGCTCAGGAAAGGAGCATCTGAAACTTAGAAGATGCTCTAGGCCCTTCCTCAATTATGCAAGTGGTAACAAAAGCTAGAGAGAGCTGCTGAGTCGCTGAGTCACTGAGTGGCATGGAAATGGTGTAGAGATCCAGGGATGTGGCTTTCATGAGTCATTGCCACTGGTGGGTGGGATTTTCAGTGATGCAGCTGTGTTTGAATCATTCATGCTCTCCTAAGTGGCCCTTTTCCTATAGTCTTATAAGGAAGTTCAATACAACCACTGGTTCACTAAGCTAGATGTCAGTGTCCTCTATGGAATGAATAGATAGATGCATGCTCATTTCTCCATGGGAAAAGTGACACAGCATTACTACAAAGAAAGCCATCAATCACATTCAATCTGTCTGGCATAAGCCTACTCATTATTAAAACTATTGAAGTATCCAAGTGAAACACTACACGAAGCCTTTTATAAGCATAGCAAAGAGAAGTTATTCCTTCTTTGTTCAAATGTATTCTGGGTAGATCTACTTGGGGCATCTCTAACATGGACTATGTTGGTATGTTTTCCACTTATAAAAGGTGGTTGTCTTAGTTTGGGTTTTTATTGCTGTGAAGAGACACCGTGACCACAACAACTTTGATGAAGTGAAACATTTAATTGAGGTGGTTTGCCTACAGCTTCAGAGGTTCAGTCCACGATCATAATGACAGGGAGCATGAAGGCAATTGTGGTGCCGGAACTGAGAGTCCTGCATCTTGCAGACAACAGGAAGTTGACTGAGATACTGGGCAGTAGCCTGAATATAGATGTTCTCAAAGCCTTCCACCAGAGTGACACACTTCCATCAACAAGGCCATACTCACTCCAACAAAGCCACACCACTTAATCGTGCCAATGGGGGCCAATTACATTCAAACTACCAGAGTGGTCGAATGTCTGAGAGAGCATCAAGAAATGAGCTGTTGAAAAACGTTAGCTAAACTGGCTTCCTGGACGGGAAGTTTAAAGGAATAGGGTGACAGGCAGAGATGATAGTGCACTGTGTAAACCTAGAAGTGGTCTCTAGGTCTGAACTTTGGCCAAGCCATTTGGACTAGATTCACAATAAGGTAAAAGTATGCTCAAGGGTTTTCTAAAGGGGAACACTATGGTCAGATTGACATTTAGAAAGGTCACTATAGCTGGACATGGAAGTACAAGCATGTAATTGTTACCAGCAGTAGATGGTAAATGCAGGATCATCAGGAGTTCACGGTAATTCCCTGCTGCATGGTGAATTTGAGATCAAGCTGGACTTCATGAGACCTTGCCTCAAACAGACAGAAAAACTGGTGCTGGAGAAATGGCTAAGCAGTTAAGGGTGTTTGACTTGAAAGTGACACTCTGGGCCTATGTTAAGTGGCTCACAGGTTTCAGTAATTCCAATTCCAAAGCATCTGATGCCTGATTTTGGTTCCCACATCACACGCACACAGGTGGCACACACACACACGAGAGAGAGAGAGAGAGAGAGAGAGAAACACAGAGACAGACACAAGTATAAAACAAAACAAAACAGAAAAAAAGAAGTACAGAAGGAAGGAGGGAGGGAAGAAAGGAAGGAAGGAGGGAAGGAAGGAAGGAAGGAAGGAAGGAAGGAAGGAAGGAAGGAAGGAAGGAAGGAAGGAAGGAAGGAAGGAAGGAAGGGGAAAGTAGGGAGACCAGGAGAGTAACTAGATGCCAGCTGACTTGGATGGTGGTCAAAGAACAAGTATTGCTACTAACATCATTAAAGGCCAAAGAGAATAATAGAGGCACAGCTGCAATGAACTCTTAATGGGGTCAGCTGTCTTTCCCAGGCATAGTCTCGACTGTTCTTAACTGTCTCCATTACCTATTTCCATCACCTGTCATTAATTCCACTAGATAACGAATCCTCCAGTACCCCCACGATGTAGTCACTTCTCAGTGATTAGAACTGCCAGCTAGGGACCAAGACTTTTCAACCTACTGATTTCTAATGATGTCCATCCTATCAAAATCACAAGGACTTAATAGCTCCACCAACATGTGTACAAATTTTGGGAGCCCTGGTTGCTATTCTTTTAGTCACATTTAGGCAAAAAAAAAAAAATCCAAGTTAGTAATTTAGAGTACTGAACACAGTTGAGGGATTTGTCTCATGAAAGTTTATCAAATAACTTGACGCTTCCTTAGAATTTTATTTCGTTGTTGTTTTACCTCAACCATTCCCTATGGATTTCTGCTGTGAAATATTCTATGACTCCTTCTAATTCCATTTCATCCTCATTAGTTTATGGCCTTGGATGTTGTGGCCTTTTACTAGGACCCTACCTGTCCTTCCAGTTGCACTCGCCTACTTTGCATTTCTACTAGTCTTGCTTGTGCTTAGTATTTACACAGGGATCTTTTCTTCTCTAACAGGGAGGACTTGAGGGTCTGTATATACTTCGCTTTCCCCGAAGCCCTTTCTGCAATGCTTTTAATTAATACACGGTCAATTAAGAGATTCCCGGGTAGAATAAAGCATCAAATTTCCTGCAACCCAGAGATACTATAAACAGTGGGCTATTCAGCTTCAGATAGCCACGACTTTCATGGAAATGAACAGCATCTACTCTGACTTTCAGTGGGGTCTGGTTCTGATAGCCAGGGAACAATGGAAAACAGACTTCCTAGGGGAAAAAATAACGAAAAATTGCACAATCTCTGCATTCTAAATATTGGAAATGGTTTACCTGTGGGGCCTACAAACTGCAATTTGCATCTTGGTTTATGTGGACGATGGAAAGCCCAAGTCTGTGAGTGAGGCTGCTGACACAGCGGGGCCCCTGTCAGCAGCACAGGGAGCCAGTTCAGGGACTGAGGGCCATGATGAAGAAATTAATAATCCACTTATTATTCAGAGCAGTGAATGGCTGCAGGCTATTGGCAAGCAGTTTAGCAATTATCTGATTAACTGCTAATGTTTTTTTACCAGGAAACCTCTTCAAGAATACACTTTTGTGTGAAGTGACACAGAATTGCAAGGAGCTGGCATTTTGTGCAAAAAGCTGAGTTGCAGGTAGGTGGGCTACACTGAGACCCTCGTGAGCCGTCACTCTTTCAAAGTTGGAAGCAAATGGCCCTTTTTGCGGCTGTTATAACTCTTCCTGGAAATATCAGTTTCTCTATGGCATCGTAACTCAAATTTAATATGAGAGTCGACATGGTTTTCTTTTTCATGTTGAGATCTTGTTTAGAACTGGAGGGCCGGGCATCATCCTTTCAGTGGGAGTTTAGAAAATCCATTTGCATTTCTCTCCTGGTGATATCCAAGATGTATCAGGGCCAGAATATATCTAGTCTTGCTTCATGCAGCAGTTCGTTTCCTGATCTAGTAATCATAATAATGCACTGTCGTTTTAAAGCCAAATAACGACTTCATGAGATACAAGTCATTTGCTCCCATCGCTGCTTCTCTTTGGGCTACGGATCTCCAAGAAGGGACCCCCAAACTTTACAAACCTGAAATGTCTTGAGGGCTTGTTTGAAATGCATCAAGACTAAACTGGGTGGGTTGATAGGAAGGTACACTTTCCAATATTTAAAATAAACCCAGCTCTCAGTTGCATTAAAATAAAGTGAAAGTGCTTGTTTTTTGACTGGCAGTGATCACTAGAGTCATAAACCACAAACGACAGCCTTTGCTGAAGTTCCTGATGCCTCAAGATTCTCTAGAATTTCTCTGTAAGGATGCTGCAAAGCTGTTCCCTTTTCTACTGATAATATCCTAGAATATTCGGAGCAAGTTTTATTCTACCCTTCGATCCTTATCTATAAGTTTGTTCCACTCACTCTATTATGCAGTCTGTGAGGGAAATTGATTTCTCAAATGTAAACATTTGTTATATATATGTATGTATATATATATACATATACATATATATATATATTTACAGTGGGATAATCACTGGCAGCAGTAACAGGCAAAGGTTAGCCAAGAGACTGTTCACATTAAATCCTTTTGCTTTGCCACAGTCCGTGAAACAGAGATACACAGAAAGCCAGAGATTTTCCCACTGAAAAGGGCATTTAAATGAAAAAGTCAGACCCTCTGTAGAAGTATTACAGTAGCTTTATTTCCAGAATTGGTTAAAGAAAAATCTTTTATGAGGATATCAATTACAACACTGCTAAAAAGTCAATTATGTAGTAATTGGAGGATAAAATAATGGATTTACTCTAGGTAAATTCAAAGTCATATTTGAAACGTAGCTCTTCATTATTACAGCCTTGATGTATGAAATTAATTTTATCTATATAATGGTATTCATTAAATGCAAAGGGTTAGTGATAAATGTCTTGTACAAATGTAAAAACTACAGTAGGAAAATAAAGACAAGATAGAATTTTTCACTGAGTACTATTTTTCGAATTCCTAACCCCATTTACTAATTAACTCCTTTTGATCACTTGCTTAAAATGAATATGGTTATTAAGCTTGGAGCTTATATATTCTTGCTCAAATACATCAAGGATAAAAATAGGATTTTGACTTTGTCAATATTCAAAGCTTCTTTCTGTCTTAGAGTGTCTTCACTGAGAACAGTGGGAAGCAACTGTTAGCTGAGAAGTCGAGATGTATGGACATCATTCCCATCATCCTGACCTGACTCTGCTTTCCCTTCTTTGTGTTAAATACCCTGCCACTTCTAGGGGAAGTAATGAGCTTACAGGGTAACAGGAAAGCTTATTGGTATGGTGTCATACAATGTTTTAGAGAGAACACAGTCATGCTCTTGATCTTGTTCAAAAAGATATCCTGAGCAATCAGGAAGTGATTGAAAGGATGCTCTCCAGGGCTTTAAAGTTTACTCATAATACAGTGTGTCTTCTGAGAAGTGATCCTCTGTTCTCCATCCCTAGTACGTTCTTTTCATCTTATGAAACAGAACCTAAAACATATTAAATTAATTAATTATATATGAAACCAACTTTGACATCAAATGGAATTTTCATTTTACTATTCTTTAAGAAACTAGTTATTGTGCTGGGCCCTGGTGGCACACACCTTTAATCCCAGCACTTGGGAGGCAGAGGCAAGTGGAAGTCTGTGAGTTAGCAGCCAGTCTGGTCTATAAGAGCCAACCTTGTCTCAAAAAACAAACAAACAAACAAACAAACAAACAAACAAAAGAAGAAGAAGAAGAAGAAGAAGAAAGAAAGAAAGAAAGAAAGAAAGAAAGAAAGAAAGAAAAAGAAACTAGAGAAACTAGTTATTGAACATTTGCCTAATATCTAGTACTCTGTTATCTTTGGGAAGATTTGAAATTAACTTACTGATATAAATTATTATTATCCTCTATTTTAGGTATTATAAAACTTATAGATCTTAAAAAGTATGCTGAACATTTTGGGTATTAATAGGTGTCCTTATTAACTTTAATTGTTCATTTTGACACAGTCTAGAATCATCTGAGAGGAAAGCCTCTATTGAGGAATTGTCTAGATCAGACTGACTTATGGGTGTATCTGGGTGATTGTGTTATTAATTGATGCAGGAAGACCCAGACTACTCTGGGGGTCACCATCCCTTTCCTGGTAGTCCTGGGCTTTAGAAGAAAGCTAGCTAAACCTGAGTAAGTGAGTAAGCAAAACAGCAAGCAGCCTCTTCTGTGGCTCCTGAGGTACTCTCCTGGCTCTGAGTGAGTTCTTATATTGGAAGCAATGTGGGGTGAAATAGCAAGGACACATATCTTTAGATTCCTGTCTTGAGTTCTTGCTCTTACTTCTCTCAGTGATGGACTATGATCTTAAAATATTAGATGAAATAAAACCCTTTCCTCCTCATGTTGCCTGTGGTCAGAATGTTTCATAAGAGTAATAACATAAAAATAGAAATATGGGTTATCAATGTCTAGTACCCAAGCCACAATTTTAGTGCAAGATATAGGATAAACAATGTCATATTAGATTCCTTTTAGGTTGTAAGTGAGTACTTGCAGGAGATTTTCTTAATTGCTGTCATCCTGAGCTTTTGAGATCCTACGAGAGTACTTTGCACATGTCGGGAAACCTATGATTTTTAGTAAATGGAATAAAAAATTTCAGATCAAGAATTGGACTTAAATTCTTCCCACTGTATGAATTTGTGAGTCTTGAGTGTTGAAGTCCTGACCAGTGTAATCGCCAAGAAACAGACAAGAAGAAAATGTGTGAGGTGAGGGCAGTGGGAGTATAGTCAGGGTACAGGATGACTAAAGACACATGTGTTGATTTGCATCTCTGTAGCTGTGATCAAATATTGATCGAAAACAACTTGCAGAGGGAGGGGATTATTTATCTTAGAGGTTATAGTTCATCACCAAGTCAAGTCAAGACAGGGATTGATGCAGAGGCCATGGGTATGCTGCTTATTGGCTTGCTCTGCATGGCCTCCTCAGTTTTCTTATGTATCTAAGGACAACCTGCCAATGGGTGGCACTGCTCACAGTGGCTGGATTCCTTCCACATTAATTACATGCAAGATAATGCCTTTCAAAAAAAGGCATTTTCTCAATGGAGGTTCCCTCTCTCCAGGTGACACCCATTTGTACCAAGCTGATAAAAGAAAGTCCCAATAACCAAAAACTAAATAAAAATAAACAAGCAAAAATCAAACGAAACTATTCAACATGTGCCAGTGAGTTTGCAAGCAAAGGGAGGAAGTAGGTTTCTATCTCAAGCTTTCCTGAATCCTGAGAACTGTTCACTGATTGCTTTCTAGCTGACAATTGCTGTCAGGTGGAATCTTGGTTTTAAAAGATAAAAATGAGTGATAATTAGAAATTTCACACACAATAGTAATGTAAAATTTCAATTTCTCAAGGCAAACATTTACATTGAAAAACTCGTAGAACTAGGAGTTTAGTTACTTATCTCATTATTATCACAAAATACCTGCTGAGAAGTAACCCAAGGGGAAGAAAAAGGGGTTTATTTCAGCTCACGGTTTGACAGTATGGTTTGTTACACAGGATATCATACCAGCAGGAAGGTCAGGCAACTGGTTATATTTGAGAATAAGAAAGAGAGATGAACACTGATGCCTTGCTACTTTTCCCCTCTTTACACCTTCAGCCCATGTGATGATGGTGCTTCCTACGTTTAGTCGATCTTCTCACCTCAGCTAACTCAATCTAGTTAATTACTCATGCATGTCCAGAGGCGTATCTCTGTGTTTATTCTAGATCCTGCCACACTGGGATTGTTAGCCATACGTTGGAGACTGTGATTATATACCAAATGGTCAATCATGAAATCACACACACACACACACACACACACACACACACACACACACATATGCACACACATATATACACATATATGTGTATATATGAAATATGTGTACATATCCATATATATGTATATACACACATATATAATGTAATTGGATTGAGTAGGTAGAATTTACATATTTAGGAATGTATGTATGTTTGTATGATGTAACAATGATTATAGAAAAAGAAGCCATGGATTATAAAGAAATAAAAAATGATACATAGAAATGAGTGGAGTGAGGAAAGGGAAGAAGGAGATGATATAGTTATTTTTTTAATATAAACATTTTAAAGCATTAAAATAAAAAAGAATCACTGGAATATGGGAAGAGTATAGAATGCCATCTTCTGCTGACTCTGTTGTTCTGCTGTTGAATGGTTTTAAGGTTCACTGGTCATATGCCTTATACCTCTAAATTTTTCTTGTTTGTAAAATTAATGACATAATTCCACAGCAAGGCAAAACAATCTGTTTTTAAATGGAATGGTCCTTCTAAGTTGTGCTTCAGATGAATGACTTTTTGAGACAAACTGAGGCCGATACGGCAATTAATTTTCACAATGTTCTTTCATAACCAAATAAAGGATGCTATTATGCACAGAACTAGTGTGAGGTTCCTAGATTTTGTACTTTATACGCCAAGTGCCAACCAAGTATGTTGTGTGTATTTATGGCAATGATTTGAATCCTTCTTTCTCTTTGTTGACCTGCCAAACAGATTTAACCCTGTGTTTATTGTGTGTCTTATGAGTTTTTCTAGATTTGTCCATGTTGGTGTAAAAGTTACATGCTTCAAAAAGATCAGAAGTTTTTTTAAATACTGAATCCAAAGTGATCATGAAAACGGCTTTCATGTGTTCTATGTGTGTTGCATTGATCTTTATAAATAGTTGCTTTGCGGTTATAAAACTCACACTTGGTACGACATAGAAAATAATAAATGTTCCCTGGGCTTCTCTCCAATTTTTCATTGTAGTAGGTATTTGGTTGTAAAGGTGTTGATAGAAAGCCTGGGGTTTGCCACTTCTGATTTTGTGAAGCAGTATTGATGGAGGAAGGTCATTGGTTAATTAATAAAGAAACTGCTTGGCCTCATAGGTTAGAACATAGGTGGGTAGAGTAAACAGAACAGAATGCTGGGAGGAAGAGGAAGTGAGCTGAGATGCAGGGTAGCTTCTCTCAGAATCAGACACGATGCAGCCAGCCGCCAGGCAAGACATGCTGAATCTTTTTCGGTAAGTGCACCTAGTGGTGCCACGCAGATTATTAGAAATGGGCTAAATTAATATGTGAGAATTAGCCTAGAAGAGGCTAGATATAATGGGCCAGGCAGTGTTTAAAAGAATACAATTTGTGTGTTGTTATTTTGGGGCAAAGCTAGCCAGGAGGCTGGGAGCTGGGTGACAGAATGCAGCCCGCAGCTCCCCACTACACAGTATTATGGTGATGGATCATTCATTATAGAGATTTTAATTCAATAAAAACAGATTGCACTTACAATGTAAGATTTCAAACATAATATTTCCAGATGGAGTGAAGAGATAAGAATAAAATGCCCAAGCTTAAAATAATTGAAGAACAATCAAATATACTTGAATGATAAGAAAATGCACCTGCACAGTGACCCAATCATGTGGTTGGAGACCCAGGTGCAGCTAAGTATCTTTAGCCTTCAAGACTTTATAGAGTCAAAAAAAAAAAACAAAACAAAACAAACAAACAAACAAAACTGAAACCTGCATTGAGTCAGGATTTCTAGGTGCTGAAGACAAAGTTATGAAAAAAGCATATTACATTTCTGAAGTTCAGAGATTCAGAAGAAAGAAAATCAACAAATGTAAAAACAAAGATATAGTATAGTTGAATGGACTATGGTTCAAAGTAAATCGTTGTAGTAAGGGCAACTCTATTACGTGGCCCTCAGTGTCACTTGGTGGTGACAGCAGAGACTTGAAGGAAATAATGGGCATGATGCCAGCAGTTGCTTCAGGAAAGGGTGTTGGGCAGAGGACCAAATGCAAAGGCCCTGAGGTAAAGTCACAAGGAGATGGCTGTGCTGTAGAACAATCTCTTTCTACACTATGAATATGTACTACACTCATTGGTTAATAAAAAGTTAACAGGCCTGTAGCTGGGCAGGACAGGAAGTTAGGCAGGAAAGCAAAACTGAGAATGATGGGAAGAAGGAGGGAAGAGTCAGAGAGATGCCAGCCAGCTGCTCAGGAAGCAATATATGCTATGAGACAGAAAAGCCACGATCCACGTGGCAATTCATAGATTAACAGAAATGGATTGATTTAAATGCAAGAGTTAGCTAGTAATAAGCTGAGCTATTGGCCAAGAATTTATAATTCATATTCAGCCTCTGAGTTGGTTATTTGGGACTAGGCAGATGGGACAAGAAATGTTCATTTACACTGCTGTGATTTCCAAGTAAAGTGTAGAGCAAAGTCATGAGGAGGAGATGGAGGAAGCAGAAAGTGCCAGAGGTTTGAGAAGTGCAAAGATGTGAGCTACTTTTCTAAGATCTTGAGATAAGCGCTAGGATATAGAGCCTTAGATTCAGGAAGGGTACTCAAAATCTTTGAGGCAATGTACTTATGAGATTTTTTAAAAGTATCATCATTGCAAAGGCTTGGAAGAAAAAGACTACAGGATAATCCTGGTGTTTTTTAAAAACAGGTAATAGAAGTGAGGAGTGACAAGGGAGTTAAAGGTATAAGAACAGCAAAAAGAAGATGATGCTAGATAATTTTATGTTGCAAATCTGGTCACATATTCACTGACACTGATAACCAGATTTTTCTCCCACTCTCCAGTGCCCATCGGTAAAGTTGTTGATGCCACAATTCCACATGTAATTGGCTCCTTGTCTTGGGTTAGGATCTGCAAGTGGATCCCATTGCAGAAATCTTGGCCTGTTCTTTATTAACGAGAGGATCACAGCTGAGCCAATGTGACCAGAAGGAAAACATGGCAGGAAGGAGTAAAAGGCAACTTTACACAATTTCCAAATATGGTGTAAAGTTCATTTGATTCCCAAGGAAAACTCAAGATTGCCTGGACCCTGTATTAGCATTTTCATACCTTACGCTCAGCAATTCTTAGCTAAAAAGCTTCCCAAGTGCTTTTCCAGTACCTTAGTTTTCTATGCCTGTTAGCTGAGTGGGCTCCATAGCATGTGGACTTTTGGAAGCAGAAATTCTCCACATTGGAAGCAGAAGCACCCCTATGATGCTGCCGAAGGATCGGGGGCCATGTGAGTAGAGCACACTGCTTATCCTGTTAGCAGTGCCTACTGTCATTTCTAGTTCACATACATGGCCATTGTCATTTATATTCTCCATCTCTATGATCTTTCTATAGCCTGCCTATATTCCTCTATTTTCTACAAGAAATTTAAGTATTATAATCAACTTCAAAGTTTTTACTGAATTATCTCATTTTTCTCTCTACCATTCTTAGGCCTATAATTTCATTCTAGAGTCAAAAGAAAACTCTTTTCAAAATATGAGTTGTATTATTATCAATCCTTGGCTTAACACAATTCATATTTTACAGAAAGGCCGTCAAGGTTCACCACTATCTTTTTCATTTGTTCACCATTTTCTTCAGCCAAATTTTAGTTTAAGTTCATTGAACATGCCAAGCTACACTGTAGAAAACCGAGGCTTTCTCAGCCTGGAGGTCTCGTCTATCCCTTCTAGCGCAGATACTCAATAACTACCGTAGTTCCAATGCCACCGCTATTGGATAGTGCACGATCAGTTCCCATGATGGTTATTTTATAAATCTCAACTTACAGGTACTTTTCTTATAGCATTGTAAGATCTGATAATTATTTTTTGCTTATTGGTACATTTTCTTCATTGCAATGCAGCCTCATGGGGATGGTGGCTGTGGTATCACTGTGCTTCTATTGGTACTTGGGACACAGTAGGCAGCCAATGATTAATTCCTGGACTAGTGCACTAATGCCTAGGTGTGCTGGCTGCTGTTTTTTCTTGTGCTCAGCATAGTTAAGTAGGAAGATTGACTTCTTGTTAGATACTCCTACTATACATTAATCTTTTCTGAAATTGGTTGAGCCTGAGGTATAAATTTTCATGACTTTTGGAGGTTCAAAACACAAAACCCACTACTACTGTGACCTTTGCATAACTGACCATGAAATGAAATGGCTGTGGACGTTGGAGGACTGTGATACGTTTTACTTTTTTGCTGAATATGTAATCATAACTCAGTGGACAGTGTTGAGAGTGGTTACAATGAAAGTCAACTGTATGTTCACATATATGCTTCTCAACATTAACGGCTTTATGATATGTGTTTCCCGGTGCTTTGAAAATGACTTTAGCTCTGGGAATTTTGAAGTGCAAATTACAACGTTTGTATTCTGAGATCATATATGATGCTTAGTGAAAACTGATTTGGGACCAAATCATAGTTCATCCGGATTCATTAAGCTACATTTCTAGAGATGGCTGACGAACAGTGCAAATAGTCCAAATAGTTTAAAATGTGACAAGTTTAAATAGTTAGAAATATTACCTTTATTCTTAAAAAAAAAACAACCAAAAAAAAACCCAGTAGACTGTAATCCTTGCATGAAACTTCTTCATGCCATCTCTAAAGATGAATGAGTTTTACCTATTCTTTTACACAGACTATATATTTGCCAGTAAGCATGAGTATAGATCATTTTTAAAATATGATTTTACTTTAAACGTCTAGAGGAAACATTGATCCCTCGTTTTTCATTTTCTGCTTGTGAAGCTGATTGATTTCTAAATTACTTTGCTACCATGCTCTAATTTAGGATTTAAAACCCCACAATGACAAGGATTTGATGTTATGAGGAAATTTTAATGCCCAGTGCCCAAGTCACTTTTCTTATTAAACTAGACACTTTGGGAGACCATCAGCTCTTTTCACTGCCAGAAAACCAGTGGAGCATTGCAACTGCACTCAATCTAGCCAGGATCTGACCTCGCATGAAATTTCAAGAATCTTGGCTTTTGATATGGAAGCAATATGTTTGTTTATGACTCTCTGAGCAAGGCAGAGGCCCAGAGGCTCCTGTGAGCTATTTTGAACTTTTTGAGGCTTCAATAGCATTAACACCTGTAAGAAGCTGACATTGATGAAAAATGCCCACAAATTCCACTGAGTAAGCAGTTAAAAACAAACAAACAAACAAACAAGCAAACAACATTTTGCTGAGGTATAAGTTAAACACAATAAAAAATTCACTTATTGTAAGTGTAAACCTCAATGATTTTTCTAAATGTTATGATTTGTCATATAAATCAGTATTAGAGTGCTTTTTAATAAGCTCCTTTGTGTCCATTTACACTTAATATCATTTTCTAACCAGAGCCATCAATTGCTAATTTACTTTCTGTAAATTTGACCTTTCTGGACATTTATTTTACACAAATTCATGTCATAAGTCACGTTTTGTGTCTAGCTTTTAAAATCTGCGTCATGTTTCTGGGTTTATCTGTATTAAGGGTTATTTGTATCTATATCAGTGCTTTCACAAATAATTACTTCATTTTTATGTGTATATCTGTGAAGTTGAATGTATATATGTGTGCTATTTACAGGTACTGCCCTGCAGAGGTTAGCAGAAGGGGCCAGAAGCCCTGGAACTACACTTCTATCAGTGGTGAGCCAACATGTGGATGCCAGGAATGGAACTCGGGTCTAGAAAGTGCTCTTAATCGCTGAGCCATCTCCCCAGCTCTAGATGCTTTGATTTTATTGCTGAGTAGTGTTCTATTGTATAGATAACCATAGAAAAGTTATCTATAAAAGTTAATCAACACTTGGGGTGTTTCCAAGTTGAAGCTACTATGACTTGTGTTGTTATGAACATTTGTGTATAAATCGGTAAGGATCTGCACCTTCATTCTCTCAGGCATATAACCAATGGTGGATCATATAATAAACGTTTCTAGATAGTGAAAAAAAAATCCCATGGCAAGATGAAGAATTTGCAAAGATAAGCGTGAGATAAAAGTCTTTAACTAGCTTATGACTGAAACAGGGCTTACTGTCTCAGGCCTGTAATCTCAGTACTTGTGAGACTGAGGCAGGAGGATTACCACAAATTCATGGTCATCCTGAGCAAAACAAAGAAACAACAACAATAAAAAAAACAAGTTATAAGACTCCTATATATCACTATACTGCCAGTAAGTGTTCAAATACAGTAAGAGGGTTACAGAATCTTTTTGTCTCTTAAACTTTTGAGTAGGGAGACTGCTCTAAAATGTGTCTTTAGGAACAGTGTAACAGTTTCAGGGAAATCACAAAATTGTCAAAGCAAGGAGAAATGCAGAAGCCTGAGTCAATAACCTTCCACAGCAAAATATTCACACGGTCATTTTGGTTTTCCTTTTCGGTTGAGGCACCGAAGGCCTGTAGCATTACAGTGGGAATGAGTTACCAACATTCTAAGCTGCACGGGTGTGGAACTATACAAAATGTGCTAAGAAACTATGAAAGCAGTTCTCTCGATGACCAGCCATCAAAGACAGGGATCTGAAACTTGAAAGAGAAGCAAAATAGCCAGCTGGAGAATTTTCTCCATCGTAATTGCCTTTGAGCCTTCCATTTGTCAGCTCCATTCATCAGGGAGAAAAAGGGAAAAACTCTTTTCATCCCAGGTAGCTAGACACCTCTAACTTTACCTTTCAACTTTAAGGGGGCGGGGGGGGGGCTGGGATTGCCTTGATGTGTATTTCCTAGGGCTTTAGTGTGAAGGAACAGAGCAAAAGTAAAGAGGCTCCCTCCTAGACTGGTACAGAAAGCCTGTGAGTAATGTATACGAGCTTCTTTAGGCTAAGTAGGGGATGGGCCTGACCATATGTTTTCAGAAGGACCTTGCCTAAGAATGTTGTCTAGAGAAAATGAATACAACGGTAGCATTTTAAGTCACACGGTTTCCCAGAATCTCGGAAGCTGGAGGACAGTCTTAAGCAGCCAAGTAGAGATGAGCCAATGTTGATGTCTGTCATCAGGCCGTCAGTGGAAACATCCTGTCTGAAGCCAACACAACCCATGCAAGAAAAAGAGTCCTTCTACATCTTGTTACTGTCTACAAAGTGTGCTAGAGAGTGCCGGTACAGAATCCTGGGTCCCATTCTTCCACTCTCTTATCAGCTCAGTAAGACCCAGGGAAGTTAAAAGATATAACCAGTACTTGGTAAGAGAGTGTGTTTTAAAGAAGAAACATAAAGTGTATACTTGACTCTAATTGTACAAAAGTCTTTGAAGTCTAAAGGGTAGCTGACTTGGAAAGAAAATAGAAACTTTTGGTTATAGGAAGGGAATATGTAAAGTATGGTCAATATGCATGATGTTTTTCATTATTGAAACAAAACTATGATTGAGATAAAAAGGAAACTAGAGAAGTTATCATCCATATGTCACAGGTTAGTGACAGGACTTCCATGAAATTTCACATAAAAGGGAAGAGCACTGGCAATCTATTTAATGATGGAGTGGTGTTAAATAATAAATAAATTCTCTGCTCTCTTCCTATCTTCATAGCCCTTCTGGGTCACTTAGTACAATGTTTTTGGGTATATGTAGAGTGTTAGAGGGCAATAAACTCACAAAATAAATTAAAACCAAATTTTAAAAACACAAAACACTACAAGACACATCATTATTGTAGCATTATTATTCCACAAACAAAAAGCAGACACTAAACAGTAGCTCCATGTTAAGAAATCTGATTTGCAAATTATGCTTTGAGAAGATAGAATTCATGTCTAAAAGTTCTAAAGACTGTCTCAGTCAGCAACAGAGAGCAGAGTCATGATGGTATCAAAGAAGTGGAACGTTGGCCTTTTTTAAAAGAGACATTTACAAGAAGACCTTGATATCAAAGTAAGAGGTTCTCACAGCACCCTTTGCTCATCATACTTGACACCTTAGGTCCCCGGAGAATATCCTAATAGCTTGAAGCAGCTAAGGTTCCATTCTACACACCTCAGCTCCAGAGACCTCATAACATGTGTAGTGAGGAGAAGATAATTTATTCACCTAGCTCCAAGGGGCTATGAGTAAGTTAAGTAGAAAAAACTTGAAGAAAAGAGAGATTAGTACGCCTCACCTTACTGCCAAAACTGAACCAAACAGCATGTTTCTGTATATTATTCCCCCTAAAACCAAAAGGAAATGAGAAAGTTCTGACTGTAAATGTCAGTGAACTGCTATGTTACAGAGCTAGTTTTAAAAAAATACATATTTGCAACTCTAACTGTAGTTCAGTAGAGATCTGGGGAGAAACTGGGATTTTCTAATTGAAATTTTGATTTGCACTGAGCATGCTGGGGCTGTTATTAGAAAGTGGGAGAGTGGGAGAGGTGGGACCAGTTTGCTAGAAGACACAGGCTTCACTTTCTCTTTTTAAAAAACATGTGGGTCTACCCAGTGCTCATGTGCCTCCCCCAGTGAGGATTCCTGGATTCCCTGGGTGAGGAGGCTTCTATAATGCCGATGTTTATATCACCCAGAATCCTTTGGTTTTTCAGGCCAACACTCTGAACATAGGTCTATCTTCTCCCAGTTACAGTCTTTTCTTAGCAAAGATGAAATCCCTTTAGTCCCCATATGTGGTGAGTAACCCCTAAACTGTATCGAGCACATAACCAAATATGACATTCAGTATCTCACTTAATTCTGGCAGAGTTCAGTGGAAAAGATGGTTTATAGGTGAGAAGAGTCTGAGATACCCTCACACTTTCCTAAAGGCACAGCAGTTACATGATGAATCAAGATTAAATATAGGCCTGTTTTACTTGAAATTTTCCTATTTCTGTACTAACAGGCAGAAATAGACCCATGGAGCTTCCACAATTCGGATGTGCTACATGCAACGGAAGACCATTATTGCCAATCTAAACCAATCCCAAAGACTTCGAGGGCAGAAAGCTAGCCCTATTGTTTGTGTCAGTTTGTTTTATAGGAATTCTTATAGAATGGACTATGTTTAAGCATCGATTTAATTATTATAAATTATTTTAAAACTTTGTGTGTGTGTGTGTGTGTGAGAGAGAGAGAGAGAGAGAGAGAGAGAGAGAGAGAGAGAGAGAGAGAGAGTATGTATTTGTGTATGTGCGGGTAATGGGTCAGAAAAATGACATCAATTGTCCTGCTTTCTCATGCTTCACCTTATTAACTTGAGACAGTCTCTCACCAACTTACAACCAGGCAGGAGCCTCACAAGCACCAATGATCCTTCTATTTTTTCTGTCAGCAATGCTGGGGTTATAGGTGAGTGTGGATACATGCGACTTTTCCCACAGATGCTGGAGATTTGAACTCAGTTTCTTATGCTTATTTATACATTCAGTGCTCTTTTTGACCTATTGAAGAAGTTGCCCACTCTTGCAAATACTAATTATTTCTAAGAACCCCTAGGAATGAATGCATTGATCTTATTCCATATCTTTTTTTCTATAATATGTGCCTTTAATTCCTGAGGAATTACCTTGTTTTTCTATGAGTGAACTTACCTTAGTTACTGCCATGCATTTTAACTTCAGGGATGTGTGTGCAAAGTGAGCTTGCGTGCCACCATTTTTACATTCCTACTAAGTGCTGAGCATAAGGAAGGGTACCTAGCTTCTGTGGCCATTTATGCACATGAATAAAAGAGATAGTTACTTCATAGTGCTACTGAGAATAATAAATGCAATGTTTATAGTGAATGTGTCCCTGTTCCTCCCTCTGTTTTCTTTTCCTTGCTTCTTTTTTTATAGTATTGAACTAATATTTTAACTCCTTTTGCACTTCTTTTTGATTATTAACTCTTTCCATGGTCAAAGAACCCTATGTTCTGCACTGATGCTCCAAACCTGGCTTTTTTCACCTCCTGTTGCTGATTTCACATTTAAAAGGATAATTAAATCAATATTAACCTATAGATATGTATCAGAAACCAGGCAAAAATAACTTACTCACTTACAGCTAGACAATTGAAAATGGAGACTGGGGCCAGGGAGGTAGCACAGCTGATGAAATATTTGCCTTGCAATTACTGGGGCATGACTTCAGTTCCCAGAATTCATATAAAAGAACTGTGTGTTCACACATACTTCTACTCCCAGCACTGGGGAGGAAGAGATGGGCAGATACCTGGGGCTTGCTGTCCAATGATTGTAGTCTACCTGGAAAGTTCCAGGACCGTAAAAATTCTGTCAAAAAAAAGTAGATCATATGAGATGGGCCAGTCACTGAGGACACTTGTTTCATAGTGTCACCAGCCTGATGATGTAAATTCAGTCCCTGAGCACACATAAAGGCTGAAGGAGAGACCAACTGAGACCAATTCCAGAAAATAGTCTTCTGCTTTTCATACATGTGCCATGGAATGTGACACAAACACACACCACACACACACACACACACACACACACACACACACACACACACACCTTCACACAAATAGAAAGCAGAGCCAGGGATTGTGGTGCACACCTGAGAAGCTGGGCTGCAACTTCAAGGCCAGATTAGACTATATTTTGAGATGTGAGAAGGGGTATTTGTGTAGTGGCAGAAATGCACCTTCTGGGTTGATGAGTCCTCTATGATGCTGTGTGTCGTGAGAGGGTCAGGAAGCTTTGCCACTCCCTGTCATCCTTACATTGCTTTATGCATCTCTTTTATTGGTCCAATTCTGAATTATTTTCACATGTGGAAAACTGAATATAGACAAAGACCCTACACTGAAAATTTTAATGGTAGATCATAGGCCTAAAGTAAGCTCTTAGAAAATAACATTAGGAGAAAATATCTTGATTTTGACAATACATATAACTCTAAAGACATCACACATGGGAGAAATAATAAGTTATATTTCATAAGAATTGAAAATTTCTGCTCTGCAAAACATTGAATGAACTAGAAGATGATTTTGAAGGTTTAGAATATTAGAAAATATTTTCATAAGACATGTCTAATAAAGGAGTACTACCAAAATATTCAAAAGATGCACTACTCAGAAAAGTAATAATAATAATAATAATAATAATAATAAATGAGCAGCCCTATTTGAAAAATACAGAGATATGAATGGATACCTCAATAAAGAATCATAAATGCCAAATAAATGTGTTGAGGATGCTACATGTCACACTCTACCTGGTAATTTAGATAACTGTATATTCTGACAACTGAGATACAGTTATGTATGCATTATCCTGGCAATAATCTATATCAGAGACAACATTACATGCTGGCAAGGATGTGGATCAAGACATGGATTCATTTCATCCTGAAATGCAGAATATACAGTCACTTTGGAAGACAATTTTAAAGATTTCTTTTAACAAAACTAAAGAGATTCTTTACACACAATTACAATTCAGCAGTGGTCATCTTTGGTAATTGCCTGAAGGAGTTAAACCACGTGTTCATAAGAAAACCAGCCGTGGATATCTGAAGATGCTTCATTTATAATTATTGAAACTTGGAGTTAACCAAAGTAACCTTCACTGGACGAATTGATAAATTGGGATATCCAGATAATTGACATTATTTGGTGCTATAAAGAAATGTGCCGCTAAACATAGAGGAATCTTAAATACATGTTTAGTAGATGAAAAGTTCCCACACTATATAATTTCAGCAAGTGACACGTTGTAAAAAATCAAAAGTATAAAGACAGTAAAAACGTCAGTGGTTGTTTGGAGATGCTGAAGAAGGAAGGATACCTAGGACCCAAGAATTTTTTAAGACATATGCTGTTCTTTATGATACGATTTTGACAGATATATCCACTGTTATAGATTTATCAAAACCCACAAGATGTATAATACCAAGAGGGAACCCTAAAAACAGCTATGGACATGAAATGAACAAGGTGTATCAATGTCATGTAGCACCGTGGTGTGGCTTGTTGCTAGTGTAGGAAGCTGTGAGTCTGTCAGCTCCATACTTGCTGATTTAATTGTGAATCTAAAAATGCTCTAAAAAGGATATTAAGACATACAATGCACATTTCTGTCATGACATCTAAACTCAATTGATTTTTGACCCATTAGTCTGAGTGTGGCTAGAGTGTCCATACTGCATCATTTTTGTTGTTGTTTCAATATCATCAGTGGATAGATGCTTTTATTCCTGGCAACACCTTCTTCCCTTAATGAGTAAACTCATAAAGTGACTTTAGCTAACACAAGAACCCTACAAGGCAAGCAGACCATCTGATGTTTTCTCTGGTTTATGAAGAAGTTAAGTGCCTTGTGATAGGTTGCAGGAATTGTAGGGTAGAGTTAAATTAGACTTCTGACTCTCTCATGCCTGTCTCAGGCTCTTCCCCTAACAATCCACATGAAGAATGCATTATTCAATCATTTCCCAGGATTTCTGGGGAATACATAGTACATAGTACAACTTGTAAATATTGCTTTTGATTGAGTAACAGAGAGTTCAATGCTTGACAACTGATTCAGAGAGACGAGTGTGATACAACAAGATATTGTAGGTATTGTCACTTTCATGTAAAAGTAAGTTTTCCTGGGTCAGATACAATAAGCTTTTTGTTCTTCTTTGAAAGCTATCAACATTCCCTGTTTTCTAGGAACACAAATTCTAAGCTTATGGATAATAAAAGCACAGCAGGAATATGTATGTTCAGAAAAAGAAATGCCGTATCACTCCCCATAATAGAACAGATGATTATTCAACAAATAAATTTTCAAAAATTGCTGTCCAAGGAAGACGATTTTATGCAACCACAAAATAAAGGCATTCTGGAAGTGATTATTTCGATTCTCAACTCTGTATATTGCAGTAGGTCAGCAACTGGTTCAAACCAGAAGCAATTTCCTTCACAACACCTGCTGAAAATTTCTGAGAGAGACGATTGTCAGTTGTAACAGAATTATTTATTCCACTGTAATAGAACTTTCAGTGAACACTTGGCGACTTGGTTAAAGTCTGAATTTCCCAGGCTTCTTTAGACATATATGCGGCTGCAAGACCAGGGTCTAGCTCAGAAGAATTTATTTTAACTGACATGCACAAGCTTCCTGCTGTTTTGCAAAGGGAGATCTACTTCCCTTTCTGAACTGGGGTGGATTTGTGAATATGAGAACCTGAGCAAACCTGTGACCCACAAGACGGAGCCATGTACTGAGGGTGGCAGAGCAGAAGTTAAAAGTCCATCCACCTTTTAGTGTTCCAGAAAAACAGACTCTCTAGTTTCTAAGCTTCTATTGTTTTTAATCTCTGTTACAACAGATGAACCAATTGGTGACTAGAACAGAAATTAGTGTCAAAACTATATTATAGGCAGCTTGGGTTTGTCACATATTATTCTACAATGAACACTGACGATTGTGCATTGATGATTAAACTCTCTGGAGTTGAGTTTCACATTCATTTCCTGATGCTTTAGATTAAGAAGTCTTACAATGGGGGGGGGGATGAAAATGGAGGGAGATAAACTACAATAATTTGAATATTCTGTTTTATTTTATTGTTCTACACAACTGTTTTTGTGCAAATATAATGATATTTTTATTTCTAAAGAACCTTAATATCTCTTGAAACCTGGAATGATGATTCCTCAATATTGTTCTTTTTGCTCATGGTTGTCTTGAAGTTATGAGGTCTTTTGTAATTCTATATAAATTTTATGGTTTGTTCTATTTCCATGAAGGCTGTTGTGAGGTTTGGTTGGCTTTGTATTGAATTTTGGTAGAATGATTATTTTGAAATATTAATTTTACAATCCATAAGTATGTGATGTCTTCCCATTTTCTAGTGTCTTCCTCAATCTCTTTTTTTCAAAATTTAAAATTTTCACTATTGAGGTCTCTCACATCCTTGTTTAGGTTTATTTCTGGATGTTTTATTTATTTTGAGACAGTTATTAATGGGAATATGTCCATATTTCTCAGTTTGTTTCTTTATTTGTATATAGAAAGGCTACTGATTTTGGTAAATTATGTTGTATGCTGACAATTTATGAAACTGTTGATCAGTTATAGAAGTTTTCTTTTAGCATGATTAATAAAAGCCCAGGGATTCAACCTGAAGGTCAGAAAAGCAAAACAGCCAGCCATTGGCTCTTAGCTCTACTTTAGTCTGAAATGGTGATCCTGCCCCCAGGAATCTTAGAATGAGACTGTGTCTGAGAGCTATTCCTCCCATCTTATATTCCTGTCTAGTGCTGGGATTAAAAGCATGCACCACTCCTGTCTGGTTTCTATGACAAACTAGTGTGGCTAAGGGATTAAAGGTGTGTGTCACCACTGCCAGGAGTGTAAAGCTGACCAGTGGGGGCTGTTTTACTCTCTGAAATTCAGGTAAGCTTTATTTATTAAAATACAAACTGCACAGTTGTTTAAAGACTGTTTAATATTCTAATATGAAAATTTAGATTTTAAGTTATATAGGTATTAAGTATTTTAGGTCAATAGTCATCCATGTTTGTCATACTTATAGTTAAACTAATCAGGTTCTTTAGATGCATAGAGATTATATTCTGCATAGATAGGTAACCTTCAACCACTTTAAGGAACTGTAGAACATGGCATTTAAATAACTTAAGGTTCTGTTGATGTGAGACATGATTGCTCCTGGCAGCACCAATTTATTCCTGAGAGAATGTTGAGCACTGAAGATCCTCCTCCTGGAACTTGTTTTTTTTCTTGACAAAACTGGCCATTGGGCAAGGAACTGCCCATGCCTTGCTCCATCATTGCAAATGAGACTTTGGGTGATTGCCCAGCTAACCAGTTTTCTGTCATCTACTACACATATTGGAAGCTGCTTGATTATACTTCCTGCCTATTCAAGTAATATTATCTTCCTTCTTAGGCCTTCAGTTGGGTTGAAGATTAAATAGTTGTAGTTACTTTCCTCTTAGGAATTTAGCCAAGCCATTTCTAATACAAGACTTAGACTCTTTAGGACAGAATGATTATTGAAACATTTAGCATATGTTTCTTGCTTAATATTGTTTATGCTGGTTATAATTCTATTTTATATACTGGATATATGTTCTTATTGTATACAGTTTTAATATATGGGTCTGGAAAAAACGGTTTACCAGTTAAGAGCACTTTCTGTTCTTGCAAAAGACCCGGGTTTGGTTCAGATAACCCACAAGGTGGCTCACAACCATCCATAACTGAAGTTCCACGGGATCTGATACTCTCTTCTGACCACTGTGGATAAATAGCATGCACATGGCACACAGACATACATGTCAGCAAATCAACCATACAGATAAAATAAAACAAATAAATCAGAAAACTACATTATATGAATTTCCCAAATAACTAATAAAATATTACACTAAAAATGGCAGTCTTATGATAACCTGTTTTCCCAAAAAGTAATTCACCTGTCTGTGCTTCACACTGCTTGAGATGGTGCCAATCCCCGCAGTATCTAAATCACCCTAAGGCCATACTTCCAGAGCTTTCCTAATTTAGTTAATAATTTGTCCTGTTATGTACACAGTTTCATCTTAAATAGCATTTCTAAGAATTATTTTCCTATCTTTGAAAATGGAAGTGAATAACATTTCTAAATGTCACAAGCATTGCTGGCCTCCATCTGATGCTCTAACAATGTTATTGTCTTGTGGTGAGAACAAAAAAATCCAGCACAACTATGATCATATAAAACGGTGACGCTATTCCTCTCTCTCTCCACTTCCTCATAAAGATCTGAATCAATTGATAGGGCAAAGCTGTCAGGCCAAGGGATTAAAGTGCTTGCTGCTAGCACTCAAACACAGTCATGTTTACAATCTTGGATTAGAATTTTGAGCCAGGTATTCAGACTGCAGTAGGCTTTAATTTAGGCTTCCATTTCCAGGAAGGGGAAATAGGTGTACTGTCAAAGAGCTTTTCTATTTAGCCTGTACCTATTTGGGTGTGTGTGCTGGAGCTGAAAGGAGTAAGCACTTAGGCTGAGAACCTGGAGATTTAAGTGTGCCATTCTTACATGTTCCTCTCCTTCCTACTGCTTTCTCATTATTCTTGACTTTTTATTTGCTCTTCAAACCTCCGCTACTTAATGAGTTCACATCTTCATCCAATTTTCCACCAGGATGCTGATTTCCTTATACAGGAAGTTCATTAACATGTACAAACAATAACAACTGAGGGATGGTGCAAAAATGTTCAAAGCAGCAGGTTGGCTCCTTGACACAAGTTCTTGTCTTCAGATCTGTGTATTATTTTTGTTTCAAAAGGAAGTTCAAGAAGTTGTCTAGAAAGAGAAAAGCAGGGATGAACTGGAGGGTATTTGCAAATGTGCGTTCTTTTGGATTTAAGAACAACATCCACGCTGTAGCATGAGCGATGGGAAGTGTATAAAGTTCTGTTTAAAAAAATACCCTTTCAGCTCTTTGAAGTCTCGCCCCCAGCAGAGGAACTATTGGCAGTTGGTGGCTACTGTCGGAGTGGGAGTCAGTTTTCTTCAGGGATGTGTCTCCAGAAAGCTTACCCATGCTCCAGCACGCTGGCAGTACATAAATGGACTCAGTGCACTTCAAGGAAACACATGAAGTTAAGATGGAGAATGCTGGAGAGATAGGAAAGAAATGGGATGCAAGGGAGACAGGGTACACATTTAACCGAAACACACTGTAGGCGTGTATAAAATTCCTAGGCAATTTGAAAAAGAAAAAATTTAGGAAGGGATCCACACTGATCAAGTCTTTTCTGAGTGACCGTGGCAACTGTGCAGCAACCAGAATCAGCCTTTATCATCTAAAGCACACAAGTTTGGAGTTTTTTATGGCAGAGAAGGGAGAATATGGGAGCATTGTTTTCTCTAATATAACTGACCAATAAATGGGAGAAAAATATAGCTGCATCATTTAAATGGCAGTTCTCCACATGGAAAAACTTTGTCCTCTTGAGAAACATCTGTACATGGGTTTGAATATCACTATTTTAAGTTTTAGCCAGGGACTGGTGAAATATCTCTATTATCTCATAATGGGATTATGAACAGGCATTAGCATTTATCACTGCAAACCATACTTCCTTTTGAGGCATATTTGTGTCTTTTCTCTCCTTTTTCTTTCTTATTATGTAGGAGGAAAGATGTTCACCTTATCACAACCAGAAATAGAGGGAAAGTACAATATACAACTGACAGAGGCTCATCCTCAGTTACCCTCTCTCTTTCTGAACCTTCTTTCAGTCCCAGGACAATATACTACTTTTCCAGAAGCAGGTCCTCAGCTACACACTCTCTAATGAGACCTTTCTAATTGTCTATTCAGCCTCGAACTCACTGGGAGATTAATCCAATCCACTGATAAAATTAGCACCTTCACGATCCAGACACCCCTTAATAGAGCCACCAGCTAGGGCAAAAGCCTTCAACACATAAGTCTTTTGTCAGAGGACACTTTCCATCTCAACCATAGCATGCTGTTTCTCTCTTCACTGAGGCTACGCACTTCCTCTAGGTTTGGACCCAATCTTCAACTATTGGTACAGTTTGCCTTCTTCCATTCCAGGCTCCTTCTTTGTCCTTGGGATGTTAATAATGATACTGAACACCATCATGCTTCAGTTGAAGTGATCTATCAGTTTAACCTTACATCTTCCAAGAACCTTTCTTGAGATACAGCCCCTCTGAGCCAGGGTTTAAAGTCAGTTTTTACAAATCACTGTGATGGGTTGCTTGCTAAGGTAGGGCAACTTTGACAGCTGTGGCAGAAGGCTTCTGAGGATAAAATGCAGAGGGGAAATAGCTGCATCCATTCTTTAAAGGAGAATCGATGTTTGTCAGCGGCCCCACCATCTTGTATCAACATTGCTTCAGTGGCTAGAACTAAGTTAACTTGTGATAAATCCCTCTCCTAGGACCCCTTGGCTGCAAAATAAGTTAAAAGTAACATAAGAACAGCAGTTCTGATGAGCTGTGTTGATCAACATCAGGAATATCATTTTGAGACTGCTATTTCCTTCACCTCCAGGGATCATTTAACTGAAATTCCTTGTTAGCTTAGAATTATAATACACAAAGCATAAGAAAATATTTGTTTAATTATGTTGCTCAACAAGATATGATTGCAGGTTTATAGCTATTAAATGATTTCTGTAAGTTTTCTCTATGGCATATCAAGAAACTCCAACAAACAAAGGCTGTGTATTCTATTCTTTCCTGTACAGTTTCCTCCATAATACTCAGTTATTACAGATTTTGAAACTTAACATATTGGGGTCTTTGCTAATGTCCATGCTTGGAATCTGATAGTAAATAAGAAAGAAAAGTCTGTGATTATAGGAGATAGCAAGATAGAGTTCAGGTCGAATTCCAGAAACACCAAGGAGTGGTTGTATTGCTACTCTTGGAAAATTGAGAAGAAAATGGGTTCATAAATTATTTTTCTTTCAGTTTCCCCTTAATATAAAAAGGCAATCTAATCATGACTTGGGACAGTTTAGACAAAATTTCCTTCACATGTACAACTTGGGAATTTCTCACAATCTTACCTGGTACCTCACATCTTAAGACAAGACACGTAGGAAGTCAACTGCAATCACTTACCTGGCATA
The DNA here is from genome assembly GCF_950005125.1 of Chionomys nivalis. Lineage (NCBI taxonomy): Eukaryota > Metazoa > Chordata > Mammalia > Rodentia > Cricetidae > Chionomys > Chionomys nivalis. The sequence continues at coordinate 52,327,631 of NC_080096.1, forward strand.
AGACATCAATTACGTTACTATGCAAAGACTTCCCTCCAATGATGGAATGCTGTGTACAATTCAGATTCTTGTCAGCAGGTCTGGGGCAGAGTGGGCAACTCCTCTGTCTTACCGAGGTAGCTGATCTGTGTGTCCTTCTTTGAGTAGTGGTCTAGCTTTTCTTTGGACTCACCCAAAGACTTATGGTTAAAATATTTGGTCCTCAGCCTGTGATGCCAGTGGTAAACAGTGGAACCCTTAGGAGATGGTCTAGGAGAAGGCAGTTTGCTTTAGCACATATTCCCTGACTGATATTCTGTCTTACCCACAAGTCTCAAAATGATGGCCATAAGTGATCATAGACTGTAACCTTCAAAACCGTCAGTCAAAATGGAAACTACCTTTCTAAAAGTTATCTAAGGCAATTTCTTATAGCATCAAAAAGCTAACACAAGTAGCATCCCAACAGAGTGAGCCCTGGGAGCAATTTGAAAAGTGAGAAATTGTTGGAAAGAAGAATGTTTTTTCCCCCATTCTTAGAAAATGTGATTTGGTGGCTAAGAATTCATGATGGGCAGGTAGTGTGGGAAGAAGAGAGACATGAATGAAGCCCCAAATTAATCTAGCTTTATTTCCCTCCTTTTGAGAGGGCTTTAAGTTCAAATAGACAGCGATTGGTTGCCACTAGCATCAGAGTACTACCTACTGTATATATCTGGCTATTCAGGCAATAGTTGTGCTTCATAAGGGTTGCAACTAGACAAGCCTGTTCAATTGCTTCCCTTCCTTGGCAGCTTGTACAGCATTTTCTGGAACCATGAAGACTTCAGGAGAGAGGCTTTCAGGCCAGATTTAATGCCAATCATCTGAGTCCTGTATGCCAAGTGTAGTGTCTTCAGAAGCAGGGGCCCACCCTTAACCATGAAAAGCAATCAGGAGCTGTATCAACAACCTATATTACTTTGGGAGTCACTTGGACTATCTTGGGCAACCCTTTACTGTTTGAAAGGAGGTTTCTTGTGTTTGGTACTGGAGTTTCTGTTAGTCTATGGTGCTTGTAGGGAGTGTTGTTAACCCAAGTACTTAACTTACTTTAAAATGAGTATATACCATATATAAATACATACAGTATACAATTTTAGGTAAATGTAAAATATTATGATTATTTGAGACTTTAACAAGCTTGTCATTTGTCTTTCCTCTTTCAGAATTGGTACTGAAAACAGAGCTAGCTTCCTGACAGCAGTGAGATCATTGCCCATACAAAAACTCTACTACCACCTCATTACTTGACCAGCATAATTTTTTACTACAATCTAAATCTTTTCCTTAGTCCCACAGATAAATACAACTGTCATCCCTCATAAAGAAGCTTCTATCAGCCTATAGTATCACAGTATCACACAAGTAGAAAGAAATTTTATCTTCCCTTTAGTTTTCATGCCACACAGATGTCTTAATGATAACAAAAATAAACAAAAATCCTGGGAAATATATTATCAGAAGGAATGATAGTGAGCATCAAACAGAGTTCTGGTGAAGCTTTTGTAGTCTACTTCTTCCATGCATGAAGTGTCGTCATCTCCTTCCAGGTGTGGCATTTCTTCAGTTACAGCAGCACTGGTATCATCCACAGTAGGATCATCGTCATCAATACCAAGCTTGATCATCCTGTAGATCCTGTTAGCATGTGTCTGGGGATCTTCCAGACTGAATAGGTTGATAGAATGTTTGTTGTAAGATGTAATGTAACCTATTAACTTTGTGGTCTGAAGTGTTTAGCTGTTGATCGAGCTGGATCCCTTATTAGACCAAATAATTTCACTTGGAAGTGTTCTGAGATAACTTCATGTTTAACAGAAAAAAATTAAGATGGCTTAAGTTTCATCTTAAAATTTTTCATCCCCTATAGTTCTGCATGTACTAGTTTTAGAAGTAAGTACACAAGCTGAAACAACAGGAATTCCCCATGTGGCTTGTACCAAGAACAAAATCCTAAGCTTCCCTAGGTCTTGTGACTGAGCAAGGCTTGTGAGTAGAAATACAGTGCCCAATCACATTCTGCTTTAAAAGGTAAATACAGATGAGAAAAAAAAAAGAAGCTTCTATCATAGAAAATCGCAACTGGACATTTTGCAAAGATCAATGGATCATAGGGCTCCAAGTCCTAATGGCTACATCTACACCATAGCTCCTGTGTGTAGACTCAGGGAAATTTTCAGAAGAGGGGGAAGAAAGAATGTCAAAACAGAGTGTATGGGAATCTTCTGTGAAGCACCATCCCCTAAAAAAGGCTCATACACAAGTCTGGAACAATAGAAATATAAGGGGACATGAACAAGGAAGGGGAACAATTTCACAGGGCCCTATCCCCAGGCAAAAAAATACAGGCAACTAAGGATTGCTGGGAGCTGGAGTCCCCAGGGATGAGTCCCCTTATTGGTTGTTCAATGTAGAGTGGCAAGCCTTGAAACCATATATACACAAACAACAGAAACGGACTCTGCTCTCTGTCTGTCTGTCTGTCTGTCTGTCTGTCTGTCTGTCTGTCTGTCTGTCTCTGTTTTAGGAGGCTACTTGTTTGTTTTTCGCTGCTCAGACCCAAAATAACCACACAGAAACAATATTATTTACAATACTGTCTGGCCAATAGCTTAAGCATATTTGTGGATAACTCTTACATCTTAATTTAACACATCTCTGTTAATCTGTGTATTGCCACATGGTTGTGGCTTACCAGGTAAAGTCCCATCCCCAATATCTGTCTTTGGCGGAGCTACAAGGTTTCTCACTGACTCTACCTTCTTCCTCCCAGCATTCAGTTTCATTTTCCCCACATAGCTCTACTTTGCCCTATCAGGCCAAGCCAGTTCCTTTATTAACAATTGGTATTCACAGCAGCATAGAGAGTCCCACATCATCATCATCATCATCATCATCATCATCATCCTCTCTCTCTCTCTCTCTCTCTCTATATATATATATATATATATATATATATATATATATATGCAGTAAATATAATTAAAGAAAAAGACTATCAACTTAAGAGAGAAGGCATGGGAAAAGTTTGGGGATAGGAGAGGAAGGAGGGAGAACAGTGAGGAAGAAAATGATTATATTCTATTTTAATTAAAAGTTTTATAAATAATAATAAATCCATCTTAAGAAGGAAAATGACAAGAAAAGAACTTCACAGCTTGTATAGTAATGTTTCCTTCATCCTTAATGAGGTTCTTTGACCTTAAATTATATATATATTTCTGGAACTCAGCATCTCTGTTGAGAAGAATATGTGAGTATTATGTGAAGATTAGCACGGAAAGAAAGATGTGCAGAAATTGTATACTTTCTTTGTGATTTTGTATCAACTTACAAGGTTTGTTCTTAGGTATGCCTCTTGCTGTGTCACCAGGACAGTACACATGAAGTTTTCTTTATGAAAGGCTATTCTCTCAGAATCTACATATAACCTTTCCTGGGACTTTTTTTTTAAAATTGAAGACTATGTTGTACTGTGACACACACTGCCTATGCCCCACCTCCACATCTCTTGAAATAGGGACGACATAAGTTTTTATTAACTGTCAAGTTTCTACGTCAGCCAAGTGTGGCATAGCCAATTCCCCATTTTTGACTTTCTTTGAGGGCATGTGAATGAGACAAAAGCATGCCAGATATTCCTTAGAAGAAACAAACACACAAATCTCTTAGGAAATCAGTTTTGACATGTTTTAAACAAGTCCCCATAACTGGGCAAATGATCCAACAACACGAGCAGACTGGACATAAATAGAGCAGTCCTAGTCTCTCTGTTTCTATTTTTGGCCTTTATCTCTCCTGTTGAGTGGAACTGCTCCTCCCATGGAGTCTGTGATGCTTACCTAGTGGAAGGGCCCAGGCACTCCAAAACACACACCCTCTGCCAGCCTCCTGTTTCTAAATAAGAGGCAATTACAAGCCCGTTTTTCTGGGTCGTGTCAGTCATAAAGGCAAAGGTGCCTTCGGAGAAGGGTTAGAGAACATCAGTCAGTCAAAGAGTAAATTCTAGTACTGAAAAGTGGTGTGCTCCTGTGTGCAATGCCAGCAGGCAGCTCCTGGCTATAGACTTTTTTTTTTTTTCAGGGATAAAAGCCTTCCTAGCAGAGTTCTAGTAGAACTAAATATTGCATGCATGTGTTTCAACAAAAGTCGGCATGGGAGGCTGGCTTGAGGATTTGTTATTAGGCTGCTAGTTTACAATTTAATGTTTTTCATTAGCTTGCTCTTCTTTGCCCCATTTCTACTCGAGTCGGAACCTTGTGTTTGCAAATATTTCTTAGAAGTTATATTTCTTGTGTAGTTTTCCTGTTGAAGCCTGTGGTCTCAGCCTTATGAGTTCTGTGGAAGATTTCTCTCTAGCAGGGGAGAAAATAGAGGCTTCTTTAGGTCAGTAATTTGGGTGAAAAACAGGTTGGATTAGCAATTTGTGATGTGTATCCAAGAAATAAATTTCTGAAAAAATAATGAATATTTATTATTTCCCAGTAACTGTGGGTACAGGTTCTGACATGCTGTGAGGATATCTTTGTTCCATGGTGTCTTGTCTGTGATAGAATACTGAATGCTGGGCATTGGAGTATCTAAAGGTTCGTTTCCTCACATCTGGTAAATTGAGGTTGTCTTGGCCGTGTGCCTAGCTGGCCTGAACATGTGGCTCTGATTCCTGACAACAGGTGTTCTGTATTCTAAAACCAAGTGTACCACGTAAGATATTGTCTTTTTTATAAACTATGAATATGTATAGAATCACTTCCTCAGATTCTATTGGTTAAAGTAGAGTAATAAGATCAGCTCAAGTTCAGAGTCCTTCCTGTGATGTATGTCCACTGCACCTCATAAAAACATGGTGGGTTCTGCATATCTATATTGCTATAGTCTTCATTGGAGACTATAATCTGTCAAATGTAATTAAGGAAAGTTTACGAGTATTTTGGTACTTTATAGTTACAACTATATACACTTTATAGTTACAACTGGAAAATGAATGGAAATTGTTCAGTTGTTACAATCTATCATATCCATGTACTGTTTTGAAATATTTCAGGTTCTTTTATATATAACAATTTTTTGTGCCTTTTAAACTTGTCTAAGTCAGAACTTCTAACGTCTGCATGATAAAAATGAAGATGTTGACATTCAGAGAAATGTAGCATACTTAAATTCCCCAGTGTTTAGTGATTAATTTTAAATCTCAGGTGTGGCATTCCATACTTGTCAACTAGATTGAATCTACAATTCTGCTCTTACACTAACTTATCTCTTATTTTTGATGGCTTAACATAATAAGATTATAGTAAAAACTTTCTATATTTTTTGATTTGTTAACTTTGCTTGCAATTTTGACATGTTGATAAAGGAATTTGGAGGCTACATTGTTAAATACTACAAATCTGAACATCTTTATTAATGTGATGACTTTTTCTTATTTTACTATTCTTCATGTCACTTAATATTAACCTTGTCTGTGTGTTAGATCTAAATATGACACCCTAGCTGTACTGGTAAAAATAAAACACTGCAGGTTCCTGAGTGGCAGCAGTGGGCAGTGGGCCATTGGGACAGCAGGTCCCAGGCAGGAAGCCACATGGCAGGTGAGATACCTTGGCGGGTCAGCTGGTCCCATGAGGAGCCAAGGCAGGTAAGAGACAGATGAATAGGTACACTATGCAGAGTGAGGTTGGATATTTATTTTATTTAGTGAATTATGGAAGGGAAGGGGAAAATGGAGAGGGAGGGAGAAGGGGAATGAGGAGAGAGAGAGAGGCACAGAGAGAGAGGAAAAGGGGGGAGGAGAGAGAGAGAGAGAGAGAGAGAGAGAGAGAGAGAGAGAGAGAGCAGAAGTTACCTCTTCAGGAGAGAGATGGAAAAGAAAGCTCAGGCTGGAAGCAGAAGGAAGATCCACTTGCCTTGGTGGATAGGAAAGGAGTGGGTGGGGCTTGTCTCTTAAAGGGACAGGACAAAGCATTGCACTAGCCCTGTCTATAATATTTACTCTCTTATAAAACATCCCTACTGGCTATTTTTGATGTTGACATTCTGAACAATTAAAGCATTTATCCTTACCATTCTAACTCAATATCCATTGTTTTTCTCCTAGATAATATTAGTAGACACTGCTTCCCACATCTGCACAACTAAAGACTACCAGTGAGATGTTTTTACCCTGCCTCAGACTCTGAAGTACCTCTATCCAAACCTCCATGGATAGTCTGCTCTCTCCTCCTGTTTATGCTTTACTTTTTTCTTTAATATATTACTTTTTATTAGTTGTTGAGTGATTCGCACATGCATACAATATATTTTGGCCATTTCTGTGCCCTACTTAAGTTCTTTTTTCCTAAAAACCTACTGAGTCCAATTTGTGCTGGATTTAAATAAATAAATAACACACAACACACACATACACATAGACTATATATAGACTAATTTATATATAAGTATGGGCTATCTGCTACAGTGTGGTCAACCTAGCAGGGCCATATACATAAAGCAAACTGATTCTCCCTCCTAGAAGTCATCAGTTGTCAATCAGCCCATCAGACATGGCTTCTAAGATAAATTTACAGTACCACTCATCTATTTCCTTTTGAGGAGCCAGACTTAAATTCAACCAGAAATTACTTCCCTAAAACATAAATTATGTCACTTTTGCACTCATGTTCATATCTTTCAGGTTGTAAATATTTGTAGCTTGAAGAGCATTACAGATAGAGAAGACATTTGATCATGTTTTTCTTCCCCTAGAGACTTGATTAACACCCTCCAGTACTATGAAGGATAACGAGTAGGAAGAAAGCTTCTCAGACAATATCAGTTTGACTTCTATATGTCCTGTGATATAAGTTCATGGTGTCAATAGGATCTTGCTATCAAGTTCTCATGATCAATCAAGAATATTGACAATAATTTGTATTATTTTGAGAATCTTGTCCACAATGTAAGGATACTTCTTACAACAACTTGAGGTATTCCACACTACTCAGAGGGATTTTTATTTGGTACTCATGACTTCTGAAAAAATCATTATCTCCTATGTAGGATAGTGTCAAGTAAATTTTTTACACATGTATTTATGTATGTGCATGTGTATTTGTTTATGGGTAGCTTCTAAGGGAAGTAGAAGATCCACATACAGCCTTTTTTTCCCCAAATTTCCTTACTTCTTTTCCAGATAAATAAAATTCCTTGTGTATAGTAGTGTACTTTCCTAGCAGATTTCTCTGCTAATGTTTTGCTGTTCTATAATGCAGGCTGCTCTATATTGGTCCTCTAAAGTGAATTTCATTTCTATCTCTACCCCAGTGTTAACTAATGTTACATAATCTAAAGTTTGTCATAAAATCTGTCCATGGCTACTTATCACTTCTTCTAATAGTTCAACTAGACCAAGTGTGTTAACCATACAAAAATAAAGATTGGAGGTTTTGTTTATGCTCACACTATAGTGCAGTGTATGACACCAAGAAGACAACTCTTACCCTGCAGCCATCTACAGTATCTGCACATCCTTTGACCTCAGGCTTACCACTGGATCTGTGAATCTAGGCAAAAAAAGAAAAAGAAATAAAAGAATAAATACCATTATATACATGTCTCTTGGGGGGCTGATCCTGAGAAAGGTGTGTCTTCATTTTGTCTTCATTCCACTGGTTGGAACTTAATTTGCAGCTACTCCTGACCCAATAAGAAAGCTGAGAGATGCAAATTAGGTTATGACCAAGAAAAGAAGGGAATGCAAAAGTAAGATTTATTTTAGAGGACTTCATAATATCATGATTTGAGCTCATATAAAGTATCATGCCTTCCTACCTTGTAGAAATTAATTATTCTTGTTTCCATTTTATGCCTTATATTTTGAGTTTTGACTCATATATTCACCATAATCCTCTTATCATTAGAGAAAGCTGTGTGTATATTTTTATTCCTTTCTAGTTACTTGAGGTGAAAGAATGATGGGTTTTGTTCTGCACATAGCTAGCACAGACTTCATACTTTGTTTAAAGGCAACCCAGGCTCGTTTGTTGTATAAAGTTGAGAAGAGCCATAATTCATAATTATCAAGAAATTTTTATTTTAGTCATGCAATCTATTGACTTCTTCTGGAAACTGAGAATCAGTAATTGTGGACTATGCCAGTGCTTAGATAGCTGCTTAAATATTTTGTCTGGTACTTTAACACATACATCCTGATTGTAGCTTGGTAGAATTTTGCCACCAGTTTTGATCATGTTATTATTCCTCAGGAGATATAAAATAGAGGGGGGTTATGCTCAGATCCAAACAAAATTATCAATGGCATCTGTGTAGGGAGTTTCTATAGCATTTTGGGTCACTATCATTAATGCTGATTTTATGCCTCTAAAGTATATCTTATTATAGATTTTTGAGGTAACTTTAAATCTTGGTTTACTGACAAATAGGAAAGACAAATGCCCCAAATAAAACTGATAGAGTGGTTGTTTTGGAGTAAATAAAAACAAATTTTGCATATTCTACCCTAACTAATTTATTATATTTCTGCTTGAGAGAAAAATGATGATAAATGGCTAAAATTATTTCTTTACTTGGTAATTGTAATTGTAATGGAATCTCATGTGTTTTTCAAGTTAAGGTAGGCAAAATGTCTAAAATAGTTTCACTAGGTTCACACACACTTGAAATGGTAGTTAATTCAAGCATTAACTTGACTGTGTCATGGACAGCCATATTCTTAGTTATATTTACTCAGGTTGTATCTATGAAGATATTTATCATTAAGATTTTTATTAAAATATTTTTAAAACATAATTTAAAAAGAGTTTTGACATACTTGCATAGGTGGATAATGCTTCTCTTAAAAGTCATAGGTGATTAGATGAAAATCCCAGTACCCGATGTGGGACACTTCTTTGAGAGACACAGGTCAGGGAGGCCTCAGAGTGTCTCCAAACAATATATGTATCGCTATTTTTCTTGGTTGTCCACCAGGATTGGAATGTAAGAAGGGAAAAGAGAATAATGAGTGAAAATGACTGAAATTTATGATATGTATAAAATTGTCAAAATGTAAAACAATATGAAAAGATTCAAGAAGGAAAATAAGGCACAAGCAATATTAAGACCATGAAAATAGAAATAATCAGGTAAATGCAATTTTTACCATCATAGAAGAGTTTTAAACAAGTCTAATCAATAAATACAGAAACCATTAAAAAAAGGCCTGCTTTAAAATGATTGACTGTGTGAAATAGATGCTTTTCCTTGACATGGGGAGCCTTGCACAAACAGTCCAAGGTATGAAGAAAGCAAAAATCCTGACCCTCCAACGAGGAACCAAAGACTCCTGATTAACTATTTTGAACTAAAATCCTATTTTTTTCATATTCCTGACTTTGAACTTGAACTGCAAGATCAATTCTTTCAGTTATTAAGTCTTTGTACTTTGTGTATAACTAGATCATGGACCTTGAGCCTCATTACTTAATATTTTGATATTTTTCTGACTTTGGAAACACAATGAGTTAATTTCTTAAGATTCATACACACACACACACACTCACACACATCTATATTAATTAGGTGACATTTAAGAAACATTAAACATTTTGATGAAAAAAAACTCTGGTGGGAGATTCTACAGTTTCTAGGTTAATGTACATAAATGGCAGCTGTTTGCCACCCGTATCCCCATCTGTTTCATAAGCTATGGCTTTTGTTGCTCTGTATAATTCTGATGAATACATATGATAATTACAGCTTTTAATACTATGCTCAAAAACATTTTGACTGATATCTATCCATAAGTGAGGTCACACAAGGGACAACACACCTATAGTGCTTAGACAGTAGACAGTTAACCGATTTTATTTAGGCAAATACATAAGGAGAAATTACAATTGGGAGTGCAATCCAAAATGGAAATGTAAACTTAAGAGTTAGAAATAAAATATAATTGCTAAATAATTCCACTTGATTAGCAACCTGTTCTTATGATAAGCAAGGATTCTGTTGAGAGAATGACACTTAGTCAAAAGTTCAAGTGATATGCAACAGTATACACGTGCAATCCAGATCTCAATTAAGTATGTTTCGCAGTGGGTGGGAGGCTATTTTTCTCCACATAAAGAGAATAGAGCTCTTCCTAATGATGAAACTGATTGTGTTCTTAACAGCCTGTCCAGAATAGAGAATTTCTTTATGATATTTGCTGTCTAACACTTTATTTTTCCATGTAGCATATTCACGTAATTATTGATACAAACTCTTTCCCCCCAATATTATTGCTGGGTTGTTGCTCATATATATTCGGCTAAGAAACTATGCTATTGTGCATAGACACAAAGAAAATGAGAGTGGCTAGGCTGAGCTGGTGTTAATTTTTTTTCAACTTCAAGTGATTGTGACTTGGATTAACACTGACATTATATTCTTAGCATAGATTGATCTGGCCTTGATAGATAATCTATTGATTAGTACCCTGAGGATACGGCTGGAATTTTCTTCAAATGCTTGTTTAGCCCCAGGCTTTTTATGTCATATTATAGACAGAACTCGGAGACTTGGGAGGCTGGTTTGAAGGTCAAGGCTCATCTGATTTCAGCACGTGCCTGTCTTTGACAGATAACAGAATCTTAATGGAGGAGAACATTCGTTCCCTATGCCCTTCCTTGCATGGAAATATGTATGTCAGGAAATTTTCTTGTGTAAAATATGTATCTTTCAGCTTATTAGTTATTTTCTGAAACAATTCTCCTTACTTGAGGTTTTTCAAAATCAGATTGCAGATTGCAATTTTTTCCCTCATTTTTCTTGGGATCCTCACTCATGTCAAATAACGCCCATCCTATTGTTTGTAAATAATTTGCTATCCATGCAAATTTTATTGTCAAAATAAAACACTGAGTCCAACTGATACTAGCGGGTTTGATAATATGTGAATATATGGCAGAAATTATTTAGCCTGGCAACATCACATTGAAAGACATCTTATGCCACCAAGTCAAACCTCCAGTGCCAGGAATGAGTTATATTTCATTGAGTCATTGGCCAAAAGAACTTCATGAAACTTCTCCCAAATCACACACTAATGCCAAAGTTATTGTTTACTTTTTACAATGATATGGTAAGGCCCTGTTGCTTAAGGTAACACTTATACATGTCACATAATGAAACCTAGAGAAATTGAGGTTTTACCTAACAAAAAGCTTCTTCCCTACTGGTATATTCATGGTACCAGATCTCACTCTTCATACTATTGAAGGAAAAACAGTTACTTCTTAATTTAAAGATTATGAATATTTAAGCACTCAGAGTATTTTGATTGGAATAATCACCTTCAGATAGGAATGATATTGTCTGGAAACTATGTAACTGTATGCATGCTTGTATTTATGTCATCTATATTTGTCAAAAATGTCACAGGCAGAAGATAATAATGAAGGCAGACATAATTGCGGTGCTGGAAAACAAAAGGAACATTTGATATTTTGATTGTTTTGCTTGTGATGGTGCCAAAAGCTACTTGAGACTCTGAAAACAGAAAGCTTTCATCTTGCTGCTTTTATATATTAGAGAATAGGAAAAGTTAGCCATAAGATTAGAAGACGAATACTATAAGCAGCTCACCTCTGAAATCTAAAGATCCTTAGTGCTGTGTTAAAATGTCTGTCAGAGTTAGTTAGGAACACACACACATACACACACACACACACACACACACAGCCTAACAACTGGAAGCTGAATGATCAGGGTAGGATGATGACCTCTTGACCTTTGTGAGGAAGCAGGGTTTGCAGTTTGAATTAAGACAAATGATTTAATTTAAGAAGAAAAAAACACTCATCACAATAGCACAGCAAAATCTACGTTATGCAACTTGTTATTTATAATTTTCAGTATATGAATATAAAATTCAAGAAGCAACTTGATCTTTATTCAAAAATAAATTGACACAAATTGATTTTGTAATAATTGGAATATAGACAGAACTGAGAAGGGGCAGTTGTAAATATTTTAAGCTATTTCTGAATATACATATATAATGAATAAAGTGATAAAGTATTTTAGCAGAGACACAGAAACTATGATGGATAGTCTACACTCTGGCATGTTCACTCTGTAGTCTGTGGACCTGATATATATATATATATATATATATATATATATATATATATATATATGCCAGAATAGCAATAAATGTGGCTCAACCCATATGTAGATAGTACTATATAGTGATATATAAGTGGACATTTCCTGTCCTTACTGTCTGGTCCCAAATAACCAACTCAGAAGCTGAATATGAATTACAAATGCTCAGCCAATAGCTCAGGCTTATTACTAACTAGCTCTTATATTTTAAGTTAACCCATATTTCTTATTTATACTCTACCACATGGAAGTATCTTTATTAGCATGGCGTGTTCATCTTCTGCTCTATTTGTGGTGTAGGATGTCCTTCTGTATTTGTGTTGCTTTTGTTGCTTAATAAAGAAACTGCTTTGGGCCTGTTGATAGGGCAGAACTTAGGTAGGTAAGACAGAACTGAATGCTGAAAGAAAGAAGGGTGAGTCAGAGATATGCCATGGATCTGCCTGAGACAGATGCTGGGAATTTTACCTGGTAAGCCAATGCCGCATGGTGATACAAAAAGTAATAGAAATGGGTTAAATTAAGATGTAAGAATTAGCCAATAAGAAACTAGAGCTAATGGGCCAAACAGTGATTTAATTAATATAGTTTCTGTGTGGTTATTTCAGGGCTAAGCTATCCAGGCGGCTGGTACAAACAAGCAGCTCCTCCTTCCAACACCTTTGTGTCTGGTTGATGACTCCTCTGACTCCACACTTTTCTTTCCCATAATCCTTAGTTAGGTGACCTTGCCTATGCTTTCTGCCTGACTGCTAGCCAATCAGCATTTTATTAAGTCAATTAGAGTGACAAATATTGACAGTGTATAAGAGGATTATTCCACACATGTGGTATCAAAGGTTTGAACACCTCAGATATAGCTTAAATATATAACAAATACAATGAAAAGCTATGCCACATTGGATATAGGAAAACAAAGACTGGGTATGTCTAAAAGTGATTTGAAATGAAGTGTTATTATGAGAAAGAAAAGGAAAACGAATCGTGAATTGTTAGTTTAATGTACATGAAACTTGATTAAAGGTAAAAAGAAGAAAGAATATTGAATAGAAAAAATGGAATCTAAGCTATATGCCAGAAGGTCAGAGTCTGTCTCATTTATGGCTATACTTTCCTGCTCCCTATGGTAAATAATGTACAAAGATGTACTTGATAGCTATTTACCCTTTTAGTCTATCTGGATTCACACATCACTTCTGGATTTGTTGTGGTTTTAGTATGAAATGTTCTGCTAGCTGACATATTTGAACACTTGGTTTCCCAGTAAGTGGAACTGTTTTGAAAGCTGCTATGGAACCTTTGGCGGAACCTTTCTAGAAGAAGTGACTTACTGTGAATGGGCTTTGACATTAACACCTGTCCTTTTGGTCGGCTCTCAATTACCTCACAGCAGAAGCAATGTGGCCACTCATGTTCCTGTTGCCATCCTCTCCTTGCTGGCATGGAATATATTTTCTTAAACTGTGAGCCACAATAAACACTTTCTCCTTTAACATGTTTCTGTGATGTATTTGGTCACAGCAATGAAAACAAGAACTAATATAGGACCTAAGCAAATGAAAATCTACAACTACTAGTTTTATAAACATACAGAATGCTTGGGTGAGTGGTGTATGCAGGGATACCTATGAGATGCTTAATGAGGTACTCAGTAGAGCCCAGTAATGTGCAATTCTTTAGGAACTAAAAGAGGAAATTCAGCACATATTCATTTCCCACAAATATTTTTTGATGCCTGAATCTATACTTGAATAATTTTCAGTAGTTATTATTTATACTTGAGATATTTGTAGTAGGTACATGTGAGCACTGAAATGGTGGGGAGCAGGAATTAGTGCCTCTAGCTTTGAGCAAAATCAAGTTACATATCAACTAGTCTTGTGCCTTTTGTGTACTTGGATGAATATAGGTTAAGTACATGTTCTGTTGGGAAGATACAGACTCTTAAAAAATAAAAATTTTGTAGGGGCAAGTGGTTTTTTATACTGAAATTATATTTGTGAAATTATAGCTATGTTCCTGGTTTTCAGAGATCCATTTGACACTTAGTTAAAAAAAAGTGCAATTTTTTGGTGTCTTTAGGGTACAGGTAAAAGAATATGGGAAGAAAAATTTTGCCCATCGTGGACTGAGTATACTACTTGGCTTAGAGACTCATGACCTGGATCACATATCTGTTTTTTTCCTAATCATGTGTGTGGAGCTGGGTAAGGTCATATCTTCTTAACTTAAATTATTCACATATAACATAAAGTTTTCTCTAGCCTTTTTCTAAAGTATGAAAAAATAAAGACATTGCCACATTTCGCAATTATTTTCCAATTCTTTTACTTAAAATCATGCAATTATTCTAAGAATTGTCTCAGCTATTGTACACCTTTAGTAGTGCTACTTTTATGTTTAAGCAAAGACATGCATGGTGGTAACATAGACTTCCTTGTTTAACCTTGTAGTTATCTGACAAATTAATATTTGAAGAAAAAAGTTCAAAGAAGGGTAGCGTCAGGAACCCCAGGAAGTTGAGCTGATACTGGGGAGTTTCCCCCTACTCCCCAGGAATTTTGTTGCTCCACTATTTTTTTTTTTAGAGCTACGAGACCTTATTTATTCAAGCAAAAACTTCTTCATGAGTACAACTTTGTGTTAGATTAGTGGTTCTCAACCTTCCTAATTCTGTGGCCCTTTAATACAGTTCTTTGTGCTGTTATTTTGTTATTTCTTCATGCCTGCAATTTTGCTGCTGTAATGTAAATATCTGGTATGCAGTATATCTGATATTCAACCCCCAAAAGGGTCATGATCCTCACGCTGAGAACTGCTGTGCTAGATGCTGGGACTAGAGTAGAAAAGACTAAAGACTACCCTCTGGTACTTGTCATTTGGAACCTATCCCCTGTTGTTTAATATCATTAACTGATACACATTCCTAAAATGGTAATAAATGCCAGTGTTCACACAAACTGGGAAAAACATCCGGTACTGAATGAAGAACTATTTTGTCTTGGAAAGAAAATGGCAGCAGACAAATCTGTTTGGAAGAAACCTGAGAGGCTAGGAGTCTATGAGCTTGAATCTCATTTTATGCCTCTAGGTAGAAGGAGCCAACATATTTGGAGCCAAATCCATCCAAAGTCACCCATTTTTATATAAAGCCATCTCCCACAGACATAACTGTCATATGCTGCAATGTTCCCTGCCAAAAAATTAATTGGCTCGGGCTGACTTTGAATTCATCCCAGATTTTCACAAAACTTGCTGAAAGGTTTGTCTACCTCAGGAAAACTTCCATCAACCTAGTTCCAAGTTTCAAACTTTTGCACTGAAACTGAACAAGGCTTTCTTAGTTCCCAGTTTGATAAGGAAATACTGAATACTCTAATTATGTAGCCTCAGGGGAACACAAGGAAGACAGACTCAAAGAGAAAATTCTCTGAAACCGATAAAGAGGAAAAACAAACAAACAAACAAACAAACAAACAAACAAAACACACACACACACCAGAAAAGCAAGTAAGAATCAGACTTAATTTGAAGTGGCATTTTCTTTGAAAGTGTTTGTATGCTGTAATACCATCCTGTAGGTGTACACTTTCTGGGTTCAATTTACTGCTAAAAGTCAGTAATTTTTGGATTTTATATAAAAAGCTGTATAGAAAGTGAACCATGAATAGAAGATCCAAATCATAGCCTTTATCTACCGCTCTCCCATCTTTGTCTCATGTTTACAGAAATCTATGATGAGTTAGCAAAAAATGGAAAAATAACTCAATTGGAAACAGCAATTGAGTCATGTGGAGAGCATGCCATACATTTGAGATGGCAACGAACGCACCAATTTACCTTTGAGTGACTCAGCTGGCAGCATCGGTCCTGATATTCGATTTCAGTCTTTTTATTCAAAATAGAGTCGGGTAATCAAACTGTATACCGCATCTCTTTTACTCAACCTAAACTTTAGGTCCCAGAATTTCGGAAGACTCAAGTCAGATTGCTTTTGCTCTCAACTCTGACTTTCAAGATGTTTCGCATTTGAAGACAACTGACCTGCTTTCTTTTCAAATGATCTTATTTCTAGTTGAGAGAAGCTTAATTTCTAAAAGTGTACTTTTGAAACCAAAGTCCCTTTGGGCTTCTCACTGAGACAGGATTATCTGGGAATGTGCTGTTTCTCCATTACTGAAGGAGCTCTTAAATACTCACTATGTGCTGAATCTGAAGAGATGTATGAGAAGGCTAGACTCCCCTCAGGGTCAGACTAGTACTACAGCCGGAAGCCAGAGTGGGCTGGAATGTGCTGAGCATATGATGTGGCTAAAGCAAAGATTAGCAGGAGAAAGAAAGACTAACAGCAAAATGGTGGTCATGTGTCTAGATTCTTAAGGATTCGCACAGCTTGAAATGGAGGAATAAAGATGCCATGCCCCAGACAGAGAATGATGAAAAGGAACAATTAAAGAGGTCAATATGCTTGGTAAGGATATAGTCACTAAAATTGCTTCTGTTTGGGTAGCAAGTGCTTGAATCTTCTGACAAAGCATATTGGTTCATTTGCTGAGTTGGTGATGTGAGAGCAAGGGCAAAGTGACAAGAATTACTGTTTGGTTCCTTTGTCTTGGTTTTCTTTATCTTTTAAGAATCATTTGTGATTTTTGATAAGCACACAACCATGAAAAGAAACAAAAGAAGTATGGAGAAAAAAACACTTGAAAGAGAAATATGACTGGCAGTAAAGAATCTTGGCTCTGAACTCAAGACTATTTTTTATTTTTGTTTTCTTTGGATTATTCTGAAGTTTTACTTGTAACAGATAATTTGCAATTATTAGCTGGATAAAAATAGAAGGGGTAAAATATAGATTATATATATGGTACATATTATGGATATTGTGGCAGTATTATTTTATCCTTATTGCAACCAAAATCACAGAATAATGATGGTTGGTGTCTAAGGAATCTCTTCCAAACCAATGAAGCTTTCTGAATACTATTTCATCTTCAGGTAAAGGGGGATTATGCTGTACTAATTTTAAAATATCTATTGCAGACCACCACTGTTTCTCCGGATATAGTCAAAATCAGGACGTTAGCTGAAATATTATGTGTTTTATAGTTATATTAAGTATTTTAGGCCGGGCGATGGTGGCGCACGCCTTTAATCCCAGCACTCGGGAGGCAGAGGCAGGCGGATCTCTGTGAGTTCGAGACCAGCCTGGTCTACAAGAGCTAGTTCCAGGACAGGCTCCAAAACCACAGAGAAACCCTGTCTCGAAAAACCAAAAAAAAAAAAAAAAAAAAAAAAAAGTATTTTATAGTTATAATCATATATATTATAATCCAACATAGTAATTTTCATAATTGTAAGGTGACATCTTTTCCTACAGATAATTGGAGGCACTTGGGTAATCAAAAGCAGTCAGAAATGTCTATTTCCAGCCATTCTAGAAACTACCTTTTCTGATTTAAAATTATAACTTACTTTTGCAATTTCAAAAATATTAATTTCTTATTAGAAGCAAAATTGTTCTGTTAAATGCAAAATAGGAATTCTTTTCCTTACTAGACAGAATGCATAACTGCAAAGAGCTGTTGCTAACTTTGGAACTGTAAGAGTTGCATTATTTTCGATTTATTATCAGTATCTATTGCATCATAATCATTTCATTTTTTCTTTACTGTGTCTACTTGATTCTGTTGTCTATATTTACTCATTTCTGCTTCCTAGATACCTCATTATATAGACTCTTCTTACTGTCTCACTTGGTATTATGCAGAGGAGACAGACCTCTGACATTCCCTCTTGGCAGTGAGGGACCTGGTTGGGATGAGAAATCAGAAAGTCCTGCCTGCACTGCACGCTTTTCCTCATGATAGAAAACAGAAGTTGCAGAATCCCAAACCAAGATTCAGGAGCTGGCATGCATTAATGACTTATAAGTACAAGGAAACATATTTACATAGTATCATGTCCAAAGATTAAGACTGTGGAGTTACTGTAACTAGGGGACTTATTCTTCCATCAAGGTCGATCTTTCAATTTTTAATTATTTTTTTTAACTTTTCACAATTCTATAATAGTTTACAATGTCTTATGAGTACATCTCTCCCGATTTCCTTTTCTTATTTCCTAACTCCTGATGTCCTCCTTCTTCCTAACTGGTCTCCTAGTCTTTCTCCTACTTTGTAGGGTGTATGTGTGTGTGTGTGTGTGTGTGTGTGCATGCGTGTGCATGTGCATATGCCTGTGCAGATGATCATAGTGACTGTGAATTGATAATTACAATGACTGTGTCATGTCCAGCAAACAATATTTTATAGTACTCCTCCACATCCTCATACTCTGATAGTCTTTCTGTCTCTTCTTCCACACAATTCCCTGGCCCTGAGAGCAGGTGATGGATGGTACCAAACACTCAGCAGTTGTTTATTCCCATCACTGTGACCAGTTACAAATCTCAGTCAAGTCAATGTTTAATGCCAAGCCTGGCCATACGATGTGTTTCCTGACTCAGCAGACAGAATGGCTATGAGGCAGAGGAAGACACTGACATCCCGCATCTATAGAAGTTGTCTCAGTTTTCTACCCTTTCATATTACTGATTTTTGAAAAGTGCACTCATTTATTTCTGCTGGAAGAGAGTCTTATGAAAATTTGAAGACAATAAGACCACAGTCCTATGACAGTGCCTGACAGGTGCACCCGAGGTCTGAGTTTTTCTCAGTGGGGACTAAATGGTTCAAAGAACTTCTGTCTTTTCCTAATACACGTGTCTGCCAGTTTACTAAGCAGAAGTAAGAAAAAAATTCACAGTTACCTATTTTTGTGTTTAAATTTCAGCTAAATTTGAAACACTACTTACTAAAGCCAAAAGTTATTTTTTTGTTATTATCAAGACATCTGAATGAAAGCCTCAGCACTCAAAAAATATATTTTTAGTTTCTTATGTAGTATTTTTCTTTTACCTGAAAATAACTCCTTTCCCCAATATCGCCACTAAAATGTATTAAATTATTTCAGCCTCTAGTTAGTGTTTGGATTAGTAACATGCACATTGGAAACTGAGCAAATAGAGAAATGAAATAGCTTAATTCAGGCAGAATCCAAGTGAATGAGTAAAACTCACTAGAAGGGAAATTGTTTTTCACACTGAACTGGCTTCTGAAGGACGGGAGTTGGTGAGGATGCTGGTAAAGTCTCAGGACTGTGTGTCTTTCTCAAGTGGTGTGTTTTATCTTCTCTTCAGTTTGTTCCTACGTATCCTTTACATGTTGCTTGCATAATAGTTCTTGCAAGATTTTCGTGATTCTATTTACCGCTTGGTGGTTGTGCTGGTTATTTTTTATTTATTTATTTATTTATTAAAGATTTCTGCCTTCTCCCCGCCACCACCTCCCATTTCCCTCCCCCTCCCCCATCAATTCCCCTCCCTCATCATCCCTAAGAGTAATCCGGTTTCCCTGCCCTGTGGAAAGTCCAAGGACCACCCTCCTCCATCCAGGTCTAGTAAGGTGACATTTAGGCGATGAAAGGAGACAGAGACAAAGACCCACATTGGAGCACCGGACGGAAATCTCAAGGTCCAAATCAAGAACAGGAGACAGAGCACGAGCAAGGAACTCAGGACCGCGAGGGGTGCACCCACACACTGAGACAATGGGGATGTGCTGGTTATTTGTCAGATTATTTAGAAAGGGGGAAAGTTAAAGATCAGATAACTTACATGTTGAGTACTGGTGAAGGTCCTATTGCTGGTTTTCAGATGATCATCTTCTCATAAGGAACACAGATGAAGAGAGAGTGGATGTGAGCTTCCCAAAACGCCCTAGGGCAATAATATCATCAAAGGAAATCTATGCCCTTGTCTACTTCCAAGGGTCCCATTTCCAAACACTATTCTGCTAGAGCTCAGGGCTTCAGTTTGTGAACTTAGGAAGGTATACATAAACACATAAAGAATTCATTTTAAGAGATCGCTATAGAGCTGAAGTTGGACTTGGACTCAGGGTTCTTTTGCCTCTGCTTCTTAAATGCTAGCGTTATAGACATGTACAAATATGTTCAGTGTCACCATGCCCAGCAGCCATTTGTTATTCATCAGATCTGAAGGACATAATATAAGTTATTTATTCTGGATCACTGGTGTGACATTCAGAGTTTATAAAATGTTAGATTTATTAGTAATATAAATTCATTTGCATAAGTTTATGTTACAAAGACAAATGGCCTTGGATTATAAATGTGAAAAATAGTAAATGCATTTATGCATTTTAACCATACCTAGGCATTAATTGAGATCTTTTAAGATTAAAGATATATAAAAATCATGCCTATATTACTTGAATTATGTAGCTGTGTAAGTAATATGTATAAATAAATGTTTATAAAATACATTCATATGTGACTTTTCAAAAAGTCTTTCATTTTATAAGCCAACTGCAATTCTCCCTCTGTCAGGGCTCCACGTTGGGGTGGCATCTGTCGGGGACCAGCCTTGATGGGTTCATATGTTTCAAGTTGGGGCATGTGGATTAGAAATGTTAGGCAGACAAAACAGGCAAACAAAAGAAATGGAAAGAGACACAGAATAGAAGGGCAACCCAGTGGACATTGAATTTGCCCACATTTATTTCCCATATGCTTATATACCCCAATTCAAAATGTGCGGGAGGACAAAGGCAAAAGGCTGCTTTTGCCATGACGCAAAGAACAAACAGAGCAATTACCTCTTCAATACATGAAACATAAAGTAACTATATCCTGGGTTAAGTACACTGTTATTTATCCCTCCCTCCCTTTCCTCCCACCTCCTCCAACCTACCCCCCCACTCCTCAGAAAGAGTAAGGCCTTCCATGGGGAGTCAACAGAGGCTGGCACATTCAGTTGAGTCAGAACCAATCCCCTTTCCCGTGTATCAAGGTTGAGCAAGAATTCTACCACATGGAACGAGCTCTAAAGGGCTAGTTCACATACCAGGCATCGAGCTTGGCCCCACTGCCAGGGGTCCCATAAGCAGACCAGGCTATGCAACTGTTGCCCAAATGCAGAGGGTCTAGTTTGTTTCCATGCAGGTTCCCCAGCTGTCAAACTAGAGTCTGTGAGCTACCACAAGTTTGGAACAACTGTCACTGTGGATTTCCCATCAATATCTTGATTCTCCTTGCTCATATAATCCCTCCTCCCTCTCTTTGACTGGACCCCTGGAACTCGGCCTGGTACTTGACTGTGGATCTCTGCATATGCTTTCGTCAGTTACTGGATGAAGGTTATATGATGACAGTTAGGTTAATCATCCATCTGATTACAGGAGAAGGTCAGTTCAGGGACCTTCTCCACTATTGCTAGGAATCTTAGCTGAAGGCATCCTTGTGAATTCTTGGGAATTTTCCTACCACCAGGTTTTTCCCTAACCCCATTGTGGCTTCCCCTATTGAGATAACTTTCATTGCTTTCCTTCTCCATCTCTCCCCCAATTCTACCATCCCCCATCCCCTCCCCTTTATGACCCTCCTGCCCCCAGTTTACGCAGGAGATCTCATCTATTTCCTCTTTGCAGGTTGATCCATGTGTTCCTCTTAGGGTTCTTCTTGTTACCCAGCTTCTCTGGAGATGTGGAGTGTGGTCTGGTTATCCTTTGCTTTATATTTAGGATCCATTTATGAATAAGTAAATACTTTGTTATTCTTCTTGGGCCTGGATTACTTCACTCAGGATGGTTTTTTTCTAGTCCCATCCATTTGCTGCCAAATTTCATAATGTCATTTTATTTTCACAGCTGAGTAATACCCCCTTGTGTAAATGTACCTCTTTTCCTTTATCCACTCTTCAGCAGAAGGGCATGTAGGTTGTTTTCAGGTTTTGGTTATTATGAATAATGCTGCTATGAACATAGTTGAGCAAATGTCCTTGTGGTATGATTGAGCATCCTTTTAGTATATGCTGGGTTTTGGGATAGATTGATCCCTAATTTTCTGAGAACCCACCATACTGACTCACAAAGTGGCTGTATAAGTTTTCACTTCCATCAGCAGTGAAGGAGTGTTCCCCTTACTCCACATCTTCACCAACAAAGGCTGTCATTGGTGTTTTGATCTTAGCCATTCTGAGAGGTGCAAGATGGTATCTCAAAGTCATTTTGATTTGCATTTCCTTGATGACTAAGGACGTTGGACAATTTTTTAAATGCTGTTCAGTCATTTGAATTTCTTCTGTTGAAAATTCTCTGTTTAGATCTGTACCCCCATTTTTAAATTGGATTAGTTGGTATTTTGATGTCTAGTTTTTTGAGTTCTTTATATCTTTAGGAGATCAGCACTCTGTCAGATGTGGGGTTGGTTATAATCTCCCATTTTGTAAGCTGTCATTTTGTCTTATTTGCCATATCCTTTGCCTTATCGAAGCTTTTCCATTTCAGGAGGTCCCATTTATTGATTGTTTCTCTCAGTGTCTGTGAATTTTAACTTGTGCTATAATTTATCAGCTTTCGATTTTAGAACAATTATTAAGCCAATTTAATCTTCAACATCCCTCTCTGGTAACATGGGACCAACAGTATATATCTTACAAAAATCCTAATTCTAATTAGATGATATATTAAAGTGTTTAACAAGATTTTCTCCAATCTAACAGATGACCAAATAAAAATGGTGGTCATTTTTGTGTTTGTCTTAGCAAAAGAACAAACAATTACATTATTTTATCATCTTCATTGATTTCAGTTTCTTCGTTTGTCAAATGCCACTCATACTCATTGTCTAAGTGTTGATTATGGAGGTCAAACAGGATAATGCCTCTGAAAACTCATCATAAAATGTGAGGTGTCACTGTACTAAATCAAATAAGTGCTAAATTGATTTTTCTTTCATTTTGCAGGCACAGAGTAGCGGCTAGAGACAAAGTCCTCCTTCAAACCACAGTGGAACTGGAGTTCTGCAAGTGACACAAAATGTCCCCAAACTTCCTTCCTCCTCACATTTTCATTTGACAATATTCTGTAACCAGGGTTTCTTTGGCTTCCCTCTATCTCTGTGTGTAGGAGACCCAGTCAGCCTGGAAGTAGATTCTGCCAATTCCTCACAGGAGCTGTTGCTTTTCTTTCTTTTTTTTTGATAAAACACTAAGCCCTGTTTTATCAGTTTAAACAGGTTTGCTACATGACTGCACCTTCAAAAATGCTGAAAGTGCATTTCAGCTTGAAAAACAGAACAAAACCTACCCAAAAACATCTTTTAAAAATTTTCTGTTGGGGCTGGAGAGATGGCTCAGAGGTTAAGAGCATTGCCTGCTCTTCCAAAGGTCCTGAGTTCAATTCCCAGCAACCACATGGTGGCTCACAACCATCTGTAATGGGGTCTGGTGCCCTCTTCTGGCCTGAAGACATAAACACAGACAGAATATTGTATACATAATAAATAAATAAATATTTAAAAAAAAATTTCTGTTAACCCTTTTTTTCTGAGTGGTATATCCACCCTCTTTCGTGTATGTCTCATGATTCAGTCAGGTTGGGCTTGGTCCTTTAAACCCTACTCAAAGTCTTTTTTCTGTCTGCTATTGACATTTATGAGGTCATATTAAGGCTGAAGATTTCAACTAGATAAAATTCTGCCCTTAAAAAATACAGCCACAGTTGTTTTCAAGATTTTTTTTCCTTTCTGAGTTTAATAGCACAATTTAGTGCCCTTTAGAGGCACTAAACATTACATAGCACTAAACATTACATAGCAAAAATCTATAAATATTATATTTATATTCATATCTAAGTGAGAAGATTCTACGAAAACAGAAATATCTTGAAAATGATTTTGAGTATTTTGAGTAGTTTTTCTTAGCAATGTCCTTGTAGGAGGGTTCAGATACCATAACAACATATACTTTTAAATGAGGGCAGCTTATGTTGGAGAGCATGTGGAGTTAGGGGAACACTTATCCTCTGCTGGTGGGAATGCAAATTTGTACAATCACTTTGGAAATCAGTATGTTGGTTTCTCAGAAAATTGGGAATTAATCTGTCTCAAGACCCAGCATTACCGTTCTTGAGCATATATCTAAAAGGCACTCAATCACACCACAAGGAGACTTCCTCAACAATGTTCAGAAGAACATTATTTATAATAGCCAGAACCTGGAAACAACCTAGTTGCCCTTCAACCAAAGAATGGATAAAGAAAATGTGGTACATTTACACAATGGAGTATTATTTAGTTGTAAAAAAACAATGCCATCATGAAATTTGTAGGCAAATAGATGGGACTAGAAAAAGCCATCCTGAGTGAAGTAACCCAGGCACAGAAAGACAAACATGTATGTACTCACTCATAAGTGGATATTAGATGTAAAGCAGCAGAACCAGACTACAGTCCACAGCTCCAGAGAAGTTAGGTAACAAGGAGGACCCTAAGAGGGACACATGGATTGCCTGGAAAGAGGAACTGGATAATATCTCCTGGGTAAACTGGGGGCAGGAGGGGATGGGGGTGAAAAGATGAGGGAACTGGATGGCCAAGGAGAAGGGAGGGAAGGAGTGGGGGAGCAATGAATGAGGTATCTTTTCTCTCTCTTATTTAAATTTTGATTTTTATTGAGCTCTACATTTTTCTCTGCTCCCCTCTTTTCCTCTCCCCTCCCCTTCAACCCTTTCCCAAGGTCCCTATGCTCCCAATTTACTCAGGAGATCTTGTCTTTCTCTATTTCCCATGTAGATTTGATCTATGTATGTCTCTCTTAGGGTCCTCATTGTTG
This sequence comes from Chionomys nivalis, assembly GCF_950005125.1. Taxonomy (NCBI): domain Eukaryota; kingdom Metazoa; phylum Chordata; class Mammalia; order Rodentia; family Cricetidae; genus Chionomys; species Chionomys nivalis. The sequence continues at coordinate 52,352,514 of NC_080096.1, forward strand.
TCTAAGTTCTCTGGGATTGTGATTTATGGGCTGATTTTCTTTGTTTTATGTTTAAAAACCACTTATGAGTGAGTACGTGTGATAATTGTCTTTCTGGGTCTGGGTTACCTCACTCAAATTGATGTTTTCTAGCTCCATCCATTTTCCTGCAAAATTCAAGATGTCTTTTTTTTCTGCTGTGTAGTACTCCATTATGTAAATGTACCACATTTTCCTTATCCATTCTTCAGTTTAGGGGCATTTAGGTTGTTTCCATATTCTGGCTATGACAAGCAATGCTGATATAAACATATTTGAACACAGGTCCTTGTGGCATGATTGAGCATTACTGAGTCTTGAGGAAGTTTGTTTCCTAATTTTCTGAGAAATCACCACACTGGCATCCAAAAGGGCTATACCAGCTTGCATTCCCATCAGCAATGCAGAAGTGTTTCCTTTACCCCACAACCTCTCCAGCATAAGTTATCATCAGTGTTTTTGATCTTGGCCATTCTTATAGGTGTAAGGTGGAATCTCAGAGTTGTTTTGATTTGCATTTCTCTGACGACTAAGGATATTGAGCATTTTTTAAAGTATCTTTCAACCATTTTAGATTCCTCTGTTGAGAGTTCTCTATTTAGGTCTGTACTCCTTTTCTTTTTATTGGATTATTTGTTCTTTTGATGACCAATTTCTTGAGTTCATTGTATATTTTGAAGATCAGACCCTTGTCTGATGTGGGCTTAGTAAAGATCTTTTCCAATTCTGTAGGCTGTCATTTTGTCTTATTGACCATGTCCTTTGCTTTACAGAAGCTTTTTAGTTTCAGGAGGTCCCATTTATTAATTGTTTCTCTCAGTGTCTGTGCTACTGGGGTTATATTTAGGAAGTGATCTCCTGTGCCAATGTGTTCAAGTATATTTCCCACTTTCTCTTCTATGAGCTTCAGTGTGGCTGACTTTATGTTGATAGAGAGAACCACTATGCGGTAGGAAGAAACCTGATTGTAGGGAAATTCCCAATAATCCACAAGAATGATGCTGCCTAAAATTACTACCAATAATGGAGAGGGTGCCTGAATTAGACTTCCCCTGTAATCATATTGGTGAATAACCCAACTATCATCTTAGAGTGTTCATACAGTAACTGATGGAAGCAGATGCAGAGATCCACAGTCAAGCACCAGGCTGAGCTCCAGGAATCCAATAGAAGAGTAGGAGAAAGAATATATAGGCAAGGGAGGTCAAGATCATGATAGAGAAATCTGCAGAGACAGCTGAACCAAGCTTGCAGAAAATCATGAACTCTAGACCAACAGTTGTGGAGCCTCCATGGGACCAAAATAGGCTTCTGTGTGTGGGAGACAGTGGTGAAACTTTGACCTATCAGTCGCCTGGCAGAAGGGCCATGATCTGATTCTGGTACATGAGCTAGCTTGTTGGAGCCCACTCCCTATTGTGGGATGCCCTGTTCAACCTTAATGCCAGGTAGATTGGCTTGGTCTTGCCCCAATTTAATGAACCAGATGTTATTGACTCTCCTTTGGAACCTTACCTATTGGGAGTGTATGGGAAGTGGCCTGGGGGAGGGGAGACAAGAGGGAACAGGAGGAGGGGTGGGAGGGAGAACTGAGATTGGAATGTAAAATGAGATTTAAAAAAGAAAATAAAAAATATATTGATTGTCACATAGTAATTGCACATATTATTGGAAGATAGAGTGTGATGTTTAATACATATAAACATTATCGTATTCAAATCAGGATAGGAATACTTACTTCTTAATGACCAAACGATTTAAAACTTTTCTTCTACCTGTTTGGAAATGTAAAATAAATTATCATTTTATATATATATATATATATATATATATATATATATATTTGTGCTCAGTGGAGCTCTAGAATCTGTTTCCCACCTAGCTGTAACTTATTACCCATTGCCTAGCCTTGCTTCATCCCTTCTTTTCTCTATAGAGTTTCCGTAGTCCAGTTTGAAACATGTTCATTCTACAGAGTTGTTAATGGATTAAAAATCAAGAAGATATTGATTTATTTCCTTGATTATTGTAGAATATTTTTCTTTGGGTAACCAGAGTAGTTTTTATACTCTTGCCTGTGTTTACTAATCTTTGATAAAATTGTCTACATGTACTGTTGTTAGTACTGGTCTAGAAATTTAATAGTAGTTACCACTTCACAAAAATTGGCTGTACATTTCTTCATGGTTACAAGAAAATTTTAATAATCCAAGATTTGACATAGGCCAAACATTGTCAAAATGATACAGGAAATATCACTTTAGTACCATATTAGAAGACTAAACCACACACACACACACACATACACACACATAAAACCATATTTAAAACACCAAAATATATTTAATCTTCTTAATAGGTATGACAAAATTAAGCTTCTAGTAGGTCATGTTTTAAAAGATTAGTATCTTCGTCAAATTAAGGCCATCCACATACATCATATCATTTAAAGGTAAAATGTTGACTGCCCTTCTATCATAATAATAAAGCACGCATTGTCTTTGGTATAATCTCTAGTAATACAGAAACAGAGATTCTTGTCAATGTAATGATAGAAGAAAAATAAGCACATGGATTATGAAGGAAGTAATAAATGCTCTCCTTTCATTGATAATAAACTTATTTATGGAGCAAATTCTAAGGAACTCTTCTATAGCTGACATGAAGATTTGCTAAAATCCCAAGATACAAACACACACATTGCATTTTACACACCAAGAAATTAAAGCCTAAAAGGCAACACTATTTACAATATTTACAAGATATAAAAACAAAATAAATATATTAAACAAAATATGTATTTATTCAAAAGAAATTAAAATGCTTGTTATCACAAAGACTAGCATATGGGCATTTTTATCGGTTCTATCCACAATAATTTCAAACTAGAAACAACCAAGTTTAGTGGCAAATGAATAGATAAGCAAATTGCGACACATACAAAAGATGTAATGCTATCAGACAATTAGAAGAGTGGGCTCTGAATGTATCAGACCACGTGGATGAGTTTCACAGTTATTCTCCTGGATAAAAAGTTATACACTACAAAAGCCTTACAGCTTGGACCCATGGTTCTGAGGAAGAGATCAGTCACCGTGATCAGGAATATGAAGAGGACAGGTGGTAAAAGTGAAAGAAAGAACTTTGTCAGGTGACAGCAACGCTCTAGCCTCTGATTCTGAAGATATTCATAACAACTCACTGAGTTGAAAATGGGTCTGTTTGCCTATGTGTAAAGGATGGTTCAGTAAGACTGATATAGAGAAAAGGAAGTGTTAACCTTCTACTCAGAATTATTCATAAAAAATCTCAGTTTAAATTGCAGAGACACCAGCACTTCACCGACTGGAACCGCACAGTTGTCATCAGAAGGTAGGGGTTGGATTCTAGTCCCTGTATGCTAATCAGAACCCGTTGAGTCTCTTAAGGGAACAAAGCATGGAGAGGCAAAATTCTATGAGAACATGTCCAATTTACAATCAAATAAAAATGCTGTGGGCCTAAAGCCAAAGAATAGCTTAGATTGGACTTTGTTTAGCAATCTAAATTCAACCAGCTGGAATTCTTTGAGCACATCCTTGTTCAACATTCTGAAGTATTTGATTTTTTTTTAAAGATGTACTTACTCTAAAACACAAAAGAAAATACAATTTTCTTCATAATAAAGTATATAAGGTTTATTGTAGGTTTCATAAGCAGTGAGATCAAATTGCAAACTGTCCCTCCACACTTTGGGACAGATGTGTAGCAAGTCTGATGAAAAGAGAATGTAAGTTGACTATATATGTGGAGTTATTGCTAATGACCTCATGAATAGAAATATACAGCTCATTGATACCTTGATTGTCAATAGCAAAGGAATACATGCCCATGGAGGTTTTCTGACACTGTGGCATCCTATCATACATTTTATTGTACTTCAACAAGGTTGTAGGTTTTCTTTCATGCTTCTTAATCTATATTTGAAAAATCATCCTTCATATTTCAAATAACATGCGTGTTTGGAAAACATGAACTCCTCTGTTTATAGATTCAATACTCATTATGCCATGTTCATTTGTTCATAGATTATTCATGCCACTAAAAATTTTTTCCATGCTAGCGCTTGAAATGACAATGGAAGCTGAACATTGGTCTGGCTTCCACAAATTTGGGAAAGTAGTTCATTTTCTTTATCAAGAGAAGTAATTTCCTTTAGGGAATTGAAAATCATGTCCAAGATATAATTTCCTCATAAAGAAATTTAGAGGGATTCCTTTATCCAATACAAGCAATATTCCAATTAATTTATCCAAAGAAAGCAACTTCTCATAGTGAGCCAGACTTGATATACCATGAATTTTCAAAAGGAAACTATTCGCCAGACACTTGAGGCTCCGCTGCTCACATGTCTGGTTGACTATATGATTGTTAAATAGTCCTTCTGCTAAGCAAATTTCTCAATGCTGAAATATTATTTTCCTCTTAAACATATTGAGAGACAATATAAAATGAAATTCTTATTATCAAAGTCTACAATTTTCTTGAAAACCCTCCTAAATATGCCTCAAGGAGGAATAAAAAATAAAAGAGAAGATGAAAGTTACACATATCGGAGACTTGTTCGCTGCATATGTGCTTAAAGACTTGTGCTAATATGGATCTGCGATTTGGTAAGGAGCTCTGATCAATTCAGCCAGACTAATTATTGATCTGGAGTGTAAGAGCCTCTTCTCAAAGAATCGTGATGTAGGAAACTGTCACATCTCATTGGATAAAGCAGAAGAAGAGTTGATGCATCTAAAGCAGAGTTATAACAACTAATTATCATCTCACCTTCATTTTGCGTACAAATACCGCTTTCTTAGACAGAGTTGAAATATGAAATTGTCTACCTCAAAATTATGGATCTGGGAACACTAGGTGACACGGTATTCAGGAGCGAAGATACAGTGCGAGTTAACTGATATTAATTAGGGAAAAATAAAATAATCGATTTCTAAAATGAGAATAATAAGTATTAATTCAGAGTTTAGGATTTTTGATCCTATATTTTAATGCTTTTATAAATAAGTTTTTTAGTCTCGAACTCACAGAGATCCGCCTGCCTCTGCCTCCCAAGTGCTGGGATTAAAGGCGTGCGCCACCACCGCCCGGCAGTTTTTTAAAATAAATTATTTTCATGCAGTATATTCTGATCACAGTTTCCCTTTTTTCATATCCTCCCGAACCCATCAACCACCAACTCCATGACTTCTTTCTCTCTCCCTTATTCCCTCCTTCTCTCTCTCTTCCTCTTTTTCTCTCTGTCTAGTCAATAAACAGATAGACTAACAAAACAAACAAACCAGAATAAAAAGGAAAAAAGAAAAAAAAACACAAAACCAGACACATATACACCCTAAAGCAAAGTCCACGAATACCCTAAATCAGAAACCATAATATACAAACAAAAGGCCAGTAAGGAAAAAAAAGCCCAAACAAAGCCACAAGAGATTAAAAAAAAAAAGTCTATACAAATATCCTTGAGTTCATTACAGGTTTGTCATCTACTGATGATCATGGGGCCTACTCGTAAGTCTAATATTTCTCCTTAGAACAAAACTAATTTTCCCTTTGTAAGCAGATGTCAGTTGGAGACAGCTTCTTCGTTTGGGATGGGGTCTCATGTCTACTTCTCTCTCACGCTGTGTGCTTGAGGCGGTGTGGGTCCTATACATGCTGCCTCTGTCTCTGTGATGAGTTTATATGTGTGCCAGTCCTGTGGGTCTGGAAGATACTGTTTCCTTATTGTCATCAATCCACGGTGGCTCTTACACGATTTCTGCCTTCTCTTCTACATAGCTCTCTGAGCCTCGAGAGCAGTGTGATGCTGACATTCCATTTAGGACTGAGTTATATAAAACCTCTTACTCCCTACATATTTTCCAATTGTGGATCTCTGTGTTAGCTCTCATCTACTGCAAGTAGAAACTTCTCTGATGATGACTGTGAAAGGCACTGAGCTTTGGGGATGGCAGAATGTTGTTAGGAATCATTATTGCTATGTTCCTTTAGCAGAACAACAGTGTTTGGTTTCCCCGTAGTCCTAGGGTTATTTATTCTCAGTATCATGGCCACATGAGCAGTGTCAGACAGACATGGGTTCTATCTCATAGAGTGGGCCTTAAATTCAATCAGAGAGCAAGTGCTTACTCCCACTGTATTATTGCTTTAGCATTTCATGCATTCAGATTACTGCTATTGCAGGGTTTGTAGCTGGGTTGGTGACCTGCCTTTTCTGTTAGTGTGTGCCATAGCTTCCAGTACCATAAACGTTAGTTAGTAGGGGTATAGGATATAGTGAGGCACAAGCCCAACTTCTCCATGCTCAATAAGATGTAATATTGTCTTCAGCAATAGGGCCTTACCTATTACTTTGTGGAGATCAAGTCTCATCTATAGCCTGAGATCATCGGGGATTTTGTGGGGCCCCTTTATCCAATGATTCAACCAAATTTAACCCATTTCTGGCACTGAAGTGAAGATTTCATTTGGTAATGAAAGTTGTCTAGCAGGGGCATTGTCTCGCCAACAATTTTGTGACTCTATGCAACTTTCATATATATATATATGTAATATATATATACATACTATATGTATATGTGTGTGTGTGTTTTCATTTTTTAAGAAGCTTCTACAATAGTAGGTTTCCACCTGATCCCTCAAATGGTCCTTAGTGTTAGTTGTTCCTTTCCACACTCCCTCTCTTAGCCTCTACTTCCCTCCCTTCCATGTTCAGTCCTCTTACTCCTGGTGTCTCCATTATTATGCCTTCAAATTTCCCTTCTTTGATAGACTCTGTACTCCCACCCAGCTCCTTACTTTATTACTAATATCTTTGGTTATATGAATTGTAGCATGCCTGTTGGCAGCTACATCTGCATATAAACAAATATATACAATATTTGTCTTTGAGTTTGGGTTACCTCATTGAGGATTATCTTTTCTAGCTAGGAATGTTTTAAGAGGCCCTGCTACAAGACAAGCACATAATAATCTTATTAGTGAATACTTAGAAATGTCAAATATAATATGCAGTACTAGATAAAACAAGATGCGAAAAGCATATTGATGTTATTGATAGTTCTTAAAATGTATTTCATGGAAATTTTATAAGCAAATAATTAACAGGTCTTCTTGCCTAAGTGGAGACTTGTGAGGCTACATGTAACCTCTCAAACTACGACCACAGCAATGGGGGGGCATTTCTGTATGTATGTGTTTTTGAAGTTACCGATAGAGCAGAGATGAAGGAACATATCTTTTAAGTGGCATATTTGAACCAAATTTATTCCTCTGGTGGCACAAATATTTAAAGAGGATATTATACTTAAAATATAATACCAGTATACACTCATTAAATATAGCAGGTGTCAAATGAAGGAAGTCATTTTGAGCCAACTGCATGTTTTCAGGAATGATATTACTTAAATTTGGTAGTAACCAAATGTGCAGTCATTTGGCTTGGAGAGCAAGTATAAGACTCTAACTCTAATAATGATCATTTTGTGAGTTTTGAAATTATTTAGACTTTTGATACTTAAAGTCATGGTAAAGATTGCTGTTACAATGAAAGAACATAGATAGGCCCCTAAAAAATCCAGTCAGTCTATATACATAGATTATAACTAAGTAAATTAATTTAGAAGTACATCCTTTATTTCTTGTTTAGTAATATCACCATCATCATCATCATCATCAGTAACACCAACAGCAACTCTCTCTCTCTCTCTCTCTCTCTCTCTCTCTCTCTCTCTCTCCTCTCTCCCCCATATGTGTGTGTATGCCTATGGAAGGATTTTTAAAATAGTGTTAAAAATGTCTTTTTCTTAAATGATTTACACAAATATTTGGAAAGCCTCTCCCCATTTAAAAATCTGATTTGATTGAGAAAATAATCTCAACATACTAGAGTCACACTGGTATTTAACCTCCTACCACATTCAGAGCAAAATTTTGAACATTAGAAAAGTATGTAAGTAGAAAGATTCCTGAATAAGAATCTAGAATTTTACAAATTTACTAAAGGATCAGAGCCTCCCATAACCTATTTGCTGCTAAGAATAGACTAAATTATGTTTAAATTATGCAAACTGTTGTTCAGGCTTTGCTACCCGTTCTATGAATATGAATTATTTTCACATAGAGAGAACGTTATTTCTCTGCGGGTAATATGAATGGCCTTGTCCTAAGAAATGATGTCCATACTATTAATTCTTAGCTTTGTTGTAGTAGCAAGTAGCATCATAATTTCTATGTCTTAAATGTAAATATGTAAATTTGTGCTTCATGGTACTACAGCTCACCTGTATCATCATTCTCCTTATAGCTTGTTATTCTAGAATCCAGGGTGACAGATCAGTCCATTTCTCCTTCATACAGGCTATACTGTATGGTCTAGGAGAGTAAGTAAGACCAAAAATTGAACCACTTAGTTAAAAACAACAACAATAAAAAATATACAAGCGAACAAAAAATTTCCATCCATTTTAAAATGATATGAATCATGTCTGGACATATGTCCCTGAAGAAAGTTGTATGATCAAGCCTGAAATGAGACTAAGAAGAATATCCTAAACTCTAAGCATAGCCACTCACATGGCAAAGATTAACTGGCAAAAGGGTTGTAACAGTCTACCACGGATTCACATACTGAATGTATAATTTCAGTAATGTGAGCATGGAATTTCAGTTAATTAATTTTAGTAATTAATTCACTTGCACAGTATTATTGTGAACTAATTGATACTAATTTTATATATTTAGAATATCATGTAACTATATGGTGAAGTATTTGCCAAGACCAATCCAGCCCACCTATGTATCAGTTCATTTAGTTACATGGCTATTTTGTTACTGTTGTTTGATTAGATTTTAGTGTGAACATGTGAGATACATACACTTTCTTAGAAAGTTTTAAGTGTGTAAGACAACATTATTAGCTCTATTCAATATTCTGTGCTTTAAGTCTCCAGAATTTGTGGGCTAGAGAGATGGTTTAGAGCACTTTTGGCTTTTTGTAATAACTCTAGTTCCCAGCACCTACATGGGGAAGCTCATAATTGCCGGTAACTCCAGGTCCAGAGTATTCAATGTCCTCTTCTGGTCTCCATAGGCTCTGCACTGACATGAAACACACACACACACACACACACACAAACTTATAATGTAAAAGTAAACATGAATAAAATATTTAGGATTCTAGAATTCTTTTTATAAGAGAATGTTAGAACCATTTTGTCAGCATCCCTCCCTTTCTTCTACCACTGAACTCCAGAAATCTATCCAATTTTAGACTTTTTTATATCTATTTTTTAGTTTCACATATTAAAAAATCACAAAATATTTGTATTTTATGTCTGTATTTTCAATGCTACAATTTTGTAATTGATTTGCATCCAGTTTACTCCAGCTTGTTTTCCGTACTTCAAGATTGCTTTTTGTTTTTGTGGCTTTCTCCAATCCTTTTATTTCCATTTTCTGTTACTGTTTTCAAAAAGTCATTTGACATTTTAAGGGGATTATGCTGATCTGTACATTTTCTAGGTACTATATGAAACTTAAAAATTGCTTTAAATCCTTTTATTCATGTTCTTACTTTGTCATGTGTTATTTACATATTTATGTATTTATGTCCACAACTTGATAAGCTTTGTCAAAATAATTAATTTGAATTCATTGTGAGGGCAATTATTCATCTCTATCTCTTTAAGATTGGGTTGTTGGAAAACCATTTCATTTCTTAGTTTCTTTTTTTTTTCTTGACTTTTCATGTTCCTTTAGTTTTCTATATGTGCATGTTGGAAGCAGCTGAATGCTCCAATTCTTATTTGTAGTTTTATGGAAGAAATGCATTCACACCTGGCATTTACCACTTTTGTGCTCACTCTGCCATTCTTGTTTCTTTGTGTGTTTGTGTTTATATGTTTGTGTGTGCATGTATATGTTTTTTGTATATATAAATTCTTAAGACTGAATTCCTTCTCTTGATCTCCAAAACCAACCTGAGTGCTAAACTCTTCTACCCCTTACCTAAGACAGTGTTCTAAATATTTGTTTCCTTGTCACCACCCAATAACATGGTGTTGATTCAGAAGATCTTATATTTACAAAATCCATTTGCAAATGCATTTAGCTACTGTTTAAGAAGCACATGTCGGATTTATCCCAGAATTTTAAGGGTGGAGAGTGAGTTATCAGAAGAGAGAAGGTACCCATAGTTCTTTTAGACTGGGTCCATAGGAACGAAATCCCTAGAGATATGTGAATGAGCTCTTCATGGTGTTCAAAGAGTGGTTAGTAGAAGGTAAGATTTTTGTTGTGTTTCAAATATTAGTTATTGGAGATCTCTATCTAACACCCATTTCTAAATTTTTCTAGCATCTTAGCCTTGGTTATCTCTTACTATTTTGGAGGTAGTGGGGAGAATGATAAGAACAAAGTACAACTCTTTCATAGGACCCTACATAGTTGGAGGATCTATGTTCACTTAATATAAAACATTAACTTTTCCTTGTGGTTTGAGTCATAAACTAAGTAAATTACCTGGCATTGAGTGAGGGGTAGCACAGATAAGGTAACACTGTTGTTCTTACTGTCTTTGGTATACCTGTAATCAGATAATTTGAAGGAAAAATAGGTTAAGACTTCTTTGCCAGATTACTAGCTACCTACAGGAGTAAAACTGCCTACAAGAGGTTGTCAAAATTAGTGAACTGTGGAGAAATGTTTATAGAGAATTCCTTTTTTGCTATCTTGCTAATGCTACTCTGGAATATTCCTTAACACTATGTGAATATATGTCACTGTGATTGGTTTAATAAAGGAGCTGACTGGTCAAAAGCTGAACAGGATAAGATTATATGGGAGATACAACCTGAGAATGTTGGGGCAAGAAGAGTGGTGTCTGGAGTTGCCAGGAGACACTAAGAGAAACAAGATGGGCATGCAATACTGAGAAAAGGTATTGAGTCACAAGGCAAAGTGTAGATAAGAAATATGGGTTAATTTAAAATGTAAAAGTTAGCTAGTAACAAGCCTGAGCCATTGGCTGAGCATTTGTAATTAATATCAAGTGTCCACGTTGGTTATTTGGGAAATGGTGGATGGGAAAGTTCACCAATGCTAACACTCTTGATACCTTCTATGAATTTCCAAATCAATGAATCTGTCATAATTATAGTTATCTGTGCTCTGAGGACACTGGTGAGTATATAAATTCTTATCCTGAGACTAAGTAGGTAGCTCTTCTTTACAAAGATTGCCTTAATATACATTTGCTGTGACAGAGTACAAATAAAAGTTTTAAAACGGCATGAAAAGTGGTTTACTGGCCTATGGTATGATACTCAGATTAAGTTTTATATTACTTCTCAGAAATCTGTTTGAAACAATCACACATTCTTACAAAATTTACTCAAATAAAACACATTTTTATATAACTGATTTTATTTTATTAACTCTCGCTAAATTATTTTGTTCTTAAAAATAAAAATTTTATGGAGCATTAAGCTATCAGTGGATAAAGTACCTGCCACCAAGGCTAACTACTGAAGTTAATTTCCTGGGGCCCACAGTATAGAAGGAGAGAACTGATGCTTCCAAGATTCCCTCTGACCTCTGCACATATTCCATAGTGTGGCATGTGAAGCCCCTCCAAAACTCAAAATAAATGAAGAGTTAAAAAGTTAATATAGAATAAGAAATATGTGAAGGGAAACTGGATGATATAAAGGCCTCCTATATTCATAGAGTGGCATAATTAATGTATAAAATAGTTATATTAATAAAAATGATCTATAGAATCACAGTCTGTTAAAAATTCCAGTGATATTCTTTATAGAAAGAGAAAAATCATCCTAAATCAGAGGATTACTATATAGACTATATAAAGAATGCCAAATCATTCAGTCAGTAAATGAACTAATGAATTAGAAAGTTATCAAAAGGAGAAATAAAAATGGTCAACAAATAAATACTGTCAACAATTTTAACCATCAAATTAATGCAAATTAAAATGTTCTTGTGATTCCATCTTATCTCAGTTAGAATGACTTTCAGTAATAAAAGAAACAACAATAAATGCTCATACCATTGGAAGGAAAGATGAACCCTTATGTTCTCTTTTGGGGAGTTAAACAAGTGCTATTGCAATGGAAACCTGTGTGGAGGTTTCTCAAAAACTATTAATGACTATGCTTGGGTCTTTAAGGATACTGTCAGCATGTCACAGAGATATTTGTAAATTCAAACTTATCGCTACACTACTAACAATAGCTATTTACAGACGCAACCTAGATGTCCATAAAATATAAATTATCTAAGAAAAATTTACACATATATTCAATAGAATTTTATTCCGTCATGAAGAATTAAATCATAACATTTGCAAAATGGATAAGGTTGAAGTTCATCATGTTAAGTGAAATAAACCAGACTCGAAAGGGAAAGACATCACACATTCTCTTTTCTGTATAAAATCTATGTATCCTTTATCTATCTATCTATCTATCTATCTATCTATCTATCTATCTATCTATCTATCTACCTACCTATCATCTAACTATCTATCTTCATTGTCATCATTATCATCGTCTATCATCTGTCATCTTCCCATCCACATATGTATGTGTGTGTAAGTGCATGCATGTGTATGTGTGTATGTATGTGTAGGAATGAAAATAGAAGGAGGACTGTGGAAGTGAAGGAAGACGTCCAAAGAGAAGAGACAGGAGAAATAAGTCATGAAATACATGTAACAGTAATACAGAATGCGGTAAAACAAGGGAGGTGACGTACAGCATAAAAAGAATGGAATAAGGCTGAGGAAGAGTTAGATTTGTAAGAACAAAGGATAACAAAATATATAAACATATGTAAGAAAAGCCAAAAAGTAACCCATTGATTTATGCTGACTTAAAAATTCAATTTTAAAAAGAATTAAAACATCATTGAATGGATCGCAGAACAGTTCCTGTCTCTATACGGGATGCTATATCAAGAAATCAAATTTTACTCCTGTGTAAAATTAGCTCAATCCTTTCGTGGTTTGATAGAACCATTTTTTTTTTTTTTAGTTACTCTTTGACCTTTCTGTATACTCTCGGTAAAATTACAATGTGTTGTGGCAACAATTGTGTCGCTAATGACCAAGATTCAGAAGGCAGGGGTGGAGCACCAGAGACCTTAGAGAATCGGTACTTTTTTATATACACAACATGAAATATGAAATATATGTGCCATGGGTGGAGACCGTAAGAGGAGATTTGCAAACTACATTTTGGTTGTGAAGCAGGAAGATACAATTGAATGTTTGTCTAATAAGTGTTTCAAGCTTGCACTAGAAAAATATTATAACCAACTATATAATGTGAACTAAACCAATGAAACAAAGTCACAGAAGGTTTCCTTTTCTCTTGGAGATCTGAGCTTTTACCTGCTGTCTTCTCTTTTTAGCCTGAATAGATTATTTAATTCTTTAATTATTTTTTATTCAGAAAGGCCACTAAAGACATATTATATGTTTGTTTATTTGAATGTATTCTGTATATAGCCTTCTTTGAGAAGGATAATTTTGCCAGTGCAGAATTATATTTGTCCTGTTTCTGCTGTGAATTTGGTATTTCATTGTCTTTTTGGCTCTAGTAATTTTATATAAAAAACCAGTTTTCCTTCATTATTGCTACCTTGGAAATTGTGAGTCATTTTCTGTAAGTTTTCTCTTCTGATTTTCAGTAGTATTTTGGCTAAGATGTGTCACAATACTTGTAATAATAAACTTTATTTACCTGATACTTGAGGTTCTTGCTAGTTTAGATTTTTTTTAACTGATGCCTGGTATGCATGGTTTGTCCTTAATTTTAGTTCTTAGGGTACTTAGGATTACAAGAGGTTCAGCCTGGGATAGATAGTAAGACTATCCCTAAAGATAATTTTGCTTATTACTTTGGAGACGACTTTATTGTAATTTTATTAGCTCCACCCCAATTTCTTTCTCTTCCTCATTATTTTTAAGGCAAAATATAGTAAAATAAAACAAAATCATCACATTTAAGTTGGACAAGGCAAGAAAAATAAAATAGACTCAATATCAGACACAAAAATCAAAGGCCAACTCATGAACACCTTCAGGGGACCTGGTACAGACCTCAGTAGGTGCTATGGCTGCTGCTTCAGTCTCTATGAGTTCACATGGGCTTTGATCAGTTGTTTTAGAGTGCCTTGCTTTCCTGTTGTCCTTCATCCCTCCTGTCTTTTCTACTCTATCTGTCCTTTCTGCCATGAGGTTCCCTGAGCTCCCAGGGGAAAGGATTTGATGGAGACATCTCATTTAAAGATGAGTGTTCCAAGGTCCCTCTCTCTGGCTGTGCATCTCTGTATTTGTTCCCCTTGGAAGCAGGAAAAAGCCCCTCTGATGATGGCTGAATAAAACACTGATCTATGAATATAGCAGAGTACCATCAGGAATTACCTTCCATGGCCCTAGGTCTTTCTCCTCTTCCTAGAGACTAAATCTCTATATATTATCATATCATTAGATGTTGTCTTTCTTCTCTCACCAGAGGGAAATCTTTTGTAATCACCTGCATCAATCTGTTTACCTACTTGTTGTGTACTTGCAAAAATTCTATTTATTAAATGATAATGAATCTGAGTCTTTGGAAAGTACTTATTTCTGAATAAAAAAGTTAAAAAGAACAGAAAATGTGTAAGTATGTGCATTTAAAAATGTTGAGTTTTGACTGCTTTAAGTACCACAAAAGTATTAACACATGCATAGTAATTTCAATAAGAATGGCATAGAGATTGAAGTGTGTCAGGAGCCATGTCCCCCCCCAAATTATTATAGGAAGCACCGCCGTGAGGAGTTTTGCAGAGAGCTCTACTTCTCAATTGTATTGAGAATAGTCTTATTGACAAGGCCTATCCCACACCCAATTAACTGTTAATAGAGAGCTATCTGTTAACGGAACCCGCCTCACATTCCAAACTATCTAGAGAACTAGGTGTGTCAACTTGTGACTTCCTGACCAAGGAATCGTGACCTGACCGATCGTAACCTCTTGGCCTACGTGACTGGCATGGACCACGTGGCAAGATCCCGTGCCCCAGCCCCCCAAGCTCCTCATCCAGGGGCTATATAAGCTGTAACCATCACTCTAATAAATGGAGGCTTCGACAAATATGCTTAGCCTCCTTCCTCTCATTAGCCCATGTCTTTCAGGTGGTGCCTCTCCAAGACCCTGGAATAACTGACCAGCCAGGCGGGTTACAGAGCCTAGACAGAGTAACCTGTCAAGGCAGTCTACAGAAGTGTATATGTTGTAATGTTTCAGAAGTATCATTAAACATTAACATAAATTATAAAAGTGTTTGACAGAAGAAAAATATTCATATTTTTTGACTTGGAAAATGTCTATTGAGTGATGTCCAGACACACACGCAAGCAAAATACCCATGTATATAAAATAAAAATAAACAAAATCTGAGACTTTATAAAAAAGACTAAGCAAGCTATATCATGTTGACAAGCCATGACTTACTTTTAAAATGCATTTGTTTGTCATTAGGTGATAAAAAGATGGGATTTTTCTTGGATTCTGAACAAGCCAGTTGCTGTGTGCTGAGGCAACCGTATATGACAGTCTTGTGAGTGGGTTGAGAAGTAGATCTTGTGATGTCTGTTAATACCATGGAGGGAGTTTAGAAGTGGACTTCCAGCCACAGCTTGAAAACTAGAGCAGAGATGACATCTTACTGGGGCTGGGAGTTTGACTGTATCCTCTGTGAGGATGCAGATCCAGGGTCATCGCTTCTGGAATTGTGACTTCTAGAAATTTTAAGATTTAAAAAAAAAATTGTTTTTTTCCTGCCTAATACATTTTAGGATAATTTATTGTACTTCAATAGATAATCAATATAGTTTTTTAGAACAGTATTTTTCTGTTTTATATCTTTATAACTTATGTATGCCTGGTATTAAGTATTTTTGCACGATGACTCAATGTTAGGTTTTACGGGAAAGAACTGAGATCTGGAGTCTTGTTCAAGATTTCAAAGCTCTAATAAATTGAGTTAACATGCAAATTTATTTCTTCTGATGGTAAAAACAATTCCTTCTCCACTGCAGTTCTGTTTCCCATCACTGAATGTGGCATTAAGAGGATGGCAGTGAAGCTATTTAATAGTGCTGCTTGCAACAGTGGTTTGCAATTTTCTATCCTAAGTATCCAGTGGTTATTATATCAAATAACGACTAGTATGTAATATTAAGCAGTTGGGTTCTGAGCTAAGATTTTTTTCATCTTTGATAATGAAATCCAGTATCAAATTCCTGACTTTATATATTACAAGATATACAAATTACATAATAGAAAATATATAAACTCTCTTGATTTTGTTAAACTAATTTCTTTCCATTTTCAGACATTACAGTTCTGAATTCAGCTTGTCATATCAGCATTAAAATAGCCATCTGTACTAAGGTGACATTTTGTGCTATCCCTATGGTCATTGATTTCACTGTGCTATCCCCAGAACTTTCCAAGTCTTCATTCTAATTGCTATATGTGTGGATGCTGGCCCTGATTGGCACAGTTGAAATGGCTTATGCTGAGTGATTGACACTGGCTGTGTGAATACCTATCTTTTGAGCCCACACCATGTCACGGCTGTCAGAGTTAGCCTAATGCCAGGGCTTTTTAATAATCACAATTACAAAGTAGAATGCTCACCAGTCAATTATAAACTAATAAGTTAGGCTTTATGTTAAATAGCTACTCCAAGGACTCTGTGTTTCAGTTCAATATTCCTTTCTTCTATTTTTGAAGAGTTACTATTTGACTTCATATTTTTCAGATAAAATTAGTATTTGAATTAATTATAAATGAGTAGAAACTATAAAACCTTCTAAAATGCCAAATAGTCTCTGTATTCAGTTAAGACTGTTGATAGATGGGAATCCCTTTAATAAAGAGAAAGCTTTGGTGGCTTCTGGGAGAGATTTCTTACTTATAGATGCAAGGGTCAGAAAAGTCATATCCTTTTGTGAAAATTCTAAATTAATTCTTAGAATGTGTTATAATTATTGAATTATTGGATTTCAAGAAGTTGACAAAGAAAAAGAAGGGCCAATCTATAGTTGGAGTTGCTCATTTTCAAATTGTGTTAATCGAAAGTTGGTTTATTTTGTGTCATTCCCTAAAAAGAAATTTCTAAAAAAGTCATGTGGTCACAGTTTAATTTTCCTCATCTTGTTCTCTTCCCTCTCATTCTTTTCACTTTGTAGTCTCGAGTGTCAGCTTTCTTCCTGTTAGTAAGAAGTTTCTCACTGTTCTAGCATTGTAAAAATTAAAAATTTTATACATAATTTGCATATCATAGAGCTAGTAAACAGCTCTACAAGACAAATGTTGCTGATTACTTTTGAGAATCAAGTCTCAGGTCAGAGCCTCCATTTCATTATAGTTCTTGACTTACTGTGACGTTGTGGCGGATAATCTTCTCTGTCAACTTGACTGAATTTGAGATCATTAACAAGACACAACTTTGGTCCATGAGGGTTCTTCTGAGAGATTTAACTGATAGAGGAAGACTCACTCTGAATGGGGGAAAATTATTCTCAGCTTCTATTACTGTAGTTATTATGGTGGAAGAAAAAGTACTTAAACCACAATTTACAATGTTTGTATGGGCGGGGGGGGTGGACAGAGACATTGACACAAGGTGGGGAGCTACACTTTTTCCTGTTTCGTCAGGAATAGACTCCCATGGATATTCACAGGCTTGGGACTCAGTTTCAATGTATGCCACTCTCTCATCTTTCCCAGACTTCCCTTTTCCTTCCTGTTTGCATGTGTGTGTAGGTGATTTTCAAGCACGTGATGGCTGTCTTGCCAAGGAGTCTATAATCTGCACCATATGAACTCTGATTTTATTTGAAGAGACCTATCTGATTTCTAATGGGGCTGGCAGGCAAGATATTATTGACGTATGGTTTTGCTAACTTACTTGGAAATCTTTTTCTAGTCATGCTTACATTCACAGTAGAAGAAAACTGTTTGGACTATGAAAGCACCATTTGCCAAAGAATGTTGCAGTGAGCCCTTCCCCAGGGCTCTTAGAAAAATAATTGGGTACCACTATTTGGTTCATCAAAGACATTACAATACACCATTTTAAACTCTTTATCTGGTCCAGTGGCATCTGAGCATACTTAATCACCAAATTGTTTTTATCTATAAGCACTAATTCTCTCTTGATGAGACACATATATCCCTTCATAAAATACCTCCAGATAGGCTGGGCAACAGGAAGTGCACAGAAAGCTAGCAATGACGAGTATTTTTCTGACAGCCCATTTGTTATTTTCCCAGAGCTCTTGCCAGTCCTCTGAAGTTCTCAAGGTACCATGGCTTGTAGCATCTTCATCTCTGTACTTTAGAATTCAAAAGACATTTATTGGAAAATTATGGCCTTTCAAGAAACACATTGTTGTACTGTTTTGAGGTCAATTAAGAGATTGTTTGGTTTTTTTTCTATATCTAAGGTTGTACATTTTCCTTTGTTTTCTGTAAGAGAAATATCTTAAGCTCCAAGAGGGATGGAGTAAAAGAACGAAAAACTGTGGTTAACAAATTTCTTTCCAGTAGATACCTAAAGCATTTAAACGTTTGTGTGCATGTGTGTTTGTGTGTACCTATGTTGTGCCAAGCAATACTATTAGAGACAAAGTGGTATATTTACACATTTGTACATCAAAACCTATTAAATAAAAGCTGTGATGGAGAAATACCCAAAAACATTCAATAAAGCTTCCCAACCTGAATATAGGGTTACCATGACAACAAAACTCAAAAAAGAAAAATCTTCTCCTTCATATAAAGTTGCTGAAAAAAAATGCCCATGGTGGAAACAGCATGGAATACTCAAATTTATAACTACTGAAAAGGAGTACAGAGAGAGCTCTCCAAGGCACCGGTAAAGCCTTAGGGTGAACCTTTTAATATCATCCTTTACAAAGAAGAAATGACTCAAGCCATCTCCAAACCATCCCCCCTTTTCTCCTTTCTTCTAAACCGTTTTGAAGATTTCCATGCTATTTCTGAAATATTTTTTTCAAAGAGACACAGTGCTGATTGCCGTGGTCTAATGAGGGATGTTAGCAACACTGAGCTTAAAATAGTGTGGAAGTTCCCACACATGGTATGGAACGCATTCCTGTGCAAACACAGTTGTAGTTGTCAGATGGTTGCTGACTCAGTGCCTTGGGTGTTCCTTGGAAGCCCAGAAATATGCACAAACATGTTCTGTTGAAAACACTGAAGCAATGCCCTTGAATAGCTGACTTTCAACCTTCCTTTTCTCTCTGAGAAGGACAATAAGAGCATGCACATGAATGCAGGTACCTGTGGTTTTATCATGCATACCTAAATGTGTGTGTGTGTGTGTGTGTAGACTATATCTGTGTGCATGCATGAATGCGTATGAATATATTCTATTCTACAAGTCAACACAAAGTAATGATTTTATGGGGACAGTGAACCTATTGGTACTTTAGAATTTCCTCTCAACAGTGTTCTGTGAAGGGAATTAAGAATCCAGGTCTGCCAATAGCTAATATTTATCACTTCTCTTACCTTTTCTATATACATATAAAGACAAAATTCAAATAATGAAAAATTTTGAACACACAATGTTCTTGATGTGAAGGTTTTAGGGTCAGGTAACATGTGTCTACGTGGTGAGAAAAGTACACAACAGAGGCTTTGGCCTCATTTTGGATCCCATCTCTTGATTTCTGAAGGTAATGTATGACTGCATCATTTGGCTAGGCTTTTTATAAAAGTTAGAATATAGAGCTGTTGGATTGACTTTGCCTATACGGTCATTTGTTCAGTTGCTTACGCTTTCCACAGCTCAAGCCTGCTTTGCAACGAATAGTTCATCAAATGAGAAAAATGTTGGTTCTTGTAGCCTGTTTTTGGTTGGAAGGTGAGTAGCAATCCTGTTGTCTCCCTGTCACTGCTACCAAACAGCATGCGCATAATGGCAAACAAGGAAATTATTTTCAGAGAAGATTCATCTGTGAGGTGGGGTTTTCTTATAAAGCTCCATGGTATCTCTCAGGCAATTTTTTTTTCTGTGAAAATATCTATTACTTATGGAGCTAAGTGTTCATTCTTCCTCCCAGCATCCTAATTCCTTTGAACTGCAAACCGTTCTAACACTGCTTGTTTTTGGAAATGCTTTAAATCATTGGCTCTCAAACTGTGGGTCACAATCCCTTTGGGGGTTTCAAATATCAGCTATCCTGCATATCCGATATTTACATTATGATTTACAACAGTAACAAAATTACAGTTATGAAGTAGCAATAATTTTATGGTTGGGATCACCACAGCATGAGAAACTGTATTAAAAGGGTCACAGCATTTGTAAGGTTGACAACCACTGTGTTAAGTAATGATGTCCAATGGGTAAACTAAAACATTATCATCATCACCATCACCTGGAAATTTGTTAGAAATCTAAATTTTAAGCTCTACCCAAGGTCTACTGTACCACAAACTCAGAGGATAAAGTTCTGAATCTTTCACTATTTTTTATTATTCTGATAAACCCTAGGTTTTGACAACCACGACAGGAAAACACTGGACACAAAGGCTGTCTAGTTAGCATTCTGTTGCTGTGGAAAAACACTATAACCAGAAGCAACCTGGTCACAAAAGGGTTTATTTCACTTACCCTTCCTTATCATGCTTCATGCATCATCAAAGGTAGTCAGGACAGGAACTCAAAACAGTAACTTAGAGGCAAGAACTGAAGGAGACACCAGAGAAGAATGTTGCTTTCTGGGTTGCTCCTCTTGGCTTGCCTAGACTGCTTTCTTATATCATCCAGTATGATCTGTCCAGGGGTGGCACCATTCACAATGGGCTGGACCCCTCCTTCATCAATCATTAATCAAGAAAATGCTCCACAGGCCATTCTGATGGGGATATTTTCTCAGTTGAGGTTTCCTCTTTCTGAATGACTCTAGCTTTTGGCAAGTTGATAGAAAACTAACCAGGACAATAATTTTTAATATTTTTAATAATAATAGGAAGGCAGAAAAAAAGAGAGTTGCATAGAATCTTGCAACCAACAGTGAATATGGGGGAAGATCTATGCTATGCTTTGTTTTATACATGGGTATTAGAAAGATTAAGCTTAACACTGAATCAGTGAGAAAAAGAAATACAGTTTGCCTTCTGAGTATCCAAATAACTGATTTTTCTCTAAATACCAATTGAGAGCTATAAATAGTTTCTTTGTGTTTCTGATGCACAATAGCTTGGACATTGTGTACCTTTTACAGGTAGTCCTGGTCTCGGCTCCTGGTGAACTAGGGAACTCTCTGTTAGCTCATGGAAAATTGACTCAAAAGAAGTCATTGTGTAGGGGGAACTGTGAGTGACAGTGTTTTTGTACTTTTGGAGAATTCAAGAGGAATTCATTGTTGCAAAAGCAGTCACATTCTCAAGTCCCAACTTTACACCACAAAGGCTAATCTTCAATTCTTATACACAACTCACATCCTAACAATTGTAAGGGCCATCTGCACTAAAATAGTATAAAATAAAAATAAGACTTGGAATATAACTGTGTTGCAGTTTCCCTAAAAATTAGGTACATATTAACACTATCTGAAAAGTTTTAACATTTCTGACACCCATCTCAGACAAGCTTAATGGGAATCTGTGCAGGAGAACATAAGACAGTGTTGATAAAAACCTTTTCAAATGATGGGGAGCCGCATTAGACAGCAGGTGTTCTATTGCCTTGGCCTGCAAACAACTGTCCCTGGACTGTCTTGGAAACTTTATACAAGTGCGTAACATCAGGTCCTAACCCTATTAAACTAGTTTTTGCATCAAACAAGATGATAGGTTGATTTGTATGTACATTAAACTTTGACAAGTACCTGTCCTTTGTTTCAAACTGAAAAGCTAAGCACCATTAACCAAGATTTGTGATATGTGTGTGTGCTTGTGTGTATCTTGATTTTGTAAAACTCCTGTTTTGCAACAGTTTCTCAACATCAATGCCCTATTTCATGTCACTAGAATATTTGAATGGTTTTCAAACACCTTTGATATACTGTTTTTAGACCTTTTTGCAACAATGAATTTATCTTGAATTCTCCAAAAGTACAAACACACACATCTTAAAATACTGAATAAAAATTGAAAAGTAAAATTCTATATATTCCATATACTATTTTTATTGTACATATCATACTCTATATGTATTGTTCAAACAATACTCTGTCCAGTGAGCCCCTGCCTTTTAGATTCAGTCACCAGTATATTGGGAATGTTTCAATGGTGGAGTAAGTAGCTACTAGCAGGAAGTCCAACAGTGTACACATTGCATATAGATAATACAAATAAAACAGAGTCTGACATTTTATCTTTAATAGTCTTCTTAAAACTGTCAATATTAAATTATATTTGTAAAAACTCATATTTATTTCTGATCCTCATATGAGCCAAAAATACATCAAGGAGAAGATGAATCCTTACAAAATAACCTTGCTCTCCAAATATTAGATATAGAGAAACAGTTCTAAGAGATTATTCTAAGGCAATTTTACATACCTAAAAGGGTTTTAAAAAACAATATATTAAAGGTGTTTTAAAACTATTTGAATATTCCAGTGATATGAAACTAGGGCGCTGATATTGAAAAGTTGTTGCGAAAAGGGAGTTTTATAAAATCAAGCTATCTATTTTTATGTGCTATTGAATTTTATGGGCTTATAATATGCATCCATGGTATTATGAAGTGAAAGGAAATTGTTTGAGGTATCTTTGGACTGTCTGTCATGGCTTCACTGTGGCCAGGCAGAATATGGCCTCTTGTATAGTGTGATGCAGTAAAAGTGCTGGCCAGCAAGAACAAGGATGAGGTTGCATATTTGGCGCATTTGTGAGGAGCAAGTCCTGGTTTTCCCAAAGACATTTCAGATGGTTGCCTGTGTCATTTAATAGTGTTAGCAATGTTTGGTTTCCTTCTTTCAAGAATTTTCTTACTGGAGTTACGTAGTTCTATACACCCATCACCAACATTGTCATGGGCTAGAGCAAGACATTCTGAAGTGGTCAGTTGGTATAATAGTTAATTAGGCTGTCAACTTGGCACACCTGGGAAGTGGAAACCACAATGGAGAAATTCCCTACATCTGACTGCAATATAGATGTTTCAATGGAGCATTTTCTTAATTGACTTCTGGTGTAAGAAGGACTCAGTCCAGTGTGGGCGGTGGCATCCCTAGGTGAGAGCACAGTATAAGAGAGGTAGCTGAGCAAGCTGGAGAAACTCTTAGGTAGTGAACAATGTTCCTCCTTGGATTCTACTTAAGTTCCTGCCTTGACTTCCTATGATGACGGACTAAAATCCGTAAGCCAAACCTTTTCATCCCCAAATCTCTTTTGGTCAGAACATTTTATCAATGCAACGGAAATTAAACTGGAACCTCTGGGTTATTCTACGTAACCTCCCAACAACAGACACTTTCCTTTGTGGTTTAGCTCAAGTCTAAAGTGATATGGGCCCAGCTTTTGCTTTAGACTTTCCTCTCTTTCTTTGTTTTTTTTTTTCCTCTGTTTTCCTTTTTTATGCTGACTTTGTATACTCCTTGCTCCTGTCCACTTCTGCTTCTTCTGCCGTGTCATGTATTGATACACACAAACTGAAATAGAGTTTAATTCTATTTCCCAAGCATTTCTACTACTGTCCTTTCTTGGCACATGATAAAATTGTGCCCAAGGCTTCTAGGTGATGACAGTTGCTCACACTGACTAACAACTATGTGTCAGAACCTCAAAATCATGTCGTGGTGAAAGTCTTATCTTCTAATAGTAATCTTTTCTGTAGAGAGATTCTGTTTTCTTAGCCTTGCTTTTCACCAGTTCTGGGTGTGTTCTGGGCTAGGTTTCAGGCTTTAGCATTGTCCTAAATCTTTGAACATGTGGCATATAATTAGATTCATGTATGACAAGCACAATGCTGAGTGCTGACGGTCCAAAGTTGCGGAGAGACAAGTGTCCTGGGTAGAGGCATCTCATGGTTCAGGAAGTCCTTTCAACCAATGGCTTTTCATGTTGTTTTGAGTGTAGCAGGCCTGCTTAGTTCTCTCTACTCTTATTTTCATGAGAATGAAATTTCCTAATATATTCTCATCTTTCTTTTCCTTAGTCATTTTATCTAAGGAAATATCTCAGGTGATTGGTACATTTGGAAAGAAACCCTTGGTTTTGTTTGGTGTCAAGGAAAAAAACCATCCCTTTTGTATACATATGCATAAATCTCTGGTTCTGGGATCCTGCTGTAGAAACAGTGATAGATACCCATGCTAGGTTACAGTCTCCAGCTTGGATTTTATTCATCGTAAAGTAGCAGTCATTTTGGACACTTGTTTTTCACTCATCAGTTGTATTTTTCCGTTTGTTCAGCACCTGGAACAGAGAAGATGTATGCTCTTTCCTGGGGACTGCTTAGAGACTCCAGCACTTGGCATTCTGACCACAATACTGTGAGGGCGGAAAGTAAAAGTCTTCAAAATAAGAGACCAGAGTATAATCTAGAAAAGCATTTGGATCACAAAGGCCACTCTGACCTTGGCAGTCTCCAGAGGCTTGTATCAGGTCAGCAAGACTTTTATAGTTGTGTTGTTCACTTTGACTGTTATGTTCTAAACTGTCCTCAGGTTCATTTGTCCTTGACAATTGACTGTGCATAAGAAGCTCGTAAAAGCACTTGGCTATGCAGGAGTTCAAGGAGACAGCATGAGTGCTGTGTAAGTGGACGAGGTCAATGCTAGACAGTCTTATTTGTGAAGGTGGCCTAAAGAGGCCTTCGGCAATAGGTACATTGGTGGCAGGAAATGCAATGCCAAATAGGTGACCTTGTCTCTTGCTCTGTCTCCCTGTGCAAGAAAGAAAGCAATAGTGTGGACTGTGTCCCATCCTCTAGACAGGGTTTCATGGTGGAGTGATAGCTCAGGTGGATGCAAAAAAAAAAATTGCTATTAGTCAATTCGTTATTCCCTCTGCAAAGGTAGTATTAACTTTTAAACACTATTAACCCATACATACATATTAGCCCATGTACTATGTATTACTATGCATTAATATATTGATACATGAGCTAATTGCAGATTATCTGATGTGCCCATTGTTTGTATATCTAGACATACTAGAAATAGATACTCCATCTTGGTCTGAGTTTGTTGTATGTGACTTGATTAATTACACGAGCCAGAATCTATTTAGAAAAAGTCTCTGAACTGTTTATCAGAGTCTGTAAGAGAATACTGCAAATTCAGACTCTGCTCTTGGTAGAACAGCTGTGTGAAAGTGAGAGAACCCTAATTATTTCACCTTGGGATATAAACTAATACCTGGTTTGCTTTATGTAGGTGGGAATGGGAGAAAATAATTTCTATTTTTGTATTTTCTATGGGTCTTAAAATTGTGTCTATGAGCCAGGTGGTGGGGGTGCACACCTTTAATCCCAGCACTAGGGAGGCAGAAGCAGATAGATCTCTATGAGTTAGAGGCCAGTCTGTTCTAACAGAACTAGATCCAGGACAGACTTCTAAACTTCAAAGAAACCCTGTCTCAAAAAACCAAAGAAAAAAAATTGTGTATAGGAGTGTCTCTCCTTCATGTATGTATGTGCGCCATTTGCATGCTTGCTGCCTGCAGAGGAAGCCAGAAGCAAGCATTTTGTGAGCATCCATGTGTGAACGGGAACTGAACCTCGATCCTTTGCAAGGGTAGTGAGTGCCCTTAATAATAGCTTTCTCTCCAGACCCCTGTGGGAGGTTCTTAAACCCATTCTTTTCATGTCTGTACACTTGCCATCTGCTTTTATATTGGGGAGGTGGTGATAGTTAGTAGATTAGTTAATTTGGGACGTCTAAAGTGGGCTTACTTAGCGAAGCCTACCTCCTTCTCTTGGGGATGTACTGGCCACCAGCAGACATTTCCCTCTGCTCTCACGGAGCAGGCTTCCTGGGCACAGGCTTGACTGGTTGATTTGTTTCAAAGCCTTCCCGAGAACAGAGTACTATTTATTAGAATGCCCTGGTTATCTATAGAGTAAGTGGTGCTATTACAGATCTGCTTAAAAGATGGATTATCAGATTACACTCTTTTTATGTAAATGCAGCCTCAATTCTAGTTGTTAGTTAAGACTTTCCAGCGGATTTATTTTGTTTGGAATTACTAAAAGGTATTATAACTCAGTGGCTACAGATGCAATACATTGTTGAAGGCTGTTCTCTAATTTGGGAGTCTGGCATGCTCTTGCTGGAGTCAAAGCAATTGAGCAAACTGAGGAGACAATCCATACTACCATTACATACACGGGATAATAAAAAGCATGCTGGGAGTTTATTTTACAATTGAGTGTAAGGCTGCAGTTAGATTGCTCACTACGGATTTTAACATAGCTGAAAATCCGTCCTCCGGAGAGATTTTATTTTTATTTTTTATATTCCTCCTGAAGATTCCACGAGGTTCTTTGACTCTCCGAGTCCTCTTCTTACATGTTCTTTTTCATTTTAATGTTGTCTTAGCTTATCAAATGCCATCATTCATTAACCTATACAATAATTTTATTATACTACTGTGTGCTTAAAGCCTCTCAGTTCATTTTCTTTGTACTTGAAAATATGCATTTTTGCTTTGTCTTCAGCGATGGTAAAAAGCCTAAGTTTGGAACACAATAATGGGGTTCATTTGGTTTTGCTTAGTGGTATTCTTGATAATTAAATACTTTCCGTAATTTAAAAAATGCAGTATATAAGATACCATGGTGGCAACATTAGATCATACAGCATGTTCAAATTTCATGTTTTGTGGGTTTTTTTTATTGTGGGTGGTACTAAGGTCAGTAACTGGACTCTGGAATCCCTACCAAGCTAGACTTAAGCATCCTTCTTCAATAGGATACTATAATGAAAACCAGAGACTTAGTCAATGTGACCACATCAAAAGAGAAACAAAGAGGCTTAGTAACACCTCTCCCTTCCCACTTCATCTTTCCAGTGCTAAAATAGCTTAGTTTTAAATAGAGCCTAAAAGATATGCACATTTGAGCAGTCTTGTCTATCCATCATCATCATTTGGACTTCATTTTCTCCTGGAAGGTGGTCTGATGAGTTGCCAGAATTGTGTTGAAAGCAGAGATGTTCCTTCTCTGGCACCGGTCTCAAGCTTTTTCCTTCTCCTTGAATAAGAGTATGGGGGACACTAATTTCTTGGAGCCGTTGTCTCAAGAGTTTGAGCGCCAAAGGGCGTGGCACAGGTGACCCTCCTTAGATCCTCTCCAGCTCTGTGGCAGCTACAGAATGAGAAGCATTTTAGTTCTTCAAAGCCTCAAGCAGAGCCCATTTCACCAGTTTCCGTGAAGGCAAACGTGACCTTTTCAGTCTTCTAAACCGTGCATTCTACCAGCTGCCTTGCCCACTGTAGACAGTCAAAATGAGGGTCAAAGCTAAAAGTTTCAAAATAAAAAGGTTTAAGCCAAAACTTCTTTTAATAGAAAGTGAATAGTTTTCTTTAAATGAAATCTAGAAATATTATATTTTGGGTTGTAGTGTTAGATTTTCTTATGGGTCTCCCGCTAGTTGTCTTTATGTCCTGACTAGAAAAGGCTGGGTCCCTAAAATGTTTAGCCAGGGTATTTAGTTTCCCGTATTTTTTTTTTTAAACAGAGAAGTAAGCCGTTTTTCCAACAGAGGGCAGTGTTAGCTAGAACAATAAGCATTCACCGAGTCCACGTTTGGAAGTGTCCTCTGCAAGGCATTGAAAGGACATGGGAAACGATTTCTTTCTTTCATTCCTGGTTTTGTAGCTTTGACCACAGTTGCCATTTTTAAAAAATGAAAACTATATAAAAATTCTCCTAAGCGTCCTGACCTCCATGGAAGAAATTGAGAAAATAGAGCACCATGCGCAGAGGGAAGGTTCCAGTTATCCTGGCTGGACCCTCGCCGCCTTGGCCTCAGTCTCAGCCTGTTGTGTAGATGTTTGGCTTTGAAATGAAGGGAGGTCTATGAGGAGGCACCACAGGCCACATCAAGGTGGGATTCCTTTTGAATACCTTCTGACCGTGCTTCTGGTTTCTGATGGAAAGGGAGCTTGATTCTGTTTGTAAAATGGGATATGCAGTTTGGGATACTGACTTTAAATATTAAAAGATGCCCTGTTTTTAGAGCTGAGTCCTGTTATGATTTTCTTAGCCAGGAATCATGAAATTATAGACAGTTGATATCAGGAAAGACATATTTGTTAAATGTCTACTTTATTTGTGTAATTACAAACATAAGCAGCTTATCCTATGCACATTTTAAGACATGTTTAAGAGGTTGTCAGAATTCACTTTTTCCTATAGAAGAAGGAAGAGTGGGAGAGAAATTAAGCAACATCGAACCACCCAGCTGGTGGCAGAAGGAAGCACTGAACTTAAGTCTCTAATGGGAAAGAATGGGCTCGCCCACCTCTCAAGATCCCCTGACTTCTGTCTAACAGACTGACCCTGGAGACTACTGGATAGCTGAGTTATTGCTGTGTAGAGTGATAGAGAATGGTGCTTCAGTGTACTGAAACAGACATACGTGTGTTGGTGGTACTAGGTGTGTGTGTGGGGGGGCAGAGAAGTTGTGCATGTGAACACACAAAGGTGTGTAAGTCAGAGAATAACAGTGGGTATTGGCCTGTAGGTGTTATCATCAGACACATTTAAATAAACCAAAAAAAAAAAAAAAGAAAAAGAAAAACTTCACTAACCTGAGCCTCACCAGAGAGACAGCTGGAGGTAGTGAGGCTCAAGTACCCACCTGCCTCTATTTCCCGGCACTGGGATTACAATACAAGTCGCTACATCTGTTTTCCGTGTCTGTTCTGGGGATCGAACTCAGGTCTTTATGGTTGTAAGATAAGCTCTTTTCTGATTGAGCTGTCATTCTAGCTTCCTCTTACCGAATCTTTGCATTTTTTTGCTGTCTTTAAGAATTGTACGTTTTAGAATATGTATTTCAGCCTTACCTGAAAAGGTCAAATAAGCACTCCCTCTACCCCGCAAAAGCGTTTTACCACGAAGAAAGTGAAGCTGTGGAAATGGATGCGGACAGACCACCCTGTTCAGATAGCTGGCTCTGTTGGTAGAATTATATGTACATTAGTCCATATCTTGTTCAAAGCTCAAACATTCCTGTTTTTATCAGGGCTTTTCATGGTTGATACAGAAGCAATGAAAAGCATGGAGAAGAGGAATAGGTGACCTTCAGGGCAACTTCTGAAGGGGCATCACCCAGACAATGCGAAAGAAGTAGCCATCCAAAGAATCAAGAGGGCTTTGCTTGAAGACTGGCAGTTCTTGAGAAAGTCCTGGTGAGTAACAGAGGCCAGGCCAAGGGGTACTGGGCTTCTAGAGAAATAGACATGATCTCACACAGACCCTCTATCACACACCAGTCCCTGGACGGAGTGAGGCTGATGGCAGCAGCCCCTCCACCGCGCCGCCTGTTTCCCACCCGAGTGTGGCTTGTCTGGCAAGGAGTCTTATTAGTAGCACAGAGAGACTCTTGTCTTTTTTTTTTTTTTCCTTTCCATTTCTTTTCATAATGAGTAAACAGAGGTTTTGGCAGTCAAAGGTGACGGCAAACACAAGTGTCTTCAAAGCTGTCTCGGAAATGAACGCTGGGGCGTTGTAGCTCATAACCCTACACAAAACTGACAGTAGCCAGCTGTTTCTGAGCTAAACGCTTTCCTAAAGAGCCAAAAGCCAGGAGGCAAAAAGGGAGAAAGCGAAAATAACTTCTCTCCTCCCAAACCACAGATGACAGATCAGCCGGAAAGGACCCTGGAGGAAACAGGAGTCAATGAGGCAAAAGTCCTTGCAAATGACCCTGGCTGCTCCTCTCTACCGCTGCAGAGACGATCCACCCACATGGCCTTTTAGCAGTGCAGCATCAGAACCCAGTTTCTTCCATAACCATACTACGCACTGGCTCTCAACTGTGAAACAATTAGATCTTATAACACTGATCTCAGATTTGGGGTATTTTCTGATAGCATTTATCTTCCTCTGTTTTCTACGTCTGTCTCTTTCTCAAAATCTGGGAAAGGCTTAAAACAGACTCCGATTCTCGCTTTCATGGGTTCTGTGGACTTTCTAGGCTAACCCTGGGGAATAGTCTTCTCAGGGATAGATATTTATTGTTGTTTAATGTGTGATCCTCATTGATTTGGGTGTGTGTGTATGGGGGAAGTCTCTCAATAAGTATATGACAGAGTTGAAATGAAAAGTAATTTCAAGGTTCAGTCTGATTTCAGTCGTCTTATGAGGGAGCATATGATGTGGGCAGCCATTTTAGGTGTGATCTGATGGGGGCACACATTTACTTAGTAAAACACCATAAGCTGTCCTTTCCAGCTATACTTGGGAGAAGACCTAGAATTACTGTGGGAAAGGGTCTGAAATTGAATACGTGTTATAAAATAAAATGATTTTTTTTTAAAAAATACTCTTGTGAATTTATTAGGCCTGGAGATGTGATAAAGAGGGCTTGTTTGCCAAGCATAGGTCTAGGACATCATTCTAGACTGGAACTGAATTAAAATTATGCCGTCACATGGTCCTGTGCCGACTCTGGTGAAGGAGCATCTGAGCACCCGTGTCTGGTAGTCACTTTCTTGCTGGTCATTCTTTGGTCTCCAGACTAGTTGTCCTTCGGTACCCTTAGATCTTCATGTTCATGTATGAACTGACCATGTATAGTGTCAGTGCTTTTGGATTTATGAAGATAGACAGTAGCCAAGTTTAGTGACAGCAAATAAGGAGATAAAACCAGGCCCAGAAGCAGGAATGGGGAGAAAGCAGCAAGACATCAAGAAGTGCAGAACATTTCGGAGAGAACTGAGAGGATCATCAATCCCCTTCTCACCCGAAAGCCACAGATTCTCCAAGACAGTGTGGACCAGTGCACAGTATAAGGAATGGGAAATCAATTCATTTTATTTGGCTATTAAGGATAAAAATTGGACCTCTGGGGGTTGTGCCTATCTAATTATATTTGTTTGCCCTTTTGTGTGGAACTCAATCGGGTAGTGTGTGATGCTTTCCTTTAAGGCTCGAGGTGGGGTTATTTGCGAGCTCTGCGTATTTGGGGAGCTGAAGGCGAAGTAAAGCTGGCATCATTCAGTTTGCACACGGGGGCTTTAGCCCTCATGGTCTATTGTGTTTGAAAAATAGTAAAGTTTCTCTGGTCAAGAATCTGCTCGTAAAACCTTCTTTTCCATTCTTTCTGAAGGGAAATTTACTAATTAACAATTGTCATGGTAAAGACTGAGTTAACCTGACCTTTGATTAGTATGTCAAAATCTCAAAAGATATAAAATAAGGAACAAATTGTTCACATGTATAGCTTCCAAAGTCTCAGTCCATGGTCATCTCATGCTGCTGCTGGGCAGCATCATGGTAGAAGGCTTGTGGTAGAACTAAATTGTTTACTTCATGGCTGCCAGGAAGCAGAGAGAAAATACAAGACCAGAACAGGGCAAGATATGGCTTCCAAAGACACGCACACAGTGATTACTTCCTCTAGCTAGGTCTTATCAGCTGAAGTCTTCAGACCTCCTAAATTACAGCACTTATTGGAGACCAAGTCTTCAACACACAAGCCTGCAGGGTAGATTTTCATAGTCATGTCATAAAGATTTCGTATATATTTCGTCTTTCCCTTTTCATTCATTCATTCATTCATTCATTCATTCATTCATTCATGTTTTAGGGTCTGTGTGACTCTCAGGAAATCATTTGCTGTTACCATAATTGACCTAGCAGGACAAATATATTTTACAGAGGCACCATGTTCCTCAACCTGACTATCAAATTATTAAAACAATGTATGGTGAGAAATTGGAATTTCTTCAACATTTTCATGCCGGGAGAAGAGAAAACCTGAGAAAGCCAGAACTAGAACTTTTGTCCAAAAAAGAGATTTTCTATAGTACTGACAACATGACAGACAACCCTCTGGAGAGGCTGACCCCTTGCCAATAATGGTTGGGTCTACTTATGTGACTCTGGGTTTCTACTCATGTCTCAACCTTCCTGCAGAACAAAAAAGGACTTAAATGGTGAGGCCACTGGATGACTTTGTCCCTCTTCCCAACGTGGCCATATTGAATACTTCTCTGTTTCCTGCTTTTTTTTTTTTAACTACTAAATTGACTGTTTTAATTGGCTTATGGAAGGTGAATGATTGAACCTGGCTTGCTGAGGTGCAGGCTGGGACCCGAAGTCTGGTAACATTACTGCAAAAAGCAATGGAAGAAAAGCTTCACGTTTCTCAGTGCTGCATAGTAAGAGATAAATCGTCTTTTTGTGTTCTCCAAATAGTCAAAAATATGGTAGATGTGTGAATTACCTCTTTGCATGTATTATGAATCCAAGGTCTTTCCTCATCTTTATACTTACTGTGTTCTCCTTTTCATCCTTCAGTTTTGCTCATAAAATAAGAGGCTTGTCTTATGGTAATTTCTGAACATATATAACACACTAGAAAAAGAGGTTATATTGACTTCTCAGTTGGTTAGATTTATTTTGTATCTGAACCTTTATTTGCTTTAATTTCAGGTAGATTATTTGTCTTTCATACATATCGAGCAACAATCCCAAAGTTTCTTTCATTATCAGTGTTTGAAAATGCTTCATTTTTTCATGCTTTTTGTCATCTCAAATGTGCTGACATTTGTCATTTTTTAAGATAATGTGTCTTGGCTATTTATTTTTTTCTGCTCTTGTTTACACCTTGTGTTTTCCTTTCAGTAAGATTTTGAGTGGGGGAGAAAAGAGTTATAAACTTGAGTTCTGGGTGCTTTGTTCTACTGGAAATCCTAAGAGACTGTAAATACATTACAATATAGCTGGAAATGGTGTGCTACCTCATAGATTTGTATGACCTCTGAAACTGAGTCTATAATCCTTTAGCACAGGTTTTTCTGGTAACTTCGCTTGCCTCTAGAATGCAACATAAATGTGGTTTTCAAAATTGGCCTCGGATACAGGAGCTGCAAAATATTTCTCACTTGGCTCACTCCAGGGGGGCGGTTTTTGCTATCTTATTAGAAATAAGAGCAGAGATGCCATTGCCTCACTGAGCTAAAACCACCAGTAGAATAGACATTTTCAGCAATAAAAGCAGACAGACCCCATTCTCCACTCTACCCCTCAATTTCAATTTCCTTATTTAAGGCACATTGCAGCTTATAAAATAAGCAATTATCCACTTTCATTTCAGCAGTTAGCAAGCAGAGGTCAGAGACTGGAGGTTCAAAGACACGAGTTAAGGGCTTAGATGAGGAAGAATCTCTAAAAAATGAGCCATGCCCATAACATAGCTTGTCTCAGGGCCTATGAGAACAACGTTGCCCTAAATGATCTGTTCTTTATTGTCTAGTAACACACACTGTCATTAGAAAATCTAATGCATTCATGAGTGTTTATTGACCCTCAGGTATGTAGCTACTAGCTGGTTGGCAACTAGGCTGTTTGTGGACGTCTTCATTAAACTCTTAGCTCTTTGAGGCTATAGATTGTATCCAACTCACCTTGTACCTCTAATGCCTAAGGTGGTGGTTGAATTATATTGCGTGCTTACTAAATGCTTGGACAATGAAAATAAAACTATATTTGGTTTAATTAATGGTTATAATCAAGTAACATACCTGAGAAATGACTGTCAGTCATTATGATGATGGTAGAGCAGTTTCTTGCTAGACAATCATACTTACAGATTCCTCTCTCAATGTCATATTTGCATGCCAAATGCTAGATAAGATAATTGACTGGGACAACTAGAATTTTTTTATTACATATTTTTATCATGTCAGCTACTTGTTCCAAGGCACTACAATTTTACTAGAGGCCACTTTGAGAACTTAATGTTTTTTTTTCTTTTTGTTTCTGTCTGAAATTATCTGATCTATTAGTTCACAAAACCATATTAACTCCTGAACCTGATTTAGATGCAAGGTTCTGCCTTATTATACAAACACAATAATTTTTAGTAAAATGGTGAATTATATTAAATTGTATCTTCTGCCTAATGGCTAAAATGATATAAGCCTATTAAAAAGAAAGGTATATCTAAACTAAACCATAATGGAGTTGAATTAATGTGATTACACACACATATCTATGTGTAGTAAGAATTATCAGACTGGTGGTAATAAAATAACAACATATTTAAATTATGAGAAATTTTATATTTTTTATTCTAGTTATGACTAATGATCCTAAGATTCCATCTGTTTCTAGAGGAAACCGTGGGAGACAAGAGTCTTCTTTGATATGATTTCTTACTGTATTGACAGAAGTCACAATGAAAATATTCTTAGTTGCTTGTTCTAATAAGCTAGCCCCCACCCTCAATGCATCACACCTCCAGGTAGATTGTCAAGAGAAAGAGCAGACTCAGATGATTAATATTTGTGAATGAAAATAGTGAGTTCCCCCCATCTGTAATCCACATTCACCGGTAACACTTTAGGGCAGGATTTAGCTAAGCAGATTAACATTGAAGTTGAATTTGGCAATAATAGCCTTGTAATTTATTGTTAAGGAATTTTTTTTTAAATTTCAGCAAATCTTCCCAAAGCTGATACCTAAGTATGTGTTCTTATGAAGTGAAAACTCAATTTTATGTTGCTCTTTAATTTATAAGAACAACATTATCAAAATAAAACATTTAAATAATAGTAATGCATACAGAATAAAATGAGAGCAATTTTATCTCTGCATTCCCCTTCCTAGATAAAACCATATTCTAATCCAATTTTTTTCATATTCTAATCCAATCTCTTCATGTTCTACCATTGAAGACACTGACACATTTAAGAACAGGAAAGTTGCTTTAAAGTATGCTTAAAAAAAAGAAAACACTAAAGTTGTCGTGTCAGAGAATAGCAAACCCAAACTACTGTTTTTTTAATGCGCCCTTGCATGTGTGTGTATGATTACTTACACCTGTGACCTCTTTCATATTTTTTAAAAATTTTAACTTATTAAGTTTACTCATTTGCAAAATTAAAGTAAAAACACTACACAAAATTTTTATGGGAATTCAATTATGTGCAGTTCACAAACAATGAACAAAATGGTTGCGATATCTCATGTCTTAAAACTACTAGAAGAAAAATGGGATGGATGCATGCTTGTTTATTTTTGTTCTTCCTTGCTTTTTTTCTCTCTATGACTTCACCTGTTTTCTCTTTTCTCTCCACGGTGATCATCTTAAGACCTGATTTCTGTTTCATTTCATATCTGCTTGCTTTGAAGATTATTATGGCAGAGTAGAGAGAAAATATTCAGTTGCCCAAGTCATTGGGGAGTTGTCATTGACCAGAGATAGATGGTAGGTCATCCAGTTCATCATTTCTTTTAACTTTAAATTACATTTTTATTTATTTTTAATTTTTTTTTTTTTGTGTGTGAGTATGTGGCCTCTTATCGCCATGGTGCACATTTGTAGGACAGAAGACAATGAATGGTAACCATTTCTCTCCTTCAACCACGTGACCTGTGGATCAAACTCAGGTTGTCAGGACTTTTGACACATTCATGTCTTTATCTGCTGAGTCGTCTTGATGGTCTCAGTCATCTTTTTCTGTGTCTGCTCCTCTATTTCTTTCTGATAGATGATTTGCTTAAAGAATAGCTTCTCTTTTTATTGTTTTTATTTTTGAATAATTAAATATTTTCTTGGACAGCTTCACATATGTGTATTATTCAAATTGATCATTCTCATTCTCGATGCTCTCTCATCTCCCTCTTCTCCCTTTTCCCCTGCAGCCCCTTTCTCACACCCATGCCTAGTCATTTGGTTTGTGAGCTGCTGAGTTTAACCGTGGCCATCTATGTGACCATGCGTTTGAATCTACTACTCACTAGAGTTTGATGGATTTAGCAGTAAGTACACAGGCAAAACCACTGATTTTTTCCCCCTTTCCCAGAATCTATCAGTCGTTCAGCAGCAAATGATAGGGTCTGTGAGCTTCTTATAATTGTTTCTCAAACCGTGCACCATCATCTCATGTGGCATGGCCTAGCTGAATGTGGAGGCCATAAAGTATTTGGCAGTGGTGAAAGGTTTCTGAATGTATAACAACTATAATTAATTAAATGACAAATGAATAATGATCCCATATTGTTACTGGAACTGCTCTCCCAAGCTGAATCATGTGACTTTACTGTAGCCTTGGTCTCCAGCAAAGAGCCTCTCTACTTTGCACTACACAGGCCATAATGACGTGCAACACCAGAATTCCTGGTGTGCATGAGGCGTGTGTGGAGAACTGTAGGGCACAGGGGCTGCGGACAGAGCAGAAATCTAGCAGTTCAGGCTTTTTATTTCCTGAAGAATCTGGCGATAAAATAAGGTACTACCAAACCTTATATTAGTGTGAAACCATTTCTCTCAAATCCTTTTTTATCAGATTGATAATATATGTCAAAGTATTCATGTCCGAGTCATAATGTCATCAAAATGTCAAAAACAAAACCGAATTGGAAACTGTTACCTTTTACAATTTTTTTTAAAAATACACATTATGTGTATACAATAATGACCTCATTATGACATTCTCATATATTTATATATGTACAAATATGGAAAGCCTTGAAAAGTACAGTCACACTTGTTGGCTCTTCAGGAGCTTTGGTCTCTGAGGCAGGAGTCCAGATTCCAGGGGAGCAGAAATTAGCAAGAAATCTCTCTAGAGACTTATCAAAGATGCTTCCATTTTATTCCGGCATTTAATCTGCCACAGAAGCTGTTTATTGCTTCATCTTTCTGAGTAGAGCGGACGCTGTCACTTAATTAACTCACCATTTGACTGTGTGCTTAAAACTGTCATGTGGGAAATAAATTTACTGCTGTCTTATGATTAATAAAATGCTAAAGTCTCTTTTTGTAAAACCATGTACCTGGCACCTGAAGAAAAGCTACCAGGTTTGTTGAATGCTATTTCACTTGGAAATAATGACTGTTAGGGAAATAACTGTGCCTTCTTTGTTCTTTTTGTGTATTTCATTTTAAAGCATAGGAATCTGTACATGTTTACAGATGGTGTAGTTGGATTATATAGGCAAAGATATTTCATATTTAACAGAGTAGTAAGTCACCAGACCTTTCAGCGGGTCGACTTTGTTGAATCATAGGATTGATAATTGAATATTTATCGAGTGGCCATTCCTGTTGGGAGCTGACCTAGGGTCATGTACATGTGTCATTCACAGTAAACCACAATAATTCCGAGTAGACATCAGTCTCTCCATCCTACAAATGAGGAAGTACAGTTCCTACATGGATTTTAAACAAAGACACTTGTGTTACTATTGAGACATCAACTTTAGATACTGGAGATACACTAAGTCTGGTACATCTATTATCTTAGTAGGAGACGTGCCTTGATAAACATAGAGTGCTTTTCCTAGCAGTTATACTTGAGACCTTGACTATTTTTTAAACTTTTTTTCCTTGCTTCACGCACTCCCTCAACCTCAAAAGGACCTGTGCTAGGGACTCTTAGGGCCATTTCTGTATTGATGATTTGCAAGGAGACCGTTAGATCACAACAAATGTTATGCCTATGGCTAGGATATTACAATAAAAGACACAAAGTAAGATGAGTGAAGGTCGCAGATCTGGCGTAGGTAGTGGAAACTAGTTGAGTGATACTGGGACTCTACCTAGCAGAGTCTCTTAGAACCTCCAGCAGCCTCTTGTGGGGGAATAAAAGCGTCTCCCAGAGAACTCAAGAAGA
Source organism: Chionomys nivalis (assembly GCF_950005125.1). Lineage (NCBI taxonomy): Eukaryota > Metazoa > Chordata > Mammalia > Rodentia > Cricetidae > Chionomys > Chionomys nivalis. The sequence goes on from NC_080096.1 coordinate 52,390,436, forward strand.
CAGCATTGGTATTCATCAAATACCCTGACCAGTATGTATCAGTATTTTCGAATTCCAGAATGGAAACAGATGCTTAGCGTGAAACACATTGTACTTAAAGTTTAAGTACATAAAAATGCTTTTATTATTTAAAGGAAGACTTATGTCAAAGGGGGGAACCCTTAGGTTTCAGCTGCCATTCAAAGGCATATAAGCAAGTGTTCTAAAAATAGCAATCCTGAATTTTTCCACCCCCTCCCCCTGACTAGGATCAGATAATCTCACTGAAAGACCACAGTCAAATGAAATCTCATTTTCATCTGCAATTCTCACTGTATTATTTGTGGTGTTGCTAACAAGTAAGTCCCAGGTATCCTGTCTACAAAACAGACTATTACTCTGTTCTACACATAGTTCTCCTTCCTGGAAATTGATTCAGCAATGGAACAAAATTCCTATCTTGAGTATTAAGTGATGCATGATACAAAACTATGGAAACATTCACTTAAGGATTTTCTTTTGTCCCTCTCTCCCTCCTCCTCTCCATTTACCCTTCCATGGGCTTCCTGTCATATATTTATGATCACCTATTGTGCTGGAAAATCGTAGAGCGGAATGATCTAGACACCGAATTGGGACATCTGGGTTTAAATTCTTTTTTTTTTTTTTTTTTTTTTCTTTTATTTATTTTTTTATTCTTTTTTAATTAAAATTTCCACCTGCTCCCCGTTTCCCATTTCCCTCCCCTCCTCCCAAATATTGCCCCCTCCCCCCACTCCCCTCCCCCTATCCCCACTCCTCTTCTCCTCCCCCCACACCATTCCCCCTCCCTCTCGATACTGAAGAGCAGTCCAAATTCTCTGCCCTGCGGGAAGACGAAGGTCTTCTATCTACGTCCAGGAAGGTGAGCTTCTAAACAGGCTAAGCTCCCACAAAGCCAGTTCATGTATTAGGATTGAAACCTAGTGCCATTGTCCTTGGCTTCTCATCAGTCTTCATTGACCGCCATGCTCAGAGAGTCCGGAATCAACCCATGCTTATTCAGTCCCAGACCAGCTGGCCTTGGTGGGCTCCTAATAAATCAGTTCCACTGTCACAGTGGGTGGGTGCATCCCTCGTGGTCCTGATTTTTTGCTCTTGTTCTCCCTCCTTCTGCTCCTCATTTGGACCTTAAGAGCTCAGACCGTTGCTCCAAATTGAGAATCTGTCTCTACCTCGATCCATCGCCAGATGAAGGTTCTAAGGTGATATGCAAGAAATTCATCAGTATAGGATAGGGTCATTTCAGGTTCCCTCTCCTTAGTTGCCCAAGGTACCAGCTGGGGACATATTCCTGGACACCTGCGAACCCCTCTAGAGTCAAGTCTCTTGCCAGCCCTAAGATGGCTCCCTTAGATAGGATATATACTTCGCTGCTCCCGTATCCATCCTTCCTATATCCCAACCATCCCAATCCCCCGAGCTCCTCCCATCCTCCCCTTCTCATATTTCTCATCCCATTTCCCCTTTGCCCCATGCCACCTCACCCGCAAGTTCCCAGTTTTTGCCCTGCAATCTTGTCTACTTCCCCCTCTCCATGCGGATGACTATATGATTTTCTTTGGGTTCACTTTCTTATTTAACTTCTATAGGATCACACATTATATGCTTAATGTCTTTTATTTATGGCTAGAAACCGATTATGAGTGAGTACATCCCATGTTCCTCTTTTTGGGTCTGGGATACCTCACTCAGGATAGTGTTTTCTATTTCCATCCATTTGCACGCAAAATTCGAGAAGTCATTGTTTTTTACTGCTGAGTAGTACTCTAATATGTATATATTCCACACTTTCTTTATCCATTCCTCCATTGAAGGGCATCTAGGTTGTTTCCAGGTTTTGGCTATTACAAACAATGCTGCTATGAACATAGTTGAACAGATACTTTTGTCATTTGATGTGGCATCTCTTGGGTATATTCCCAATAGTGGTATTACTGGATCTTGGGGTAGGTTGATCCCAAATTTCCTGAGAAATCGCCACACTGATTTCCAAAGTGGTTGCACAAGTTTGCATTCCCACCAGCAATGAATGAGTGTGCCTCTTTCTCCACAACCTCTCCAGCAAAGGCTATCATTGGTGTTCTTGATTTTAGCCATTCTGACAGGTGTAAGATGGTATCTCAAAGTTGTTTTAATTTGCATTTCCCTTATCGCTAAGGAGGTTGAGCATGACCTTAGGTGTCTTTTGGCCATTTGAATTTCTTCTGTTGAGAATTCTCTGTTCAGATCAGTGCCCCATTTTTTTATTGGGTTCATTAGCATTTTAAAGTTTAGTTTCTTGAGTTCTTTATATATTTTGGTGATCAGACCTTTGTCTGTTGCAGGGTTGGTGAAGATCTTCTCCCAGTCAGTGGGTTGCCTTTTTGTCTTAGTGACAGTGTCCTTTGCTTTACAGAAGCTACTCAGTTTCAGGAGGTCCCATTTATTCAATGTTGCCCTTAATGTCTGTGCTGCTGGGGATAAACGTAGGAAGTGATCTCCTGTACCCATATGTTGTAGAGTACTTCCAACTTTTTCTTCTATCAGGTTCAGTGTGTTCAGACTAATATTGAGGTCTTTAATCCATTTGGACTTGAGTTTTGTGCATGGTGATAGATATGGATCTATTTTCATTCTTCTACACGTTGACAACCAGTTCTGCCAGCACCATTTGTTGAAGATGCTCTCTTTTTTCCATTGAATACTTTTAGCTCCTTTATCAAAAATTAGGTGTTCATAAGTTTGTGGGTTGAAATCAGGGTCTTCTACTCGGTTCCATTGATCAACTTCTCTGTTTTTATACCAATACCAAGCTGTTTTCAATACTGAGGCTCTGTAATAGAGTTTGAGGTCAGGGATGGTAATGCCTCCAGACGATCCTTTATTATATAAGATTGTTTTGGCTATCCTGGGTTTTTTGTTTCTCCATATAAAGTTGATTATTGTCCTCTCAAGATCTGTGAAGAATTTTGATGGGATTTTAATGGGGATTGCATTGAATCTATAAATTGCCCTTGGTAGAATTGCCATTTTTACTATGTTGATCCTCCCTATCCAAGAGCAAGGGAGATCCTTCCATTTTCTGGTATCCTCCTCAATTTCTTTCTTCATTGACTTAAAGTTCTTGTCAAATAGATCCTTTACTTCCTTGGTTAGGGTTACCCCAAGATATTTTATGCTATTTGTGGCTATCGTGAAGGGTGATGCTTCTCTGATTTCCATCTCTGCTTCCTTATCCTTTGTGTATAGGAGGGCAACTGATTTTTTGGAATTGATCTTGTATCCTGCAACGCTACTAAAGGTGTTTATCAGCTGAAGGAGTTCTTTGCTGGAGTTTTTGGGGTCACTTATGTACACTATCATATCGTCTGCAAATAATGAAAGTTTAACTTCTTCCTTTCCGATTTGAATCCCTTTGATCCCCTTATGTTGTCTTATTGCTATTGCTAGAATTTCAAGCACTATATTAAAGAGGTATGGAGAGAGTGGACAACCTTGTCGTGTTCCTGATTTTAGTGGAATAGCTTTGAGTTTCTCTCCATTTAATTTGATGTTAGCTGACGGCTTGCTATAAATTGCTTTTATTATATTTAGGAACGACCCTTGTATTCCTAATCTCTCTAAGACCTTTATCATAAAGGGATGTTGAATTTTGTCAAATGCTTTTTCCGCATCTAATGAAATGATCATATGGTTTTTTTCTTTCAGATTATTTATATGATGGATTACATTGATAGATTTTCGTATGTTGAACCAGCCCTGCATCTCTGGGATGAAGCCTACTTGATCATAATGGATAATTTTTCTAATGTGTTCTTGGATTCGGTTTGCCAGTATTTTATTGAGTATTTTTGCGTCGATGTTCATGAGTGAGATTGGCCTGTAGTTCTCTTTCTTGGTTGTGTCTTTGTGTGGTTTTGGTATCAGAGTAACTTCAGCTTCATAAAAGGAATTTGGCAATGACTTCTCTGTTTCAATATTGTGAAATACATTAAGGAGTATAGGTATTAGGTCTTCTTGGAAGTTCTGGTAGAATTCTGCATTAAAGCCGTCTGGACCTGGGCTTTTTTTGGTGGGAAGGTTTTTTATAACAACTTCTAATTCTTCGCGACTAACAGGTCTATTTAGATTGTTCACCTGGTCCTGGTTTAACTTTGGTATATGGTACTTATCTAAAAAAGTGTCCATTTCTTTTACATTTTCCAATTTTGTGGCATAAAGGTTTTTGTAGTAAGATCTAATGATTCTCTGAATTTCGTCTGTGTCTGTGGTTATGTCTCCCTTTTCGTTTCTGATTTTGTTAATTTGCGTATTCTCTCTCCGCCGTTTGATTAGTTTGGATAGGGGTTTATCAATCTTATTGATTTTCTCCAAGAACCAGCTTTTTGTTTCATTGATTCTTTGGATTGTTTTCTGTGTTTCTATTTTGTTGATTTCAGCCCTCAATTTGATTATTTCCAGTCTTCTACTTCTCCTAGGTGAGTCTGCTTCTTTTCTTTCTAAAGCTTTAAGGTGGGCTATTAGGTCTCCAATGTGTGCTTTCTCCGTTTTCTTTATGTGGGCACTTAATGCTATGAACTTTCCTCTTAGCACTGCTTTCATAGTGTCCCATAGGTTTGAGTATGTTGAGTCTTCGTTTTCATTGAATTCAAGAAAGACTTTAATTTCTTTCTTTATTTCTTCCTTGATCCAGGTGTGGTTCAGTAGTTGACTGTCCAATTTCCATGAGTTCATAGGCTTTCTGGGGATAGCATTGTTGTTGAATTCTAACTTTAATCCATGGTGATCTGATAAGACACAGGTGGTTACCGATATTTTTTTGTAACTGTGTAAGTTTGCTTTGTTACCGAGTATGTGGTCTATTTTCGAGAAGGTTCCATGAGCTGCAGAGAAGAAGGTATATTCTTTCTTATTTGAGTGGAATGTTCTATAGATGTCTGTTAAGTCCATTTGATTCATTACCTCCTTTAATCCTCTTATTTCTCTGTTAGGTTTCTGTCTGATTGACCTGTCCATTGGTGAGAGAGGAGTGTTGAAATCTCCTACTATTAGTGTGTGTGGTTTGATGACTGCCTTGAGTTTTAGTAACGTTTCTTTTACATAAGTGGGTGCTTTTATATTAGGGGCATAGATATTCAGGATTGAGACTTCATCCTGGTGAATTGTTCCTGTTATGAGTAAAAAATGTCCATCTCCATCTCTTTTGATTGATTTTAGTTTGAAGTCAACTTTCTTAGAAATTAGTATGGCCACACCTGCTTGTTTCTTAGGTCCATTTGCTTGATAAACCTTTTCCCAGCCCTTTACTTTGAGTAGATGTCTGTCTTTGTGGTTGAGGTGTGTTTCTTGTAAGCAACAGAATGTTGGATCCTGTTTTCGTATCCAATCTCTTAGCCTGTGCCTCTTTATAGGTGAGTTGAGTCCATTGATATTAAGTGATATTAATGACCAGTGGTTGTTAACTCCGGTCATTTTTCCTTTCTTTCTTTCTTTCCTTCTTTTGGTAGTAGAGTTTGTGTGTTTCCCTTCTTCAAGTTGTGCTGGTGAAGGGTCATTAGATGACTGAGTTATTGTGGGCATTGTTGGACTCCTTGGTTTGTGATTTTCCTTCAATTACTTTCTGAAGGGCTGGATTTGTGGCTACGTATTGTTTAAATTTGTTTTTATCCTGGAAAATTTTGTTTTCTCCATTTATAGTGAATGAAAGCTTGGCTGGGTATAGTAGTCTGGGCTTGCATCCATGGTCTCGTAGTTTCTGCAGTATATCTATCCAGGACCTTCTGGCTTTCATGGTTTCCATAGAGAAATCAGGTGTAAGTCTGATAGGTTTACCTTTATAGGTAACTTGACCTTTTTCCTTTGCAGCTCTTAATATTCTTTCTTTATTCTGTATGTTTTGTGTTTTGATTATTATATGACGAGGAGATGTTTTTTTTTGATCCAGTCGATTTGGTGTTCTGTATGCTTCTTGGACCTTCAAAGGAATATCTTTCTTAAGGTTGGGAAAGTTTTCTTCTATAATTTTATTAAATATATTTTCTGGACCATTGAGCTGTACTTCTTCTCCTTCTTCTATCCCTATTATTCTTAGGTTTGGTCTTTTTATTGTGTCCCAGATTTCCTGAATGTTTTGTGATGAGAATTTGTTGGTTATGCTGTTTTCTTTGATGAGAGTGTTTATTTTCTCTATGGTATCTTCAGTGTCTGAGATTCTTTCTTCTATCTCTTGTAATCTGTTGGTGGTACTTGTCTCTGTAGTTCCTGTTCGTTTATTCAAATTTTCCATCTCCATCCTTCCCTCGGTTTGTGTTTTCTTTATTACTTCCACTTCATTCTTCAAGTCTTGAACCGTTTCCCTTACCTGTTTGATTACTTTTTCTTGTTTCTCTTGGTTTTCTTGGGTATCTTTGAGAGATTTATTCATTTCCTCTACCTTTTTGTTTGTAATCTCTAATTGGTTGTGGCAGTTTTTCACCTCCTGTTTAAGGTCCTCTATTATTTTCATAAAATTCACTTTTGAGTCGAATTCTTCTAATTCTTCTGGATTAGGGTGTACACTTCTCATTTCGGTATTCCTGGATCCTGGTGATGTCACGTTGCCTTTCAAGTTGTTGGGGGAATTCTTGCATTGGCGCCTGCCCATCTTTTCCTTCAAATGGAGCCAGGAGAGGCCTGATGTCTTGGACCAGTCTTTGCTGTGACTAACTCTCTAGGTGTATCTCCTCAGTGTAGGGGCAGGAACCGTTCCCTTCCAGATGAACTCCTCAACACCAAAACATGGATGCGTGGTATTCCAATGACCCGCGTAAAGAAGGCCGAATGCAAGGGGTCGGGCGGGGTCGAGTAGAACACAGGCGACACTGCAGTACAAGCTGGAGGTGCCTGCACTCCCTTTCGGGGGTTGCTGAGGCCTGCCCGCTAGGCAGGCACTCACTGCTCTGGTTGGGTAGCCTTAGTGTAGGGGCGTTTGTGCTCTCTACCGGGACCGTCCGCCCCAGGATAGTACACACTCACCCGTCCCGATGAAACTTCTCGGCACCTACACAGGAACTCCTGGATGCCCCAATGAGCCAGGGACAAAGGGAAGTAGGGCGCAGGCAGAGCAGGTCCAGGAGATCACAGCAGAGACTGCAGCCCCAGCAGCAGGGGCCCGCTTTCCCTGGCGGGGACCTTGAGGCCTGCCCTCTAGTCAGGCACTCACTGCTCTGGGCTGGTAGCCTTAGTGAAAGGGCAGGAAACTGTTCCACAGCTAAGGACCTTGCAGACAAGGCAGGCTTGGGGGTGGGGGTGGGGGGCGGGTGTGTAGGAAAGAAAGCCTTGCAGCAGGAGCTGGGGGGGGGCGTTTGTGCTCTCTACCGGGACAGTGCGCCCCAGGATAGCACACACTCACCCATCCAGATGGGACTTCTCAGCACCTATGCAGGGATTCCTGGTGGCCCCAATGAGCCCGGGACCAAGGGAAATAGGGGGCAGGGAGAGCAGGTCCAGGAGATCACTGGGTTTAAATTCTAATTCACCAGTTTCTAAACCTTAGGCAAGCTTTTTGTTTCTCCTTGTGTGTGGTCCCTGACAAACACACTGTTAGCATCCTTTATTTAAGGAAGACAGTGGTTTCTAGCTCTTTGAATCTTCTCTCTGAATATAGAACAGGAGCAGATTTTCTGTTCCTCCTAGTCCTGCAGCCGTTAAGTCCCAAAGAAACACACAGAGGTCTATATTAATTATAAAACGGATTGGTCCATTAGCTCAGTCTTCTTATTAACTCTTATAACTTATATTAGCCTATTATTCTTGTCTATGTTAACCATGTGGCTCGGTACTTTATTTGGCAAGACAGTCACATTTGCTTCCTCTGCATCTGAGCCACATGACTGCAGACTGCGCTTTCCTCTTCCCAGCATTCTCGTTGCCCCACCTCTACTTCCTGCCTGGTTTCCCTGACTATATTCCCTGCCTGGTTACTGACCAATCAGCATGTTATTAAAAATAATACAAGTGACGGGATAAAAGATCATTGTCCCAAGGCAGCAGAGCATTCTGGGACAGGGCTGAGTCAACTGTCAACAACACTTGAGATGACTTTTAATTTGATGTACAATGTTCTGTTCAAAGCCCGAGAACAATAAGGGGCAGAAAGGGGACAGTTGGTTTCACTGTTGTCTACAGCAAATGATCAAAGAAACTACCTTCAAATATACATATGCCTAGGCTCGTTTAGCTACCCATGACTAGACCAAGTGAGTCATCAACAGGCACCGAGAGGCAGGCTTTCATTACATGATTTGACCTCTGAACTTTCTGATTGATGGCTAGCTCCACTTTCTTATGCTTCTTCTTTTTTATTGTTATTTCTTTATACTTTATGCTATTCACTTTTCAAATCATGTTCACAAAGAAACACATATAGGAAATGATTTATACTGAATGCACCTGTCACAATAATGGATGTGTCGTTATTTATGGGGTGGAAAGGAGTGAAAACTATCATTGACCTGCTGTATTGTAGATTGGTAGCATTGTTTCTTGTCCATAAATTGCATTTTCCTCTATTTTGTTTAGAGTGAAAATATTTAAGCTAACTTTATACAACATGTAGCTATTAAAATTATCATTTTTTTTGTGTGATGTCATCTCAAATGCACTTGCACAAAAGGAAACATATCCAGGCTCCACATTTTAGAAGGAACATTTATGACTTTTAGTCACTGTCTGTCTGCCTGTTTTTTTCTCGCAGACAAGCACAGCTGTATCACATACGTGCGTACACACCACTACTACGAAGGCATTGCCCTTTCTTCTGTCACTTTTGAACTAGCACTCATTCCGGGCATTCAGCACCAGGCTGTGGACCCTTCAGAATCCAGCCTAAGACTTCTCATGTCTCATCTCCTTGAAATAAATGGTGACTGACTCTGAATACAGTGAATGATTGTGGTTGAGGCTGCTATTCCACATTCCTGCTTCGAATAGAGGGATGGGTTTCAGCAGTAAAAACACTTTCTTTCTTTTTTTTTTTTATTAATTAATTTTATTAATTAATTTATTTAATTATTAAAGATTTCTGCCTCTTCCCCACCACTACCTCCCATTCCCTCCCCCTCCCCCAATCAAGTCTTCCTCCCTCCTCAGCCCAAAGAGCAAGCAGGTTTCTCTGCCCTGTGGGAGGTCCTTGCTGGTGGGAATGCAAACTTGTGCAACCACTTTGGAAAGCAGTGTGGCGGTTTCTCAGGAAAGTCGGGTTCAACCTACCTCTCGATCCAGCAATACCACTATTGGGAATATACACAAGAGATGCCCAAACATACAACAAAAGTATATGCTCAACTATGTTCATAGCAGCATTGTTTGTAATAGCCAGAACCTGGAAACAACCTAGATGTCCTTCAATGGAAGAATGGATGAAGAAAGTATGGAATATATACATATTAGAGTACTACTCAGCAGTAAAAAAAAAAAAAAAAACAATGACTTTTTTTTGGTTTTTCGAGACAGGGTTTCTCTGTGCTTTTGGAGCCTGTCCTGGAACTAGCTCTTGTAGACCAGGCTGGTCTCGAACTTACAGAGATCCGCCTGCCTCTGCCTCCCAAGTTCTGGGATTAAAGGCGTGCGCCACCACCGCCCGGCTGAAAACACTTTCATAGTTATCAGCAAAATCAGCTGATATGTTCCACACTAAACCGTATCTTTTTTTGTAATGGAAGAAAATAACGTGGCTTTAGGAATGACCAGCTGATAATATGGTAGTCACTTCTGTATGTACTACACAACATTTAAGGCTCGACTTAAATAGCCCTTGTGGGGTTCTTACCTAGAAAAAAAAATCTCACTATGTGAAAAGAGCAAAAGTATTAGTGTGGGAAGAACCATAAGAACATGAATAAATGTAGGTCTTTATATACATAATGTAGATCACAAGGACCTAGGAGATAATAGAACTGTTGTAATATGAGCGGAGGGGCTGCTTCCCACCGCCACCCGGCTAGCTTTACCCGAAATAATTATACGGAAACTGTATTCTTTTAATCATTGCCTGGCCCATTAGTTCCAGCCTCTTATTGGCTAGCTCTTACATATTGATCTAACCCATTTCTAATATTCTGTGTAGTACCACGAACCGGCTTACCAGGAAAGATCTTAACCTGCGTCTGTCTGGAGTGGGAGAATCATGGCGACTCACTGAATCGGCTTTTTTCTCCCAGCATTCTCTCTGTTTACTCCACCCACCTAAGGGCTGGCCTATAAATGGGCCAAGGCAGTTCCTTTATTAAATGAAAGTAACTCCTCCATCATTTCCCCTTTTTCTGTTTAAACAAAAAAGAAAGGCTTTCACTTTAACATAGTAAGATTACATATAACAAAACAGTTGTCAAGCAAGAATTACAGTTACGATATTTATATCTATCTTTTATCATAACTAAGGAAAACTATAACTATCTATCCATTCTTTAACTCCATCAAAGACTCCAGAGGATATAATATTACCTAAGTAAACAAGAAATCCAAAACTCTAGAAATGACAGAGACATCTCACTGCCTGGACAGTCACCCAAAGTTCTTTTGTACTGTTGGGGCATCCATCTTCAGCCTACAGGCCCTAGTATTTAGCAGACATTTTCATGAAGCAGGAAATTTTAAAGACAGTTCAGTCACTATCTGCTGTGTCCTGCAGAATGTCTCGTAGACTCTTTTATAAATCAGGAACCCCGAAAGACCATCTCACCTTTAAGCAAGTTTAGCAGTCCTCTTTCTGCGGGTTCTTTGTGTCCAGTTTATGCATCAGTCCAGGCAAGAGTAGTTTCTTGCCCAAATGGCCAACCAACTCCATAAGAAGCCTCTTCGATGCCCATCTTCTTCTTGAAGTAGATTGGTGTTACCAGGAGCAGACGTGTCTCATTATCATGAAAAGCCCTAAGTTATTAAAACATTAAATGCCATATTCTGCAGTCTTTGAAAGATATGAAGAATGCCTATCTAGCTGAAATATATCTATGTACATCTAGAAAATCTAACTAACATGACTAAAAGCTTGACAATTATTGATGATTATCCATTAACAACCTATATTTTCTATTTTACATTACATTTTTAAATGAACTACACAATCACAATACCTTAATCAAGATCAGAAATACATATACATATAACAAAATTGATCTTAAAATCCATACCAATGCAAATTATTTATATCTATATCATTTCCCTCTTTAAATGTAAAAGAACATTTATAAACAATATTTGGGAATATGGGCGCAGTTATTTCTCTCCAAACTGCTTCCTGCTGAATGGGGGCATCGTTAACTAGGTCTTTCATGGTATAACCTGTGTGCCAGGGTCATCTCAGTTGGCAGTTGAGTGAAGTAATTTCCTCTGTGAAAACAAAAGAAGACCCTCTCCAAAGCATCATATCCTTAGACCCATATTTTGAAATCATAATACCCTTGTATCCATTGTGGTTTAGCTTGGCAGCCCATATAATGAAATATCTCTCTCACTATGTGAAAAGAGCAAAAGTATTAATGTGGGAAGAACCATAAGAACATGAATAAATGTAGGTCTTTATATACATAATGTAGATCACAAGGACCTAGGAGATAATAGAACATATTTTTCCTAGTTTTATTATTATTAAAGCCTCAAATGTTATCAGTTTTCTCTCTCATATGTTTAGGAAAACAAGGAATATATGGTTGCTCTGTAAAAGCCTCTAATAAAATCTGTTTTTTATATGGATAACTCAAAATGAAAAAGAAGAAAAAAAACTCCATGGTGTTTTGGTAGAACGGTATCTGTTTGAATAAGCACAGCTCCTTACCCAGGAGTGGCAGTGGGAGGAACTGGAAGCTGGTGATGGCGGTCAATATTTTAGGGAGATGGCATTGCACTGTTTACATTTATAACTGTGACTCCGGGTCTTGTTTATGGAACATTTCGACACAAGGCTCATTGATTCTCAGATTGCTGAATCACAAAGCAGCTGCTTCCCTTAGAAGCACAGCTATTTCACTCACTACTCATTACCTCATAAACACATAATTTCTCAGCCACTGTCTCCGACCCACAGTTCTTGCCCTGGAGGTCATGCCTAACAGGGCAGAACAGCACTTCCTGTGACTTGCCCGCCCATATGCCAGTGCTTTGATGTCATCAGTCCCTGTTCATCACTTCCATGTCACTCGTAAGAACAAGTTTTTCATGAGACTGAAAAGGGGTCTGGTTTAAATCAGCTCTGGATATGCATTTTCCTAATATTTAAGTGATGACAAACGGAAGCCGATTCGTCACGAGATTGACGGTGATGGTCAGGTGAGGATGGGGTGGGAAGTGCCTCACAAAATTCTATTAAGTACCTTAGAATAAAAATAATAGAAAAAATAGGGACATTGCAGACTCTTTAACTTGACTGGGCAATGTTCTCGTGAAACTATGACTCATCTCCATTTTCAGACATGATGACTTGATGACAGAATTTTGAGTTGCGTCTATGGTAATAAAACTGTCTCAGTGTGTGGCCTGTGTCCATGCCAGGTTGTCTGCCATGGTACTGATTTGCATACAATGAAAGCATAAACTCAAAAGGTTTGCTCGCATTTTTCCAGGGGCCTAAAGGTCACTGGCTGTCCCTGTGGACCTGAAGAGTCCAGATGGCACTGCAGGGCCCTGGCAGCCTGGAGTGACTAAAATCATTTCTGGGGGAGGCTGGACAGGCTTTCTGTATGAGAACTTGGCTCTGACTAGCAAAGGAATCTGAGATGATCAAATCTGTCTACGTTTAGGGGGAAAGTGGGAACTGTGGGAAATAGTTTGCAAATCAGAGGAATATTAGATCTGTTACCCCAAAGCCTATGACACTGTAGAATGTGCATCACAGATCTAGCATCTATAGATAGAGATGGTTGTTGCTTTTATTATTAATTTTGATATCAGCATCTAAATATTGACATATTCTCCTTATCCACAAAATTTTGCTACTTTCTTACAGGAGAATCATAGTACCCACTCAGTAGGCTTACATTAAATGAGAATTTAGATTCCAAATCTTCTAGACAGTCGTGATACACGGTATGTGCTAGGATAGCTACAGGGTTCTTTACTCTCAGGGCTTCCCTGTAGTCAGTCGACATCAGTGTTTATCTCAGAATCTCTTGATGCAAAGATGCAAATGTCCACATGCCATTAGTCCCCACATGTGAAAAGCATCATGGTAAGGGTGTTCTTGATAACCTAGCATCAAAAACTATGGCCATTTATGGAAATGTCTTACATGTGTTTTGAGGGAATATAAAAGTATAATGAGAAATTTAAGGAGAAAATAACTAAGTGTGTTAACCCTTCAAAATCCACAGAAGAAAAATACTATATAAAGCAGAATGTGTCATTGTTATCAGATATCTTTTCATCACTTTTTGAAAGTAATCAGCATAAACATCCTTGAGACTGCTGTGCCATGTGGGCTCAGGGCTAGGGCAATGGTAAAATAAAAACATGATAAATATAATTGATATTCACTGATTTTATGTTACTATCAAAACAACCTGCATTAATGAGCATAAAAATGTCTTTTAAAAGGGACTAAAATTATCTCTTTAGAATCTCAAAAGTGTGTTTCTCCCCATGGAAATTTTCTGAGAACCAAAATAGCGTATACTAATAGTTATCATTTACAGAGGTCACTATGCAATGATGCTTTTTATTTCTAGTCCCTATGGCAACCTTGCAAGGAAGATTTCATTATCCCCGTGCTCCTGATGAGGAAATTGAGCTTGAGAAGGGTCAAATAATTGTCCCAGGAAAATTTTGCACACCACAAGGGATAAGTGTTGCGTCTGGAATGCCTTAGCTGTAATCTGACCAGGTCCCTTGCTACTCTGCCCATAATGGCAGCATTAATATACCCAATATATTTCAGTATATTAAAATCCTAATCATACATATTATATTCAAGTTCTGTGTGCTTACCCTTAAAGTATCTGAAAAGAGTATGAATTCCAATGTGTAGTTACTCATGATAACAATGATTCTGATGTTTCTATCATAATGAGTTTCTAATTCAAGAACTTTGCAAGTAACGGAGAGTGAAAATGAGACACTCCCTCCTCATCCCCAAACAGTCATGTCTTCTCCAAGATTGGCACTCTCTCCTCTCCTAGTCCCAGGAGTAGATATCGCAAGGCTGCCACTCAACAATGCCCTTTCAATAATTTTTCCAAGCAATCTCTAAATGTTGGCTAAAACAGATGCTCAGTACAAATAAAATGCGTTTGCTACTCCTGCCTTCAAGTAGGACTCCTATACTTTCCTGCTTAGCATCTCTCTTTGCCTGAGAAAAGTTTTGTCCTTAGTATATAAGCATATAAAATAGATTTGCAAAACAAATATTTACTCATAATAAATCATGCATTTATTTTTAAATAATGCTTTGGTATTTGTATAATTTTACCACTTATTAAAGATGAGCAAATTTGTATATTAGTGAGGTAGATATGTTTATTTAATTTTACATAAAGAATTAAATCTTGGCTGAATATTTGCTATTGCATGGATCTTAAATGTTTCCCAGAGTTGATCAATATTTTGATTTTCTAATCAACGTAAAAAAATATACAGCATAAAAATGGGAGAAGTATTCTTAGAGCTTTTTTATTTCACTTTCTGTTGCTGGAATAAACACTGTGACTAAGAGCAAGTTGAAGGAGGAAAGGATTTATTTCAGTTTTCATTTCCAGGACACAGCCCACCTCTGAAGGAAGTCAAGGCAGGAACTAAAGCAGAATCTACAGAGGAATGCTGATTGTTGGTTCACATCCTAGGTTCTGATCAATTAGTTTTCTTGTACAGTAAGGACCAGTTGCCTAAGAATGGCACTGCCCACAGTGGGCTGGGAATCCCTTCTCAGTCACCTGTCATGACAATCTCTCACAGATGTGACCACAAGTCAATCTGATCTGAGCAATCCCCCAGCTGAGAATCCCTTATAGAGTTCTAGGTTGATTCAAGTTGACAGCTAAGGCTGCTTAGGACGAGAGATGTCTTAGTAGGGTTTCTATCACTCTGATGAAACATTGCCAAAAGAAGCTTAGGAAGAAAAGGGTTTATTTTGCTTACACTTCTACAACACTCTTATTATATAAGGAAGTCAGGGCAGGAATTCAAGTAAGGCTTTTGTTAACATGATACAAAGGACAACTCAAACAGTTAATCACTCTAACACTCTGAAACATTAAATCATTAGCATTCTGTTGTTTAAGTAGTGAAACTGCTCTAGAGCAGGTACCCACTCCCGAGGTGACCTCATAGTTACAAAGAAGGAACAGAGTACATTTGCATATCCTGACCACCTATCATGATGGTCTGAAACCACTTGTATGAGCTTTTTTAATGTTAAAAGAATCAAGCAATCACATCCTGAGTTGGGATGTGCCTCTACACTTGTCATTTACTTAGAGCAACCTCCAACTCTGGAGTTTTTATTTAATAAGACTAGTTAGTATCGCATTACACTCTACTTATTCTTAACTTCCTGTAGCCCTTCCTTTCCATCAAACATGTTTGTTTGTTTTGTTATCTAGCTCTGTAGACCAGGCTGGCCTGGAACTCACAGAGATCCACCTACTTCTACCTCCTGACTGCTAGGATTAAAGGCACGTTCCACAACTGCCCGTCAAGAGTTGGTATTTTGCTCGTGCTCTGTCTCCTGCTCATGATTTGGACCTTGAGATTTCAGTCCGGTGCTCCAATGTGGGTCTTTGTCTCTGTCTCCTTTCATCGCCTAAATGTTTTTCTTTGGGTTCACCTTCTTAATTAGCTTCTCTAGGACCACGCATAATAGGCTCAACGTCTCCTATTCATGGCTAGAAACCAAATATGAGTGAGTACATCCCATGTTCAAGGAACTTAGGACCGCGAGGGGTGCACCCACACACTGAGACAATGGGGATGTTCTATCAGGAACTCACCAAGGCCAGCTGGCCTGGGTCTGAAAAAGCATGGGATAAAACCGGACTTGCTGAACATAATGGACAATGAGGACTACTGAGAACTCAAGAACAATGGCAATGGGTTTTTGATCCTACTGCTCATACTGGCTTGGTGGGAGCCTAGGCAGTTTGGATGCTCACCTTACTAGACCTGGATGGAGGTGGGTGGTCCTTGGACTTCCCACAGGGCAGGGAACCCGGATTACTCTTAGGGATGATGAAGGAGGGGGACTTGATGGGGGAGGGGGAGGGAAATGGGAGGTGGTGGCTGGGAGAAGGCAGAAATCTTTAATAAATAAATAAACAATAAAAAGAAAAAAAAAGAGTTGGTATTTTGATGATTGGCTTTTCTGTGAAACCTCGCACTAAGCTGTAGAATATCTAGCTTTACTTGTATTGATTTTGTTCATTTAATATATGTTCTACAGTACATAGATAAGGCCTCATTTGTATAAAGAAATACATTTACTTTTTAATTAAGTCTTCAGCATAATTATTCATTGTATAACTAGTTTTCAAATAATATTCTTACTTCCTTAAGTTTTAAAAATAATGTGATTTTACAGTCTAGCCTTAAATACTACTTCTATCCATTTTTTTTTTAGTAAGACATAGTGTTAAATGTGAAGCAACATAGGAAATATTGCGTCTGGTTTTCCTCTATCTGTAGACACAGGGAAGTTGCTTATTCATAGTTCTATCTTTTTCAATATGGAGGGGTTATCTGAGCTGAGTAATTTTCAGCTCTGTGAACTAAGATTCCTCCCTACACTAATACCCACCACTCTATGGCCCTATTGATGGTCATGAACACAAGACATACACATAATTTTAGAAAAGAAGAGATTATCATTGAAAGACCCACCTTGCTACTGATAGAACCTAGTTTCAGCAACTTACCAAAAGTTCATGAGTTCTTATGTGACATTTAGAGTTCTAAACAAGAAGGAACATTCTGAGTCCAGGGACTTCATCCCTCCGTCCTGAGAGGAGTAATGAGAAGAGGTTAAACAGTTGTACCATTTTAGGCTAAGAGTGCTTCTGGGTAAATCTGCTGTTCTGTTTTGATCCTTGATTAGCTCACTTGTCAAACATAGGGAATGTGTCTGAGCCTTAATACACGAAATCTGTAGGACTTAGAAGGAACAAGTATAGAACCTTTTGGTTAGAGAAGAGAAATACTATTTCAGACAAAATTCATTGCTATAGCATCTGTAACTAACACACTCAGTTGGAAGAGATTAAATAAAAGTAGGAGAGAATAAGAATAAATTAATGAATATGAATTCACAAGTTAATAGTGTCAACAACAATATTGTTGCTGTTGTTGCCAGTGGCATGCTAAAGATTTTCAGCTAAGCTTGTTTTCTTATTACTATTATTACTTTAATTTTTTCTATAGTAACAATTGAAGACTTTCTAAATAAGAGATAAACTCATAGCCTGTAACTTTGAGCCACTGTGTGTACCCAAATTGGTGTAGGAGGTACTTCTGTCTATGTATTGCTTTTATTGGTTAATGAATAAAGAACTGGCTTGGCCCATACCATGGGAGGAGGAAGGTGGAGTTAGAGGGATGCCATGAGCCACTGCCAGAGTCAGACATGCCAAAACTTTTTTGGTAAGCCATTGCCATGTGGCTATATACATATTAATAGAAATGGGTTAATTAATAAAGTTTCTCTGTGAGTATTTCAGGTCTAAGCTAGTCAGGAAGCCAGGAACCAAACAAGTGGCCTCCGCACTACACCAAATTAGTCATATTTGCATTTATTTATGATCTCTTTTTCTGCAGAAGTAGTTTTAGCTATATTCTTCCTCTCTACCATGACAGTGGTTAAGAATGAATTTAAACTCTTATGTGAAGCTACAAGTTTTGTTTTTGCAATTCTGTATCTATGTTTACACTTCATTTTATTTTAATGTGCTCTGAGTGTAGTCTAAAAATATGTCCCTAAGACCTTGGATGTTTTCTTCACTGTTATTTGCTAGACTTCATCTAAGAAATACCAAAGTATGTTGCTTTATTCTCATTCTCCCAAGTTCTTTCTTACTTTCGCAAGTAAGAAAGTTAGTAGACAAGAAAGTATTGCTATTCCTTGAATAGAACTATAATCTCCATAGCTATGGGATTTTACATAGCGCATCCTCTTTGTGTTGTCAAAACACTTTCACTTCTGCTTGGGAACTCTTCTACCTGCTCGCATCAGCATTGTTCCTATGTGCGGAACAACCGAAACGGTGCCAAATAGGATCCAGAGAAAGATTCTTCACAAATATGATGGATTTAAATAGGATTAACTGAGAATTCTTGGCCATTTTAATAATCTGGACTGGATATAAGGGAGCTTTGACATACATTCTTCATATAAAATGCCCCATGAAACAATTGATAAGCATCCACAAGATTGTAGACAAGCAATTATTTTTTTGTAACTTTCATCTTTCTTTATTATAAAATAAACTAGTGTTGGGCTTCTAAGGCCTCCTGATTGTGGGGCCAGAGGATGTTTTGGGGATCAGGAGAGAGAGGGGTTCTGCTGTGTCTAGTTTGCATTGCGAACAAGATGAGCACATCATCTTAAACACTTAGTGTTGCCATCTGAACACTGGTTTCATCTCCTGATTCACAGACTTGGAAAACACTTCTATAGAAGGTATCTGCAATTTCTAGGTTTTAAAAAGAATTTTAAAAACTTAAATGGAGAACTAAGAATGGTGGCATATGCTTGTCATTCTAGTCCCAGCAAACTCAAGCAGGAGGATCTCAAGTTCTAGGTCTGTCTGGGCTATAGAGTAAGACCCTGTCTTAAGAAGAGCAAGCAGGGACTAGAGAGGTGACTCCGTGATTAACCACCTTCCAGGGGACCTCAGTCCACCTCCCAACACCCCCATGGCACCTCGTAACCATATCTATCTCCATTCTCAGGGGATTCAGTTCCCTCTTCTGACCTCAGCTGGCATTGCATGCACATGGTACATAGATATACATGCAGGCTAAACATCCTACACAAAAAATAAAAATAAAGCTACATAAAAAACAAACTGAAAAACTGAGAAATAAAAATGGTAAAGTAGGAAAAACAATAAAAGAGTTGGAGGCAGTAATCAAGGGTGACAATTGGCTGATCACCAGCTAACACTTCACTCTGCTTCCCTTTCGTTTCATTCCCAAGATTACAGACAACCACAGTTTCAGAACCATTTTAGATTCTCCTTTATGACTTTTTCCAGTCTGTGCTTTCCAATTTCCAGTACAGAGTTTGCACACGGTGGCATTACAGATCTCCATACACTATCCGTTAACTGGCTAACGGATTCTTATTGACACTTAGGTTGTCTCGGTGCTTACAGTATCCATGTGCTTAGCTAATGTGGAAACAGACAACAAACGGCCTTGAAAGATTAGGTAGGTAGCATCTCCCCACCGGTTTGCTATTTATTTGTTTGTTTATTTTGGAGTATGCAGCCCAGATCCCAGGGTGGCCCAAAACCCATGATCTTCCTGCATTAGTCCTGGCGGCTCTGATTATAGCTGTGTGCATTCAGGCCTGGATCATGTTTACTTTGGAAATTAAAAACAAAAACAAAAACCACAAAGTCACTATCCATCATTTTAATCTGCTTACCTGATACTCCACCCACTAGGTCACAGTCACATACAGTCATGGGCATCCATGCTTCTATTTCGAGCTTGCACTACCACCCTGCAGGCACTTCCATCAATCCTCCCTTTTGTTGAAAGCACCATGCATTATTTCAGTATCAAAGTGTATATGTCCTCTACTGATGGCACAGTAGCCCAGAGGGTAAAGTCCTACATCAATGTCCTTGAATCAAGCAATGGAACTTTTCTTATATAGCAAGCATATTCAGCCACAGAGATTCTGTGAACTTAAAGAAATGGATATGCTTGTATATTGGTTCAGTAGCAAGAGTATATGCCTTGGCTCTGTGATTGTATCTTTGAAGTAGATTGGAAGGAAGAAGAAGATGAGGAGCAAGGAGCATGATGGCTAACAAACTAAGAAACAACTCCAGATACTGAGATACCTTTTTTTCTTCTCTCGGAGAGATGTTTGGGTGGACTCAAGAGGCGTGAGGTGCTCTTGGTGAAGTCTATTGTTGCCTTAAGAATTTTCTCTGTTGCCGACCAACTTATATCACATTTTAAGAGCAGTGACTTATGTTTTATTGAATTTCCTTGTGTGGAACAAAGCCATGTGCCTGTGGGCATTGGTTTTCCGAACGGTCTTAGCAATTACAGCACATTGCAAGCACTGTGACTTTAATTGGTGCTTTTCCAACTGCTGCCTGGGCAACTAAAACAGTGGCTCAAGGGGCATGGTGGCGTGTTGAATGTGTGCCGCTTCTTTAGTAATCTGATTGCTAAGCTGCATAAACCAGGAGTCTTTGTTTTAGGCAAACCCTGGAACAGATAATCTTCCTAAGCCTTAATTTCCACCAAGAGCAACCGCCATCATGTACCAGAGCTTCGGAGTAGTCAAACTCTGGGGTCAAAGAAGTTGACTCTGCACTTCGGTTTTACTTTGTGCATTCCCTACAGAGCATGCACATAACTATTTTGACCCCTTCCTTTGCATTTTCCTTCAAATGTCGTCTTTGTTTCTCTTCACTGAGAAACACACTGTCACTTATAGACCAGGAGCCTATCTTTACCCTACAATCCTGTGAGTATGTCCAATAGAGTTTGTGTAGCTTCTACTATTCCATAGATTTCATTGTTGTAAAATGCTAACCAGAGAGGCTTCACTAATCTTCCAAGGCTGGGAAGCAAAGTGATTGCCCAGTTTTTCTAGTTTTTAACTGCAAACTCTGCATAAATAGAAAAAGGTTAAATATCATCGTATAGTATAACTATGTTAAAGAATGTATACAGATTTTCATATGATAATGTTTGTGATATAACTGTAGGAACATATGCTAGGCAAAGGCCTGTCTTCATTAGAATAACATCTATTTGTTATATATATATCTTAGGGATTAAAAAGTAAATTTTTTTTTTTTTTTGGATTTTCGAGACAGGGTTTCTCCATAGCTTTTTGGTTTTTGTCCTGGAACTAGATCTTGTAGACCAGGCTGGCCTCGAACTCACAGAGATCCACCTGCTTCTGCCTCCCTAGTGCTGGGATTAAAGGCGTGCGCCACCACCGCCCGGCTTAAAAAGTAAATTTATAAATATTGTTAACCTCCAAAAAACCATCCTTTCTAAATTTTAAAATATAGATAAAGAATAAAGTCTTATTATATCAAAATATATGGCACACTTACATGTTTGTTCTCAATCTGTTTTATTTAAAAGTAAATATAATTTTTATTTATCTTATACTTTATTTTGTAATTCCATAGTGTTACATAAATTATTTATCCGTTAAAATATTCCATAATGTGCATACCATAATTTATTTAATAATTCTCTTTGTTGTGATGTAGTAAAGCTAAGTTTTGGTTGGTGATTGTAAGTAATAAAAATAATATATTTTTATACCTAATAAAACTGGCACTTAAGGCTGGCACCATCTGAGAATGGACAAATCCCACATACTTTTCTTGATGGCAGTAACTTCGTTATTTCTCCTCATAGTTCCACAAAGGCAGTAATAGAATTGCCCTCACTTTAACAAAGAAATGACTGAATCTTGGAGACAGTTTGCAGTCTGATGATGACAACACAGCCCACCAGTATGAAATTAAACCATTGTAGTACCTGGTCTCCAGGTCCATGCTCCATACACGTCATCCTACTGAGTCCTCAGGTGCAGTTATGACCACATCTAAGGAGATGCAAATATAAATTCTTGTCAAAAATGTACATGTTAGCCGGGCGGTGGTGGCGCACGCCTTTAATCCCAGCACTCGGGAGGCAGAGGCCGGCGGATCTCTGTGAGTTCGAGACCAGCCTGGTATCCAAAGGGAGTTCCAGGCAGGCTTCAAAGCTACAGAGAAACCCTGTCTCGAAAAACCAAAAAAAAAAAAAAATGTACATGTTTTGAGCAGTTTTATATGATTTTATACATTGTCTTTCAAAAACACACTATCAATTTATTGTCGAATTTCTACCTTAAAACAAAAATATCTTAATAGATAGCTTTGATAAAGTTATTTTCATTGTCCTTCTTAAATACAGTATGGAAAAAAATCTTTGAAGAATTTGGTGATCTTCCATATCCCCACCATGGCTTCATAAGGGCCAGTGAGATGGTTCATCAGGTGAGGCCTTCGCTGCCAAGTCTGATGACCTGAATTCCCTTCCAGGGACCCAGACAGTAGAAGGAGAGGAATAACTCCTGCAGGCTGTCTTCTGACGTTTACATGCATGTTGTGGCACAAACACACAAACACGAACACACACACAATAAATACATAAAATAAATATTTGTAATTAAAAGGAATTGATAACCTGAATGTTGTTGTCTGAATACTAGTAATAACAACATCAATTAAAGAGTGTTGGCGATGTCAATAGCATTATATTAAGTTGTATTATTAATATAGTTTACATATTGCTTTTATATGCCCTTTCTATGATGAACTTTACTTATCTTAGTTTGTGTATTAGTTTGTTTTTTGGTTGTGATGAAGAAAAACTAGACTTGAAGAAATTTGTGGAAGGGAGGACTTATTTTGGTTCACAGTATGGAGGGTGGTAAAAGCCAAGAAGACATGGTGGTATGAGTGGGAGGTGCCTGATAAAACAGTGTTCCTAGGCAGGCTACTCAGTGCTGTGTGCTGGTGTCCCATCCCATGGATATCGCCACCCACAGTCAGGGAGGGTCTTCCTCTCTTGTTAAATCTCCCTGGAAATTCTCTCATAGGTATGCTCATAGGTTTGTTTCTTGGCTGATTTTAAATCCAGTCAAGTTAACAATGATGATTAATCATCACACTGATCAGGGGTTACTAGCTCAGTTATGTAGTGAAGATGTTTAGAAGTTATGTAGCATACAGATCAGAGCTATGTAATCTAAACTGAATGTGTGCTAGCCTCAGATAGCCCACTAATACATATAACGTATGGAAGAAAAGATACCAGTTGAGCTAGTGGGAATTTTTATTGCAATATTACTATTAATTAAGAGTACCATGAACAACAAACACATCTATTGCTTCTTGTTTTCTAATCTTATTTGGTATTAGGAAGAAGTATCATTATCAATTACCCTTTCTTACATGTGTTCTTCCTGGAGATCTCTGATGAACTTCCTCCTCACTCTTTTCCATAATACACTATGGTCCATCCTGTGTCTTATGATAATTTTGACTGAGCTCTCCATAGTATTTGCTATGATCTGTCATCCTTCAGGGCATATTATAGATTTAAAAAAATCCTATAAATGATGATAAGATGTTAAAACAATCTGGAACTTTCCTGAGAAATTAAAATACATTTTTATCCATTTTAATATCTCCCATTCTGTTTTCTTCTATATTCCATGAAATTTCTGCTTGCCCTTAGTTCTGCTATTCTCCCGAGACATCAGCTGTCAAAGTAAAGGCAGCATGAATCATGGTCATATGACTAAAGATCACAGAAAAAAATAAAAAAAACAATTGTTTGAAAAACTCAGTGGAAAGAACAATTCATGGGTAAAAAACTTTGATTTTTCCCTGACTTACTTTATGTCATTGAGGTGGCTTAGATGAGAAGTGTCCTACACAGCCCTGTCATTTGAACACATAGTGCTCAGGTGGTGGCGCTGTTTGGGAAGGTTTAGGTGTTACAGCCTTAGTGAAGGAAGTACATCAATGGGGGGGTGAGCTTTGGGATAAACGTTCTTGTGCCACTTGTAATTTGCTCTCTCTGCTTCATGCTTGAGGTTCAAGATAATGAGTTTCAGCCTCTTATGACTGCTCTCATGACCACCACCTGATGCGATTCTGTCCCAACCATCGCGGACTCTAACCCTCTGGAACCCTAAGCCAAAATAAACTTTTCTCTACAAGTTGCCTTTGTCATAGTGTTTCAACATGGCAACAGAAAAGTGACCATATCATCATCCATCTAGTTTTCAAAAGTGTAAGTCAAAAGGCCACTGTGACATGCCGTATGAACATCAGCCCCTTCAAAAGCTGGATGGCTCTTCCTGCTAATTCAAAATTTCCTGATATCAAGACCGATACTGCCACATCTTTATTAAGAGGATATGAAGGTATATATTGCATCATGAGGGAATCTGAGGAAAGCGGAGCACATTTCTCAAGGAAACCCAAAGGTACTTTGGGAGATAACAAGTAGAGGCTAGCTCTGGGTTTCCACTGCGGTAAGGTAATGCAGGTGGGGTGAGCACTGTGTTTTGCACTAGTGTCCATGTGGGGAAATGGAGCGGGGCATGAGAACTACCAGCATTCAAACCTCGAAATCCGAGCAATTTTTGTTGTTGCTGAATTTACCAGGACAACCATACTGAGTCATTGCTATGTGATTGGGCCATTACTTAGAGCTTGGCTCTCTGCTGAACACCACTAGAAGGTGGAGTTCATACAGATGATGATGCTAACAGAGGCTTCAGAGCTCGGTATGTAGGTACCACATGCTTCTTCCACTGCTTCCTGCATGCGGGCTATGGAAAATGGCAGTCACATTTTTAAAACTTTGTTTTGTATCCTTTCTGCTTTGCAAAGGGTCTTTCTCTCAGTGTGCTTTGCTGTATGCATATGTTTTCTTACTAAATAGAAGCCTTTCTTTAGAGTCATAAAAAGATATCTGGGTCTGAGGTCTTTGTTTCTAACATTCCACAAATACCTATGCATTCAAATTGTTTTAGATAGAAAATTGTTTTATTCTCAGTTCAAGCCAGAAATTCTGTATTTATAATTGTGAAACAGGTTTCGGGAGTGAAATAGATCTCTAATACTTCTTAGACTTACATTTTGAAAATCACTTTTAGTTCAGATGCACACAGATTAAGTATGTATGCAATAGTCATGTAAGTAATAACACTTGACCTTGATGGAAGGTGCATTGTGAGGCTACGGACTCTTTCAGCACTTATTCGTCTGTGTTTTGCTGTAATCCAGTCTTTATTCACTTCCTATATCATTGCTGGCATTATTTTAGTCTTTTCAAAATTCACATTGAAAAAATGAACTCAAACAGTTTGCTTCTCAGTGATTTAGGAAGAAATTCTATCCTGTTCCTTCTTTCATCCCTCAGAGCCTAGAAACAAAGACATGGTAATCATTAATATTATAGTGAAAGAATATACCATTTAAATCTGGAGCCACATATGCTAATTATAAATCCATTTCAATATTTGTCGTCTTGAATTGTGAAGTCTTTGCATATGCTCCCTCCTCCTAAACTAGTCCAAGAAAAATGAATGTATTGTGTTGGTGTTTGGGTCTAGCGAGCTTCTCTGCGAGAAAATTGTCTTGTATTGCCTGGGGTCTAGTCCTTTATTCAACTTTAGTCAATGAGCTCCTTTGAATTATGTTCTCCCTATTTTCAACTACCTCATCAGGCGCAATCTGTTTCCTCCCTCAGAAGATCTGAAAAGGCCTAACATGGTGTTGGTGTGATCTTGCTTAATCTTCTCATTTCTAGGATGGGGAAGTAGAATCAGGGATAATCTTCTCTGTGATTCATACCCTTAAAACTCTTAAAACTTCCAATCCTTTAGGATGTCTGTTCATCTTCCTTTGCAGCTTTAGCAATATCCTCCCAATTTGTGTGCTAAGGCTTAGCATGAGGTTATTGGTCTTAGGAGTTTTTGACAGAGAGAGTGATATATAGGTATGCTTTTCCCAACATCTATCTTGTGTCTGGAATTTGGAAAGTTGGAACTTTAGTGCTAAAGATTCATAGAACTTTTTAAGTTTTTTTAAATTAGATGCAAATTATTTGTTCAATATTAAGTTCTTTTAACTACAACTATTTCAGTCTTAAGTGCTTCCCACCATTATAATACTGTTGTCATTTTCAGGGACCTTAAAGACTTCAGCTGTCCTTAAGATTCATAACATGGCATCACCATTGTCTGCCTTCTCTAATTTTCTGCACAACATTGAGATAAGCAGATTGATTGGCTTCATAAAACTTTTTTTTTTTTAAAAAATGCTTGTCTGGATTGGATCAGAAAGCATCATGAGTACTACAGGAAGATGAATTTGTTTCGTGAGGAAAACAATACAAAATCATGATCAAATCATTTTATTATTGGATAAATTGTCAGTTTTGCATGTGTCTTTCCAGCTCAGTGTTCTAGTTTGCTTTCTACTGCTAGTATAAAGCACTCTGATCAAATGCAAGGTGGGTAAGAAGGGATTTATTTGTCTATCAAAAGCAACCAAGGCAGGAATCAAGGCAGGAGCTTGAAGCAGAAACCATGAAGGAGTGCTGCTTACCAGCTTGCTCCACATGGCTTGTTTCACCTGGCTTACCACCTGGTCTTCTCAGCTACCTTTCTTGAACAGGCCAGGCCCAACTGTGTAGAGATGGTACTATTCACAGGGCTATGTTCTATGATGTCAATAAGGAATTAAGAAAATTTCTTCTAGACATACCCATATGGCCATCTGATGGAGGTAATTCTTCAACTGAGGTTCCCTCTTTCCAGATATATCAAGTTGACAATTAACATTAGCCATCACACCCAGGAAACAACAATTACAAAATATCATCTTTATAACACTATAAGGTGAACTATTTTCAATTTTATGAACTTTAAAGAATATCAGATCTAGAATATATAATGATAGTTGAAGAATAGGTACTTTTGTAGTTATCACCATTATGATAACAGTATAAAATTTTTATATCATTTTTATGCATTTTGATACTTCAGACAAATTTTCAGATATAATATCTACCTTGAATGTTTTATTTCAAGAGAGGTAGTGTTGATTCTCAATCAAGAAGTGGCATCAAGGTAGAGAACAGAGATGATTTTTAGGTGGGAAGTTTTATTGATTCTAGGATGTACCCAATGGAAGTAAGAGATGCTATGTGAATAGTCAATATACTAAACACAGATACCATGTGTTCCTCATCATAACCCTAGGGAGAAGATTCTGCAATTACCACCTCAGGTGTGAGGAAATATGTGGAGTCAAATACACTGCCTAAAGGCATGCAGATCATTTTTGCTAGAGCATGGGTTTAATAGAAGTTTATATGACTCTTGATTCCACACTCTTAGCCTCTCGTGTTTATTACTCTTTAAAGAAAGCATTCTTGAAGCAGGGTTCAGGGTTCTATGGAGACCTGCCAAGATTTTCTAATAGTCTATAAAAGGATGATAAAGTTTCATTATTTCTTTGACATTTTATAGCATCAAAATGGTGTTTTTCATCCATAATTTTTATGTGCTGTTAAGTTTTATAAGCTATAAATTTGGTATTAATTGATACTTATAAATCAAATATGTTTTATAGAATACTAGAGATTATTTACTAGGAAGATTGGCTAATTTTTTTGGTTTTTATAAAGTAATGGAGATAGAATTTGGATCCACGTGCTTGACTTCTGAGCTTCTTCAGGTATTCAATTGTGACGTAGCCTGGTCATTCTCTGAAAATGCACTGTTTATCTCCAGAGTTACATTATTTGACTATATGGAAGGAATCTTTGCTCCTGAGAATCAAGAGGTTCCTGTCTGGAGTTGACACACATCCATAGTTGCTTTAAGTGGACTAGACTATGAACAAGGCTTTCCTAAACCAGATTCCTAAGGAAGTCAAGGAAATGTCTTGATTAAGGATCTTTAGGAAAGGTCCTTAATTTAACTGGACACTTATTAACATGTTTCAATATTCTAAAAGAAGATTTTAAAAATATCTTTTATTTGCCTCTTATTATCAGTCATAGAATAGGAAATAAGTTTAGGAATGTAAAGTTTGAACTTAATTCTGATGCCAACAGATAACTAATTAATAATATAGAAGGGAATGAAGTCTTGGTCAAAGTGATGAAGTCATCTTAACTAATTTCAAAATAGTGAAGAAGTAAATGTTGAGCACATCAGTGGTAGTTGTTGATATAGTCAGCAAATACGAATGCAGAACTACAAAAAAATAAAATCAAACGAGGCAAGGTGTCTGCATATAGTACTTCCTAAACTGTGTTCATTGCAGAGAGGTGGGTAGGCACTTAAGAAGTAATTTCTGTTAGAATAACAGTCTCAAGAAGAAGGCAGAATATTGAAATAAATAAATATGGTTTGTTTCTAAGAATTTTATAGAAGTTTATAAGATTGTTGTATAACTCATAATAAAAAATATTAATTTGTATAAATGTTGTGCTTGCATGTATATGTGTGCTACATGACCGCAGGAGTCCATCAGATGCCCTGTAATTACAATGAAACACTGCTCAGAACTGAGTCCAGAGTCTCTGCAAGAACAGTGGGTTCCCTTAACTTCTGAGCCAGCTCTTCAACTTCCCATAATTCATAAAATTTTAAGTGAGAATGTTTTTACCAGTTAACTTGGCACTTAAAGCAGACTACATCAATTACTAACCCCAAAGTAGACATTGAAGCTGGGTATCGTGGCTCAGGTGGCTCATGCCTATGATTCCAACACTTGAGAACTAAAGCAGGGGATTGCTATGACCTTGTGGCCAGACAGAACTTCAGTAGAAAACACATTGGGAAACTGTAGCTTGCATGGGAACATCTATGTCTATCTATTTTCTGACCATATGAGAATAAATAACTGCATGTTTCATTTCTATAAATGGGGAATGCCATAAATTTTGAACACCTGCTATTGATTGATACATGATGGATTGATAACATTTCAATGGTTAACTTGGAATATACTTTTTAATTTAATTAATTGGCTAAGATGTTGGGTATACTGACACATGACTTTAAATCCAGCACTTAAGAGACTGAGGCAGGTGACTTCCTCTCTTAAGGGCAGCCTGATCTATATAATAAATTTCAGGTTAGCCAAAGCTACACAGTAAGATCCTGTATAAAAAATAAGCAATTAGTTAAAATATAGATGCATGATTGCAAACAATGATACATTTTCATAAGTTTCAATTAGTGATGTGGAAAGTCACCAAGGAAACAGCACCTTTCAGACACAGCAGGACTGAGGACTGCCGCACATGTGAACTCACAGAGACTGTGGCAGCAGGCACACGGCCTGCACGGGTCGAAGCAGAGAGGGCTGAGAGGGGAACTGGACACCAGCACCTTTTGTTTAAAAGCTATCTCTAAGTATCAGCCACTCCCAAAGGAAATTAAAAATTCAGTGCAGTCTCTCTAGGTACACAAATCACACGTAAGGGCCAGTCCCATGACCAGCAATAAATGGGCATGGCATTTTTGAAGATGCCTTGTCTCCTAATACTTTGTTTGGGCATTCTTCATAACCTTACAATCTTTTGTTAATATATTGTAGTTTCTCTGTGTGTTTCTCAGACCTTTCACATTTCCCCCCTTTTTCTTTTGTTTTACTCTGGTTTGATTTTTTTCTTCTTTATTTTCTAAAGATGGAGAGAAATAAAGAGTGTGGGTTTGGGTGAGTGGGGATGTGGAAAGGTTCTGAGAGGAGAGAAGGAAGGGGCACTGTAATTAGAATATATTATAAAGAAAATTATTTTGATAAAACAAAATTAAAAGAAAAACCAATAACAGTGCTCAATATGCTATAGAAGGGAGTGTCATATGTCTGCTCTTAAGGAAATCACAGCACATCAGGAAGCTTTTGGACAAGAATTCCATCACATGTGGGCAGAGAGAAAGGTGAAGAGAGTCTTCTGCCACTTGAGCAAACAAAAAGACATCTTTGCACTGCTGAATGAGAAAAAGAGAACTTTTTAGAAAGAATAGTGATATGACATTGGCTCTCAGAGTGGAGCATTGAATGGCTCTATGTGTATTGCCTGGAAGCAATGGAGGAGAGACAAGAAGTTACAGTCTTGGAAGGAGGATCCCAAGTGCAGACGTGGGGAACTGAGATGATGGAGACCTGTTGGCAATGTTAACATAATCAGACCAGGAACATTTAGAGAATACATTTCTGCTCACAGAACACACCGAGGAGCTGTGCTAGAGAAATATGGCCGACTACTTAGGGCTATCTGCTTTACTTGGAGTCCAGAGACATAGGGATAAAGTTGGAGGTGCAGACTATGCAAACTGTTTACTATGGAATAATGCTATATGTGTCTCCATTTTTTTTTTTTTTTTTTTTTTTTTTTTTTTTTTTTTTTTTTTTTTTTTTGGTTTTTCAAGACAGGGTTCCTCTCCTGGAACTAGCTCTTGTAGACCAGGCTTGTGTCGAACTCCCAGAGATCCGCCTGGCTCTGCCTCCCAAGTGCTGGGATTAAAGGCGTGCTCCACCACCACCCGGCGCATCTCCATTCTTGAGGGCTACATTAAAATTTACTCATAAAATATATCTAGCAACTTTACCAGCTTTAATATGTACTTTTAAGAGAAAGAACAGCTCAGGTGAACCACTGTCAGGAGTAGTCATACGTTTTAGGTATTCAAAGGTTGGCAGTGTAAGGTGGCATAGAAATACATAATCCATTTACACATTTTTAAAGCACTCACAAAAATTGCAGTGTTCAAAATAACCCACAATGGAGTGAGAAAATTGCTTCTCCCAGAGCAAAGAATGAACTCCGAGAAGTTTATCTTCAGTGAATTAGCGGCTGACAGAAGACTAGATTTTTGGGTTGTTGTTTATTTCTAAAGTACATTACAGTAGCCCATAAAAGCTATTTCAAGCTGTAGATTGTGTGTCACATGGCTCTCTGAAATAGGGTAAATTATATTTATGATTTTTTTCTCTTGGATACTGGTTTGGCAAAACACAAAGCATTTTATGGGTATTTGATAAATATAATGATATTTCTGTTTCTGGAATATTTTCTACTAAACTAATAATTTATAAATTGCGCCATTTGTCAGGCAGTGTGATTCAGTCTGTAGTTAAATCCATTTCTTTTATTTTTCTTTGTATATCTTTTTGATTAAAAGCAGAAGTATAAGAAACTCCATGTAGAAAACTCATGTAAGTTTTGGTTCATTTCTGTTGTTGTTTTTGCTTTTTGTTTATTTGAGGTAATACCTCATAGTGCAGATTATGACCTCAAACCGACAGCCTGCCTGCCACAGCTTTCCCGTACCAGGATTCCAGGCATGGGCCACCTGCCTGGCTTTCAAGGCTTTGTTTGAAGGGTTTAGCCCTGACTGTAGCATCCACAGCATCTTTCTTACTTAAGAGAATAGAAATTTTAGAATCTAAAACTTTATGTCCTTTTAAAGGCAGAAATCTTTAATTTCCTGACATTCTCCACCTCTGGACTAAGAAACCATTTTCAGTTAAGACGTTTTGAAGGGTTCCTAATCATCCACCGCTAACCATTGTCCCTTTTCCCAGCATTTCCATCTAGACTTTCCTTGCTTCACATCTTCAATGCTTCCTCTGTTTGCATCTGAAACTCGCTGAAACACTATTTCATAGAAGATGCCTGACAATATTTTCAGCATGAATTTTTTGTTATTGTAACAGACCATGGTTATAGATGACAGTTGTAAAGCCTGTGCTATTTTCTCTGTGTGCAGATTTGAAATACAGCATGGATCATCACCATGCAGCGAGTTTTGGAGAAGGAAGAAGGTATTTCAAGCTAGGAAAGAAGATACCATGACATTTCAGGAAATGAGATCAGCACGCATGACGGCACAGAATAAGCAAAAGTCAGACATGTCTCATGAAATCCTATATCAGAGCAAGAATCTTAGTCATTGTAAGCTTTTCCACCCAGGGTCTAAGCTATGTCTGACTACACCCTTAAACAATATTTGTGTGATAAAGGTACTGGAAAAAATAGTTCAACATCTGAGCCAAATAATATGTTTAACATATTAAGAGATACTGCAAGGGCTGGACATATAGCTCAACTTGTAAATTTATTTATTTATTTATATTTATTTATTTATTTATTTTGGTTTTTCGAGACAGGGTTTCTCTGTGGTTTTGGAGCCTGTCCTGGAACTAGCTCTTGTAGACCAGGCTGGTCTCGAACTCACAGAGATCTGCCTGGCTCTGCCTCCCAAGTGCTGGGATTAAAGGCGTGCGCCACCAGTGCCCGGCTGTAAATTTACTTTTTGTGCATTAACGTGATGGCTTTAGTTGGGGTTCCAGTATGCTCATGTAAAAACTGGGCATGTGTCATGTGTGTAAACCCAGGAATGGTGGTGGGGATAAAGGGATCATTCTGGAGACTTGCTTTCTCCTCAGTCTTTCTGAAACAATCTCCAAGTTCAGTGAGAGTCTTTGTTTAAAAAGATATGGTGGGAAGTGAGAGAGGAAAATGAGTAATATCAATCTCTGTCCTGCACACGTGTATATGTGTGCAAGCATGTAAATACACACATATGCCCTTAAAAGAAAGATAACACAAATATATTTTCATTTGCTATGACTTGTTGGATATCAAAATCTGTTCGATTTCAGTTACTTGATCTTCTAGGACAGCCACTAAATCCATCTATTTTGTTAAGTACAATATAGTGAGTGAATTGATATTCACTCAGCAAATACTCGTCTCATTGTTTCTGTTTTAAGGTCTGTGATAAACATTTTTTTAAATTAATTACCCTTGAGAATGAAAAATAAACACCAGTAATGATCTGTTGCGAAGGAAACAAAGGTTTGGAGAGTGAAACCTAAATGAAATGCTTTAGACTGATGATTGTGACATTCTCAGTAATTCCTAAAGCATCATGAAGATCTACCTAGAAAGAGACAGAGTGAGTACCAGGAGGGTGTATTGTTTTCACTAGTTACTATTCATAGCTAACTAACTAATTTTCATAGCTAACAGAAAATAAAGGGGGCTGATTGAGATTTTCTCCTTTCCTTCCTCATTTAATTTTGCAACATCTAGTATTTTAAAATTCAAAACCCAGGACTAAATCCAGTAAGTCCCTGGGGAATTTTATTTTATGTACAGAAAGGCAAACAAGAAATAGATGGTCTCTGGGATCAAGAGAAAGGGAATGAAATATTACAGTGCTAAGCACAATGCTGACACCTATGTGGGAAACAGTAGGTTCTAGACTCATAGATTTGGTCTGATTCAGTTGTCTGCCTTTTCTTCTGTGTTTTGTATGATGCAAAACAGAAATCTGTGTGTTTTGCATCGATCATGAGTACAGTTCCACATCTAACCAAGCATTGTAGGAAGCTTGCTCCAAATCGATTTCACACGTGATTAGTCATTTTGCATTTCCTCATGTATGCCTTATTGAAAATGTCCCTTCTGTTTACAGTATGGCATCCCTTCAGACATTAGATTCACTGCCCCCTGTCCCAGGCTGTCTCTACCGTGATCTAGCCATCTTTTCTTGAGTTCATGCGTCTCGGGTAGTCCAGGAAGCTGTCCAGGAAGGAATGTAGTTCCCATCCCGTGGAATCCAGAAGATTATGTTTGTCCTAGACCTCTATGTGGGAGAGTAAACCAGGCTGCTCTTCTGTTTTGCCTTCTTAAAAGAGTTGCTTAAGACAATCATCGTCATACAGAACTATATCTTGAGAGGCTAAACTTATTTTTGTAATATAGACATGAAAAAGCAAATACAATCAAGTGTTGTCTCTTTAAAATTAAACTCTCCACGCTGAAATCATTGCAGTAATGTTTGCTGTACTTGCTATTCTCTAAATAAATTGTTTCCTTATTTTGTTGAAATAATACTAAACCCTCACTTACACTTAGAGTAGCAAATTCTTCCCTTAATATTAGTCACAAGGGAAGGGTAACTCAGACCCAAAGCTGCAGGAGTCTACTAGGGCTACTGAAGGGTAGTCCCTTGGAGGTTATCCCTGTGTTTCTTACCTAGCTGGAAACATGATTACTACAAATAGGTAACTTCTAGGATCCAGCATTGCAAAGGGGGAAATCTGGAGTGTCAATTCACAGCGGCATTCTTCTCTACCTGATTTACTTATTTCATATAAATATAAACTTATTTTTTGCCGCTCTCCTGTGGTGATGTGCACAGTAGGAGGTGCAAATGATGCCGACAGCTGCTGTGAGCTGGAGACAGAAGTCACAGCCAGATTACTTCTAACAGAGATAGATGTGTGGGCTTCTCTGCCATTTAAAGTATTATGAATGCTAGGATCAGACTACTCGAGTCACTCTCTAGCATCACTGACTTTTTATTTTTTATTTTTTAGTTATATGAACAACTGAAATTATTGAAAAAAGTCCAGTTCTAGAAAATTCCATGGCAATGCTTTTGTTGGAGTGTTTCTCTTTTGCATTAAGAAGTTGTGGAAATAAGCAGAGCTTTGGTTGTATTTCTGAAATACAAATAATCTCACCTAAAATATGAAGATGTTTTCCTTTCTCGGGAAGCCTGAGGTATAACGTTTGTGGATTTGGGGGGATGCTGCTGCAAGAAATGTAGTTCTTTGAAACTTTCATCAAAATAAATATTGATTAACCATTGTTCGTGTTTCTTTATGTAACTAAAAGGTCACATTGAGGGCTGGTATAATGTATGAATATTTTATGTGAGAGAACCAAATTCTTCATTTAAAAAGTATTAACTTTCTTGATCTACGATTTTTATCATCTTTAAAATAAATTTGTATTGAAAATCACAGTATTCTTTATAAATTTGTTTCATGATTTTCATATGAGGATAAAATATTGCAATATTTATTTAATGACACATATATTTGATAGATGTGTGGGAGATCTTTTAACATGTAACTAAGCTTTAAATAGGCTTTAAGAAATCTATTTTAGACTATTCAAAGGACTTGTAAGGCAAAACACTGCCTGTAATAATTATAAGACAAAGATCTCAAAAGATGCCATTGGGTTTGCTTTGTGTTGGCGATCTACTGCTGGCCATGGGGCCTGAGTTTAGCAGTGGTTTGTATCCTAGTGAGACTGCTGGAGAAAACTGATTTTCTCACTTGCGAGTGGTTATCAATTGGACATGCCTTCTGGGAAATGGATGGGTCCAGTTCTCCTCTCAGCACTGGGACCCCCATCTGGTATAGATCCATGCAGGTCATATGTATATCAAATACTTTTACCTACAACAAAATTCTAATCGATGACAGTGGCATTCTGGTGGAAGTAAACAGAATATATTGTAAACAGAGTTTTTTTTTTTAAATACTTATTCAAGTTGAGTCACGTTAGTTAGAGTGAGTTAGCATTTTCTTCTATTATTAAATAAGCATAATAGTCATACTTAATTTTCCATCTGTAATACTCAACATTAGAAGAACACAAGGCAGCTTTGGACGGGCTTTATCTTCAATATGAGCACATGAATATTTGTATTTTAAAAATTATTTCCACTGACTTATGTGTATTACAGTTATCTTTAGAAGATAGACAATAGTTATAAGTTGATATATAAATATACATGTATAGTTAAATTACGTTTTCCCATTTGGCATGTCAGTGTTTCTCCCAAGAGCCATAGACCACATAATTAAACTTCAAAAGCAGACTTCAGAAGCCCTTGTTTGAGTTGTTGGTCAGAATTGTCCAAGAGAATCCCAAAACATTATAGGCAGCTGCCATAGCTTAGTTGGTAACCCCCTCAGTGTGCAAAGTAAGCCTCAGTTCCAGGAGACATGTAGTTCAGACACAGGGCTCAGAGGCTCCTGAACTGGTTTGACAGAAAACCTTTCCCTGAGGATTAGCTTTCATGGGGCCAAAAAGCCACACAAGTATCCATAGGAGAGAAGCACTAATGGTACTACCTAGATTTGATAGCTATGAACAGCAACAACAAGCATGGCACAATAACACTGCTGTGCTGTAGTGGCAGCTGTACCATGGTGGTAACCAACAATTCTCTAATTGAACTTTGGACCCTCTCCACAAGAAGAAACTCAAGCCTGGTGCTAGAAACCTAGTCAAATACACAGGGCTAGTAAAGTCATAGGTCTTGGATTAGAACCTATAACTAACTTTATTAAACCATCTTAGTCTAGACATTCTAAATGTATGTCCTTATACCTGAAGATAAATTCACTCCTCACCTTTCACCAAGGAAACTTTCCTTTGTTACAGATGCAGGCCATTTTAGAAAATCAGAATCAATCAAAATGCAGAACTGTGGATCTCAGTTCCAACTAACAAACCTACAACACAACTTCTCCACCAAAGGCTCAGGGATCATTGTGGAAGAGGGAGCAGAACTTTTCTAAGAGTCTGGGGAACAGAGAGTGCACTGCGATTGTGTCTCCTAGAAATGTCAGAAATTACACTCATGAAGTCTCACCAACACGGCTGCTTAAACATTACTTAAACAAGAAAAACACCAACCTACATGCTGACGGGTATGAGAAGGCTTGTGAGCCCTCTCCTCTAGCTAAAGGACTAGAGGTGACTGAGGAGTGCCGAGAGTGGATAAATAGTCTTTTCCAGAGAAGAGCACACCAGCAGGTTATAGACTGCCAAATGGCCAGCCCTGAATCACATACACAGAAAGAGCATACAGACCGAAAAAGATGCAATTGTGTATTTAAAAATATATGTGTGTGTATACATACATACATGCATATACATATTAGGTAACAATTGATAATGAAAGAGGTCATGAATTTAAAAGAAATCAGGAGGACACATGGGAGGTCTTGGAGAGAAGAAAGGGAATGGGGAAATGAAGTAATTATGTTTTAATCCCTCCAAATTAAAAAAATTAAGAATATTGACACTAACATTTTTTAACATTAGGGAGTACTTCTAAAATTTTAAATATCCTTTGCTTCTCAAGTAATAAATGAAACTAGCTTAAGTAAAAAAGTTAAATATCATTGATTGTGGAACTTCTACGTATTTGACACTAAGAATTGAGAGACCTATGGGCTGGACATCTGAGTTCTGTAGCTCACAGTGCATTTATTTTCTTAATAGGAAAAAGAGAAAAAAGAAAAAGAAATTTGATTTCTCAATAATTTGTTAGGTAATATTTGGATGAATATTTATGAATAAAATTTGAAGGCCAAAAAATTGTTCTGAATTCTTGCAGTTGAGGAATAGAATATTTGCTTGGTGATTTTGAATTCCAGTTAACTCTCTGACACATGCAATTTGTATGCAATTTTGAGAAAACTTCTTAGCTTGCTTTTGCTAGATAAACTTCCTTCTCTCTTAATTGTTGAACAATGGAATGATGAAATTACTGAAGGGATTTCAAACCCGGCACGTCTGTATCAGTAGAAATATTCCAATTGTCTCTTGTCTATTAGATTTGCCATACTGACAGTTACACTGAGGACTTTGGTTTTCTGCTTGAAAGAGCCACCTTTTCCTGAATAGGTTGGGCCTACTGTCTTCCTCTCTACCAGCTTTCCTTGTGGCTCCTCAATAGTCTTCAATTTCTTGTCAGACTGTAGAGAGGAGTAACAGAGACAACTAAGTTTTATGGTTTGAAAACTTTGCAACAACCAACTGAATAGCAAACGTTTGGGTAACTGTTACTGGAGGAATGACATATAGTGGAGGGAACTGGACAATAGAGAAAACAAAGTGTGTGCTATAAGCAAGTCAGGGACAAACATGTTTTTGAATACAGTGTATACATTTCTACTGATGGAAAGGCAAATGAAATTGAAGTCTTCTAACAGAGCAAGAAAAATAAAGTATTTGAGTGAAAGAACCAGTTATTTTAATTCTGGTTGGGGATTTTAACAGCTACATGAAGTTGAGCAGGGTATTTGAAGCCTCTGTACTCCAGTTTTAATCAAATGCAAACAGTGTATAGGCACACTTACACCATGGTTGATGTTCTGTAAATAGGATATTTGTTATGTGACATAATATTGGCATAGAATGACATTATAAGACAAGAGAGTGTTTAGTTATTGGAAATGTGGAAACAAAGTCTCCGAAGTACTAAGAAATAATAAATATGAATCATTTTTATAAAAGTGGATATATTAGAAAATTAGAAGTTGAACTGATGACCATTCCTAATTGCAGGCATTTGTCCAGTTTTAATGTGTGTGGTAACTAGGTTATTTCAATTATTTTGAAGCTCCAGACAATCCTAAAGGTCATTTACTTTCTAGAATTCATTTGCCCAAGGAATAAATTTAGCAATGGTAGCATGTTGCTATTTATTTGCTGTTCCAGCGGATCTTTGTGATGTCTGGAAGTAATCGATATAACTACATTAAAGCTGTGGTCTGGGTGAAAAGTTTCATATCACTGACTTTTATGGTAGACTAAGGTAGCTACACTCAGGTGATAATGTAGCTTTTCCTTAAATATTGCAGAAAAGGGGGTAGTTAGACCAGAAAACCTCTAGTCCTGAAGGTAATTTTAAGGAAAAATGACTAGAATATAAATTAGGGCCATCTGTCATGGAGATTATAGTTTGACTTTAAAAATCAGATATGTGTGCTCTGAGCTCCCAGGTCTTACTGATCTCTCATGTGCTCAGGAAGCCAAACTTTCTGCCTTTGGCATGACCAGAAACGTCTCTGCAGCTTTGGCTCCCCTCTAGATACAGACACTCGTAGATCTCCATCAAGTGAGTCATTCTCTTTTCCTCTTGGAAGGCTTCTGCCTGTGTTCTGGTCTCACACTCCATGAGGGAGGGCTTAGTCTCTTTGTGACCCATTTCTGCTGTGGAGATCACAGAGCCCACATTTCTGGTTCTTTATTTACAAGACCAGATCTTTCTTTTCCTGCTTTCTTTCTCTGCATTTTTGATAAAAGTTTCTAGAGAGTAACTTTAGGTCACAGAGGGTCTCACCTCAGTCATCCCTCTTTGATGTGGATGTTTGTTCTCTGAGCTGCTTTGAACTCTTCCCTGCTTTGAGCTAATCTTCCTTCAGGAAACTTTTTGTTGTCTCCCACAGAAATCAAAATAAGAAAATCCTTCCTGAAAGTTCTTTTTCAGAAAATATTTTATATTAGATTATATAAATTCTAAGATCAACTATTGGGACATTTCCAATTAGCTAATTACTAATTAATTCCAAATAATAGTTAATGTAGTGCTTTATGGGTTTTTAAAGAGGAATTACTTAAGCAGAAAGTTTCTAATATAGATTCAAGCATGACATTGGGTGGGGAGATTGCTTCTTTGGAAGACCAAATGGCCAAATGGGTCTTTTCCTAATGACATGCTTATAGTAATTTCATACCAAATAAAAGTAACAAGTCTCTTTTCTAAAATAGGTTATACTCTACTTTAGCAAACGATCAATGTAAGACCCTTCTGT
Organism: Chionomys nivalis; assembly: GCF_950005125.1. Lineage (NCBI taxonomy): Eukaryota > Metazoa > Chordata > Mammalia > Rodentia > Cricetidae > Chionomys > Chionomys nivalis. Next base: position 52,429,612 of record NC_080096.1, read on the forward strand.
TTAGAAAGTTTGGCAGGAAAGTTGAGTCTCAGTTTCAAGTTGCTTCCTTTCATTTTCTTTTGGACAGTTCCATTTCCTGCTAATCACGTAACTGATAAATGCATATTAACTGTCTCCTCAAGGATAGTGTAAATCATGAGGTGTCTGTGACATACAAAGCAATGGCCATGTCTCCAAATTTTAACATAAAACAATCCTATTTTTCTTTGGAACTGTTAATTCCTTATCTTGCAGCTGCATGCCCATTAATGAGACCTTTGCATGTGATTCAAATCCCTCAGCTTGTGATGTAGCTACATGCTATGCTAAACGATGAAAAGATTAATTATTGAAAGAGACATCTACGTCTCTGGTGTCAGCTTGTGCTATGCCCTTGCAGAGTGGACTTCATATCCACAGCTTCAACTTATAGAAGGTAGATTATTAAAGCTGGTAAAGAAATCATGGAGAAGGTTACATTTAATACAAAGCTGCGAACTTGCTTGTTTTCTAATTATTGAACTTTCACATTAAAGCTGGGCTCTTGTGGGTGGCATATTTTTCACAGCAGCCTCAACTTGTCTCAAAGTGGACAGGGTTGCTTTACCAGAGCATCTTACTACATTAGAGATAGGTTAGTTAATGCAATTAACGAAATGAGCTTTATGGTTTGTTTGTGTTTCCTTGAGATAGTTTTCTGGATAGCAAGTGGTGCTTTCTTACACAGATTTCATATTCCGTGTGTATTTGGATTTCAAATACAGGTTAATTCTTTCTCAACTCTCTCTGCCCATGTTGGTAGCCACCTATTCTTATTTCCACTTTCAAGAGGTCAATGAACGAGCCCCTGAGAGGAATTCAGGCTTTCCATTGAACACTTTTCCAGCTCCTAATCATGGGCCATTTCATCTGTGACTTGAACATAATTCTTTAACTCCAAAACCATAGTAAATTTTGTAAAAATATTCCTCTGTAAAATTGTACAAGAATATGTATTATTAATATGAAATTAGGCAAATACTGCAATGTGGACAAGGAACCCGTTCTTCAACCTGGTCAAGGACTTGGAATAAATAGAGCATCCTTTATAATAAAGATATTTAGCCCACCACCATATAGTTAACAGAACCAAGATTCTTGCAATTTTCCATATGCTCACATAGAGACTAAGCAAGTTCTTGTCCTCGGACAGCTGCAACTTCGGCTTTGATGAATCTGAGTCTAGATTTCTATCTCACCATTCTAACACTTAATAGGAACTTGGTATGTGTTCGCATTGAAGTTGACAGACGAAAGTTAATGGCTTCTGTTCTGCTGAATTCTGTTGTCAGTGCTGTGCCCTAATCATCCTTCCCTCCTCATCCTAATGGCCACAAATAGACTCAACGTTTCCAGTTTATGGGTAGTTCGCTTAATTGGCAAGGCAGCAACTCTGCCAGGTTCACTCATCTTTTGGAGTCAACACAAATGGACAGTTTTTTGTTTCGTTTTGTTTTAAGATGAAAGCATTCTCCAGAGCACTTGGAATCTCACAGGATGTACAGACTTAATATACGATTCGAGCAGAATCAGAAGTGGTGCTCCTTTCTCAGTTTTTCCTCCTGATACGACGACATAACTGTAAAATTTCACCACCTACACAGCCGTCACCATCTCTTCCCCCAACTATTTGCAGGAAACAATGAGACAAGCTAACGGACGGGCACAATTTTAGCTTTCTTCCTGTCTGACTAAGGAAGATAAGTCCACACTTGACACAGCAAGATTTGAAAAGGGGTAGGTGAAAGAGTAGACTGGGATAGTCAAAACCAAACTACTTTTCAAGTGATATTTTTATGCTTATGTCAAGTTCTCACTTTCTTTTCAGTTATTATATTTGCTTTCTAAATGTAGATTTTTATATCCAGTATTCGCATTTTATAGCAGTTTCGAAGTATATTGTTTATAGTGTAATCAAGATTGACAATAGTCAAGTCCACCCTAGGTCATTGCAAATTTTGCAGTTCTTATTGTACCTGATGCAGTGGGTAAAATTACTTGCATATACATTTTTGTTTGCTTCACACTTACTTTATAGATGACTAATAGAGCAAAGCAATGCTACCTGCTTATGTGGATTATATGAAAAACAATTGAGATGATTTATACAAAATGCCCAGTATTGTGCCAGACACATAGTGAGCATTTAATAAATATCTGTGATAACATTATTAATAATTATTTATTTTGTGGTTGGATGAGGATCAAGGTAATTAATCAAGTTTAATTGGCGTCTAGCAATCAGTGTGTGACTAGGAATGCAATGGATTTTTTTGGGAACTTTGTTTTTCAGAGCTATGGATTTAACCCAGTGTCTTGTGCAAGTATTCAGCCATTGAGCTTCACTCTCAAGACATCTAGATAATGCTGTGAATTTAATGGATATTTTACTCTGTAATTTTAATGCTGTTTCAAAATGCATGTGATGAAACTAGGCTACATATCTAGCAGACAGGGAAGTTTTGCTGCCATGTTGAGTTTTGGGCTTGCTTCTCAGGACTCGCCTCAGGAGGGAGAAGAGGCCCATTTAGTTCTGGCATCATATTGATAGAAGGCCTCAATTTTCTGCTTTTAGCGCTATGTCTTAATGAGGGTTTAAGAATTCCTTGACACACCATTTTCTCCATCATAGTACTTTACATACAAAGCACCAGAGTGCCAGAGATATGGAAGTCAGGGAGATGTGGGCCAGTTCCGAAAATCCGCTAAGATAGATGTGGAAACAAGGGGTTTAAATGATTCTATGGATGGAATTAGAGCTAGAAAGTCTACTGTGGAAATGTAAATACTACAAAATTTAGCCTAGAATTATCAGAGATCCTTTCCCTGGAGTTTATTTTATGTTTTTATTTATTCTCTGAGAATTTCAAATACGTATACAATATGGTTTCATTTTATCAACTTCCCATTCACTCCAATTTCGCCTAGACCCCTGGGCTACATCCCTGTCCCAAATTCATGTCCCGCTTTCAAAGCCCTCTGAATCTAATTAGTGCTGTCCTTACGTGCTTCACTATAGGGTCATACACTGTTTCATGGGTATTCTAACAAGGGCCAGTTCCTGGTGGAAGACTAACTTTGCTTAACCAGCAGCTTCCAACAACCCAAACTTGACTAAGAATGAGGCTTTGTGAGCCTCTTCTCTGCATATGCTGGACTCCTGATTGACTTGGTTTTGTATGGTCTTGTACAGATAATCACAATCACCAGGAGCTCACAGATGCTATGGCCCTGCCAGGTCTAGAAGACTATTTCACAGCAATCTTCTTTAACCTCTGGCTCTTACAGTCTTTCCACCCCATCTTTGTCAATGTTACCTGAGCAACTTGAGGAGTGGGAGTGGTGTGGATGTCTCATTAAGACCGAGCACCCCGCACTTCCTCATTCTCTGTGCTCTGAGAAGCTGTGGATCTCTGCATTAACTGCTGTCTGCTGCAACAGAAGCTTCTCTAATGAGCATTCAGGGTTGTTACTAAGCTACAGGTTTAAAGTACTTGGAAGGCAGTTTGATACTAAATCAGCACAGTATCAAGCTCTCTCTGGGGCTTTAAGTTATTAAACTGAAAATTTAACCTTCTGCTGCATATGCCTTGTTAAAATATGCCGCTAAGTAGCAAATATATAGGAGAAAAATGTAAAAATATCAAAATGATGGATTCACAGTTGAGATGTAGAACAGTGTGAGTCATTTCCATCTGCAAAACAAACAGCCCGTTATTTGCCTTATGTATGGCCAGATAGCATGAATGAAAAGCAGTAAAATTTATGTTGATTTCAATACTTATAAATTTACTTTATTCATACATTAAAGCAAATGTGTATACTCAAGTATTTGACTATGGTCAACCTTTAATAAATATAAAAAAGCAACAGAAAGCCCATCTTTTTTATGGTGGACATAAAATGTAAATTAAAGATTGAAGTGGAAAGAGAATGTTGCAAGTTGTTAAGAGTGAATATATTTATTCAAAAATATTTGTTCTTTAGTCCTGGTAAATTTTGTATGAGTATCAATAAAGAGCAAATATTTCTATCATCTCAATTTGAATCAATGTAGTCATATTTAAATGTTGAACTAATAAGTTTACTCCTAGCAATTACATATTCATATCTAGGTTACCAAAAGAAAAAATGGCTTAAAATTGAATCTTTGATTGTCCTAATCTCATGCTGATTCACATGTAGAATTGGTAATGTATTAGAAAAACTGATTTATGGAACTTAATTTTAACAGAAATTTATTATGTAATTCCTTGAAAAGATTATGTGTATTTATTTGTATATGTATGTATGTATGTATTGATGTACACATACATATTGAGAGAGAGATGGGGAAGGGAAGAAGGGAGGAAGAAAGAAGAGAGAGACTTTCTCAACAAATTTTAAGAATGTGAAATAATTACTTCCTACATGCTTTGTAATAGAACTATCAAATTATTCTCTCTAATATTTTATATTCTTTACCTCTATCTCTCCATGTCTCTTCTTCTCTTACCTTGGATACCTGCAATTCTACTCTCTGCTTTTATGAGTCCAGCTTTTTATTTGAATAGATTAAAAAAAAATCACCTGACATTTATCTTTCAGTGAATCTGTTAACAATGTAATATATTTCAGGCTCGCTCATCTGTCACAAATGACATGATTTCTCATATACATATATATATATATTATTTCTAATATTTCTTTGTTAGACACTCAAGTTTGAATCTATGACTTGGCTACTATAAACAACACTGCAGTGAACACAGGCACACAGGTGTCTCGTTGATTGTCACGTAATTCTCTTTGGCTATATACTCAATGATGAGATTGTTGGATCACATGGTAATTTTATTTTTAATTTTTAAGGAAACTATACATGGATTTATCTTACATAATAGCTGTGCTAATTTTCACTCTCTCTAAGACTGTGCAGGATTTCAACTTGTCAACACTTGTTCTCTTTCATGATTTGATAGTCACCACCCTTAAAAACCAATTATTTCTTAAGTTCATAATAGAAAGAGGACGGTTGCTAACTTTTTGTCTGTGTTGAATCATTTAATTTCTGTAGGAACTCAAAGGAGTTCGTTCTGTTTCTATTGCTGTTGTTCAGGTGAGGAAGGTGAAGAAGAGGTTGAATATATCTCTGATCCCAGCACGAGGGAGGCAGAAGCACAAGGGTTGCTGTGACTTTGAGAGTATCCTGGACTACACAGTGAGTTTGAGACCATACTAATAAACATAGAAAAATTCTGTTTATATCCAAAGAAACTATACTGAGTAGCATGTCAAAAGTTACACATGTAGCCAGAGGCAGGGTCAAATAGTTTGCATCAAAAAACCATATTCAAGTTGTTGGGCAGTGGGCAAAGAGAAAGAACTGATTTTACAGAGAGGATTTCCCTAATTATATCATTTTATCACTCTTCTATTTTTGTGCAGAACATTTTACAATCTGTAATGGAATCACTGAAATGTAAAAGTCCCATGAAGACATGGCTCTTGTTTCCCATCTATGCTGCTTGCACCATTATTCCCTGAAACATCCCCTTCCATTATGCTCTCGGTCGGTGTAAACGTGAAAGGAGAAGCTGGAAAACTTTGAGCAAGAACAGTAGACTTTAACATAATGTTATTAGAGCAGTAACCATCAAAGCACTATTTAGACAAGGAAAAAAAGATTTTTTTTTTTTTCATAAGAAACCCATGGCTTTGCCTTCACTCTCGCTGTCAAGAATAGAGGAAAGGCAAAACACCAGGTTAGTGCTTAATTTCAACTTTCTGAACAACTGCTATAACTTCACTTTCCTAAAATAAGGGCAATGGATAAAGTTAGATTTGTTTACGACATAGTTTCATTTCTCTTAAAGTAATAATAAAGTGTTTTAAGGTAGACAATCCAGATTTGAATCCCGACTCCATTTTTCCGAATTGCATGACTTCTGACCTACACTTTCATCTTCAAGACAGAAAAAGAAAATGCCAGTACCCACTAGAAAAAATATTCTACCTCAATTAGAGTGTTTTCTTCTAATACATAGTGAAATAAAATTCTACCATTATTTTCTCAGACTCAGAATGAGAAACCTGGTGAGCAATATGTGTGCTAGAAGCCTTGGAAGGCAGAAGGTCACCTGCTGTTCTTCCATGGGTGTATTTTATATGTGTTGTCGGTTTTAAGAGGACCCAATCAAATCTCCCCTAACCAGCTGTTTCTGTGCATTGACCACTACACCAGCTCCTTCTCTTTCTTCCCCATCTTCCTCTCTTATACCTATGGATAGACAGACAAATGCTCAGCATCAACCCATTACATCTCTTTAAGTCAGTCATGTCTTTGTGTACAAATCTGGATTTCTCTGCTATATTTTGATTTTCTTCATTCTGCAATTTCAACTTTTATGGACCCTAATGACTGAGTTTCTAGACTATTTTTCTTGCTAAAAGTCTTCTCAATATCAATACACTTGCTTTCTGTCAGTTTTGAGATATGTGGATAGCCTTGTTTTAACTTTCTTTTCTGATCCATGCTTCACATTTTTGGTCCTTGACCAAGCTGCTTGATGTGCTGGTGGAAGTTTAGCTTTCTGTGCACTTCCTAGGATGACAGATACCCATTCCCTCTGCCTAACATTTGTGCATGATTTAGCCTTGCCTAGATTATAAGTCTCAGAGAAGCCTGTCACTTGCTTTCTTGCCTAATTCTGAACATGACAGGAAGCTGAGACATCTGAAACTCCCTGTTAGGAAACAACTGCGCGAGTGGCTATAAAACAGTATGCTTTATTTGTAAAGATGCGCAGGGGGTGTCTTTCTTCAGTTGCTTTGTATTAAATGTTTTCCTCTTCTTGTGCTCTCGTCTCTATATTTACTATAAAAGTGCCATTTCCCTCTGTCCTTTGACAGTGGTAAGCTTACTAACAACAAAACGCTTTCTTTCCTCTCCCCTTCTAAAACATTACTATGTGATGGATAAGCACAGGAATTTGTAGTACTATCTTCAAAAGATTACAGTAACAAAAGAACAGGTTTTCCAGTTAAAGTATTTAATACTGAGGCATTATTGCCATTTTAGACTAACCATGCCCTAGGTTGGTTTGTATGTTAGTTACCTATTGTTGTAAAGCAAATTATACCCAAATTTAGCAGCTTGAAATTATAAATATTTATTATTTCACAGTTTCTTTGAGTCATTTATTAAGGATTGACTTCATGAGATTGTTTTAGGATGGGCCTAGATGTCCTTTCTACATGGTGGAGGCTAGGGGAGAAGGAGGGTAGAGAGGAGAGAAAAGGAAGGAAAGTGCAGGTAGGGGTGAGAACAGGAAATTAAAGATGGTTTTAGCCATAAAGACATGAGACTATTCAGGTGGTGATGGCACATGCCTTTAATTCCAGCACTCCTGAGGCAGAGGCAGGCAGATCTCCATGAATTTGAGGTCAACCTGATCTACAAAGTGAGTTCCAGGATATCCAGGGCTACACAGAGAAACCTTGTCTCGAAAAGCAACAACAACAGAAAACAAAACAAACAAGACATCAGATTATAGGCTAGTATGAATAGATGGAATCTTTATCTGAGGTATTAATATAAGAAAGGAAATAGATTCGAATAGTAAATTCACTGAAATATGCATATCTTTTTAAATATTTATTTATTTATTATGTATACAATATTCTGTCTGTGTGTATGCCTGCAGGCCAGAAGAGGGCGCCAGACCTCTTTACAGATGGTTGTGAGCCACAATGTGGTTGCTGGGAATTGAACTCAGGACCTTTGGAAAAGCAGGCAATGCTCTTAACCACTGAGCCATCTCTCCAGCCCCCGAAATATGCATATCTTATACCTTAAAAGTGGTTCTCCAAATTTAAATGAGTTTAATATCGAGAACACATTACGAAGACTTTGCTTTTCAGAGGAGGTAGTTTTATAGTCCTATCTAATTCTTCTTAAATATTCTAATGAGAGCTTTTCTATTGTAGGCCATTCACTGTAGTTCAATAAAATTCAGTTCATATACTGCATCCTTTCTAACACACAAGAGATGGTTATCCAGCCCAAAAAAAGGAGAGTTGGAATCTATTGATCCATATGTTAATAGTTTGGAATTTTGGTTTGAAATTTCTCATGTTTATGAATGGAATAAAGTAATCTAAGTTTGTAAAACAGTTCCTTTCTTTGGGCAAATGGGCAATATCTGAACTGAAAATGGGAAAATATGACTGGAGAAAAAAATGGCTACAATTTATAAGAGCTATTTTTATGCATTGCCATGCATCAACACCATGATCAAATATTAACCTCTTTAAAACACCTTTGATTTCTCTATCTTTCACACAATCTTAACCATACTGATAAGGACTTAGAACTTCTAGCTAAAGTTTGTCCCCCACCCCAAATCTAGGTGGTGGTAAATAAAATTAATATAATCACTGCCTGTGGTTTTAATACCCTTTGACTTTCTGGAAAACTATCACTGGTCTTTGTCAAGAAACCTGCTGTTTAGTGATATCTGTCTCAAAGTAGCTTTATCCATAGTTTCTCATCTATTCTGGAAGTCAAGGCTTCGCTCTTTTTCCTTGATTTCTTGACATTCAAGAACAGAACTTATTCTGAGACTGTGGGAGAATGACAAGTTTCTCTAACCACATATTGCAGTTTAAAAGGTAAGTGACTTCCACTTCCTGAAGAATTGAGTATGTCTAAAACAGCCTACCCAGTAGTGTTACATACAGAACACTGTCCTGTCTGGATTAATGATTCATTCTAGGAGATGAATAAATTATGTCTTGATGATGTTGTGCAATCTACATTTGGTTATTATTCAATGAATCATATGATTTTGAGAGAATTTGGATTATGAATTTTGCTGCATGAATAGCTGACTTGTTCCTAATGTAAGTGGCTACCCATCTCCATAGTTTTGTCCATGTAACTAAGGAAATAACGTGTTAACACTTTTATGACTCTACTAACCCAATAAACCACAGTAGCTAGTTTTTCTTTTTTCTTAAATGAAGTTCAAATATGTTTCCAAAGACTCTGATCACTATACACACCGTCAAATGTATCAAGTACTCTAATGGAAATAGGTTTGTCTATGAATGCATGTTGTTATTATAACTGCTTACATCTGGCTTTCCAAAGAAAATGCAGCTAAATCCCAGATTGCTACAAGCAATGGACAAGCACTTCAAGAGTTCTGGCTAGTGTACTTTATTTTCTTCTTCTTTTTTTTTTTTTTTATTAAAGATTTCTGCCTTCTCCCTACCACCACCTCTCATTTCCCTCCCCCTCCCCCATCAAGTCCTCCTCCCTCATCATCCTTAAGAGTAATCCGGGTTCCCTGCCTTGTGGGAAGTCCAAGGGCCACCCATCTCCATCCAGGTCTAGTAAGGTGAGCATCCAAACTGCCTAGGCTCCCACAAAGCCGGTACGTGCAGTAGGATCAAAAACCCATTGCCATTGTTCTTGAGTTCTCAGTAATCCTCATTGTCCATTATGTTCAGCAAGTCCGGTTTTATCCCATGCTTTTTCAGACCCAGGCCAGCTGGCCTTGGTGTACTTTATTTTCAAGAAACATTGTTTTTATGATAAGTGTATACTTACAAAGGGGACAGAATTATAATGCATTAAAGTAAAAAGAAATTTGTTGACTTGAACAGGATTGGCCTTAATCTTGCTATTTAACAGAGGATGGCATGGAATTTCCTTGTTTCATTTTCCAAGTGCTGGTATTGCAGGTATGCACCACCACCCCTGGTTTACGTGGTGGGAGGGACTGAATTTAAGGCTTTGATGTAAGCTAGCAAGCACTCTATCAACTGAAGCTACACCCTCTGCCGCATAAAAATAATTTAATAAAAATATTAATATTAGCTAAATGTTAAAAAATTAACTGAATATTTGCTTGGTCTATGTAGACAGAGCATAAAGAAGTAAATATTAAAATCATGCACCCCAAAAGAACATTAATTCTTTCTCCTCTACATAATATTGTTAAACACATTAAACAAGAGGCTGGACTTTGCTGTCAGTAGCAAACATGGTAACTAGTTGAAAAAGAATTGAAAAGAAAAATCAATAAAAATTAACCAAAGGTACTAAAACATTTTTATAAAAATCAATTACAAAAGAGATGAAATGTCAGCTCTGCTTGTATGTAGAAGACACTGCTCAATGGGAGACAATCAAGATTTTAAAAATGCTTGGCCTTGGTGAGTATCTGTTAAGGTTTGGCCTGTATCTCTTACTGTGACATATGCAAATAAAAAGGACCAAGTTGAATGGTTCCTACTACTGAATATATATATATGAGATGCTGGGCCAAATGTTCCCAGCCCTAGTGCATTAAATTCTTACGTCTGATTTTGGTATGTACTCTATTGTGTATAAGAGACATGAGCTTAGAGAGAGCAGAGTTTGTCTAAGGTTTAAAGCTAGAAAATCTTGTCTAAGAATTAATTAGTGTTTCTTTCTAGAATGAATGATTCCTGCTCATAAATAGTGATCGGTAAAATTGATTTTTCAAAACTACGTAACTTTAAGTAACGTGTTCTTTTTCCTCTCCCAAGCAACAATTTTATTTAAAGTTTTTTTTCTTAATGAGTACAGGATTTCATAACAGGTATTAAAGACTTTAGTTCTCAACAGGTAACTCATAATTGTTGGCTCAAAGCATTCTGGATTTTCAATTCCACTCATTTTGAGCCAATGCTGTTCATGATGCATGCTTATGGACAAGGGTGGATTAAATAAACTCTGATAAAAATTACCACCAAGGCTTTTCTACTTCCAGTGTCATTTTGATGTTACTGGAACTTTCTATATAGAGGGAAAATATAAGGAAAACAAAATTTCTTGTCATTTAAGAATTTTTAGGATTCCTTGATATTTTTAAATTTATTTCATCTATAAGTAAATGTGGAGATGTGATTAGCCAAGAAAAATTTAAACTAGAATGACCTTTCATTCTTGGTTCAATGATGAGCAACATAAGAGAGATGCAGAAGCCCTTGTCATACTTTCTGATCCCAGACCTTTGTTTATTCTAATGGATTAGGAAAGAAAGTCTTTTTAGTAGGCAGGAATCTTAAGATGATTATTCAGATGTGACAAAATCACTGTGGCATGCAAGGAAAGAGAGAAGAAAGAGAGGAAGGAAATGAGAAAAGAAGCAAAGATCGCTTCACTGCTCTTTTATCAAAAAACAATAACTTCAAAATTACTTATATATCCTTCAGAAATTTTCCACATTGAAGGTTTTAAATACATATCACAGTACTATATAAGAATGTATTTTATTTATAGAAACTCTACTTGTACTAAACTAGATTGCAGAAATCCTGAAAGCCTTGTAAAATCATACTTCATAAATAAGCATTGGGAAATAAAGATTCCTTTGTGTTCTTGAATTTGAAATAAAATTTGTGAAGAAAGTTTGCAATTTGATCTTAGTATGATTTAAATTTCAAGAATTTTAATTTAAAATTTATAGAATCCTTGGTCACCATGGTCATTTTGAGATTATTATTCATTTCTGTAATGACTCCTAGAGAACAATTCAAAGGAACTTGAAGGCACGTGATAGAGTGGATTGGTCACATCTTTAGAAGATTTCAGTTTTCGTTCTACTGTGTAGCTGAGGCATCTGGCCATTTGTTTAAATGCCTAATGGTATTCACTTTCAAGTTCTAGAGTGGGACTGATAAATCCCATCTCACCGAAGCGCTAGGAAATTGCAGCAAGTGCTGGAGGTAAAATCCTTCACATAGTACTAGTTAAAATAAAATATTTACATTTCTTGCCCTTCCATAATCATAGACATATATGTTGTTGTTTTTGGTGTTGAGAATTAGTATATAATGAGCATGTTCATGCACAACTAAGTAAAACAAACCACAAACTACATGCAGTTTAATAGTTCTATGTTTTAAAAGAAAACATTTGTCACAGACTGCATTCTGAGATTTCGTCTAAAGGAATGCTCATACTGGTGACAGCAGATGCCTTTCCTCAGAACGACTCGAATGACTCCAACGCCATGGGATAAGCACCAGATTCTTGCAAATAATCTTCCCAGCCTCTTTTCAGATAAGTTTTATTCCTTGTCATTTGGAAAATGCTGAAGGGTTACAACTTGTTCATAAATATGTTCAAGGCAAGTGTTCTTTGTTGCACTCAGAAATGTCTACATTTTCCCCTTAGATGTGTCACACAGATATTTCATCTCTGTCATTTATTTTCTTGCTCTTCTGATTTACCCAGCGGGAAACTAAAACTCTCATTCTGCCTGGAAAAAGTATCTTTTTTTTTTTTTTTTTTTTGCTAATTTTTTGTTTAACTAACTGACCCTAAAGCTAGCTCCTGGGCAACATGTTCATCAAGTATAACTATAATGAATTTATACATTCCAATGTATGAAAGGAATGCATTACAAATTCTTGTTTAAATATTAAAGTGAACAATGTCTCTACAGCATCAATTGATATTTTAAAATGGCAAAGTTAAGGTGTATTTTTCTCTATATGGTTACTAATTGTTTCAGAGCTCAAAGAACTATTTTCTTGGTAATTAGAATTTTTAAAAAATCAAAAGATACATTCAGCACAAAATTCATTTTAAAAATCAATTTTCTTGTTAGGTTTGCTTTTCTTGATGAGATAAGTGGTGGAATATCTTTTTGAGAGTCTCCCATAGTTCTCATTTGGTTTCCCACTGGGTAATTTTTTTTTTATGATGATGGTGTTTTAAATCTTAGAAACACGACATTTCTGGAACTTTATATTTTTCAGCATAGGTTCTTAGAGAATAGGTAATAAAGAACAGAAAATTAGAGAAGTAAGTAGAAAGAAGAGGAAATCTAGGGTTAGAAAAGTCCCCCACAGACCAACAACACAAAGGCAAAGTTGTGCACCTTGAAGATGAACTCAGTAGTGCATATTGTAGGTCAAGGTATTGCTGGAGCTGAATAAACTGAGATAAGGACAGTGTTTTGGCTTAAAAAGTCTAGAGAAAATGAATTTATGTCCTTCGTTATAGAAATAAGATCACTAAATATTGATGCTGAAATAGTTTTATCCGAAATCTTTCTTGATGTATGTTATTCTGTAAGTCATTGCAAGGAATGTGTTATACAAGGGTTATTCCTCTTTGAAAGGAATGAAAATCTTCCATGTCCCTATTGCCTGAAAACCTCCCAGAGCTCTTTTAGCCAGCCTCTGATTCACTGCTTCAGACAAAGAAAAGGGTCTGAGATTATATGCATTTGAAAAGTTCCAACAATATTTTTCTGTTCTTCTTGATGAATTGGAAGATGTCAAGTCTTTTCCCTGTTAACTGGAAGGATATCAATTCAATGGCGAAATGATACTCATATTAATTATGAAGATTAAAAGGCCCATTTGGCAGAAAGCTGTTAAGAAATGAGTGAGCTATCTTTGATAATAAATAGGTAAAATTGGTTAATCATTTATTTAATATGTATAGCTATTGAATGTAATGCATGAGAATAGACTTGGTCCTAAGGACTGATGAGGGTAGATGTATAAGAATTCAGGGGTGAATATCTTGCATATCACCTTAGAACCTTCATCTGGCGATGGATCGAGGTAGAGACAGAGTCTCAATTTGGAGCAACGGTCTGAGCTCTTAAGATCCAAATGAGGAGCAGAAGGAGGGAGAACATGAGCAAAAAATCAGGACCACGAGGGATGCACCCACCCACTGTGACAGTGGAACTGATTTATTGGGAGCCCACCAAGGCCAGCTGGTCTGGGACTGAATAAGCATGGGTTGATTCCGGACTCTCTGAGCAAGGCGGTCAATGAAGACTGATGAGAAGCCAAGGACAATGGCACTAGGTTTCGATCCTAATACATGAACTGGCTTTGTGGGAGCTTAGCCTGTTTGGACGCTCACCTTTCTGGACGTAGATAGAAGGACCTTGGTCTTCCCGCAGGGCAGGGAATTTGGACTGCTCTTCAGTATCGAGAGGGAGGGGGAATGGAGTGGGGGGAGGAGAAGAGGAGTGGGGATAGGGGGAGGGAAGTGGGTGGAGGGCAATATTTGGGAGGAGGGGAGGGAAATGGGAAATGGGGAGCAGGTGGAAATTTTAATTAAAAAAGAATAAAAATAAATAAATAAGTAAAAAAAAAAAGAATTCAGGGGTCGTTGTATGAGTTAAACTGGGCTTTACAGGCGCAAGATTTGGGAGTTACAGTACTTTGGGATGCTCTCAGGAGGCTTTTTGAGGGAAATTAAAGATCATTGAGATTCATAAGGGTGAAATTCTCAATGATTTAGTGACTCAGACTCTAATTGAGAAACCACTTTTATAAGAAAAGTTGTCAAATATAAAGGTGGGAATGGAGTGGCTGGTGGAAAGTGAGTATTTGGTGAGTCTGAAGTCTTCTGTGATACACATGGGAAGGAGGAGTACAATGAGACACACACACTCTCCATTCACAGATGCTGTGCCCTAAGGCAGCAAAGCCCTTAGACATGGTGGAGGTTTGGGAGAAATTATTTAAAAGTTTCTACTGATGTAAATAAAGTTCCTCTATGTCAGTGATAACACTGGTGAAACTGGTTACAATGTGACACAGAATTCATCATTTCTGGCCAGGAATTGTATTGCTATGTCACTGAGAACAACAATAACAAACCACCCAAACAAACAAGCAAAAACCCTGAGAGAAACAACTTAAAAGAGAAAGAGTTTGCTTTGGCCGACAGTTTTAGAGAGATTTCAGTTTTCAAGGTGAGGAAGGCATGCTTATAGAAGGAGCTCTTCCTGTGATGATGGGAGTAGGGGATAATGGATCTTTGCACTGGAAGCAGACAGACCTGGGTTGGACCACGTAGAGAGGGGAACCTCTACAGGCTTGACTCCTGTGATCTTCTTGTGCAAGAATTTTCATGTTTTTCGAAGTAATTCAGAATTTGTTTTGAAAATTGACACTCTGAGACAATGTAGGGATCTAGGAAATGGTTGCCCCTTTCTTTTCTCCCTCTCCACATCTGTTCTTTGTTTCTCTTTTTGACTGACAGCATTAGTGGTGGAGGTTGCTGGATCTCTGAACTCATGGCTTTAAGTACCTTCCAGTTTTGTCTGAGTCTGTCTAGAAAAAAACTTGCAAACCTCTGAACCCTTGTTGCCAAGGCAGCATCAACTTTTTTCCCTGCCTATGGGTGGTTCAATCGTCCAGTGATGTACAATACAAAAGCTGGAAATTTGAGAGTCAAGTTATAGCTAATTCTTAGTGTTTTCAGTACAATGAAAATCATTTAATAAAACAGAGTCAGTGTTACTTTCAAAAACAATATTGCTGCATCATGATACTGGCTTCTTCCAACTGGTAATCTCAGCCCAGAGATCTTCCTTTACCTCAAACAACAGAACACATCTGTGCTTTCCTTTTCCCAACCACTCGCTGCCCACACTTTTACCCATAACGACATAGAGGATTTAGATGGAGCTTAACATTACGCTTGAAGGATTTCTGGGCTCATCTTATTTTTCTGTTGACAAATAGGAGGAAGTAGAGCTCAAATTCACACAGCTAATAAAGCAAACAGCACACCCCAGGCTAGGACTCCCGCACCTGTGCTCTCAAGAATCCTCTGAACGTCGACAGTGAAGGCCTGCCTTCGTAGCCTGACAAATGAAACATCCTAAGTACTGTTTGGAATCTATGTAATGTCTACAAAATTCATACACATTTTTCATTTTATCCAAGAATGTTTTCACCTCTGTTTTAATATCAAAGAGAATGTCCAAATTTCGTGTCCATCAGGTGAAACTGTTGTAGCATGTCTCCGTGCTAACGTTATTATGTGTTTTCTATTCTCCCGGGATACTACTATGTACTTAAATGTCTCCAAGTTGAAATATGAAATATTTGGTTGTCATTTTAACATGATGATTATCCCTCTGCCACCCGCCACAGATATTCAGAGGGAGACCACAGAGGCTGACTGCAACAGAAGCTTACCATTTAGGAGTAGATGCAGAGAAAGAGGGCTAATCACAGTTTGCAAACCAGAGTTCTATATATGCAGTATGCCGTGCTGTGATCTCACACTCTCTGACTCTACTGCATTAGAAGCAATGTTGAGCTGAACTAGCTATTTCCTGGGCCTAATGTATCTATCTATTTTAATAGCATTCACATTCATATATAACAATAACATGGCAGAAGTTTAAAATTGGAAGCAAAATTCATAATTTTGAGTCATGGGATGAATACATAGGCTGTTGGGGCATTTTTTCTTTGACGAGGCAGAAAAGGAATAACTTCACAAGCTCAGTGAATTGCAGTGTACTGCCAGTTAGCTGTTATGGGCTTCTATGCATGGATTCTTCATTATGTAGAAAGCTAATATAGTTAGCAGAACACTTTTTTTCTTTAAATGCACATCAACCCCAAGGATGAAATGCAGTTACAAAATAAGCTGCTCAAGTCCTAGAAGCCATAAATTCCCAATGTTATAACTTAATCTTCTGGAAATGCTCCAAATAGCAGCCCTGAGTTCCCTTGAGTGAAATGCTCTCATTTTCTCCCTGTGAGCATTTAACTTTATTCTTTATTGAATAAAAAAAGAGGGGGATAAAAAGGACTTGGTTTATTGCGTCTAATAAAAGAAATGTAATTTGAATACTCAAGGATGTAATCAGATCATAGCGTTTCAATTGTATTACTAATAAGGCCATAAAATAAATAAGTTGCACACTAAAGAAGCTCACCATGCAAGTGTATCTTGTCAACCTGTCTCATCCATCTTTTCTTGCCATTTCCCGTCTGTCAGCGTTCTTCCACTCAGCTCTTTGCTTGCACCTAGTGATTTTTTACACATCCTTCACCGTTGTCTTGTTACTCTCTCAGTTTAATATATAGAGATAGGAGGAATCTGCTGTGCTTTGCTTACACATCTTTCATTTTGGGGACTCTCAATTTGTCACTTGACCACTCTGCTTGTTCCTTGTTTGCTTCGTTCATTAAATCAAGTATGAATGCGTGAAACTGGCCGTGTCACGTGTTGCTGTTTCCAAACAGTTGGTTGTTTAGCTCCTGGAACCTGTAATGCTTTTTTTTTTTTTTTTTTTTTTTTTTTTTTTTTTTTTTTTTTTTTTGATGAAAACCGCTAATGGAAAATATGAAGCCATTGCTCTTTTTCTTTTATCTTCTTAAGTAAAGTTTAAAATCATAGAAAACAAAACTAACTGAAAGGGTCCTTTAATTTTGAGCCTGGGCAGGACAATTAATCTTTTTCTCTAAACGTTATAGCAAGTTTGTGTTTGTTTAAAAGTTTGTCTCTGAGTAGACAACACATATGAAATTTGATCATGAAAATTTTGACCAATATTAAGCTCAATAATCAGATTTATGGCAACTCAATTAATTTGCGTCTATAGATCTTTACTCGACAAAGGTGATCAATGTATATAAATTTTATTAAGACAAAGCTTAAGTTCAAAAGTGGTCACAGCATTCAGTGATAAGCAGACATTGCTATAGCTTCAGTGAGAATTCTTTTTGATAATCTAATTTTGTATTATTCAATGAAAAAAATCAATATTCTAGAAAAATACATATTTTATTTTTATACTGAGCCCTGGAATGATTTTTCTCTTCCACTTCATTATGCCTCGTGGGCACTAGAGGGGAGCCCTTTGACAGCAGGGTTGAATTATAGCTCCGGTTATTGACCCCTGGCAGCAAATGAGATGCACCTTAGAATTTACTGAATCATCACGTTTCCCTTGCCAGGAGGATTCAGAACAAATATCTTCTTTTACTTTTATTATAAACACCACACAGTCACTGCGTGACCGTGATCTTGTTCTTTGAAGCACTGTTGTTGTTGTTGTTGCTCAAAAATCTTTATTTCTTTGGGAATCACACATACCCATTAGGAAAAATGACCTCTGTCTGTTAAGGAATGTAGGAATAACTCTTTTGACTGAGAATTAAAGACATTCAGTAAAATGTTGAACTGGTTCTTTCCTCCCATGAGAAGTCACTTGTAGTTTTCCTGATTTGAAATAAATACATGCTTAGCATCATGGGCATGTGAGGGTTGGGTTCATCTGAGAAACAGGGTTGTGTGACCACAGGACCACACCAAGCATCCTTTAAGCGTGAGACTGACTTCAGCATCAGCTTCAGTTTTTAAATCCCCGAAGTCACCTCTTTCTCAAAGTGGCAGAAACATGGCATGGCTTGCTGTAGCTACTTCACCATTTCCTTTGGATTTTCAGTCACATGTATATGACAGAGATTCGTAGGGAAATATGAACATTTCCAAAATGCTTCCTCTTCTGTGTCCCTTAGCCTTCTCGCTGTCTAGTTTTCCATTCTTGCTCTGCTCTATTTGTTGAACAGCCATCATCTCTGCTTAGAGCAAAGGATCCATTATTTGTTATTTTAGAAACAGCTGCAGTATCAGAGACCTCACAGTCACCGAAGTTACCATCTACCATAGCACCCATGGACTCTAAGACGTTTGCAGAAAAATGCTTCTCTCCATTTGTTGACTTGACTTTCGATAATTTTATTCATCATTCTCTTACTAGCTGGTTTTCTCTGAATTGGAACCATTTCCACTGCTTTAAAAATTCTTCGTGGTACAGAGCAAACATAATAAAAATGCATTTTGTATTTCTGCGACCAAGAAAAGCATTTCTTAACGGTTTCTCCCCCTTTGGCACTGATGGATGGCTCTGGAGCTGTTTGCTCACTTTTGGAGATCTGTTATTTTTGATTATTTCATTAAATTGAAGGGTCAATATAGTATAAGCAAAGGACTAATCTATTCAAGCAACTCAATAATCAGTTATTATTGGCAAGAAAATGTCACATTTTCTTGAACACAGACTCAACACAAATAAGACTATAGTACAAGCAACTGACATTACTATGTCTGAAGTTTCAATAGGGGGTTGGAATATTTCAAGTTAAGGCAAAAATTATATTTTTCAATTAAAATGATCTTAATTTTCTTCTATAAAAACTCAAGGAGACTTCATTTAGAAGTGCCAGGTAAATAATACAATTTTTGAGTTAAAGAATCCTGTGCACATTTTTAAGTAGTTATTTTATGATAGTCCATACAGTAATCTGTTCTATACCTAATAATATCAAGAGTTTAAGATATATATGAGATTGAGATTTTAACACAAAACAGCATAAAATATTTATTTGAGTTTAAAACCTTGGTTATCTTTATGTTTACTCTTCCATTTGTCTTTCAGAGGTGTTGTAGCAATATTTAATATAGTTCTCCATTCTTTTTGAGCAAGAATACCAAGTAGATGAGCAGATTTGTCGAACACTAAACTTTCAGGCAGCAATTGAATGAGTAAAGGATTGGAGTCAGGAAACTGAGAAGCACTCATTTTTATTATAAAAGGGCAGTTTAATAGAATAATTAATTTCATACTTGTCAGTTACTGGATCCATGTCAGATACGGAGAGTTTCTTATTAAGGAAGGCAGACAGCTGTAGCTTGAGCAGACTGTGGCTGCACTGTAGGATTTGTCTTGGAAAATACTCAGACAAAAGAGCTCTTGTTAGATTCTCTTAGAACTGACCTCCAGTCTCAGAGCTATTCTGACACCGCTTCTGACTTCTTTAACACTGAATGGTTTCCATTTTGGAAATTGCAACTGAGTTGGACTAAATCTGGCCAAATTGGCCTGAGCTTTGAATGCCCCAGTTCTTAAACATTTTCACTGGAATGCAAGGAGACCCATCTTGAGGTCAGGGAGATTACATAAAAACATTTATGAAACAGATATACAACATACTGAGGCAGCAGTTCACCGTTTCTCCTCTAAGTGCGTGCACCAGTGCTGAGATGGAATTGAAAAGGGGGGCAGCTACTCTTGAAATATTTTGAGACAAAAAGTGGCAGCATACTGACATTAATCTTCAGTAACAGCTGTTCTCCCGAACAGGCACTTTTTCCAGTCACAAACTTCAAGGGCAAGCTGAGCACTTGGGTTTTTCTCTGAGGTACAGCCAAATCTCATCATTGTTCTAGACCACAGTCTACTAGTGTGAAACTAACATGTTTCTCCATAAACACTGTCGATGAGTAAGTATAATGAATTTGTTGGCTGTTTTATATTGCTCTTTAAATGAGCAAACTTTGTAATATGAACACAGTACTCGTGGTTTTTGCTTAAACCGCATTCAGTCATATTTTCCACAAATTAGGGGGTCATCCTCTTGGGGTTCAATTGCCCACGAGCAGTTAGGAGCATCCTGCGGATTAGAGGGACCCTGGATTTATCACTCTTCTGGATTTCCTTTATGCTTCTCCATCTAAATGTGAAGATTTTAGCTCTTGCTAGGAGCTGCGGCTGTGTCGACTTTCCGGCTCATTTTCAAAACCTGCGCTAGGTCAGCAATTACACAGCAGGTCCTTCACACTTCTCGTTCAGATGTGGTCTCCTCTGAGTGAAAACCTGTCATTTCCAGAAGGGCTAAACATAGACACTCTACGGCATACAACCTTAAGTATACAAATATTTTCTTCTTGTGCTTTAAAACAAATTTTTTTTGGAGGATTGTCAGAAAAGAAACAGCAATACCCATGTTGTGGAGTGCGTGTGTGTGTGGAGGTGTGTGGGTGTGTGTGGGTGTGTGGGTGTTGGGGGTAACACTTTAGTTTGCTTTAAAGCAACTTAATGTCTGTAGAAAAGGAAAGTCTTTGTTTGTAGCTAGGTAAGAATTCAAAGTGACCAGAAGATGAAGAAAAGCTTACGAGGTGGAAGGAAGGGTCACCAAGACTGGAGGGTTTGAGGGAAGAAAATGGCGATATGAACTCCACTCCCATTTTTCTAATGCATTTGGAACCTTGGAGCTTCAAAAATATATTGAAAATGTTAAGACAAATAAGAACAACTAAAACTGGATATGGCTGTAGGTCTGTTTATTGCATGCTATAAATAGGGCAGACAACAAGGAAAAGCTAAATCAAGTAAAAGCGTGGAAAGGGTGGTTTAATGAAAGGAATGGTGTCAGTGGGAGAGATGATCGGTGCACACATGTGGGCAGAATTGAGATCCTAGAATACATATAACAGTTGGGTAGATGTGGCAGACCTCTCAATCCCTCAGGGGTGGAGATGGGATGCTGGCAGCAGACTCTGGTTTCAGTAAATAAAAGTGAAAATTTCCAAGAACAAATTTAATTAATAAAAAAGTGTATTCTTTCTAAAAGGTGGAAAGCAATAAGGAAGACATTCAATGCTAACCTCTGGCCGCTAAACAAATGTGCATTGAAGGTCTTCCTTATTGCCTTCCATTTTATTTCATGTTCAAGTATGTGTATGGCATGGTCACACGTGTAGAATACATACAAACAAGAGACAGGAAGAGAAACATCAGAAACTAAAATATTATCTCCTAGTAAACTTCTCTGAAACTTTCTTTTCAGTTCTAGTTCAATAAAATAAAATAAAAATGATAAGGGGTGGTAGAGGAAGAAGTTAAGATTCGTTTTGTGTAATTGTTAATCTGTTTTTTTCCTCTTCCAGTACCTCACATTTTGGTTTCCAGCTGTTTATTATCCCAATCATTTCCCGCAAGAGATGAAGTGCTAGCAGCAGGACTCTAAGATGTTTTATGCTAATGAGGGGAAAGTCTTGGACAAGTTGCAAAGTCTAGAAATATTTTTTTTTGAGTGACATGGTAAAATAATCAGAATCTAAATGGAAAGAAAACTTGAGTGACAGCCATTATATTTAATATGCCAAAGTAACTGATTGGCATTTTAATTAGATGAGAAAATATAATTATATTTTTAACTCCGAAAGGACCCCTTGCAAGAAAGATGGACAATATATAAACAAAGACGCTTATGAGAACACAAAGGAATAACAACGTATACTAAGATACACTCGATTTTCAGTGCTTATGACATGAGTTATTAATTCCATGGATCATGAAGCAAAACTTTTTGAAAGTTAACTTGCATTTACCCTTTTGACAACAGTTTGCATTATCGTGATTGAGTTTTATTAAGTGCATTCTTCGCTGTAGCTATTTATCTTCATTCTGTTATCTCTGGCATAAATATTTAATTTAATTTATGTTGCAAAGTTTAAAAATGTCTCCACAAAAACTAAGTTGTACCTCTTTTCCCACTATAACATTGAGGTTTATGTATGTCTGCATGCAGCATAAAGCATGTCAACATGAAAACAGGCTTCGTATGACACGAAAATGTTAACCATTTCTACTCCCTGTGGAGATGAGGTGTCAGTGAAAACAAAATTTAAGAAGGGTTGCCTATTTGTGCTGGAAGACATACTTTGCAGACTAATCTTTTTATTCACAGAATGTTTCCTCTTGTGAAGGTGTTTATGTTTAATATTCAATATTAAAAGAAGATGGTGTCATGAAAATGGTTAACTAGGGGCTGGAGAGATGGTTCAGTGGTTAGGAGCACTGGCTGCTCTTCTAGAGGTCCTGAGTTCAATTTCCAGCAACCATATGGTGGCTCATTAGAGTCTATAGTGGGATCTGATGCCCTCTTCTGGCATAAAGTTGTACATGCGGACTAAGCTCTCATATACATGAAAGAGAAGAAAAGAAAGAAGGAAGGAAGAAAGGAAGAAGAAAAAAGATAACTAGAAAAAATGTGGACATACAAAACTAAACCAAAGTCTTATTCCAAAGGCCATTCATTGTCTTCAAGTTCTGGCGTGTTAACATCTTAATGCATATATGCATATATAAGCCTATAAGGCATAACAGGGTTTTAGTATATCACAGTTTCAAAGATAGCCACAACAATACCTCCCATCTCGTATACCTTTAAGTATTGTGATCTCTGCTTTGCTATGACTAAGTAAAATTGAGTTCTCTGTTTTAGTGGAATTGCTTTGAGTTTTTCTCTATTTAATTTGATGTTGGCTATAGGCTTACTGTAAATTGCCTTTATTATGTTGAGGTATATTCTTTGTATTTCTAATCTCTCCAAAACTTTTATCATATAAGGGTTTAGATTTGGTCAAAGATTTTTTTTTCAGCATCGAATGAGATAACCACATATTTTTTTAAGTTTGTTTATGTGGTGAATTAAATTTATTAGTTTTTGTATATTGAACCATTCCTGCATCTTTAGTATGATGCCTTCTTGATCATGGTGAATGTTTTTGGTATGTTCTTGGATTCAGTTTTCTTGTATCTTATTGATTATTTTTATATTATGTTCTTAAGGGAAATTGATCTGTAATTCTCTCTGTTGGGTCTTTATGTAGTTTGGTTGTCAGGATAACTGTGATCTCATGAAATGAATTTGGAAATATTCCTTTCTGTTTCTGTTCTGTGGAAAAAATTTAAGGAATATTGGTTTTAACGCTTTTTTGAAAGTCTGGCTAGTGTGGTTCTACTTCTTTTTATTTATTTTTTTTAAAGAACACACAAGCTCATAATCAAAAGTGTTAAGTCACCTTTAACTAAATAAAGATCAACATGTATGATTTCTGTAATAACAAGTTGTCAATGTCAGAAAATTCTCAGATTACTTGGATATATAATCTTGCTATCATGAATCTTGATTAAGTATTTGAACATTTGAACTTTCATCTGTTTAGCATTACTCTTTAGTGAAGACTAAACATATGACTCTGTGTTGAGAGCGTTAAATGTTTAAGTGATAGTAGAAAGACTTTTTTTTTCCCAACAGAATACATTATTAAGAATAATGGGGACTCTGCTAGAATGATGCTCATCAGTTAAGAGCATCTCTGCTCTTCCTGAAGACCAGAGTTTGATTCCCAGTCGCCACACCTGGTAGCTCACTGCTATCTGTTATTTAAGTACCAGGGCTTTCCACCAACACCCATCTGACCTTCCTGACTATGTGCACATACAGACATGTGCAAACAAATAATAATAATAATGTTCTTTTTAAAAAGTAATTTATGTTTAGATAATGTGGTAAAAATTTACCTTGTTTTTATGTTCTATAAAATCAGATATAAAACCTGTGCTGTTCGCTTTTTTGTTTTCTTCATTTACAGCCTCTTTAAGTTTGATTTTCTACACAATATTCGGCTGTTCTGACTAGGGTAAGATGAGATCTATAAGTAATAGTTCTAAGCTGTGTCTTTCCATGATAGCTAAAGATGTTGACTGTGTTTTTAAATGTTCCCAGCCATTTGTGTTGCATCTTTTGATGTAAAATTAATTTTAAATTTTATATTTTTATAGTAAAAGACCAACTTTTTACCCATAAATCTGAAGTCAAAATTATACAAAAGTTATTTAATTAACACTCACTACATTGTAGCAAGTCTTTTAGTGACCTTAATTTATCTATGATCCAAGAAATCCCATTTAACCAATGCTTTGTTTGTTCTTCAGAAATTTTTGTTCATTTAAAAACATACCTAGCATACACAATGCCCTGGGTTCAATCTTCCAATTGCAGGAAAGAAAAGGCAAACCATTATGTATGCTTATTTATCATCATGCTTTCCTCATACATAGAACATACTACATCCTCTATTTACTAATATACAATTTAATATAAATCTACTTTATTCTTTTGATGGCTTCATAGTTTTTCAATGTGTACTTATATTAAACAGTAGCTATGGACGGTTTCAAAGGATATTAGCGAGAACTCTGGTATAGGAGTCCTAGAATATTACTAATAAAGAACTAACCTCTAATAGGAGGCTGGTGTGGCTCCTTCCAGGAGATTGTGATGAGATTGGGTTCATGAGCTAGTGGAGTAAACCTGATATGCTTGGAGTCAACTAGCCATGCAGGAGCCCTTCCTACAGAGAGGGGAGTACCTAAGAAAAAGTAGAACTCATAATTTCTCTTTAGGCTCTACAAGGCTTAAAAATGCCATGGCAGACGTTCAAGTTTATGTCTTAAGACATTGACTCACTTGGTACCCAAGTCAAACATACTGTTAGGTTGCTGGTTAGATAATTTGGATTTTCTATGTAAATTTTTAATTTTATGTTTACAATTCGCCATGTTACTTCTAATATTGTTTTGGGGGAGGAAGAAACGTGACCTAAGCAAAGACATGTTTAAGGATCAGAAAATCTCTTTGACAGAAACAGACAATGGAAGTGGCTTGGAGAGGAGGCTTCTGAGTGGTTACAAGCAGGAGGCTAGGATCCTCTCCAGCGCTGTCAGCGGTGTCGCCGTTCTCTCTGGGTTACACATTATAGCTCTGTGGATGCTGTAGGCATTTATTTGACACATATCCTTACTAAAAGGCTTGTCTGTCCACCTCTTTTGTTCTTGGTCTCACATATGCAGTGAGATGATAGACACTGTTTCATGAGGCTGCCACCAATGAAACAGATGTTCAAGGTTATTTATTGGAAGCTGCTTCATAGTAGACTTTCCATAAAAAGAGACATAGATAGCAGACCCCACGTAAAAAATGGCACAGTTATTTGGGTTTTCAAATTTCAGGAACCTACCTGTTTTAAAATATAAGTTAGGCTGTTAGGACTTTGAAACTAACTCTATGAAAGGAGAACTGACTTAATAATAATATGCCACCAAAATATATGTATTTATAATAACCACTTAAACAAAATAATCACTCCAAACTATGGCATGCACACCAGATAATACAGCACAAAATTTAGGAAATTTTTATTACAAATTCTCTTAATCTAGAGCAATGTCTACTTCTCAGTATTGTTTATTTTCTGTTGCTATTGAATTCATTAAAAAATATTTCTCAATGTACCATGACTCATTTGGGATGACTTCACACCTAATTTAGTAAGAGTTGGGTCACCAACGGGTGGTTTTCTATGCCACTCATTGTTTGTAGATACAGAAGGGCACTGACTCCCTCTTTCTTACTTATATATTTTGGTATAATTGCCATACATTTTTTTGGTACACAGGAAAAGATATGCAAGAGCTTCTGCTTTACAGTATGCATTTAAATAATGTTCTAACTCATATTCATTCTTCTTAAAATTATTTATATGAAAGCATCAAAATGAGCTAGGTGACAGGTAAAATAAGATGATGGCATCAATAACACAAATAGATGCCTTAGGGAAAGACTTCACATTGTCATTATACGGTAGGTTACCATCCCTAGGTTTTGATTATTTTACACATAACTGCAAAAGAGTCAGGAAGTCAAAGACAGAAGGACGGAATAACTGAGATGTAAATGACTCTCCCTGGTGAATGGAGGAAAAGAACTAGCCCAAACCAACGTGTCAGACAGTATACTAAATTTTTACAGTTACAAACTTACATTATACTACAGTAGCCCTTTAAAGTGGACACTTGTATTTGTATTAGCCAGGTTATGTTATCTTTCAGATAAATAATCACAACATTGTAGTTACTGTATAGTCAAAATACTCATTCATGTTGTAATCCAAACAACATCAGTAGTGAGTTGGGAGTAGAAGTCAGAATAAGTAAGTTTATTATTTTGTTAAATGGACATAGTAACAAGCTCCTTCTGATATATATCTCTATAACCAAAGATTAGAGCAGTACCTTTCCCACACATTTTTCTCAAGTAGGTTCTGGTATAGTAAAATTATGCTGACTCTCTGGATAGAGGAGTCAGTCCTGTTATCTACTAGTTATGTGAGTCTGGGCAGGCTCTGGATCTTCTGGACAGTTCAGCTTCTCTGTGCAATTACACTGAAGCAGAGACTGGCACTGTACCCATCAAAGCAAGAGGCATTTTCTTCCAAGAAGGACTGGGTGGTCAACCATGTTGATCATCAGAGACCTGTTTAAGCAGTGGACAGTGGTTAATACAGATATCCACAACTGGTCAAAATGCAGAGAGTGAGTTCCGGTGGAATACTCGGTCCCAATGGGGCATCTGTACCCTACCTCTCCCCTCAAGGCCCGTGGAGTATTTCAGAAGAGGGAGTGGAGTGATTTTAAGAGCTAGATGTCAGGAGGTCTGAGCAAAATAGTGAATGGAGGGCATAACAAGATCCTTAGAGTAGTAAATTCAGGACAGGGCTTGACCAAGACAGTCAGCATTACAGTGTGGATGGGGGAAGAGCACCTGAGCTCCAAATCCTACCTGTGGTTCTGTTGTCCCTGGTTTCTGAAGTTTATCATGCCAGTGGATGACCCCACATACATGTATATATGGGTAGCACTGATTGGACTCTGTGGGCTATAAAAAAAATAAAAGGGGACATGAAATTGGGAGCAGTTATGGAGAGGATGGGGAACAAATATGATTAAAATACATTGTATATATGTAGAAAATTCTCAAAGACTAAAAAAAAATTCATGCAGTACATAGCCTCTTTCCATTGTACGAGTCTGATCCTATGCTCCCGTATAAGCTGTTGAAGTCATTTATTGAGTGATTGCTTACCAAGTGAAGGAATTGTCAGGAACGTTAAGATATGGCCATGTTGAGACATGGTTTATCATCTAGTTCTTGCCAGAAGAAAATGCCACTGACTTTTGGCAGGTAGAGTGTCAGTGTCTGCTGCAGTGTAATTATTAAGAGCTACTGAATGGTTCACAAGTTCCAGGGCCTTCCCAGACTCACATAGCTGGTGTATAACAGGGCTGACTCCTCTATCCAGAAAGCCAGGATGATTTTACTAGACCAGAAACTTCTTGAGAAAAACGTGTGAAAGGTATATTTTTAAACATAGTAGTTTTAATGAAACTGTAAAAGGATATCTTGACAGCAGCAGAGAAAAATCAGAATATTTTATCTCCTAGTGAACAGATTCAGATGTCTAATACATAGATCAAGTGCAAGAAGTGAAATATGTGTGATATGTACTTATTTTAAATTATATATGTCTTTATCTAGAATTTAGTACTTCCCCCTAAACTCTTGTATGGCTTTTTGGAGACATTTTGAATTAGGTGATCAAGGTGTTCAGCCAATATTCTCATAGTGTTTCTGTTTATGTAACAATTGGATAGATAAATTGTCACCATACTTTTTTCCCCAGCATCATGATAACTCAGGGTAGGTTATGGTTTTTATGCTGGCATGAAATTCAGCTATTATAAATCTGAGCTATTCTCTCAGCAACCCTAATGCTTAGGCAAAGATGCTGACTGATCGATTAGGTAATGATCTATTGCATTCATTCTCCATAATCCATTTGTTTCACCTCTAAAATCAAAACCTTAAAATACGCAGGAATTATTTGTCATTAATTTCTGGAAAATTGCAGCTACAGTATTTTTTTCTGTGACCTTATATTGGTTAAATTATAGACTGGGTTGTTATAAAATAAAACATCCTAATCTGGAAAACCATTTATTCTTTAACATCCCAATGACAGTGTTGACAATATATTTTCAACTTCTGTACTCTCTTTGAATAGATATTTTCCACAGAGTCGGTAGCACTGTGAAGTTAGGCTGAAAACACCTGAGTTTGAGATTTGACTCTGTAAAAAATGGTATTACATTTGATAGGTGTATTCATTCATTCATTCATTCATTCATTCATTCATTCATTCATTCCCACGAAATATCTCCTTAAATGCTTTTCTACTGTGTTCCTATAGTGTACTGTTCTGGAATGCACAGCCTCTATAAAAGCAAAAAGGTTATCTTTGAATAACAAAAGAGTAGAAATGTACACAGAAACAACAGAGAACCCCAGAGCACTTGCAAATGATTAGAATGAAGTATGCAGGACAAAGAAGGACATATTGTGGGACTTTATATAATCATGCTGCTTATAGTTTATTGAATCTTAGCTTACTGGAAGAGTGAAGAAGGCATCTTAAGGTGTGTAATGAAGATGGAAGTTATGAAAGTATTTCCTTAACCTGGAGAAAAGTAGAGGAAGGAGGGGACATAAACAGGTCACTGAGATCTACTAAGTCGAGTGAATGTGTTTATACATATACATATAGAAGACTCCAATTTTTTGTGTGTAAGAGCTTGACAGGATAGTAAGTCGCTTGGGATAGTTAATATCAACTACTAGAGAATGTCACCTCATTGGTAGTGTAGACCATCTTAGAATAATAATGAGTTGTACTATTTTTAATCCTTCACTTAGAAAACACAGTAAATGAAGGAAAGTTTTTTCATGACTATACATATGCTTTATATTTGTTTATTTTTCAGATGGGGTCTTGCTATGTATTTCAAGATGGCCTTGAACTTCTGATCACCCTACACCAAGATGTTTAGTGCAAGGATTTAGGGATGTACTCAAGTATGTTGGATTTTTTTGCTACTTCTATATAAGTATCATACAATTGAAAAGACTGTATAAAGAATTATCACAAAAGTGACAGAAATATCACCTCTTTATTGCCTCTCTTAGCAACCGAGTGGCTCAAAGTGTATCTTTACTCTTACCTACTTGACATGCAATGGACCAACAGAAAATAAAGGCGTAATTAGTGTGTGCAACCTAAACAATGATGAGTTTTACAAACAAGGTATAGTATTCATGCTCAGTGGAGAGTCTAGCCTTATAGTACTCTAAGATGTCAAATGCACTTTCCCTTGCCTCTTTTTCTTTCTTGACCCTCCTTCTTCAAACTGTTTCATGTCTTTTCTTCCTTCTTTCCTTGCTTCCATTAAATATCTGCATTATTTTCCTTAACATACCTATTCTTGCCTGTGAGTATCTGAGAAATTTGAAGACTTCTCACTCTCCCAAGTCTTTAGATGCTATTGATTGTCCTCTTCTTTTAATAGACTTTATTTATTTTTCTAATGTTCTATGATAATGATCTAATACTAAAGAATTTTGTAGGATGGCAGGAGAAGTCAATGTTTTTACTGAAGGAGACAAAACAAACAAATAAACACACAAACTATAATACAGTTTAGTCTCTTTAAGTCACAAAAACAACACTTATCTTGTCAAATTATTCTTCTTAAATTCCAAATGATATACAAACCTTCTCAGAGAAACCTATTATTTCTGTTTTCCCAACTTCAGCTTTCCTAGGACAACAAAATGGTGGTGGTAGAGATATGGGTCTAACATCTTTAAAAAGCATTGTTTGGGAATTTTATAAAAGGATACAATGGGTTTTGAACAAATGATGCCCTCTCCCCCCAGCAATAAGTCTCGCTACACCTCTTTACCGCATTCCCTCCCAAGTACATGAACTCTTTGCAGACCTAGTGTACATTGGATATATTTAGTTATAAGCCAACAAAATAGGTGTTAACCTTTCTTGAACTTGCAAGATCTTTGGTTTGATTCTGAGTACAGCAAACACCCAAATAAAAGGAAACTTCAGGAGGAACCAGAGTTTCTTTGGGAGGCTAAGTGACAATGGCAACCTTGCTTTTATAATAATGGCCTTGAGGATTGACATACTGGGCTCCTTTTGATCATATGCAGATACATGGTAAATTCTTTCTGCAAAATTTAAATTTGTTTTCCTACCCATAATGAAACAAGTAGGTATTTTTAATGCTTTAAGGGAATGTCTTTAAGTTTTTGCCTTGACACCTTGTGTCAGGAAAAATCTGGACACTAAAGGAGAAGAGAGAGAAAGAAAACAAGACGAAAGAAAAGGGAAGATGAACTTTTACATTAAAGGATTTTGATTCTGTGAGAACTATGGTAATTGGATTTAGAAAACATGAACTCAAGCTTCTCACAGTGAGCAAGGATGCACAGATTATTTGATTCCTCCTGGCTTGGTTTCCTTATATGCCCATACTGAAGTACTTTAACATTCCCCACCAATAGGACTTGGATGAGCTATCACACACAGACTGCTATTAAATAATAGATCACACACAGTCTACTACTGTAGTACTAGCTCAGTGAAGTAGTTGAACAAACTTGATATTATTCTGTCTTTCAAATTTCTCAATGTACTACATGGTCTTCATATGTATATATATATATATATATATATATATATATATATATATATATATATACATATATACATATGTATATATATACATTTTCTAGAGACTTTCAGATTGCATGTTATGTCTTCACTGGAATTATGGGACAACAGATATTTTGGTGCTGAGTTTTCATTTTGCCACTTACTCTTTGGATGAAATAGAGGTAAACTCCCCACCACCACCAATGAGATTCCAAGTCTCATAAAATCTTCTTCAATAATTCTCAAAAAATTCAAGGGTGAATTTTCATGGCTACATTGACCTCTGAGCTCTTGTTCCTACCAACATTTATTTTACTGTTCATTTTTCAGTTTTGTCAGCTGTAACTATCTATGTTTTAAATACACATATCTGGAAACCGAAAAGGTGGTTCAGCACTCGATGCTCTTTTGGAGGACAAGAGTTTGGTTCCCAGCAGGTTGGTGAGAGAGCTCGCAATGACCTGCAGCTTCAGCTGCCAGGCAGCCAATGCCTTCCACTAGCCTCTGAGGGCACACACCCATATGTGTCATACTACAGGTGACACAGATAAACACACATGAAACTTTATAAAAATAGCAAAAATAAATATACTTATCTTTCTGCTTTACATTGCTTTGGGTCTCACAACAAGAAAAAGCAGCCTGAGACCCTACACTACAGACTCCAAGGTTAGGTTAGACACTCCTGCCTTTCCCTCTCTGTTTCCAGCTCTGCTTCCCTATGACAATTGGCTATCACAAGCTGACATCCAAGAAGTCAATGTGCAGGATATCTATTTATCCGGCTAGACTCAAAAGTAGAGTCATATATAATCCTGTCTCTGTGAGGGTGTGTGGGGGGAAAGTGAAGGGGAGAGGAAGAACTATTTGAAGGATATTAATATCAGAGACTTAATTTGGTCGTTTTGCAGAGTTGAGTTAATGGATTAAACTTGTGGCTGTTTCATGTAGTTTTGTCAGAAAGTGATGTGTCAGAATTTCTACATCTGAGATACTTGCTCTTTTAAGCTGACGGGAAGCATCAATCATAGGTAAAAATTCTCCTGCTGATCGCTCTCTTTTCTCTCGTTATCAGAAAAGAGGAATTTAGATGTGATTTCTCAACAGAAATAGGAGTAGAAAAAGGCAGTTCATTTCAAAGACACTTTAAAGTGCCTGGATTTCTATTTAACTTTGAAAGCAAACTTAAACAGATATTCTGAATTCTATTAGTGATCATGACTGCACAAGCCCCCATTATCACTCCTTACACCTTGACTTGGATCTAATAGGAAACCTTCCAAAGTGTGATGCTGTGTTTTTTGAGGCTCAGTTCTGCAGACTCTGGGAAAGGGAAGGACGTTAGCATTCTGCACACTTACTAGGTGCTCAGCACTGTTCTAATTGTCTCATTGCATCATAGTTTATCTCATATATATTCTTTATTGTAACTGATTGTAGGAGGTGTTGCACTTCCCATTTAACTAATGAGGTTACTGAAGCTCAAAGAAAGTAAACCCAAGGTTATTAAGCTAATAAATAGCAGATTTGGGTATCATGCACTAACCTTTTTCTTTCCCAACGTTAACTCTGGCATAATCTATTCACAGTCAGGACTGCCCATTCTCAAAACCACAAATAAAACAAGCTTAAATTTATGTCAAAATTTGGAAGTTATGGTTTAAGATGAAAAAGCACACACAGGATTAGAGAGGCACTATTAGTGAGGTCTAATACAAAATGACTTAGACTAAAATTTAGACTAGTTCTTTCTTTTGGTCTTCATTGTTTCACTAATAGCACTATGTATGACCCATTGGACCAGTTGGGACTTCAGATTTCTCATGTGCAAAATGCAAATGTTGAACTGAATGATCTTTTACATCCTTCCAGAACCTAAATGCTTCATGTTTCTAAATGCGAAATAGTTGAAGTGCAATTTCTGATTTTCAGAAATTACCAATTTACCAATTGGTTAAATTTAATTGGTTTAATATTGGTTAAATTACCAATGAAATTCAAGAAAAACAGAAAGATAGACATGAAAAGAAAATCAAATGGTAATCATTTATCCACAAAATGTTTGTTTATACTTTCATTGACTACCACATAACAAACCTGCTATGTTGCTATTAAGCCCACTTCAGCGAAAGGAAATACTCAGAGAAGTGAAACTGTCCACCTATCTTACCAGAGAGTTCATCTGCAGGGATAAAAATACAGTGCTTCGCATGCTTCTAGCTATTTGTACTAGACCCATTCATTCACAAGGTTAGATAAATATGGACCATAGCACACATAAAACTTCTGACTTCTGTCACAAAAAACTTATTTGTAAAGAAATAAACTTCAATTTCTTAAATTTATTTTTTAAGAATTTCATATATACTTCATATATATGTATATATATATATATATATATATATATATATATATATCCCAGCTTCCTTCAACTTTCATGTCTTGTACACATTCCCTCAAACTTCATATTTTCTCTTTTTTTTTAGTGCTTCTTATGAATGTAGGACCATCTACTGGAACATGATTAGTATATGTAACAGTGAGGCCACAGTACTGAAGAAAAAACTGACTCTGCCTCCTCCAATAGCTGTCTACTGCCATCTAGGAATAAGGACCTCATAAACCCCTCCCCTATACATGGTGGAATGTTGACTGGTTGACCTTGTACGGGTCTTCTAACAGCAGTCACAGCTTCAGTGTGTTCATGAGTGTAAGGAATCATCGTGTCCAGAAGTTTTCTCTGTTCTTTCACTCTTAAAATCTTTCTGCCCTTTATTTCATGATTTGCCTTGATCCTGAGGAAGAAGATGGTGTAGATGTCCCATTTGAGCAGAGCACTCCACATTAACTTTCTATCTATGCTTTGTTAAGCTGTGAATTTCTATGGTAACCACTATCTACCACAATAAAAATAATTCCCAGATAAGGGACGGGGATACACTAACCTGTGAGTACAAAGATAAGTATTAAAAAGACAGCTTGATGCGATATCCGTTTATCTATAAAGTCCTAGTAATAGGTTCTTGGTGTAGTAGGTCCTTCTGTATTTGTGCTGCTTTCATTGGTTGAATAAAGAAACTGCCTTGACCTTTTGATAGGGAAGAGCTTAGGTAGGAGTGGAAAAGAGAACTGAATGCTGGAAGGAAGAAGGCAGTGTGGCAGACACCATGGTTCTCCTGCCCGAGATGGACACTGGTTAGACTCATGCTGGTAAGCCACAGGCAAGTGGCGATACACGTTAATGGAGATGGGTTAAACTAACATGTGAGAGTTAGCCAATAAGGGACTGCAGATAATGGGCCAGGCAGTAATTTAACTAATACAATTTCTGTGTGATTATTTCGGGTGTAAGCTAGCCGAAATGGATAGAACAAAGGGGTCTGCTCTCCTACAACAGGTTCTTCTGGGAGGACCTTCCCATCCAGGGCCTCTTAGGTTTACAACACTACTCACGAGTTCTTGAGTTCTTTTCTGTAGAGCAGGCTGTGAGTCCAGGGAGGAATATGCAAACATTCATACCACTATTGCCTTATTGGGCATATCTGATTGAGGTGGTCATTATTGCAGTTCACAAGGTTCTCCCTTAGCAGCCCATACTGCACTTTGCACCACTGTGAAAGTTAGCCCGCAGGAAGGTCTATAAAAGCTTGATTACTCCATGTTCTGTGACTAGAATGTGTGATATCTTCAGCAATAGAATCTTAATATCTAGTTATGGCTGTTGACCAAGAGAAATGTGAAGAGCCTGTATATTTTGGAAGAGGGGAGAGGGTGATCCCTGTTATTACCTTTACCAACAACTGAAAGTGAAAGTATCTCTCACTGGGCTTTTGTTTGTTATCCAATGGATCATCAAAGGAGCATTATCTTGGATATAACACATTTCCCAATATTAGCCCACTTTAAACTACCATGAAGAAGCATTGTTATAACTAACAATTTTAAACATGAATTTCTATAGTAGTGGATGGGAAATTACTCTAACCAAACCTTACAAACCAAGCATAGTATTTTTATCTTTTCTTTAAGGAAAGTGAGAAGGGTATAAGAGTTGAGTGATTCAGGTTGGAATACAAAACTTCATATGAAGTGTAGTAAGAAGAATGGGTGCAGAGTCAGGGAGCTGATATGTGATGAACTTGGACAGATGGCATTGTGGTTGACCAGAAAAGAGGAAACAAAATTTCTGTCTACTAGGATGATGTGTTTAGGGACGGGGTGAGATGGACTGGCTTGACAAAATACATAGGAAGTGAAAAATACTGACACGACTACAGACAACTCTTTGGTCTCTTTTGCATGCAATTGGGTGGCAGAGCTGTAAATAAGCTCGGTTAGGGGACTTGGCAGTAAGTATGTGACAGAGTATAATGCTTAATTAAAATTTCATCTAAAGAATCTTTCATGATAGACCCTTTTGTTATACCGTAGCTTTCCTTAGAACAAAAACAAAACAAAAACAAAACCAAAAAGTTCCTAGAAGGAGAATAAGAGTAAATAAATAAGTGGTTTATATTTGAAAGAAATGTCATTCAATAACTTATTGTGATTCTCTATTTCACTCCAATATTATACTCTCCCCTTAATCCTTACCATAAAAATGTGAAATTTTATTTATTGTGGATAACTAGCAGCTGGTCTTTTGAGAAATGAGAAATGCAGTGCTTTTGGCTTGATTAGGAACATTTCTTTGATCAAAGTAGTTGCTCAAAAGGATAGAGTTAGGTATTGTGGTGTGATACATGTTTTAAATTGAAGGTAATTCACTTTTCAATTTCTAAATGGCCAATGTGAAATGTTCTTTTTCAGTTTGTCTGTCTTTCTACATCCTTGATATCTTCTGCATGAAATACCTAAATATTTTGCAATAGCCTTTGGATAGTATCACAAACTAGTGATATCTCACATGACAAATTTTTAGTACATATCATTTCATATGTCAAGAAATAATTAGTTTAAGGGTATTCTTTTATTTCTAAAATGATAATGCATCATCTCACAGCAATTTCCATTTGAAATTGAGTTCTGAATAGGTTGACCTAAACCTATTATGAGAGACACACCAACTTCTTTTTCATACTTTGAGAGCATCATCAACACAGTGACTTTGACTAAATTCTACTACGTGTTATGCATGTGAACTGCCCCCAAAGTGCCCATGTGTTTGGATACTTGGTTCTTATGTGGTCAGAATATGGAATTGTAGTAGGTGGGGCTGAACCAGAGGAAATAGATTGCTGGGCCTTGAGAGCTATACTCATGTCATATGTCATGCCTCAACTTTCTACTCCCTCTTAGGGGTAAATGTGATAAATTGACATCAAGTTCCTGCTTTCCAAGACCAAGCTAGTTCCAGCTGCCATCTTTCCTACTGTGATGGGCAATGTCCCCTCTGAATGTGGGCTAATATAATCCTTTCTTTACAAATGCTGATTTAGATAGGTTATTTGTTCCCAGCAAAATGTAACTACCACAATAGGTTTTATGCCATGTACCTTTCAGATATTGCCCTGTTACTCCTCCATAAGATTTCTCCGAGATAGACATTGTTCTAGCCATGAGACAGAGGAGGCAAAATGCCACAGGATATAAATAACTCTGAGTCATTATTTTTATATAACAAAAACATTTATGCAAGAGAGAACAATGATAAAGATGGTGAAAAGAGAAGAAAGGGAAAAGAAATGTTTCCTCAATGATTTTAGGGTATGACGTGGTGCTTTTTCATATAATTCTTGCCAAGAAGCATGGCTTTGGACGTATCCAGTCATATTGTTGTAATGATGGCCATCCTTCTGTTACTCTGTACATAGCAAAAGAACATACCCAGTAAGTGATGAAAGTCAGAAAAGACAGAAGCCGGAATGTTTCTGTTAAATAATGATGCAGTCAAGTGAATCCATAGAGGAAGTGATATTAATATAAAAATGTCCCATGTCCAGTGATCTCAGGTAGACCCACAAATACTTTTAGAGCATCTACTGTAGCCGATTCTACTCCCACCAGCAACCTTGGCCCAAGAGGCATGATGCTTCTCCATGATTTCTCACTCATATAATGGCTCCAGTTCTCCTGGCAACTGGAAGGAGGGAGAGCACTCAGTTAACAGCTGAGTGGCTGCTTACTTTATTCAAAGTGGACAAGAGGAGGAGAACTAATGGATAACATTTTCAAAAGTCTTGGATAGTCAGAAAGAGCAAAATAAATACTAACTAGGAAGATTGAAGTGGGGGTGTCCTGAGAAAACAAAATTCAGGTCTTGGATAGTCAGAAAAAGCAAAATAAATACTATCTAAGAAGATTGAAGTGGGGGTGTCCTAAGAAAAACAAAATCCAGGTCTGTTCCTGTCCTAGGTTTTGTAATCACCGAACTAAATATTTTTGCAATTCGTGTGTATCCCTTATTGATTCTGGGATCAGGATGTCAAGTATTTCTCAAAATATCACAGGTATTCTACTTTGCAAAGCATGAAGGACTCCCAAATCTTTGCTTTAAGCCAAGTCTCTCAATAATTCCACTTAACACTCAGGTTAGAGACTTGGTTATCCATTGTGCATTTTCCTTTAGGGAAACAGTCATATATGGTGGGGGGGGAGAAGGAAGGGAGGGAGGAAGGAAGAGAAAGACAGAAAGAAAGAAAGAAAGAAAGAAAGAAAGAAAGAAAGAAAGAAAGAAAGAAAGAAAGAAAGAAAAGAAAGAAAGGAAGGAAGGAGGGAAGGAAGGAAGGAAGGAAATGTGTATGTCTAGATGATTGTTCCCCAGGTGTAAATTGCCAATGACATTCACAGTTCCAGTTAGAAGGAAACCGTTTATGGGGGTTTGGGAGCCCAGTCTTTTTGTCTTTTTGCTGTTCTCGCTGCCAATCTGGAATGCATGCTGCCTTCTGGAAGTTAAAATTTAGAAGTCTATCTGAAATTGGAGGGTGGGGGATCTGGCGGGCATTGAAAATAGTTAGCAAAGTGCCTCGGGGTCTTGAGTGCTGGGAGGTCACTCACTCAGCCAGACACTTTATTTTTATCGCCTCCCTGGAATATTTAGATCTGATGGCTGCGCCTGCTGGCTGGGCTTCTTCCAGCACACTGTGGGCTGCCTTAAAAGGAAAATGCTTATGTAAAGAAGACAAGTGTGGGAAGGCAGGCATCAGCTTTAACAGACCAAGGAGCTCAGCAATTCCACCCACCACTTCTTCCCCAGAGCAAAGTCCCTGGAGATACACTTCTAGCGAGATGTCTGGCATTCCACAACTCTTTCCCAGCCGTTTCTGATGCGTCAATTTCCTCCTGATAGCTTAATTTTATTAGATCATAGGAGCGCAGTCTGTAAGTCTGAAAACCCTTTAAGGGAAAGAGAAGCTTTCAAAGCGGCTGTTTAATGTAGACTTTTGAAAAGGGAACTCATGGGGGGGGGGGCGGGGGATGGGGAGGAGAAGAGAAGGAAATCTGAAATCTTCCAAAACAAAACCTACTTAGGTCAATTAGCTTTCCCTGGATAAGTAAAATATTCATGAATTCTTCCACTATGGTACTATATGCTATATGCAATAAAAAAAAAAAGAAAAACCTCTTATGCAGAACAGAAATCATTGGAAAGTGCACTGTTCCCCCTACAGTGCTGCTCAGAAAAGCCTGGAGATCTGATGGCCAGGCACAGCCTCTCAGAGTAGCAGGAATGTCAGGAGAGGAAGCAACGGTTTTCACTTTCGGTAATGCCATTCAGAATATGATGCCTGGAGCATGCAGCTGGCTACTCTGAGGGTCAAAGGAGCTAGGAAGCCCTGACAAGAGGAAAAGTTTTGAAAAGAGATAAGTCACTTGGGACCAGATCAACAGAAGTGCTCTGTGATTCAAATCGGTGAAACACTTGGTGACCAGGAGAGCAGATAAGACAGCTTACAGCAGAAGGACATTTCAAAGGACAGCTCATCACGCTGTGGGTGGATGAGCCAACTGATCTGTTGGCAGCTAGAATCTGTCTTTTTCATGTGTCCATGCTGTCTTTAGTCCACCTACTCATTCAGTATTTTGGTTTCTACAGAATGTGCACCATGAACTGAAAACCCAAAAATCGTGCTTTCATTTTGATTGCTGAATCTAGCAAAGCTTTAATGCTTACACAGAGACCGACTAGCATATTTCTGGTGGATTGAACACACAGATTCCTCTTGTTAACCTCATATAAGCTAGACAACATAGGAAAGAGTCAGGGATAACCTGTGATTTCAAGAGTTAACTCATACATTGGGAAAAGGGAGTTCCGAGAATCTACCTTTTTTTTTTTTTTTTTTTTTTTAAGGGACACTGAAAAGTATAAATCCTAAGCATTGATGGAAAAGCTGGCTTACGAAGCAGCAATAGCATTTAAATTTCCTCAGAGGCATTCCCCAGCCAGGGAATAACCTCTCTTCCTCTGGGTAGAATAACAAGAGGGTCATTCCACAGCAAAGATAGCAGAAGATACCTACTCTATAAAACTGAGGAGCAGCGAGGAACATGGTTATTGCACGGAAGCACGAGTCCCTGCACAGTTATGTCCTGAAGGTTGAGGCTCTTGCACGCTCTCTTCTCCTGTCAGTTACAGAGACATGGATTTCTAGGTGGATATAGTCCAGCAGATCATGGAAGAATGTTACTTACTTCACTCAACAACCTGAGGAAATACGTACACACTTCTGTACTTATAAAAAACAAAGAGCATGGTGGAGAAATAATTCAGTTAAGATCATTTGCTATATCTCAAAGCAGGAGTTCAGTTCCCAGCACCCAAATCCAGTAGTTCACAGCAGCCTTTAGCTCTAGCCCCAGGGAATTCAATACCCTCTTCTGGTTTCCATGGTCCCATTAAAGCCTGTGCACAGACATGTATCTACCTCTATCCATCTATAAATATCAAACTTGGTGACAAGTCAAGTTATCAAATACACAGTTTTAATATACAGAGAAAGATAGAGGTACATATGCATCTGCCTTATCACATTCTTTTACAATCATGTGGAAAAGCTTATGTGTGGTTTATTGAGACATATTTTTCTGGCCAATGATTCAAAAAGAAGATGCTGGGGCTTTAGCTCCGCTGGTAGAACGCTTTCCTAGAAAGCATTAAGCCCTGGGTTTTGTCACCAGCACCGTACAAACATAATGGTGACATGTGTCAGCCATATTAGTGCTCAAGAAGTAGAAGCAGGAAGACCAGAAGTTGAAGGTCACCTTTGATTATATAATGAACCTGATGCCAG
This sequence comes from Chionomys nivalis, assembly GCF_950005125.1. Taxonomy (NCBI): domain Eukaryota; kingdom Metazoa; phylum Chordata; class Mammalia; order Rodentia; family Cricetidae; genus Chionomys; species Chionomys nivalis. Next base: position 52,469,701 of record NC_080096.1, read on the forward strand.
TTCAGATACATGATACTCTGTCTCAAAAAAAAAAATAAAAAAATAAATTAATTAAAAAATTAAAACCACAAAATGAAAAGAAAGAAAGAAAGAAAGAAAGAAAGAAAGAAGAAAAGAGCAAAGGGATGCCAGTTATTAGGTGTAACTGAAGAGAGCGGGGCAGGGGAGTAAAGGGGAGGGGGGGAGAGACAGAGAGAGAGAGACACACAGAGAGAGAGAAAGAGACAGAAAGAAGGGTCAAGAAGGGCACAAGAAATATTATTAAGTTACTGAGGTCTTCCTGAGCTCTGAGCTCTTGGTGGTCATTACAGGACTCCATCCTGTATGCACAGTCATGATAGTAAGAAGCTGAAGATGACAAAGCAGAAAGGCATTTTGCCACCCACCTCTGAAACAACAGAAACATTGTTAATATTAACACAAGTTTCAGACCAGCTATTGACAACATTAATGAACCTATCACATTTATAATTCATATTAGCACCATTCGGGTTATAACACTGCTATTTCATAACATAAAATGTGTCATTGGTCCCGTTAGAGAATGTCTATTCCAGGATTCATTGTTTAATGTCTGAAGGACATACTTTTTGAGCATTTATAGAGAACTGCATCTCTAGGGTGTAAAGAGACAGACACCTGAAACATGATATTTGTTTATCACTGAAGACAAAGAGAAAAACACTTTCCCATTAAAGAAATGTGTTTGGGGGAGTATGGAGGAGAAGCAAACTATTTGGTAGTAAAGTCATAAGCAGTGCTCCAACCTGTCTTCTAGTTGCAAGCTCTGTACTGTGCTTCTTAATCCTTGTAACTATCTTGAGAAGGAGCTAGGTGGCTCTTGTTCAAATGTCAAATGAAGTTGACACTATCTAGTAAGGTTGCTGTGGTGGAGTTATTCTACAAAGCCAGAAGTTGGTGCACCGGAACTCTGTCTGAAACTATCACAACTCATTTCAATTACTTAAAAGCAACATTTATTCAACAAAAATTCAAGAGCATTTACCAAATACTCAGGTCCCTTCTTCAACTGCAAATCAAAAACACTAAATAGCCATTCTTCTATTGCAATAGGAGAAATGAAATCATGGCAAATAGTGTGCCAACTGGTAACAGGAGGCTAATGGAAAGAAAATCAGGACATGGGAGTTTTGAAGATTTGGGAAAACAACAGCAGCATATATCACCAACAGAAAGCAGAGCGAGTCTTCATACAAATGTTCTTGCATTTTACAATTGATTCAAGGTATTATTGGTTTTCCTCTGACATTTGTAGCCTAGACAATAAGACTACTTTCTGTCCTCCTCTGGGTCAAGTCACAGTGGTGTGGCAGATTATGTCGCTAAAATGAACGTTGTCTAAGCTTTTCTTAGGGCTTCTGGAGCTGTGTTAACAGAGCTCTCAGGTAGCACTGACAGTATCACGTTAGTCATTGGCTCTGTCTCAGGCTTTTCCAACACTATGAAGGCTTCCGTGAAAGCCCCGTAATCCCGATTCCTCTCTGGGAACATTGATGTTGCTGGTGCTCCAGTTCTCTTGGACACTTTTGGATAACTGGTTAAATGGGTCTCTGAAGTTTCCCATTTTTCCAGAAAGATACAAGAGCTTTTATGAACATACAATCAAAGAAAGACACCTAGATACTTCACACTGCCTCAGGGCGGAATTGTGAGTTCCCTTTGGACATATGTATTGTTATGTGCATGGTGTTCAGAGTGCCCTGGGGTTGGAGCAGGCTGCTCCATTTTTGTTTGCCTTATCCTGCCCTTTCTTCTAACTGACTATGGTTTCAATCCACTAGGTTTTTAAACCATATAAGTGACCTCTTCTGTTTCTAATTTAAAAAGACTACCTGTCTGTTCAACAAAATTTCGAACCGAGCATGTAGTGCAGTAAGCTCAGAGTTCATTGCTTTGAAAGCTGCAGAAGTGGATAAATGGATTATTTCTCTTAAAGTGTTCTACAATATTTATGGAGATAAGAGCAATACAGCCTCAGATAGCTTTTGCACATACAAGGTGGCCTTGCGCATAGGATGATAATTGCGGTAAGAATTTAAAATTCAGAACACATGGGGAAATTAAGGCAGAAATTAATTTGTGAATCTTGAACTAAAACTTAATGAAAATGAGGCACTTGAATAGAGGAGGCTATTCCCAATATGACAAGTGCCATCAGAGAAGACATGACTTCCAAGAGAACAAGAGGCATTGAATAAATGTCAGCCTGGTTAAGTCAGGTAGTTCTGTGGGTTGGGAGAGACAAGGTGAGACAACCTTTGGGAGAGCTTCCTATCAGCAGTCTTAGGCCCAGTCAACAGAGTCTGGCTTTGCTCCCACAGTTAACAGGAGCCGTTTTGTTCTTTGAGCTGGAGACTCATTCAGATAAATGAGAACACGAAAACATTTCGGAAAACATTCATCATAACTGGTTGGTTATGCAGAGGTCATTCTAACAAGGGGTCAGACACTCTGTGACCCATGCGACCACCACGACCTTTGATAGTGAGCCTTGTGACATAAGTTTCAGCTCCTGTAGTCCTAACAGATTAAGCTCAGTCATCCATCCCGATGCACTGAGGGTGAGATGAGAGTCAGTCAGGACAGAGGGAGTTTATGAATCATGGTGTTGTAGGCAGGTGAATCTTGGGTGACTAACACACCCATATTCAGAGTTAAGCAGGAGTCTGACTCACAGGTTTAAGGCAAAGGGAAAAGATAGAAAATTAAGGCAGGAATTTCAGGATTTCATCCTGCTTTTAGTGGCCTTCTGGGCCCAAGGGAAGAATCGGTGCTTCTTAGCAAAAACACAGTTTCTAAATACTTGCTACAAACCCGGAAAACCTTGGTAAGGTAGAACTGCCTATTTCACATCTGAAATAAGTAAGTCTTGTCTTTTCCCTCCCCCCAGTGATTTCAGCTCAAATATGGCCTTCTTTATTGCAGCAGGTCTTCAGCTTAAGGAGATGGAGACCTTTAAGGTCCATAGCAGACAAACCTCCACATTTGCTGCCAGTAATCTGTGTCCCGAAATGTCTTGTTCAAAGAGAATTTTTGCTTTCTTTCCCTCTCTGCTTCTGGCATATTTTTTTGTTTTTTTCCTCCAAAACAAACATGGATAGATAAAAAAAATTATCATCAATGTTACCAGACCTCAGTTCAGTCATGCACCCTGACTCTGGGGTTGAATGCTCTCCTGCTTTAAGAGAAAAATGACAAAGTATACTAAGAATTGGAAAATAAATCTATTTACAATTTTGACCAAAAATACGGATAGAGACATTTTCTACCTGCCTCTCCCTTCCAGAATAGTGTCACATACTACAGAAAAGTCAAAGCAAAATCAGGGGGTAAGGATGTAGAGAAGGCAGTCAGTCCCTTGGCTTCAGGAGCCCTATTAGTCCTTCTTACTGCCTGCATGGAAGTGTAAGAGGAGAGAGCCAAGGACCCCAATTTCTGGATTCCCCCAAAGCCCTTCCATTTTAAAGAGGTGCTAAGTGTTTTCTATTCCATTTATGTCCCTTTGAGCATTTTGGATCACTGAAATTTAGGGGAAGGGCACCTTGAAAAAAATGTAGGAAGTGTGTTGTTCGGCCTGTGACCTGCTCCCGTTTTAGCCTGCAGGTACTTCAGGCTTTTCTAATAAATTTCCCAATGAGGTGCAAGAAAGGCATATTTTCCCCCACCTTCCTGATTTTCTAGAAGTCTCTGTCTGCCGCCAGGCTTCTGGCCATTAATAGCATGTTATACTTTGCTTCAGAAGCCATCAGATAAGAAGCAGATTCTGTATTTTATTGCTTTTGCTGACAAAAAAACCCTCCTCTTTTCCTCTTTCCTCCTATACAAACTTGGGTTAAATTATGAGTGCAATGCTTGCGTATGTTTTTATTTTGAATGTCATATTAATACATCAAAACAACTGTTGGGTGATCTTAATGAAGTGGATTATTCAAACAAATTATCTCTATTTCAGAATCACAAATTCTGCCTCCTTGTTCGGGAGATTTCTAAACCTTTATCCACGGGCAGTCAGTCTGTCAGTCTGCAGTGCTCCGTTTCAGGGACACAGCATCTGTACAAATGCGCTTGTGTACTTCTTTCATTTCATTGATATAATCTCTCTCTCTCTCTCTCTCTCACACACACACACACACACACACACACATCATTAAAAATACAGGTGTTGGCAGAGGATTTGCGGCTAATCTGTAATATCTTTGCCGGCTTGCTGGGCTGGGGCTGAATCTGTGTGTAAGGAGGAAAAGAGGAAGGGTAGAATTCCTTTCTCCCTCTGATGGAGGGGCGGGTCCTAATGTTCATTGCTGCTGATGCAGAACTCAGCCTAAATGATATAGGACGTGAGGGGGCGGCAGCCAGTACAAAACAGTGAAATAAATTACCATATATATCATGTTCTGGTGGGAAAGATAGAAGTGATGTGTGTAATGAATCAAAGCTGGGAGCAGCTCTGGCGCATGGTGATAGTGAGGGCGACCGAGTTCCTGGGCTCCGCTGCAGCTTCAGAGAGCTCTGCGTGAGGAATGTGTGAGTAAGCAGAAACCACTCACTGTAATGTGACAAGGGAGGACATTTGTGAGGGCACAGGAGACCTTTCGTTATTGTAGTGGGGATCTGTTATTTCGCCAGCCCAGCACTCTTGATTTTCCCCGTGGGGAATGTCTCCCCTTGCTGCAGGCAGCCTTGGATGTACACAGTTAAGGAACCTCTTTGTCCCTGCTGGGGTGTGGACCCGACACAGGATCCAGGATGGAGAAGTCTTCCTCTTTTCCCGAATCTAAATTGAGTAGAGTGATGCTGCCTTGGAAGCCTTGTGCACCCACCTTACCCTGGCAGAGCCTTGATGAGATGCCCTATTGGTATCTACTGTCCACCTGGCTTCTCTTTTGGCCATTGGTGTTCCGCTGCTCTGGCTCTTTAGAATAGAGATTACCCTGTACATTTAAAAAAGATTTATTTATTTTTTTAATTTTCTTTTTTAGTTGACCAGTATTGGCTTTTCATTTTTCTTGCAAGAATATATTTCAGTGATTGAAGTGTTCAGACCCTAGGCTGAGCATACTGTTGGAGTGCGTAGGCGGCCATTTTGCTTTCAACTTATCCGTGTAACTCCCATGTAGTCAGATGGGTATCGACGAGGGGTGAGGTCACGGAATGGAAGGAGGAGAGAGAGGGTTAATTTAGAATTAGGGTGTTGTTCTAAGGACTTCAAGAAAGGGAAAAACGTAAGGTCAACTGTGGATGTCACAGGGCCTTTAGTATCTTCTGACTGAGCTTCCTCGTAAGTTAAACAGGGTGGCCATTATTTAGCCCTAGAAGTGGGAGTTAGGTCAAATAACACTGGCTTGAGTCTTGGTACACTGGAGGTTCCTAATTAATTGTTGATACTCTTTTCACCTCTTGCCTTCTCTCAGGCTCCTTTGTGAGGTTCTAATGAGGCTAGCAGATTAAACAGTACATTGAAAACGAGATACATTTCTTTCAGGGTTTTTCTACAAAGTGACTTTCCGCAGAGATGGCAATGGAAGTGTCTAGAGGCAGGTATGTGTTTCTTTTTCGGGGAAATTTTCCTTTGTGTGAAATATTTTGTTTGCAACAAGCAAAAGAAAAGCCTTCAGAAACTCACTGGCTTAAAGATGATGAAAGTGAAATCTGTTGATGAAGTTCATGGGCCAGGCCTGACTGGAGAGTGGGTACAAATTATATCTCATTAACACGGCTCCATTTCATTAACTCTAAAACTCCAGTTGCTAATGAACAATTAATCCCCTACTCATGTTTTTTTCCAGGGCCCAATGAGAGCTCAGCCACGGTGCCTCCCACATCTTCCATCAGTGGGCACTGCAACGTTATCCTGGTGCTTCCGGGTCACCGGTGGACTTTGCCACTATTGGTTCAATATGACAAGAGTTTCTGTCTCTCATTCCTGTCCACTCCCACTCCTGATGAACTCAGGTTTCACCACTTAACCTTTATGTTCCAAAGCAATCTTGATTGCCAGGGTCACCTCCATCTCTCTTTATTTATGGACCTTCTTTCTTGATGCTGAGGGCTAGCCAGTCTGCGCTAAGGATGAGAGTATGAATCCACAGAGGCCATGCTGTGACTTGTAGTGTCTTTACACTTTTATATCTATGGTTCCTCTATACAACTCCTTTGTTCTTGTCATTAAATGTATAAGTTGTCTCATATACATGCACACACACAGACAGACATGTATACATTATGCAATTGCCTGGAAGCTCTCCTAACTCTGCTTCCTTATCTATCATACAGGAGTAACCAATAATTTTGTGTATATATATAGTGTGTGAACTTAGTAAGACAGTGTTCTTTAGTGAGGTATTCTACATTCCAGAGATATGCTGTAAGTCTCAAAATCTGGATTCTTTATGATACATGACATATCTTTTAGGGAAAGCTAAATCAGTAAATATTGTTTCAGTGATCTATCTTTCCTTCAACCTCATCTTGATTGAAATTCTATACTATAATCAAAAAACGTTATTGCAATTATATTTCTTTAAGGGGTCAAGCGAATATTGATAACCGTTTATCTATCTTTACCAGAAAAATTGGCTGGTATTAATATGCCATAATCTTTAGGGGCTGAGAGGAGAACCTAAAAGCAAGGTTTACCAGTATATTTCCCCAAAGAGGCACACCTTTAGAACAGAGAAATATAACAGAAATGTAGCTGCTATGGTTAACTTGTTCCAGTGTAATTTCTGTAATTGGATATTGAGAAACTTTTATGTAAAAGAAGAACTAAATATCAGGGAGATTGCTCAGCTGGTAACGATACTAGCCATTTTAGCCTAGTAACCTGAGTTTAGTTACCAGACTTACCTAAAAGCTCAATGAGATGGTTCCCACCTGTGCTCTCAGCCCTCCTACCCCAAAACAGAAAGGGAGACAGGTGAGTTGCCCAGAAGTTCTAGTGCCAGCTGACCAGGAGTAAGCTGTACAGTGGCAGAAACAGGAGAAACCCTGTCTCAAGAGGAGACCCAAAACCAGCTTCCAAAAGTTATCCTCTGACCCTCATACCCAAGCCTTGGTACATACATCAGAATACACACACACACACACACACCACACACCACATACCACACACATCCCCCTATGCACACATACACATATCACATACCACACACATCACACACACACTGCACATCACACATACATTATACACATATATATACACACCACATACATACCACATGCCACACACCCACATACGACATACACATCACACACACATATACACACACTCAATACACACTACAGAAACATATATCACACAGACACACATACATACACACATCATACACACAAATACCACCCACTCATCACACAAACACATACTCACATACATACCACATACAAATACAAAAGCACCACACACACAGACAATCAGACACACATACATACACACTACACACATACACAAACACACCATACTCACCACACACACCGCAAACACATGCTTACAGATACACATACACACATATTGTATAATCACACACCACATACATATATGCAAATACCAAACACAAAGACACACTCAGATACAGATAAACATACCACACACTTACATACCACACACTCATGCACAAACCATATAGACACACAGACACACTAAATAAAAATAAATGAATAAATTGACAACTAAACACTCTACCATTATTTAAAAATTTTAATGAGACACCTTGGTATTTCTTTTTTTTTTTAATTTGGTTATTTTGAGACAACATTTGATCCTTGCTAAATCTCAGGCAAGCAGAATGAAACATCCTGTGTGATGTTGTAAGTCCATTAAAGTTTTTCCATAAACTCAATGGTCCTTGCTGGGAGGAGGCATGTATTTTATTCTGATATCGGACAAGGAAGTTTTGGCAAATCAAGCTGATCACCCCCATCTTGTGTGTTTTCATCTGGCTTCTTTTCTGTATTCATTCTGTCTACATTCTGAAAATGCTGAATTGTTGTGTGAAACCTGCTGTGAGCTCTTCATTCATTTACAAGTTCTTACATCCGCCAGTGTCCTTTTCTAGGAATAATTATGAAATCAGATTAATTTGACATAGATGCTTTTCAGAGCAAGGGACAGAAAATAGCCGACAGTTATGACTGTCTTTGTCACCCTACTGGGATGAAAATGACAGGGACATTGAAATCTGACAGTGATGAATTCAAATCCTGCTTGCCAATTGCTTGTTGTACGACCCCTTCTGTGTGCTTCCGTTTCCTTAGATATAAAACGGCAAAGTGTCTTGCTAACTCCGAAGATTCTTAGGGAAATTAAAAAGAAGTCTGGGCATGCCTTTCGTGTAAGGTAAGAAAATGAAGTGTTTGACTCCATTTTCATCTTGAATACACACTAACTTTTCCAAGCGACTCTACTGCCATTGGGAAATTTTTGTTTCCTACTCTCAGAAAGTATAGCTATTAGCCATTCATAGCTGCAGCGCTGAGCGCTTTCACAGAAGAGAAGCCTTGATCATCAGGAGATGGAACATAAATACTCCATATTTCTGTAAGTCGAACAGTTGGACTTACAGAAACGATCTGAGCATCACTTTTTCAAGCATTTGATTTATGGTTGTGTGCAAATGGCTAGCTACTTGATACACATGTGCACACACACACACACATACACACAGGCTAAAATTCACTTAAACTATCAGAAATTTACAAACTATATGTGCTTGTGAATATAAGGCAAGAGTGTATATATAGATGCCTGAAGGCAATATATGATATTTTCCTCCTTGTTCCAAAGACAATATTGTCAAATTGTCTTTGGTAAAAATGAAGAGTTGTTGGTAGCATTACTCAAAGAAATGTTCATTGTATATATTAAAAATAGGATCATTTAAAATATTAATGTATAATAATGGCAGATAGCTACACAGATTGTTATACATTTTGTTTTTCATGATGGGCAATGTCAGAGTTTAAAATATATTAGTAGAGCTGGACACCACACTGTCTGTTGTAGTCTCAGTTACTCCAGTGGTTTGGTTGGGCATGGTGGGAAAGCCAAAGAGTTCAAGGCCAGTTTTGGCTACATTGTGATTTGATATTACTCAAAAGTAAATTTTCTTTCCCTTCCACTTTTTTTGGTAGGGATTTTCTAGATGAGAATTTTTTATGTGTTTTTACTTTTATTTTAGCTGTGACATAATTCCCTGGCAAAAGTAACATAATAAATGACTAACGGGTCTGGAGAGATAACTCAGTGGTTAAGAGCATTGGCTGTTTTTCTGGAGGCCCCGGTTCAGTTCCCAGCACCCAGATGGCAACCCACAACTATCTGTCACTCCAGTTCCAGAGAATCTGACACCATTATAACAATGCACATAAAATAAAGTGAAATAAATTATTATTAAAAAAGAGAGAAAGGATGAAAACGTTCGTCTTGCTTTTCCAGTGTGCAGTCTGTCACATAGGAGATGTCACTGTGGTGGCAGGAGCTTGAAGCAGGCAACTGTGTTGACTCCACATTAAGGAAGGAGATAAGAAGGATGCCAGAGCTCTGACCACTCTGCCCTTCTTATGTGTTCTCCGCTCAGTGAATAGTGTTGTTCTACACCCAGGGAAGGTCTCCCACCTCAGTTAACCTCGTCAATTAAATCCCTTACAGAAATTTTCAGTGTCTTGTCTTTTAGACAATTCTGGGTCCTATAAAGCTGATAATCAATATTAACCCTCACACAACACAAATCAAAATGTAAGTAATGGGAAAATATGTATAAAAAATCAGGTAAAATACATGTAAAACTAAACTGCATACTTTATAATGAATAGCACTCACATTTTTATGATATATAAACATACTTCAAGGATTCATGCCCAGAACTGCTGATGTTATTTCTTGGAAATTTTTGTTATTGCATTTAAAATTGTTTTTGTTATTTTTTATATAACTGCACGTAGTACTTTCAAGAGGAGAAAACATTTTAAAAGAAAATAATTTAAACCTTTCCAATGGTATTCTTGAATGTGTGATTGCAACTCGAGGTTAGTCTTTCCCATTTCCTGTGTGTTTTAACAGTTTGGATGTGACAACTGAGGACACCTTGTCTTCAGAACCAAGGAAAAGAAGTGAGCAGCTGGCAGAAACATAGATGTGGTTATGCTAATATTTTATCTCTTCCTAGGTAGAAAGACAACTTCTATGAGCTTTGGGGAAGGAGAGAGAGAATCACAGGTGAGGAAAGTGATTGGAAAATGTCTTTCAGCTATGAAGTGCCGTACCACTTTAACCCTGCGTCTACCTTCTCTCTAATAGTGGCCATGTGTAAAACATAGAGGATAATTAAAAACGGGGGTCAAATATGACTGCGTCAGAGATGGCAATGAGTTAAAAGTGGAAAAAGAAACACAGATTCCGGCACATGAGAAAATCCAGTAGCAATTCTCCACAGGCAGCAAATAATTTGTTTGAGTGCATAATTAATAGATTTGTCAGGAAGTACTTAGATTGTGAAATATTGCATGTAGCCCTCGTTCCAGATGGATTAAGATGAATGGGTCCTCCAGCAGCGTATGAAACCTCATTGCTCAGCGGCAAGAGAATTGCTGTATCTAGTGTTGTGTGCGTCTCTGCCTCTTCGCTCTCTCCTTTCTCTTTGCCTGGCTGCCGGGGGAGAAATGAATAGAATGCTTCTAATTCTGATATTGAATGGTGTCCTTTACCTAAAGGGCATCCAAGCAGACAAAATTAAATCAGATACTCAATGGGGAAACTTTCCACTAAGCAGGAATTTAAAACAGAGAAACGCATTAACGCTGTGAAAAATGGTTGAATTATGCCCATCTGTGGATCAGAGGTGAGACTTGTCAACAACACCCCACAGATGGATTTCATGTGCAATTGCCTGCACATTGGGAAGTGACGCATGCCTCCTTTACCCTTGGAAATGACCACGCAATACATACCTGGGGGACTCTGATATAAATTGACTGGTAAAAATAGCTTGATGAAAATCCAGACTCGACTCCTTTTCAGCATACAGTTGACTTGAAGAAGAAGAAAAATTATCCCTCCTTGATCTGTACTTGAAAAGTTTTGTTAAAGATAAGAATTACAGGCTTTTGTGGTCGGTGGGAGGGTCTCTGAGTCGCAGGTAGAAATCTTCTTTATTTTGGGTGGCCCGATTGAATTACACTAGGGGTACATAAAATGATTTCAATTCTTAAATTCTTTTCTTTATGTTAGAGCAATCATTTTTGGGTGGGGTGGGTAACAAGTTAATTTTACTGTTTGTTGTGAGTTATTTTTGCTTTTTAGGGCAGAAGTGAGGAAGAAACTTGGGGCTTAGCATCTCAGGGATGACACAGTGTTTTCTCTCAACGACTCAGCTCTTCTAGGGTATAATAAGAGAATATTTATCAGAGCTGAGGAGGTCAAAGCTATTTCAAGTTTCAAGGATAGGGCACTCTAGAACTGATGGCTGTTAGTGACTTGTATGGTTTATTTTCCAGGACAAAAATTTGTGTGTAACACCAATAAACAGGAAGTTACTTGATCAGTGTCTGGGAGCCTTGGAAACATATGTAAAATGGCTGAAGAAGTGAGGTCTAATCAGGGCTAACATCTGCCAAGTTGTGTTTATCCAACATGTATTGAGGATCCATTTATTTACTGTCAGAAATAAGATTCGAAGACTATCAAAACCCAAATCACTTGTAATAATTATTTTTAAAATGTAGATGGGTCTGTCCCAATACCAGATCACTGAAACGGAATCTCTAGATGGCAGCTCTGGGCATTAGCATTCAGCAAGTTTGGGAGACCCTTCACATGCTAGTATCTTAGAACTCGTGGCTATAGGTTGTATGAGATATTTTTATCTCTCCAGTCCTCACACCTTACTGCGCTAGATCTTGGTCCCTGAAGCCCCAGATATAAGGAAAACTGAGTTATGTTACAAAATGTCTTCAGGATTTAGTGAAACATTTGAAATTGCTTATAACTTGCTGCTTTAATTTTCTACTCATTTGTTTATTCTACTCAAATTCGGCAATTATTATGGAAAATCTGTTCTATGTCAGGCATATGCAAAGTTGTGGATATTTCAAGAAGATATAACATAGTATTTCTTACAAATTGTTCTGGAATCGATGTAACATGGGTCTTGTGTGGTCCAGTCAACATACTTGACTCTTTTTTGGAGAAACAATGTGTGCTTTGTTTTAAAAGTTATTCAAGACTTGCCTAGATTTTTAAAAATTCCCTCCTCCATCTGTCCGATGTCTGTTCTTCCTTCCTTCCTTCCTTCCTTCCTTCCTTCCTTCCTTCCTTCCTTTCTTTGTTCCTTTTTTCATTTTATCTATATCTATCTATCTATGGTCTATTTAGAAGACAGGAGAAATTATGTCATCAGAAAACTCAGTGAGAGAAATTACATTTTTATGTAAGATAATATACTTTTATTTACAGATTCCTCAATGACATACAATAAGCTTTGGTAGTAAGTTAGTAAACAGGAAACAACAATATTTTCTGGTCTGTTTAGTGTAAAAATAAACACAGAGTCTTCCTTTATGTTAAGCTAGGCATTTCAATGTCAGTGATTCTATTCCTCTGCTTAGTCGGAATCGGATGAAACTCTGATTTTATTCAAATAAATATCACTATAATAATAAAATTATAAGTTTAGTCAAATAAATTACTTTGACACAGACATTTCTAGTAGAGTAAGTGAAAATATTCTAGAAATAGAAGAAATGCGGATGTTAGGTGATCCTGTTAAAATATTTGGAGTGAAATAAATAAATGGCAAATAAATTATAATTTTTATCTCTCCCAAAATATCATAAGAAACCATATGGAAATGTACTCCCATGGTGAACCAGAAGGGATGGTTTAATTATTTAAAGTATCAGGTTTTCAATGACCAGAAACCTCAGAACATTTGGTTTGAATCTCAAAATGAATGCATAGCTTAATTTTCTATCCTTCCAAAACATGTCAGTGGAGTATCTTGTTCAACTCCCCTGTGCCTGCTACATGCTCTTACACACACACACACACACACACACACACACGCACACGCACACACACACACCTATGCACATACACTTACAGTTACTCACTTTAAGAAAAGTGATACAGGGCTGGAGAGATGGCTCAGTGGTTAAGAGCACTGGCTGCTCTTCCAGAGATCCTGAGTTCGATTCCCAGCAACCACATGGTGGCTGACAACCATCTGTAATGAGATCTGGCGCCCTCTTCTGGCGTGCGGGCATACATTGAAGCAGACTGTTGTATACATAACAAATAAATAAATAAAAAAAAAAAAAAGAAAAGAAAAGTGTGATACAGGAACAGAAGAAACACTAAGGTTTGTTATTTTATTATTTTATTTTGTTTTGTTTTATTTTATTATTTTTGAAAACCAAGCATTCTGTGAAGTCTGTCAGTTTCTAGGAACAATAGGTCATAGCCTTAGGAATAACCTTCTAAGAATAGCCAAAAAGCTGGGAAATCCATGGTTTCTTTCTCTTCCATCCTCGTACACAAAGCTTCTCTTACGTTGCCCATTTTTAGCTAACTAACCCTGAACAACCTTGAGAAAGTACAATCAGTCGAAAGGGTTAGCTCGTGGCCTAAACCCATTGCACGTGATAAAATCGCATTTTCCAGTCTAAAGAATGAGATGCTGAGGGTGACAATTTCTCTTAAAAGTGTCAAGAAAGACTGAAAAAAAATCAATAACTATCCAGTGGTATATTAAATGTCTATGGAGCAAATGCAATTTTTTTTGGTATAACTATTGTAAAAAATTTCTGAAATCTAACTAATTTAGGTGTAAATTGTGTCAAATAAGCATGACCAGGACTCGAGAGTATGGGGAGGCACAGTTCTGCTTTCTACTCTGCAAATCTGAAGTGCATTTTCTCCTTTGCCATGTTGAGCCTGGTATTTTCCTTAATATAAAAGTTATAGCATCTTTATAAAAATCAGACGCTATCAATCCAAGGGCCTGGTGTTGTAAGCAACACTTATAAGTCACCACTATCTCTGGATTAGTATCAGTCAAACCAGGAAGGACACATTGACTTGACATTGAATCTGTCAAATAGTCAAAATTAGACATTTGAAGTAAAGTCATCTTTAGAAAGGAAAACGTGCTTAATTTGAAATTTTTTGACTTTTGGTGTTTTGCCCTGAAGTAGCGCATTTCAGTACCCAGAAGTCCTTCTGCCCCCCCCTAACGCTTATGCTATCTATCAACTTGTGCACTGCCGTGGATAGTTCGTGTCGTGTGGACCATTTGCACAATGACAATGATCACAAAACAGAACCCTTCCTAAGTCTTAGCACCTTCAGTAGAGTAGTAACTCAGATTCAGGAGCAATGTCCAGAGGAAAGCTCCACAGACAGTTCTTAAATGATTTTTTTTCTGATAACAGAAGTAAAAAATTAGAAAATGTTTACATTTAGAGAAAAGAATATTTAAATATGCTCACCATTCCTACCTCTAGGTAAGACCACTGTTGTGTTTTGGTTCTCCTCTCTTTCTCTCTAGAAGGCTTTATTCTTTCCCTTGAGTTATGGTTGCTAATTTATGACACTAATATAAATAAATAAGCCCACAATCAGTTATTCTCCTGTATTTGAATACTCTGCTCCATGATTTGTGCTCATCTGGAAGGAATGGGACTTGGGTCTTTATACGTGGAAACAATGGAACACTTCTAATGTAGCTTCATAATTTATAAAAATTGGACTCCATCTACCAACTCCATGCTCATTTTGATAAGTATTTTCTAAAGAATAAATGAAATAGCAGATAATAATTGTGAATATTTAGACTTTTCATTTTATTATGATAAAGCTGAATTAGGGATATAATAATAGATACATTCTTGTCAAAACACACACAACAGTCACAAAATGTATCCATATGCAAGGCCCAAATGAAAATATTATGTCTACTCCATTTTAGAAGTACAATGGAGTATAGTAACACTGGTCAAATATTATGCCTTCACAATAAGAAGAAATATTATTGCTTCCACTCTTAAGACTAAATTGATGAATTGGAAGGAGATTTGTACTTAGGATCACTCACATGATATAAATCTCACTAGATATAACCCTTAGTGCAAAACCAGAACAGATCATTGGAGTAGTAGAAAGACAGCAGAAGATTTTACTGGTCGGAGATCTTGCTGAATAATCTCAAGCCAGCTGAGGAGAGCTGCAGGTAGCAGATGCTGGGAAAGTCATGAGAAAAGGACCCTGCACTCGGGAAAAAACCTCTGTCATCTAAACTGAAGACAGTCTTCCAAAGCTTAGGAGCTGCAAATTAAGAATCACATCCTGTTTGGATATCTTTACTTAGTTCAGAGTAAAGACTTCACACATTTACTGTTCATTAAAAAATCTCTTTGTAGTGGATCTGCCATCAGCTGTTTTCAGGTCAGTTCCTAGTTTGTTTTTATTGTTATTTTTTTTTCTTTTGAAGAGATTATATATGTTTTCTTTTCTTTTCTTTTTTTTTTTTGTTTTTTTGTTTTTCAAGACAGGGCTTCTCTGTGGCTTTGGAGCCTGTCCTGGAACTAGCTCTGTAGACCAGGCTGGTCTTGAACTCACAGAGATCCGCCTGCCTCTGCCTCCCGAGTGCTGGGATTAAAGGCGTGCGCCACCGCCCGGCTGAGATTATATATTTTTTCTTTTTCTTTCTATGCCATGGAGTTTTTTTCTCATCTTGGAAACATTTACTAAGAAGTATAAACCTTCTTTCAAATGTCTTTCAAATATTTTGAGAGCCAGCCTTTCCTGTGGGTCTGCTCAATGATTCCCGAATTTGCCCTTTGTGGGTAGTGGCTTTTGAAAGCTGCAGTTTTCGATATTGTTGTCTTTAACATCTGCATCCTAAGAGGAGAATATAAATACAGGCAGAGGTGAAAGACACACTGATAGATTTCTCTTCAATCCTCCTAAGTTCACGTTACCCAGACAGAAGCGGCCTGTAGCCATGGAGGGAAGTGCTAAGCAATGGCTACCTCCTGTTTGTCCCGTGTCATGAGAGGCATCAGTCTGCACTCAGGGAAGGAAACCCCAAGAGTTTAGGAGTTCTGTGTAGGCTACTTTAGGCTATATCTTCATCTATCTATACATAGATATTTATGCTATATAACTATATTAGATAGATAGATAGATAGATAGATAGATAGATAGATAGATAGATAGATAGATAGATAGAACTTTCTGTCATGGAGAAAGGTGACAGAAAATGGATAATTGAAGCTACATGGAGGACTGAGGAATAGTAACTGATGGAGCTGAATCAATCACTTTAACATTTAAGCCTATCTCCCGGGAGTTGAAGACTCTGAAAAGTTCCAGAGCTTCAAAACAGTTCCGCAGGACTGTTTTACCCTGTCTGTTTTCAGGTGGCTAGATTTATCTCTGGTCCTTTACCGCATCATTTCCTCGGGTGCTGTTTATTGCATTTTTTTTGCTTGTTTTGGCTTATGACATTTTTTTATTGATTAAAATTACTCTTTGACAGTTTCATCCATGTATGTAGTGTGTTCTGTTTACTCTCACCCTCACTTTTAAGAAACCTCCCTCTCATCCCTGTTATTCCCCTTCACTTCCACAAAAGTCTCTTTCCCACACTCATCCATTTTAGTTCTATTTTTGTGACCAATGATTTTACCAGGAATCATCTGCTTGGCCACGCATTTGGATCTGTTGGAAGCTGGTTGACTCATAGTTTAGTTCCCAAGTGTAGGCAGTGGCTATTCCTCTGCAAAATCCAAAGGTTTCCAATAGTTCATTAGGGAGGATTAGAATCCAGAAGTCCTCCAAAGAAGTCCATGATTATCCAGACTTGTGCATGGCCAGCACAAGCACTTATGGCTGCTGTGAGATCATATTTACAATGGCTGACCCGAAAAGAGCATTTCACAGCCCTTCTACCCACCTTTAGGATATTATATTCTTTCTGCTGTTCACTCTTCTAATATGTTCCTGGACTTTGTAAACATTATGTTTAGGGCTAATCACGCAACAGGTTTTGATTCCGAGTGTCTTGAACGGTCACAAGTTTCTTAATTCACCACAGTTCAATGTGGAGGGAAGCTTTTCTGATTAAGAATGATAGCAACAATTTTCTTTCTGGATGAGCACTAGTATTTAGAAGTCAATTCGAGGACATGCTAATTTATCCAATTAAGGGCTTATTGGGGGAACTCACTACCTATGTTCAGGGATTTTTGACTGCGTTCACAGTACCTTGGACATATTCCCCTAGGAATCCAATCTAAGAGGTCTTGGTTATACCTATAACGTTTTTGCCATTATTGAAATGTGGGCATATCTTGCTAGGCAGATTGGCACTGTAATTCTCTGGATACACAGCCGGGTAACAGTATTGATACCCTGTACCCCACAGCAGCTTGGATAACACCTTCCAGAATAATAAAGACTTGTCAACATGAAGGATGCTTCCATGTTAATTCCAGCTTGCATTATCTATATGTTGAAGTAGAAATGTATGGTATTTTCAGCAATAGAATCTCATCATGTTGTTCTGATGGGCAAGTAAGAGGAATGTAACACCTGTATTCTTTTAGGGGCTTCTGAGACCACATCAAAACCACCACTCATAAGGAGGTACCTCACGACTGGCACTGAGACTTTTGTTTGAGAAACAATGGCTTTTGTTATTCAGTATGCAGAAAATGTCCCTTCTAAATATTTTAACATATATTTTAATTGGCTGACAAAGTTATGGATTTGCATGTGGCTTCTCTGTAGGTTCTGTCTTCATTTTGATTAATTCTCCATCACTTCCATCTTTCTTTTTCTTAGAATTTTATTTATTTTACTTCCTAACTACAGTTTCCCCTCCCTCCTCTTCTCCTATTCCATTCCCTATCTCAGTCTCCCCTCTGTTCACCTCCCCATCTACTCCTCCTATATTTCTGTTCAGAAAATGGCAGGTCTCCCGTGGGTATCTACAAAGTATGGCATATTAAACTGTAGTGAGAATAAGTACCTCCCTTGTATTTCATCTGAGCAAGGCAATTCAGTATAAGGAATAGGTTCCTAAGAGTCAAAAAAGTACATCAGCTAATAAAATTGGGCTGCTTTGTTTTTGTTCCCGGACCTTAATGAGTTCCACACTCAACTAGGTACCTTTCTCAAACTTTAGATTGCCTTCTTAGGTTTTTCAACTCAAAACTGTTTAACAGAAAAATCTCAGACTAACTTTAAGTTGTTTTCAAAGCACGGTTTCAGCCAGGATGCACGCTGAAACCTGTGAACACATCTTCCACCATTAAGATTAAAAGAATTTAAGCCAGCTGGGCTACTCAATTGCTTTTCTTAATCGGTAACCTAACCCACAGTCTATATGGCTCCTCAAAAGAAACTCATGTGTTCTAGCTGTGTGACACTCCCTTGTTTTAATTTTTTGTCATCAATACACTATTTATACTAACATTATTATCAATTAGACAGTTCAGTTTAAGAAGAAATCATCTTCATAATAATCCACTAGTTAAAAAAATAAGGTGTTTGTCACTTAGAGCCTTTGGTTAACTTACTCAGTATAATTTGTGCCAGTTCCATTCATCTACCTGAAAGTTTCATAGTTCATTTCTCTTTACAAATGAATAGAATTTTATTGTTTATTTGTACCAACTTACATTATCCATTCATTTGTCACTTGTCATCTATGTTTTAACTATTGTGAAGACAACTTCAATAGACATGAATCAACAACATCTCTGTAGTAGGATAGGGTGTGTCCTTTGGATATACTCCCAGAAGAGCTGTAGGGGGTCATATAATCCATTTCCAGCATCTGGAGGAAGCTCCATAATGATTTCAACCGCACCACCTACATGCCCATGAGCAGTAGATAAGGGTTTCCTTTCACCCACAATTTAGCCATTATCTGCTGCAATTTGATTGTTTTCAATAACTGCCATTCTGTTTGGGGTAAGATGGAATTTCAAATTAAATTTAGGTTTTAATTTTTATTTTTTTTATTTATTTTTTTAAAATATTTATTTATTATGTATACAATATTCTGTCTGTGTGTATGTCTGCAGGCCAGAAGAGGGCACCAGACCTCAATACAGATGGCTATGAGCCACCATGTGGTTGTCGGGAATAGAACTCAGGACCTTTGGAAGGGCAGGCAATGCTCTTAACCCCTGAGCCATCTCTCCAGGCCCTAGGTTTTATTTTTATGATGGTTAAGAATATTGAATACTATTAAAAGTGCTTATTAACAACTAATATTTTTTTGTTTTTGTTTTTGAAGCTCTGTTCAGATTCTGAGTTAATAATTCCTTTTCATTTTTCTGCTTTTTTAACTATTTATTTTTTTGATATTTAGTTTTTGAATTCTTTATATATTCTAGATACTAATTCTTTATCAGATATATTGGTGACAAGTGCCTTCTCCCATCCAATAGGCTGCATCTTCATTCAATCAACTGATACTGTCCTTTGCTGGACAAAACCCCATTACTTTCATGTAATGCCATTTGACAATTGGTGGCCTTTTGTCCTGAGCTATTGGTATAGTGTTTAGAAAGCCCTTACTTATGATTATTGTATTTCAGACTTTTTCTTCTATCAGTTTCATAGCTTTTTATGTCGAGCTACTTGATCCATTTGGAATTGATTTTTGTGCAGCTTGCATTGGTTTTGGGTTGACATTTTCTACACTCTATACTTTTGTGTTTATCTTGGTTCAAGATCATATCTTTATGGATAAATTGTTCCCTAAATAATAATGCTATATTTCTGTGTAGTACCTGGCAATGCCATTTACCTTGAATCCTGGTTTACCATTTTCCATACACTTAAATTTTAGATTTTGCATGATGCTTCTTTGAAGCATCCAACTCAGGCTTAATACCAAATTTATAATAAATAATATTTTGTTTATAAATCTTTATATATTTATATTTATAGACATTTATTAAAATTAAGTTATTTTATGAGCAAGTTAAAGCCTTGATGCACTACTAAATGTTAGAAATGTAAGTTTTATTTCATAATATACTATGCCTACAACTTTAGTGGGCTATCCAATCTAATATTTCCTTGCTTGGATGATCCATATATTATGCAACCATTTTATTACTTTGACATTTAAGGTTTTCATAAGTTATACACTTTTACAATATGCTGTAGTGAATGTTATTATATATATTAGTTATTATTTGCTTTTTTGTTTATTTTCTGAGGATTTTACATAGTAATAAATACATACTGAGTAGCAATTTTAAAGTACTCTTGATATAATAGTTTAGGTATGTGTTTATATCAGTATGCTCAAATTTAACTTTCTAGTATAACTAAACTTTAAATAACCTGAAAAGGATAGTCTATTCACACATCTAGAGAAGATAATGAGAAGATGGAATTAGCTCAAAAATAACATTTTCCAACAGGTGGCTATTTCTACATTGACTACCTCTAAGGACATTCATTATGCAACCCTTCTTGGCTGCTTGTTCCATTACTTAATTTCCTAGCATTACTGTTGTACAGAGTTAATAATATTTAATATATATTATCTCAAGTTTTTATTTGACTGTAAATATATATCAGTGCCCTCTCACTTATACAATTATTAAATAAAAGCTAGTTGGTATCTATGCATAAAAGAAAGTTTAGCTCAAATACAAAAAAATTCATATGTTCAATTTTTTTGCATAAAGAAATGAAACCTTCAAGAAGCAAAATAGAAAATGTTTCCCAGAAATATTATCAGAGAACCTCAAAGAGAAATAAATTATCTAACTGCCCAGCTACAGGCCAAAGCTGGCCAAAGATCAATAATAGTTACAAAACATTAACTCTTCTGCCTTTAGGGAAGCAACTAAAATCTCTACTAGCAATTAAATAGCCCCAAGCAAGAATGTGAACCAATTGATCAAAGTTATAGGGAGGCAGATTTTAGCTTAGTGTAAGAACTTTCAAAAAGCTGGAACCACCGCACATGTAATGAAGTGGTAAATTCCCAAGCAGTTTGCATCCTTGTGCAGAAGGCAGATAGCTTCTTATCAGTAAGTTTGAAAGGAAATCCTTGGTCTTTGGCCTTCAAATGCTTTTGTATTAAAAGAAGTTTCATGATGAATAATCCTTATAACCAAAAGCTTCGCTCTTGTTTTGCAGGCACAAATACCAAGGATGAAAACACTGCCTTCATGGACTACTTATCATTCAAATACTTTCACATCATGGACTGGGACAGCAGCATATGAATTGGAGGAGGCACAGTCATTCAGCTGGCAGGACTTATTTATATTGGTTTATGCTTGAGTTTTTAAGCTTGGGTATTTATTTTAAATTATTTTATATTAACAAAATATAACTATATATACAACTGATCAATATCTACAAAGACACAAGGATTCTCTAAGTTCTAACACACAAGAATTCAAATTTTGGCTTCTCATCAGCCTTCATTGTCCGCCTGTTCAGAGAGTCCAGTTTCAACCCATGCTTATTCAGTCCCAGTCCAGCTGGCCTTGGTGGGCTCCCAATAGATCAGTTCCACTGTCACAGTGGGTGGGTGCACCCCTCATGGTCCTGACTTCCTTGCTCATGTTCTCCCTCCTTCTGCTACTCATTTGGACCTTAAGAGCTCAGTCTGTTGTTCCAAATTGGGTCTCTGTCTCTATCTCGTAGAAGTGGGAGGACCTTGGTCTTCCCGCAGGGCAGGGAATTTGGACTGCTCTTCAGTATCGAGAGGGAGGGGGAACGGAGTGTGGGGAGGACAAGAGAAGTGGGGATAGGGGGAGGGGAGTGGGGATAGGAGGCAATATGTGGGAGGAGGGGGAGGGAAATGGGAAACGGGGAGGAGGCAGAAATTTTAATTAAAAAAGAATAAAATAAAAAAAAGAATTCAAATTTTGTGATTAACCTACATTTTTCTTATTCTTTTATATATATTTTATTTATTCTTTGAGAATTCCATACAACATATTTTGATAGTATTTTTTCTGCTTCCACAACTTCTCCCAGATGTTACTCCATTTCCTTACCACCCCAATTTCATGTTCTTTTAAAATCTCTCTTCAAAATAGAAAACAAAAAACAAGGAGTCTACTTGGTGTTGACTGACCCTTCTAGCAATGTTGCTTCATTAAAGAAAACTAATTTTTTACTTCCCAGCAGTTAGTAACTGCAAATAGCTTCTTGGCCTTAGATAGGGCTTGGTGCTTACTTCCCTGTTTCCTTGTTGGGGCTTTTTTTTTTCTGGCCTGAAATTATGCAGATCTTATGCATGTTGTCAGAGTCTCCATGAGTACATATGTGCATCCGCCCTGTTGTGCAGAAAACGCTGTTTCCATGAAGTCATTCAGCACCTTTATGTCTTAGAATCTCTCTGCCTCTTCTTCAGCATAGATCCCTGAGGCTTGAGAAGAAGGGTGTGATAAAGAATCCTATTAGGGATGAGAATTCCAAAGTCTTTTATTCTCTGCATGTTGTCTGGCTGTAAGTTTCTATAGTTAATTTTTATTTACTGCAAGAACAAGCATCTCTATTGAGGACTGAGCGATGTACTGATTAGTGGTCATAGCAATAAGTCATTAGGAGTTCTTTTCTTTCTGTGTCCATTTAGTGATTATAGTCACTGGTTTTCCCCTTGGGGTGGTGACCTTTCTAGACTCAGGTTCTTGGCTTCCTTGACAATGTCAGGTATAAGTTCCACCTTGTGGAGCAGACCTTAAATTCAACCAAAAAGTGGTTGGTTACTGTCATACAGTCTGTACCACCATGGTAGTAGTAGGCGTGCCTTACAGGCAGGTTTCTATCGGTAGCTTTCGGAGTTCAAAGACTGATGGTTATTATTCCTCCTCCAGCAACATGGGTAGCATCATTTTGTACTATGAACACTAGCCAGTTGACTAGCTAGGGATTTCCAGTTAAATATCCGCTAGATTTCTCCATGTTATGTGACATAAGTTTCTGGTATCTTCAACAATAAGGTCTCACTGTCAAGTTGTGGAGGGTAACCAACAGCCTTGGGAATGGTCTGTAGTGTTACTAGCCAATCATTCAAAAGGCTGTAATTTCTTAAGAATATTAATTCTACGACTCTCTAGTACTGGTATTGCCTAAATACATTTCAATTGTCTTCTCTAATACTCTTCCCTGTCAGTCATTGAATTCTCGTCCTCAGTGATCCTGACATAATTCCTACACAAGACACTCATTCTACTTTTACCCTGTGGGATGTGGTTTTGGTAATAAATGTTACAAATGTTATCATTATTTACAATGGATAGATTTGAAGCTTCCCATCTGTCCTGATTCTTTCTCCTGAACCAGTTCTCTGCTACCCAAGGCTTTGAACTTTCTTCAGTTTTACCACTGCTTATCTAGATAATCTATGATCTCAACCCTTTCTAGATTAATGATCTTTATTTCCATGCCTGTAGTATCAACTCTGTAGTTACCTCTCTTACTTTGTTTCCTTTGAGTACTCTTAGCAAAACTGACGTTGTGTTTCTAACTCTCTTTCTCTTCCAGGCAGACTAGCACACCTCCGGTACATCAAGTGATCTGGATACAGACATAGATGCATCACTAGAAATTTAAGACCAGTCAGGGATATGTAGTAAGACTTTGTCTTAGAACGGAAATCTATTCCTCTAACTACACTGAATGGTATCCTTAAAGTTGACCGAGGCTAGATAAAAAATCTATAGCCTCACTGAACTGTTCTCTTTTAAAATTCATGAGAGTGAATACCAGTGTGCTTAATGCCGCCTGCAATTGTGCCAGTCAGATAGCAGGTGCATAGGCCTGGGATTGGTGTCTGCTAGGATAACCCTGCAGCCTGGATCCATAGGTACTACAAGGGTGCTAGGTATGTTCTTAACTTAAATTGTGAGGGTGGATCCATGTGTGAGACCTCAGGGTCTCTTGCAACAGGTCCCTTCCCTTAGTATATTGTAGCCAATGGTATCTGGATTAGCTTGGAACCTAGGGACTGTTTGGTGATGGGGAAGCCATGTAACCTGGGTCCATGGGTTCTAGTTTGAAACCTGCTCTTAAGAGTTGATGAGATGAGCTGGCCTAATGCCTAGATACCCAGGACTCAGACCATGGCCTGGAGATGTGAGGAATGGGTGTGATATTTGAGTCTGTTGCCCAAGAAGACGAGTTAAGTACACAGTGTCCTAGAACCTGGGGCCATTATTGCTGGCGAAAGCTACTGAAGCACTAAGATGATTGTACAGTTTATAACCATAAGATCCAGGTTGTGTTTGGGCTTCTATGAACCCCTTTTCTCAATGTCGTGACAAAATGGCTGACAGAAGTTGACTTAAGGAGGTATAGACTTAATTTTGCTCATGGCTTTTGGGCTCCAAACATGAAAGTGGGCTGAGGCTTCTTGGTGGAACATAAATAGAGAAATGAACCCAGAGAGAGAAGAGAATTGTAGAAAAGGTATAAGTCCCAGGGTTGCTCTCCGATTGGCCTATTTTCCCTTACTAGCTCCTGTCTCATTTCTTTCATGACTTCCCAGTAACTCCATTAGACTATGAATCCATAAGGAGATTCACTCAATCATTATGTCAGGACCCTCGTGAACAAATGATCTCTGAAGAAGACTTCCTAGACTTACCCAGAGATGTGCTTTCCTGGCCTTCTAGTTACTTCTTAATACAACCAAGCTGAAAACCAAACATAGATGTCACAGAGCTATACTGAGATAAGACAAACACTGTGTTTTTTAGAGCACGTGCTTGGAACCACTGGTTTGGTAGGTTTAGAACCTCTATTCACTACCTCTGCTTGAAACCGAAAGCAAAGTATGTCTACTTGGACCAAGATAGGTATGGTACAGGGTCTAAAATCACAGAAGCCTGTCTGGCACTAGGTGGCCCCTGAGTCATATCCACGGGAGCTGGCATAGATGTTGGGTAGGTGGTACCAACATAATAACAAGGGATTCAAGGGTCAGCTTGGAACTGTGGCAAACCTATGACCTTGGGCAGTTTTGTTGTCTTGATTCTAGCGACAGTTTGGATGTTGGGATCAGTTGGGATCAAGACTGACCCCTAAACATATCCAGAATCTGTTTACATAATGGCAGCAAATAGATGATTCTGTTTGTGGAATGAACTTGAGTTCCAGGACCACTGCCGACATTGGTCTGTCAGAACTCAAGGCTTACTCAGAACCTGAGGTTCAGTCTGCAGTTATTGGCCTGAAATCTAGGGTTGTAGCTCCCATCTGCTGCTGTGTTTGTTAAGACAGGCCGGATTAAAGAGTCTAAAGCAAGACCCAGTGTTCATTTTCCTTTCCTCAAGTAGTGAGTTTTTCTTTAACAGTGCTGCCTGAGACTAGAGAAGAAGTCTTAAGTAACGTAAAGCTATCCTTTCAATCTTCTCAGGGCATCTTCTAATATTGTGCTATGCTCACATGCTATACCTTGTCTCCTGGCTCCTGATTAGCTTTGTTCTTGTGAAGAAGATATTTCCATGTGCTGATCATTGTTCAGATTGATGTTCCTGCAGGGGGACATAGGCTTGGAAATTCTAATTTCCTATCATATTGCTGTCCCCTCAAACAGAAAACTTTTAAGGAAGTTTCTTAGTAATTTCCAATGTGCTTTTACAATATTACTTTCAGTGTATCTACTACAGTCACAATTTTATTAATTTATTTTTAAGATAGGCTTATGCTATTTGGCTCAGTCTGGTTTTAAACTCACAATCCTACTGATCCTCTTGTCTCTGCTTCCCGAGTGCCAGAATGACACAGGTGTGCAACCATGCTCATTCCCCAAGACAGTTACTTAAACATTTCATGATCATTGTATCAGCAGAATTGAGTGCGTACTCCCTTGTAGCATTAACCCTAAGTGAAACATTCATTTATTTAAGTGGTATGCTACAATTTTTGTCTTAAAAATTAAGTGTAGTCTTTCTTATGACATATTCTAGCAAGCTTAACTAGTACCTGTCTATCTACTATAGAGCTCAACAGGTAATTATTGAATGATTAAACAAATGGGTCAATGACCTCTTTTGAGAGGCCGGAACCTTAAGTTTCTTGTGGGAATTGTGGGAGCCTGGTCAGAGCACTCTTACCCTCAGTCATAAAAGAATGTTCAAGATGGCAGTTAATTTAGCCAACTTCACAGGGTAACCACCAGCTGATTCAGGACAAATAGGTAGTGAGAACAGTTAAGTAGTTGCTTTTAGAAACCTGAGTTTGGAAAGTATTTCCTGTGATGGCATAGACTGGTATATGCTGACAGTGTCCTTCACGGTGCATGAGAATGACATTTTAGAAGCCAGGTGTCACTAATAGAAAATAACACCACTTAAATGGCTGAAAATTTACTTAAGTAAAGCTTTCCAATGAGTAGAAAGAAAATAATTTTTAAAAACTTTTAATTCCACTAACTGAAAATATAATATACTGGCTTCTAAAATTTTAATATGATCCCTGATTAAAAATTTATAATGGACAAAGTAAATATTATTTTTCTCTGAATGGATTATATAAAAAAAAATGTGTCCTAAGAATGATAATTTCTTTGGTTTGGTTTTTGTGTTTAATCCTCTCAACATTCAAGTTCTGAAGAAATTGGCTGCTAACTGTGTCTAATAAGAAATGAAGAAGTGGTCTACATTTCTCCTTTAATTTTGAAATTGAATAAGACTTTCTATTGTGACTAAATTGGGATGTCTGAAGGGGTCATTCAAAATAGTTCATATAAAGAAGTTACTTTTCTCTGTGCTCACTTCAGGAGAAGGATTTTTTTTTTTATTTTAACTATCTCCTCTTACAAACTCATGACCAGTTACCCTTGGGGGGATTTGGGAGCCTTCAAATGACAGGGTAAATACTAGATAAGGCAATTCAACCTTGTAAAGTTTTGACTTCCCCAGTGTTCCTCTTCTGTTTCCCAAAGAGCTGCTGTGTACCCAGAAAAAAAAAAAAAAAAAAAAAACCCTTTGCTATGTAGTTTCTGGTATGATTAATTCTGTTGCTATAGTTGAAATACAGCAGGAATCAGAAGCCGAGATGTCAGAACAGCCTTAAGGAAAGCTCAGTAATTGAGGTGGGGAAGGGGTTACACATAAGCCGGGTTAGTAAGAGGAAAACCGCAGGGACCCAGGTAAGGAAGTAAGGGTGAAAGGCTGAAGAAGGAAAACAAGAGACCAGATGTTCCAATTTGATCTAGGAAGCAGGAAGAACTCTGAACAAAGCCAAGAAGTGAATTCTGTGCAACCAGGTATTGGGAACTTGGTGTAAATGGGGAAAAAAAAAACTCTCTGAGAAGAGTGTGGGAAATGCCGGAAAGCAATTTTGTGTGCCATTTAAAGTGTCATTCTGTGTGGTTGAGAGTTTAAATACTTGAAATATTTCTATGATACAGCAATTTCCTCATATATCAGAGGTTGGGATTGGTACCGTCAATCATCTGGGAAAGAATTTATACAGATGATTGAAGTTTGAAAGCCTAGAGCTGGATGGATTAATCAAAGGTGTGAGTGGTATCAGAAGGGGCCTTCATCAGTTCTGTGGCAACACATGAACACTGCAGGTGTTCACAACCCCCAGGATCCTGAGACATCAACAGGAACAACAAATATAAAATTCCTCTAATTAATAACAGGTACACAGAAAGGATTCACTGTCTCTTCCTCAAGATACCAGTCATTGAACCAAGCCATGGAAACAACATGGCGGCCAACATTGACTACATCCCACAGTGCTATACAGAATTGAACAGCTTCAGGATGTTTCATTTTACATTTCATTGGAGCACGTAGGGAAAGGACAGTTTGAGAGTGCAAAAAATAAACCCATATTTAGTGAAGTATTTGACATGTTACTTGAAATGTTAATCCTCCAATCAGTCTGTATGCTAAATATTACTGGCACTGGCCAACACACACACACACACACACACACACACACACACAAAATTATACATTGAATTTTAGAGAATGTCAGCAACTTACCCAAGATCTTTTCTAACAAATTTCTAGTTGAGTTCTGATTTCAGACCAAGTCCTTCCCCATTTTCTCCAAGTGTGGTAGTCTGACCTTCACCAGATTTTAGCTCTGTGGTGCTTAGGATCTATTTTAAGAATATAGTTTGAGGAATTACTGGATTTTAAAGGGACATTTGAGAAGATTTATTCTA
Organism: Chionomys nivalis; assembly: GCF_950005125.1. Taxonomy (NCBI): domain Eukaryota; kingdom Metazoa; phylum Chordata; class Mammalia; order Rodentia; family Cricetidae; genus Chionomys; species Chionomys nivalis. The sequence goes on from NC_080096.1 coordinate 52,497,897, forward strand.
CCCAAAACACATGAAAGGTCAACACAAGTAATCTTCCTGGTTCAAGTTTAGGGACTAGTTAGTTAAGTAGCACAAATGAACTATGGTAGTATGTACATTTTACAGACAGCCTTTGTAAAATGAAAGATGATGTGAAAAGGAGAGAAGTCCGGGGCTATTTTTCCAGCCATGTGCAGATTTCAGAAGCCAAATGCACACAATCCCCATGAAAAATTCTGTTTAACTTTGACACAGTCGATTATTGCTTCTGTATTTCTGCTCCTTTGAGCAAGAGAGAGTTAAGGATTCAATAATTCTGGGTGAGCAAAAACAGTCTGAAACAGGAATAGTCAAGGGAGCTAAAGCTTAGCCAGGCTTTCTTCTTCGGTCTTTGAACCACAGTCGTGAGCTGGCAAGGCACCTCTAACTCAGTTAGAATGAAGTCAAGTATTTGAGTTAAAAGTTATGAAAATAAGAATTTACAAATACAATGAAGAGGAAAGACTAGGTTGTGTCTTCCTTTAGTGAATTTGAAGTAAGACAGGACTTTTAGATCCTTCCATCAGGTTTAGAAGCACCAGCTATGCTTAGAGGTTTCAGAGAAGGAAACACAAGGCAAAGAATTCACAGCTTGTGACTCGGTGTAAAGTTTTAGACTCAGGAGAAATCACTTAACAAGGAGCCTGGCTCTCTCCATTTAAAAAGTCAACCTGGGGAAAGGTTCTTGGATTGAAAAAGAAAAGGAAAAATAACCCTTATAAAAGAAAATGGTGATTTATTACATAACTAAAACCTCAAGCATACTATCAGTGTTAACTTTCAACAGAGCAGAGCATGCTTTGCCCAGGTGCCTGCCATCCTGCATTGTTCAGCTCTGATGGGGAAACTATCAACCAATCACATCTAGTCAGGGTGTGGCTACCTGTAGCCCAGGTAGCAATACTGGTAGGACACAGGCCCAAATGCTCTCTCTCTCTCTGCTGCCAGACCAATTGGATTTTGGACCTCCCACTTTTGTAGCGTGAGTTTCCCCTTTTCAACTATTAAAATAATAACTGTTATTCTAGAGCTGGTCTGGTTATTTATCATACCGACCTAATTCGTCAACACAGCTCTACGTGTACGCTTAGTTCTAGCTTCTGTGCTATCTGACCCTAATGAATAATAGCTAATCTGACAGCTCTCAATCTTTGAATCCAGGTGTTTTGTTTGTTTGTTTTTCCTCCTCTTCCTCCAGCTCCTCCTCCTCCCTCTTCCGTCTTTCTTCACTAGTCTTGTTCTTCCTCTACTCAGTTACAGTGACCAGAGTGGCTGGATAAAATAAACCAATTGACTGACTCCCACCTTCGTGAATCAAAAGATCCATTCTCCCTGAGTCAGAAAGAACAGAGAAGCTGTCATGTCATTCTGAAAATTGGGGGCCCAAAGCAGGGGAAACAGATGTTGACACAAACAGGAAAGATCTCTTATATTCTCAGAACAGCTTCCAAGTTTATTGTCACTATGCCCAATACAAAAGGAGATGTTCTAAAGAACTTCAAAATGTAAGACGTATCAAAGTCCTCACTGTTGACGCCTGTGGTGGCAGCAGGTAAAGTAGACATGTACTGAATAGCTCCTCATGCTCTTGCCGTGCTGGCAGCCTAGGGTGTGCGTGAGGAGAATCTGAAAGTCAGTTGACCAAATAATCTCTTAGGATCTTTTCAAATAGCACATAGTGTCATTGCTTCTTCCTCCTGAATAGTCTATAACTTCCTCCAGGAAAATAATATGTTCACCTTTTCAGTCTCATTGGTGATTATACATTAATTTGAGGGTGCACCCAAAAAGCAAGGTTCTTTTGTGGGGTCTACACATGGATTTTCCAAATGAACCACAGAACATTTTCCTACTCCAATCTGTCTGTCTGGAGCCCAGAATCCATATAATCAATTGAGAAAAAGAAGTCAGCGCTCCACCAAAGGTCTGTGTTAGTCTTTATTGTGGTGGTTAATGTTATATGTACTGGGCAGAGTCTTTTAGTGCCCTCCAAACGCTACAAACATTATATCCCTTTGCTTAGATGATCAATCCACTTTATCAGAATACAGAGTGAAAACTGGGAAGAGTTTAACCAGATCTTGAGCTGAAAACCAAAGTCAGCTCTCTGAGCATTAAACAGCTCTAGATAGCTCTCCTTGCAAGTCTTCACCAAGCTTCTGCAGGCAATGATTTCTTCTTCCCATCCCTTCACTTAGTCTTAAGAGTGCAGTTGCTACTGATTATGTCTATTTCTTAATGATACTTGTAGTCTTGATATTTTCCCTCCAACATTCTGGGATACTTGGTTTAACCACCATGGGCAACTTGTTTCCTAAGATTCTAACAATAGGGGTTCGACTTTACTTTGTCATGAGCCACAGGCTATAAACATTTTACACTGTCATGCATTGTGAAAAGGAAAAAAAAGTACATTGAGTTAACTCCCCGCTACAAATAATTCTGTTTGCCGGAATACCATATGCAAATAAACAATCACAGTTATGCATTATTATGCATTCCTGTACAATGTAAACAGATTATCTTGTACTTTTTTTTTAATTCTAAAGATAGAACACAATTTTGAGGAGAGGGAAATTGCCAGGAGTACTCTCTTGCGTCCTCTTGAATCTGAATGATACCGTTAGGTTTATGGCTTGTGGGGAAGATGCGTAGCATGAAAAGCAACTAAAAGATTGAAAGCAACCTTAAAGAAAACAAGCCTTTGCGGCCGGCCTGTCAATATGCAAAATGCATGTGTGTCCCGTCTCTTTCGTTTCTAAGACCTCGGTTACTATGATTCCCTGGCATGACACCAATGAATGAGAAGTACTACTGTCCACTAGCTATGTCATGCACTATAGACCTTTCATTTGCAGACAGACAGACACACAAACACACACATATGCTATATATGTGTGTGTTTGTGTGTCTGTGTGTGTGTATAGTGATACTTCCAGTATAAAACTAATGTGCTTAGTACTAGTAATAAGGTAATAAATCCAGGAAGGTACTGACATAAAAGCAGATAATAGACCAATTGAGTTAAATATAGGTTCAGATGTAACATAAAGAGTTATACTCCTCTGATTATGAATGAAACTATAAAAGCAAACAAACAGCCACAAATCATGTTGGAAAAACCATGTACTCTTCAATGAGTTGTTCTCAAACCTTTGGGTAAAATATGTAGAGAACTAAAGCTAGACACCCATCTCTTACACTGTATAAAAAATTCATATGGGCCAAAGATCTCACTGTAACACCTGTAATTTCAAGTTACTAGAAGGCAACAGAGGGAAAACACTTTGAGGTCTAAGCATAGCCAAAGGTTTTCTGAATAGGACTCTTCACACTTTAGAAAACATCACTGCATGAAATTAAAAAGCTTCTGCACAGCGAAAGAAATTATCGACACAGTGAAAAAGTAACCTTGCTGAACAGAGTGAATCTTTGCTGTTATCCATCCAGTACAGAATCAATAGCCAGTCAAGGGCTCTAGCAGGCCCGAGTTTAGCAAACATAGCACTGTCAGGCCGCACCCTTTCCCCTGCTTTCTCCCTTGTAAACCATAGATTACATCATTAATGCTAACCATCAAGGTCTGTTTCTTTATTTGGACCCTTTTCTATGCCAGACTCCTTCCTGAAGTCCAGCAGTCAAAAGCCCCCTTTGGCTCATCTAATTAGCATACCCAACAAAAACATTCCGCTGCATCCTAGTCCATTCTAATACTGACCTCCCCTTTACTCCTCCTAAAAATTACATTGGCTGTTGCTTTTCTGACAGAATCAGAGAGCAGCCACTGTAATTTTTCTTAATAAATGATCTCTCTGTGAAAACAGGTGTTTAGGTGCTATTTGTGCCTAATCCATGATTTGAGAGTGAGCCAGTGACTGTGCCGGTTTTCCCTTTAGCCAGAATATGTAAAGAACTGAAATGGTAAACTCCAAAAGAGCAAATGATGCAATCATTAAGAGACAAATGAACTCATCAGACAGCAATCAGCCAAAGCACACATGGCCAGGAAATACCTGAAGACATGTTCAATATATTTATCAATCAAAGAAAGAAATGAGAATCAGAACTTCTTTGAGGTCCCATCTTAGTCAGAATGCTACCATTAAAAACAAAACAAAACAACAACTAAACAGATACAACAAATCTTGATGAGGATACGAGGAGGATACCACTGAAAGGTCTTCACAATGGAAATGAGTTCTCTCCCTATAGAAATCAGTGTACAGATTCTTTGGAAAGTTGACATAGCACTTCTATAAAAGCCAGCCTTACTCCAGTCAAGTCATACTACATCTGGGTTACACTGAAAACAATCAACTTACTGTAAGCATTACCTACATAACATTTTTCAGCACCTCATTTACAACAACCAACTTATGGAATCAGACTGGGTACCAGTCAGAGATGAACAGATGCAGAAAACATAGTGCCTGTAAACAGTGGCATTTTGTCCATTCATAATGCTGGAAAATGAATGGAAATGAGAATCTAATATGAAATGATAAGTTAGAGATAAAAAATGAGATCAAGCTTGGTGGCAAGCACCTTTAATGTGCAGCCATCTTGCCAATCAAGAAATGTTATTCTAGAATCAGGTCACATAAATACTAATGTTTCTCTTTTGCACTTGATATAGTCTATTCTTGCTGCCAAAGCGAGCTATTCTACATATAGTTTGACCTACAGAAAATTCTGAACAGACTCAATTTAATAACTGTGTAACATCAATTAAACTATTTCTTCATAGTTAATTGCTTTTATTCTAACTTGTTTTTTCCCTCTGGTTCCAAAGTCTTACATATTTTCATAGATTATGAACTATGCAACTCATGAGCTACTGGAATATGCGTGGAAAGTGGAAACTTAACTATAGAAGATTTCACGTGTATGCAAATCTATCTTCATCATTTAGTAGCCAAACACTTTAGTCATGAATGTTCTACTTTGAGTGAATCCTTTCTATTAGAAGAAATTTTCCTGATCTTTGTGAAGTTTAACCTAGGAAATCAGTGCCTAAGGCATAATTACCACTTAGAATTTTCCAGAAAGATAGTTTGTTTACAATAAATAATAGCAGATGTCAATAAATTTTCACAGTTAAATATTCATCCAGAATTATACAAATACTCATTCCTTTGTTCTAAATATGATTGTCTGGTTGGAGCCTTTTGCTTGCCACTACTCCTCCTTCCCTCCCTTTCTCCCTCCCTCCCTCTCTCCCTCCCTCTCTCTCTTCAAATCCTGCCTACTCAGAAAGCCTCTCGGTTCTGCATTCTTGGTTACTAGGATTACTTCCTCTTCTAAAAGTTGCCAGCCACTCAAGTCCCCACCTAAGCATCAAGTGCTTTTTTTTTTACCATACTTGGTCACAAACCCAGCTTGTGGTGAGCACATATCACCCCTTGCCTCCAACCTCTCTGTTTCCCTTTGAAGGTGCCACTCCCCTGGCCCCAATCTTAAAGACCAGAGGACCTGACCAGGAGATGCTCTCAACTGTTGTATTTTAATTTGACTTGGTTTGGTGGTGCAGGAGAATTGTCTGTATTCTGTCAATCAAGTTTAAATAAATGCTAATTGGCCAGGCAGGAAGTATAGGCAGGAAAACCAGAAGGGAATTAGAAATGATGTAATGAGAACAGGAGAATTCTGGGAAGGAGGAAGTTGATTCATCCCACTCCTGCCCAGATCACCAAAGCAGCAGGATGTGATCTGCCCCACTGAAAAAAGGTACTGAGCCACATGGCTAACATATATCAAAAAAAAAATGGGTTAATCAAGATGTGAGAGTTAGCCAGTGAGAGGCTAGAGCTAATGGGCCAATCAGCTTATAATTTATGGAGACCTATTGTGATTTTCTTTGGTGCTAAACAGCTGAAAGTACTGGGCAGGACAAAAACCCCAACAACAAGCAGGCCCCTGTTCATGTTATAGTTTGGCTTACTCTTGGGTGGAGAAACTCCTTATCAGGGAGCAAAAACCTATTAATAGTGTTGAGAAGTTGATTTGTGTTGAAGATACAAGTGATTAGATCTATAATCTTTAAATATTGAGATAATATTCTATAGGTATTAAGAGGAAGAGTTAGAGCTCTATTTTAGTTTCAAGCTAGAGCATGAAAATTCACTAATAAAACTAAGCTTCCCTTCTTCTATTATTCTCTATTCCAGTTACTTATTACCTTCTGATAAATTGTTCAGAAACCCACTGAGGTTGCATGGGTTGGGAAATTAGACTTTAACTTTTCACTCCTGTATCCATCCAGCTTTTCTCAAGTTTCTTATCTTCTCTCACTTTTTAAAAAAATTACCCACTGAAAACAGTTTGTACTGTTCATACTTACACGAATGTGTAGTCATCTTTGAGAGTGTGGATAACCTGTGTGAGGTCATTGTTATGCCCAGATCCTCGACGTCTCCCCAAAACCAACAAGAAGACCAAATTCTGTATGTAAAAAGCAAAGAGCCTTTATTTTATGCAAGTTTGCAAACTTAGTCTCTCCGCATGTCCAGTGTATTGGAATAATCGGAGAGCCCCGAGTTCAGTTAGAGTTGGGTTTTTATAGTAGTAAAGGTGGAGATGAGGAATCCCTGATTGACTGACGCTTGTCTAGGGGTGTCCTGGTGAGTGTGTGCTGGCAGGTGATTCTGTCTACAATAATTGGAACGTTAGGCATTTCCTTTGGATAGTCTGATATTGGGTGGTGCTCAGGTAATCTCAGTTTGTGGTTCTTCCTGCAACCAGGGATTGCTTCAGGGTAAACTACTGGGACTCAGGCCTCCATTAAACTTATTGATGGCTGAGTCCTACACTGGCAGGTGATAATGGTTGGAAGTAAAGAACTTCCTTTGGGTGGTCTGTTTTCTATTTAGCTTATCATGGCTGGCCTGAAAAAAAAAAAAGTCACTCGTTCTCCCAGCGGCTTACAAAACTGTTCAGGATGTTTTTATTCTAATAAAATTGACAATCAAGATTAAATATCAAAAATAATAAAACAAATTTCTTAAACCTGAGTTGCTCAAATAATGGAACATTCACATTTTGTTTTAATTTTGCTCTTTTCCCTACTGGTTGGAAGGCTGGAAAATTTGAAGTCCTGGTGTCTGGAGGGATATGCTGAGGGCCCTAGGGAAGAATCTTTCTTTGTTGTCTCCCAACAGGGTGACTGCTGACAATCTTTGGCATTTTGTGGCTTGATATTGAATCTCTCTTTTCATGGCTCAATACTGAATCTCTCTCTCTCCTCTCTCTCTCTCTCTCTCTCTCTCTCTCTCTCTCTCTCTCTCTCTCTCTCTCTCTCTCTCTCTCTCTCTCCTAATCTTCACGGTGGTTCCTTTCTTCCCCATGTGATTTTCGTGTCTCCAAATCTCACTCCATGGAATGGTATCAGCCATTGAATTAAAAGTCTTTTCTGTGGTCTAGCAATTTTCTCTGAGTTGCAACATTCTCTCCAGGAGGGAAGAGAAGGTACCTGAGACTCAGGAAGTAAAACAAAAGGTCTTGTGTGGGCCAGTGGAATCTTGGAAGATTCTGGAAGGTCTCTCCTAGCTTTGTAGAAGGAGTAAAAAAATGGGGATGGGGGAGGTTTTGACCAGGAAAACAGCAGAGGAGAGAGTCTCCTACTGTCCAAGTGTCTGCCAGCTGTGCAGAGACTTCCAGGGTCATATCTTTGGTGAATTGTTCCCTGTGCAGGAGTGGGATTCTCTGTGTTGCAGCTGCTTGTTTGATCTAATTCCAGCTCCTGTCTGCTACCCCAATCCCCATACTCCTGTTGGTAAGCCCAGTGTGAACTCACGGGCTCACCAAACTGAATTTGGGTACAATCATTGTAACTTTTGTCTGTATGTGCTGTCTTTCTAAGATGAATAGACATGTGTGTACCTCGTCTCCCCAGGAAAAGTCTGGTATACACCTTCTAGTCCAGAAAAGCTTCACCTTCATTTGATCGTTTAAAATCTTTATTTCTTCATAGTATCATGTTCACCTGTATTTGGGGTGAGAATTCAAAATAATTTTGGAGGTCCACAATTCTATCTGCCAAACACATTGTCAAAGACCTAGGCTAACAATGCGAAGCTCTTAAAGACAGGGTTTCTTGCTGTCTTTAACCTGTCAGATCCTCTCTCCTCTTCCATTCTCCTTCCTTTCCTTGTATTGCCCCTCCCCTCTTCTGTACTATAATTCTCAACAAGAAATATATTTATGACGCAGCTCCACTACACGATTATTATATAAGGATATTTGAAGGGTAGCTTTTGTTTGAAAGGGAGGGCCTTGCTCTTGCCTATGAGTGAAGTGTCAGACTATGTTGACTTTCTATGGGAAACCTGACCCTTTCTGAGAAGCAGATGGAGGTGGATTGGAGGGAGAAGGGTAGGGCAGGAGAAGAGGAGGGATTGGGAATGAGGACAGCTATGTAAAATGAGAAAAGATTGTATTAAAAATTCTTAATAAAAAAGGAAAAAGTTAAAGTGACTTATTTTAAATGTTCAAAAATATTTTAATAGGTTTTATACAATTTTATAAGTTTTTATTATTTTCTCTGACAGTATGTGGAGTTTATTTCTATGTATGAGATGGTACAAGGAGAATAAACGAGAAAGGAGGATAGATGACTGGATGGAAGTTTCCAGTGGTGCAGGTATTACTACAAATAGACCACGGTTGAGGGTGCTGCTTCCCTTGAGCCCTGTGATTGATAAAATGACTTCTCATGGAATAGACATTTATCTGCTGCTTCTCAGGATGATCTAAGAATCAAACAGAAACTAAATAATTTTTGAGACCTACCAGTAACAAGATCATGGAACAGATTTACAAAGAAGGGGAATTTATCTACTTCCACAGAAAACTCACAGGGAGGAACCTGATGCTGCATCCCTGTCTCGTGATGCCTTCGGGGCTCTGCTATCTCAGATTCAGCTCTTCTGCTTGGCTGCCTCGTTAGGATGTTATTTTCAAATAGAAGCATCTAAACCATGCAGACACGAGCCTTTTGAATAAGATGTCTTTATGCAAGATATTTCCTGTTTTCTCTTTGAAGTTTAACTGTATGCACCCTGTATGATTTTCCAGTTCACTTTTCTTTCTTAGTAGGGTGCCCATCTTGGCTTTGTCTATCCCACCCCTCTCTTACAGGAGGGAGGGAAACTCTTCTTTGTCCACTGGCCTCTCACTTTGACATTTTTGATGTTGTAAATTAAATGAAAAAGATCTGTTTTTTCTGGGCAAGACCTATCCAAGAAGCTTGCTATTGCCACTCTTCCAGAGGTGGCATGTCCCCAGCAGGTCCTCCTCTGCCTTGGCCTGCATCCTGGAGTAACAGAACAGAGTCCGTGTCACTTCACAATGACAATATAACAGAAGCCAGTGTTTGAAGCCACTGAAAATTCATAGCCTTTGAGCCTTTAGAATTACTCAAAAGACTTCAGGGAACTGATGTCTGCTTTTTCAAAGGAACAAAGTCTTCAATCTAGTGGGGCCCTGGGAAATTTCCATGGGTACATAGAACTTAGTATAATATTCAGCCAAGTCTTTGAGTGAGGTATCGCTCAATGCAATGATTAAATTATTGGCTCGGCAGCTGATTTGATTTCCATTTCTCTCTGTATTACATCAGGCAAATATCCAACCTCTTGAAGGTTGTGCCATCTCGTCTAGAAAATGGAGACAATGATACATTGCTTCACGTGATTATTGAGAGGATTCAGTGAGCAAAACAGTCATTATGAATGGGCACAATTTTGCCACCAGGATACATGTGACCATGTCACACAGCATTCCTGGTCTATGACAGGGAGCAACGTTTAGAAGGTAGAAATTGTGAGTTTCTAAAACTTGGTACACTTTACAGAAAAGCCCCCACAGCAACAGAAAACCTTCAGTATAACACAACATACACAACAGAGTTTGCTAAATAGGAAAAGTGAAGAAAATATTTGCGACATGCAATAAATAGGATTCAATTACAGTCTGGAATTATTTTTGCAATTAAAATAGAAGTCAAACTCAGTTTTGTGAGTTTATTATAAAGATCTGTGTTTGAAAGTAAGTATGTAACTAAAATCATTATTGTTCTTTGAGATTATTTCACAATGACAGTCTAAACCCACATGCCCTTTGTGGTTATCTCAGGAACAAGATAAAAGAGGCTGGGAATGTGATGAAGTTTCATAAAAATTTTTATGACAATGCTTCCAGTTATAGTAATTACTGTCACCATGCAATGTACTTTAGATAGGATTTATAAAATCATATGTGTTCAAAGTGTTATATAAATATGTAATGCATAATCTTCTTGAATAATAAATGTATTTACCCAAAGTATAAGTTAAGCAGCTTCTAAGAATCCATTCCAATTACCCAGGTAAACACTAGTGTCGTTATCCGCCTTTCTTTTGTTGCTTTGTGCCATCAGAACAAAACTAGAATTATTATCTGATGATGAAGGTGGGAAATGACATCATCTAAAACATGCCCAGATCTTCTGTAGAAGTGCTACTGTCTTAACACCTCATATTCGTCAGAGTTCAAGGACACTCTGAGATCTTTTCAGGGGCCTGCTCTTTCTAAAAAGAGGGTCTGCACAGTGGAAAGTGAAGGCCATTCTTTTGCTTATATGGGAAACTGTTAGTCTGGGTGAAAACACTGACAGACTCTTGACTTTAGATGCTGAAAGCTAATCATCTTTTTCTAGGGATGAATACATTCATTCAAGGATGAGTGTAGTGTTCAGCCTTTCTGCATCTCACCAGCTTAGGAACCATATGAGTCAATTGTTGTGGGAGCTGTGGGCTGCGTTCCTGCCACCCAGCTCCCGGCCACCTGGCTAGCTTATGCCCCAAAATAACGACACACAAACTGTATTCTTTTAAACACTGCTTGGCCTATTAGCTCTAGCTTCTTACTGGCTAATTCTTACATCTTGATTACCCATTTCTATTAATGTATGTGGCACCCCAAGGTGCGCTTACCAGGAAGATTCTAGCCTACGTCCATCCTGGGTCGGAACTTCATCCTGTCTACCCTGGGGAGTAGCTGCATGACATCTCAGCTTACTTCCCCTTCCTCCCAGCATTCTGTTCTGTTTACTCCACCCACCTATGTTCTAACCTATGAGGGCCAAGCAGTTTCTTTATTAATTAACCAATGACCTTCCTCCATCATTAATGTCTCCATGAATTTGTACAGAGCATTTCCATTCCATGACAGCACTATCGTTGTTTTGAATGACACTTAAACACGCACAAATATGTTAAAATTCTCATTCATTGTTTTCATCTGGGTGTGAATGTGGTTTTGCTTTCAGAATTTTAGTTTCTAATTAAAATCCAGAACTAAATACTACTACTACTACTACTACTACTACTACTACTACTACTACTAAACATAATGCAATCCTGGATATCTTAAGCAGCAGCAAATAATTACAGCAATGCATTTTGGCAACATGAAATGTCCTTTATTTTGTGTCTTTGTCTCAGGTGATTAAAGCAGTCACCCTGTGTTGGAGACATTATTACCCATTTTATATGTGAACAAACTGAGACTTAGTAAACATTAAAGGTCACAGAGTCCTTTACTCTCATGAAGGCTGTTAGCCAAAACATTCTCATGGCCTCCATGCCCTATGACTAGCTAATGTACAAAACCTGACACCGTTCATTGAATAAGTGACAATATAGCTTTCTTTAGATTTGTCTTTTCTGGATGCCAAGTATACTTTCGCTAGGTTATGGGGATATTTCCTGTCTTATTGCCTAAGGGATAGTCTTTACCTCTGTTTCTTAAGAGTGGCAATGAAGGAGAAAGTGTTATGTTAGGACATAAATTAGGAAAGAACTTAATAATAGATAGATGTAATGATTAGTGACTTCCTTTATTTATCTCTCCTCTCTAATGAATGAATTCTATGCTAGTTTTACAAATTCAGTTGGAATTAGGAAGTTTATGTTCACCAATTGTCCTCTCTTGTCTTTGGAAATTACCATGCTGAGTCTAGATGGAAGATGGTACTCAGTGCCTGACACATTTTGGAGGAGAAAACTCCCATCTTCAGAAGCAACTGTGGCTTACACACACTGCCACTTTTCGTCCTAGCCAGGGAGAGTGCCTGAAGTGTGCAAATTGATGCTTACTCTTTATTGACCCATGAGTTACTGATACCAATAACAACTTGTCCTTCATGGACAAAATGAGCATTTTTCTCTATCAGTTATTAAATAATAAATAACATTAAAAATCTCTAAAGAAAGTCCTGTATGGTCTCTAAACTATGTTCTATGGTATTTCTACTTATCCTTTATAAATGTTCTACTTTGTGCCACTTTTACATGAATTACGTTGCTTTCATCTGAGCCATATAAACAATCTTGGCCCGAAGTATTGGTATTACCACTGTCCTACAAATGAGAGGGCTATTTGGATTATATAGTAGCTCTCTCTATTCCACAAGTAAACATGGGGAAGTCCAGGATTTAAAGTCAGGTAGTATGACTGTAGTGTTCCTGCTCCTAACCATTGTGTCTCACTGTGCTGAAAGAGAATTTAAATTTAGTTACTACTCATGGTATCATATCTCAAAATGTTTACAACTCTTGTTAATGAGAAAATTGTTACTCAGATTTTAGTGTAACATTTTAGAATTTACACACACACACACACACATACACACATACACCTTGAATAAATAGACACCTGGACATAATATATTTGCTTATAGAGGCTGGGTTTTTGAAAGTGGTTGCTAATGTATCATATAGGGATCTGTGTGGTTAGTGTTAAATCCTTTGTACTTTATTTTACATAAGCAATCTGTGGTGTTTTTTTTTTTAAAGAAAAACTTCCCCCATAGGCTCAATATTCAGCAAACACCAAATCCCCAGTTACTGGTGTTCCCTCTTGATGTTTAGAAGGCCAAGCTTTACTGGAGAATGTATATCACTGTGGTTGGACTATGGGCTTATATAGCCTCACCCTACTTCCAGTTTCCTATCTCTGCTTCACGATTGTGATTGTGGTTGACATGCGATCCCTCAGCTTCTTGTTCTTCCAATAGTTTGCTACCATGTCTCACAGGCATGATGGATTCTCTCTCTAGAACCAAAATAAACTCTCTGTTCTTTAAGTTGCCCTTGGCCATGGTTTTATCACTGCAAGAGAAAAGTAACTAATACCTTTCTCTTATCTGTGTTGATACTAGCCTTGCTGTGGATCTCGAAGTCGGGTTCTGGCCTGCTTCCCATTACAATGAGTTATAGCAGTTCTGGTCCCAGGTGGACTGATAAAAGATGAATCCATTTTTCATAGGCTGATCTGGAGCTCAGCTTATGAAGCACCAGTATTCTTAGTTGTGTGTATATTGCTGTTACCTAGTTTCTTAAATTGCTTGAGAAAAGATCAGGTACAATATTTCTTAAAAATAATAAAAGTACAGAAGATAAAAACCCCACAGTTTCTGTCCTTAAACCTCACAAGGAAAAATAAAATCTGTTTAGTCTGCAGTAATTTGGCAGCTTCAAGTTTGAAATTTCTATCACTTTCTGTTGTTGAATTTAGAGCCAAGTTCTTATCTCTCCTTTTGTCTTAAGACATCTGCACAGATTTTGTTGTATAATTAGTACAAAATGTTTTCTTTGGGCTTCTGTTATTTAACAGAATCTTTTGCATTAAGGTTTATAAATTTGCCATTTTTTCCACCCTTCAAAAGTGGAGCCATTTCTGTTGAGTCTTTCGTTATTTTGATTATTTTCCATTCTTCAGAAAGGAGACTTTACCCAGTAGCAAATAGCATTTACAATTCAAGAACACTTCTTTTTAGCTGGTTCTTTTCTTAACCTTTTCTTCATTTCTGCTATTTCTTTTCTCTGTAGTCATCCCTGAGATCAGAATGTTCCTGGGATGTACATAGAAGTGAAAAAAGGGGAAAGAAAGCATTCATAGAAAGGTTCTAGAATTTCCCCCATGAATCTTAACAGCAAGATGGGACAGTAAAATATAGAGTGTCCTGTTTGCGAAGAGTCTGTTTATGATCTAAAACCAAGTTACAGCAAAGCACTTAGACAGTGATGCCCGTGAGAGCCCAGCATCTTTCATCGGGGTTTTGCATTTATCTCATTTCTTCTGTCGCTTACCATCCCACATCTGCTGACTGGTTCTTATGGCCCACCCAAAAATCTCATTCTCCCTTCATAGGACACTCACTTCTAGGAAACTGTGCTTTTCCATATATATTTTAAATATTGAGTGGATACATAGATTCTGCATTCAAGTATTTGGATTTAAATTTCAGATCAAATGGGTTAACTGAGAGTAGAAGGAGTCAAATGTACTGCTTTAATTGTGCAAGGCCATTCTGCCCTTTGCTTCTTGTAAGGGCTGTGGTGTGTGTGTGTGTCTGTGTGTATGTGTGTGTGCTCGCTAAAGGCACATTTTTTTTAAGTTGGCTTTTTAACAATTCAGTTGATCCCTGACAGTTTTACAAAAGTCTTCTGTGGCTAACCACAGTAAACAGAACCCTTTTTTAAGTTTTATGGTATAAGTCCCAGTAGTTATCCAGGGTTAGAAAGAAATAAAAGGAAAGAGCTGATCAAATAGTGGATTGGTCAAGTTCACATCCAGATTCCTGTGGGAAAGGTAGGCAGAGAAGGTGAGTTATTCCTGGCCTCTGATTCCCTATTCACCTAGCATTTCTAAAATTATGCTTTTATCTTCCAATGCAAGTGTGCTCATAAGAGTCAGACGACTCTCGTCATGTGATTTTTAGTTACTCCAGTTTCTAATGTTGATTAATTAATTGATTGCTTTGCATGGCATCCTCTAGAAGCTTGGTTGATAGAGATGACCCACTTATCTTCAGACCTGATATATTAGTTTTCTGAGTCTATATAACTGAAGGGCAGACCTTGAATTGGGATGCAGTCAATAAAGGAAATGTCCTTTCACAGTCTGCCTGCTTGCTCCTCTAGGGACAATGTCACATCTCTGTGCTATTTCCAGATTCCACAGTTGTAATTAGGAGAGAGAACGTGGGCCATAAAAATGTTTTGTTGCAGAGTATCTGTCTCCTTCCAGATTAATGTGCAGAGATTTTTTTCACCCATTCTTTACTTTTTTCCCTCATGTTTTTCTTCTAAGTTTTAATGATCCCCTCCTGTACATTTAGCTGAGGTTAAAAATATCTATACCCAATCTCCTGGAAACCGGGAAAGGAATCAGCAGAGTTCAGCTAATGTTGGCAAGGGTAAGAGGAGAAAGACAAGTTTATTATCACATTTTATATTTTATAAACAGGCTTTTTTTTTTCCTTCTTTGATGGGGAAGAGTCTTCTGTTTTGTGTTAATTTCATTGGTTAAATAAAGAGACTGCCTTGGCCCTTTAATAGTACAGAAAATTAGGTAGGCAAAGTAGACTGAACAGAATGCTGGGAGAAAGAAGCCGAGTCAGTCAGTCGCCATGATTCTCTGACCGCAGACGGATGTAGGCTAGAATCCTTCCTGGTAAGACACCATCTCGTGGTGCTACACAGATTATTAGAAATGGGCTAATCAAGATGTGAGAATTAGCCAATAAGAGGCTGGAAATAATGGACCAGACAGTGTTTAAAAGAATACAGTCTCTGTGTAATTATTTCAGGTGTAAATCTAGCCGGGTGGCGGGACACAGCCCCTCTGCTCTCACAACAGAGTGGCACCCAACATGGTAACTAAATCCACTTAATAACCTGAGAAGGTTTAAAAATAAGGGAGAGAGAGTTTAACACAGATTTTTGCTGTTTGTTGGTGGCGTGCCGTAGAGAGATTTCCTGATTTGGCAACAGCAGCAGAAAAAAACCTGCATCATTTTAAAGCCCAGCTTACTGGGACTGTGCCGCCAGTGCAACCTCTGGCTTTAAAGCATTTCAATGGCTTTTATGGGACTAGATGCTTGTGTTCCGGCTTGGGATCAGAGGAGAGTGCTCTGAGAGTGCCAATGGGTCAGCACTCCCCACCTGCACCTGGACAAACAGCAGAATCAGGCTTAGGCAGGGAGGAGAGCATGGCGGATTCCTTCCACCATACAGAGACATGTTTCCAGGATGTGCAGTGCTCTGCGTGTCAGATTTGGATGTAACTTGGATGAAAAGAGTTTCTGTGCTGCACGCTCAGTCTCAGAATTAAACTGCTGACTGTGGCTCCAATGTAGACTTGCTATGTGCCTGGAACTGTGCGCAGCTCAGGGGCACCAAATGGATATGAGGCAGGAGCTGCTGCTCCATGATGAACTATGCTGACCTCAGGCAGGAACGATCGTAATTACCATAACAACATCACAGTTAAGGTTTAGACTGGCAGTAAACAGGCAGTACCATATTACCCCTACATGGTGCAACTTAAGTTTTTAAGAAGTGCTTAACATTTTAAGAAATACTCCTGGATAGTAAAAAAATTACAGATTCACAATAAGACAGATTCAGACCACTAAATGGATCACAATGTTGGATGAGTGTACATAGGCTTGAGAGAGAGAAAAAAAATATAGAGAATAGAGCTAATGCCTTTTAAAAAAAAGGTAAAGTCTTTAAAGAGACAGAATAAAGAAATAAAGAAAAATAAGCCACGTAAAAAATGGAAAATTCACAGGGAGTATGGATTATGTACATTGTGTTTTCTTTAAAATTTTTGACTGTGAAGGAGCTAAGTACAGAAAGACATTTCATTATATGGGCTGCCAAGCTAAACCAAAATGGATATAATAAGGGTATGACTTCAGAATTTGGGTCTAAGGATATGATGCTTTGGAGAGGGTCTTCTTTTGTTTTCACAGAGGATGAGACCCTGTAGATTGCTTCTATCCCAATATGGTATGATAGACCACGCCCTCCGGAAAGGTTGCTGTGAACACCCTCAAAAAATTACTTTGCTCAACTGCCAACTGAGATGAACCTAGTAGACAGGTTATCCCATAAAAGACCTGAATGACAGCACCCCCATTCAGCAGGAAGCAGTTTGGAGAGAAAAAACCATGCCCATGTTCCCAAATATGGTTTATAAATGTTCTTTTACATTTAAAGGGGGATATGATATAGATATGAATAATTTGCATTGGTATGGATTTTAAGGTCAATTTTGTTATATGTATATGTATTTCTGATCTTGATTAAGGTATTGTGATTTTGTAGTTCATATAAAAATGTAATGTATATAGGTTGTTAATGGATAATCATCAATAATAGTCAAGCTTGTAGTCATGTTAGTTAGATTTTCTAGATATGTAGAGATATATTTCAGTTAGATAGGTATTCTTCATATCTTTCAAAGACTGCAGAATATGGCATTTAATGTTTTAATAACTTAGGACTTTTCATGACAATGAGACATGTCTGCTCCTGGCAGCACCAATCTACTTCAAGAGGAAGATGGGCATCGAAGAGGCTCCTTATGGAGTTTAATAGCCAGTTGGGCAAGAAACTGTTCTTGCCTGGACTGTTGCGTAAACTGAACACAGAGAACCAGCAGAGAGAGGACTGCTGAACTTGCCTAAAGGTGAGATGGTCTTTCAGGGTTCCTGATTCATGAAAGAGTCTGAGAGACATTCTGCAGGACACAGCAGAAAGTGACTGAACTGTCTTTGGAATTTTCCTGCTTTGTGGAAATGTCTGCTGGAAACTATGGGCCTGTAGGCCAAAGATGGATGCCCCAATGGTACAGAGGAACTTTGGGTGACTGTCCAGGCAGCAAGATGTCTCTGTCATTTCTAGAGTTTTCGACTTCTTGTTTGCTTAGGTAATATTATATCCTTCTGGAGTCTTTCATGGAGTTGAAGAATGGTTAGTTATAGTTATAGTTTTTCTTAGTTATGATAAAAGATAAAGTAGATATAAATATTGTAACTGTAATTATTGCTTGATAACTGTTTTGTTATATGTAATCTTACTATGTTAAAGTGAAAGCCTTTCTTTTTTGTTTAAACAGAAAAAGGGGAAATGATAGGGGAGACTCTTCTGTTTTGTGTTAATTTCATTGTTTAAATAAAGAGACTGCCTTGGCCCTTTAATAGGACAGAAAATTAGGTAGGCATTAGCAGAACAGAATGCTGGGAGGAAGAAGCCGAGTCAGGCAGTCGCCATGATTCTCTCACTCCAGACAGACGCAGGTTAAGATCTTTCCTGGTAAGTCACACTTCTTGGGGCTACACACATTATTAGAAATGGGTTAAAGCCAGATGTGAGAGCTAGCCAGTAAGAGGCTAGAGCTAATGGGCCAAGCAGTGTTTAAAAGAATACAGTTTCTGTGTAATTATTTCAGGTATAAAGCTAACCGGGTGGCGGGATGCAGCCCACCTCCACACTACACTTCTTAGCTAAACACATGTGAGGTTCTTTATGCTGATGCCAAGGGAGGGCAAACACAACTTAAGTATGTTGTTAATTTGTAAGTGTGTTTGATACAAAGAACAAATAAACATAACCACATGAATATATAATGCTGCTGATGGCAGCTGACATGAATTTTGGTCATCATTAAGTCTTCTCCTGGAAGGTCAAAGCCACCTGTTTCCTGGTGAAACTGTTGGATGTTTCTTTGATCCTATTTGAACTCTATCAGAGAGGTCATGAGGTTTCTGAATAACATTCTGGATTCTGTCCCTTCATTCACTGAATTTCTTGGCATCAAGAAGGAATGGCCCACTTTCTTCATCCATTCCTCCATTGAAGGGCATCTAGGTTGTTTCCAGGTTTTGGCTATTACAAACAATGCTGCTATGAACATAGTTGAACAGATACTTTTGTCATTTGATGTGGCATCTCTTGGGTATATTCCCAATAGTGGTATTACTGGATCTTGGGGTAGGTTGATCCCAAATTTCCTGAGAAATCGCCACACTGATTTCCAAAGTGGTTGCACAAGTTTGCATTCCCACCAGCAATGAATGAGTGTGCCTCGTACTACTCAGCAGTAAAAAACAATGACTTCTCGAATTTTGCGTGCAAATGGATGGAAATAGAAAACACTATCCTGAGTGAGGTATCCCAGACTCAAAAAGAGGAACATGGGATGTACTCACTCATAATCGGTTTCTAGCCATAAAATAAAAGACATTAAGCATATAATGTGTGATCCTATAGAAGCTAAATAAGAAAGTGAACCCAAAGAAAATCATATAGTCATCCGCATGGAGAGGGGGAAGTAGACAAGATTCCAGGGCAAAAACTGGGAACTTGCGGGTGAGGTGGCATGGGGCAAAGGGGAAATGGGATGAGAAATATGAGAAGGGGAGGATGGGAGGAGCTCGGAGGATTGGGATGGTTGGGATATAGGAAGGATGGATACGGGAGCAGCGAAGTATATATCCTATCTAAGGGAGCCATCTTAGGGTTGGCAAGAGACTTGACTCTTGAGGGGTTCGCAGGTGTCCAGGAATATGTCCCCAGCTGGTACCTTGGGCAACTAAGGAGAAGGAACCTGAAATGACCCTATCCTATACTGATGAATATCTTGCATATCACCTTAGAACCTTCATCTGGCGATGGATCGAGGTAGAGACAGAGTCTCAATTTGGAGCAACGGTCTGAGCTCTTAAGGTCCAAATGAGGAGCAGAAGGAGGGAGAACATGAGCAAAAAATCAGGACCACGAGGGATGCACCCACCCACTGTGACAGTGGAACTGATTTATTGGGAGCCCACCAAGGCCAGCTGGTCTGGGACTGAATAAGCATGGGTTGATTCCGGACTCTCTGAGCATGGCGGTCAATGAAGACTGATGAGAAGCCAAGGACAATGGCACTAGAACCTTCATCTGGCGATGGATCGAGACAGAGACCCAATTTGGAGCAACGGACTGAGCTCTTAAGGTCCAAACGAGGAGCAGAAGGAGGGAGAACATGAGCAAGGAAGTCAGGACCACGAGGGGTGCACCCACTCACTGTGACAGTGGAACTGATCTATTGGGAGCTCACCAAGGCCAGCTGGACTGGGATTGAATAAGCACGGGATGAAACCGGACTCTCTGAACATGGCGGACAATGAAGGCTGATGAGAAGCCAAGGACAGTGGCACTAGGTTTCGATCCTAATACATGAACTGGCTTTGTGGGAGCCTAGGCGGTTTGGATGCTCACCTTCCTGGACCTAGATAGAAGTGGGAGGACCTTGGACTTGCAGCAGGGCAGGGAATTTGGACTGCTTTTCCGTATCGAGAGGGAGGGGGAATGGAGTGGGGGGAGGGGGAGAGGAGTGGGGAGAGGAGGAGGAGAGTGGGGGGAGGGGGCAATGTGTGGGAGAAGGGGGAGGGAAATGGGAAACGGGGAGGAGGCGGAAATTTTAATTAAAAAAAGAATAAAATAAATAAATAAATAAAAAGAATAAAAAAAAAAAAAGAAGGAATGGCCCTAGGGACCATGATATCTTGTTCTTTTGTCTCAAGATGGGGACTTCTGCCACAGTTCATTAACCTATGGTGGATAGATTTAATTGTCTTAAGGTGAGAGGAGCCCTTGGGACACTGATCAGTATTCATATAATAAACAATCAAACAAGAATATAAACAAAAAAAAAACAAGGAAATCGATAGGGAGGTTGAATACCTCATAGAAAGAACAGATCAATCTAAAAGTAATGGAACAGGTATAGTAATAATAGAAATAGCATGTCTGCTGTTTTCCCCTTTCTTTTTCAAGTTATTGATTTCCTATGCTATAAATGCAAACCCATTTTTCTGAGGCACGGTTTCTCTGTGTAACAGCCCTGGTTGTCCTACAACTCATTCATAGACGAGGTTGGTGTTGAACTCACAGAGACCCACCGGGTCAGCCTCCCGTGTGCTGGAATTAAAGATGTGCACCACCACCACCAGGATGGAACCCCATTTTTTACCCTAGAAGAAAAATTAGAAATGTTTTCATCTAGTACCTTCCCTAGACACTGAAATATTTTCCTTGGTCTGGGGAACTGGTTCAATGTATTTTCTCTGTAAGTATAAGACCTGAATTCACCCCAGCACCCATGTGACAAAACAGCATGGCTGCATGTGCCTGAAACCCGAAC
Organism: Chionomys nivalis; assembly: GCF_950005125.1. NCBI lineage: Eukaryota > Metazoa > Chordata > Mammalia > Rodentia > Cricetidae > Chionomys > Chionomys nivalis. The sequence goes on from NC_080096.1 coordinate 52,518,936, forward strand.
ATTAGACATTGGAAACAGGTGGATGTAGAGAGGACACAGGGCAGTCAGCCTAGCTGAAAGAGCAGGCTTGCATTTAGTAAGGGGTCCTGACTTTAGGTGACAAGATGGAGGTGATAGAGGCATCTGATGCTCTTCTCGTTTCTGTATGTATGTGTACAAGCATGGACATTCACATTAAAGCATACATCTCTCTCTCTCTCTCTCTCTCACACACACACACACACACACAGACACAGTGTGAGAGAGAGGTTTTAAAAAGTCTATACTGTATGTGCATGTATTTGAATTGGTACTAAAATGGTGTGTGTACTCATACAGAACAAAGTATATTTCCATGACAAATATTAATAATTTATAATGCCAATGTTTACTACTATTAACAATTTCTGAACTTTTTGCAACTTTTTATGATTTATCAAATCTTTTCACACATTGCCAGGAGGAAAGGTAACATTATTTACTTCAGGTTTAGATAAGAAACTAAAACTAATACAGTGCTAGTATCTAAGACCAAAATTACAGCATCTGTGAATATAGGTCTGTAGAGTTTTGGTTATATCAAAAGAAAGAGGATACAGGTCAAGAAAATCCTCACATTCGCCTTTTAATAGCCTCATAATAATGAGCTGCTCTGATTAGTTTGAGAACACTAAATGTATAGGTGGAGTGAGAAAATGATGATGTCTTTGTAGTCTGCTGAAATGTTAAAACAAATTAGCTCATTGTAGTATGTAGGAGGACATGATGCTAAAGAAATAAAAATAAAAAATGACTATCCAAAATTTACATTGCATTCATTCACTCAATTATCCAGAGTTTCCATAAATAATTCAGCTCAGTATGGCGATTAGTAAGCTATCTCTCAAATTATTGTCATAGACATCCTAGCGTGATTCAAACCTTTGTTGAGATTTGATGGGGTGGTAGACGTTACCCCATGTAAGTATGCCCTTATATCCTAGGAGACAGCAAAAGACTCACCGGGAGCTGCAAAGGCAGAGGCCAGAAGCCTCAGACTCACCTGGGATTCTGCATGCTGCTTCCCAGGTTTTCTGAGAAAAGAGAGCATTTGCTGTGTGAAGCATGAACTGAAGTTCTCATGGTGAGAGAGTAGGAGAGGTCCGTGCACTCACAGAAGTGTGAGGGGCCTTTGAATTTATACTGAGTTACTAACTGAAGGAAAAGTAGTGTGTACAGATTGTGGAAATCAGATGAACGGAATTTGTTAGGAAGTGGGGTTGTTGGCCAAGGGTGAGGAAAGGAGTGCTATAGAGGATCTTGCTGTTTCTTTTGCACTTAAGCCTATGAGCATTAAAAGGTGCTGTATGACTTAAATTGGAGGCATTAAAAGATCAAGGTTAATGCTATTTAAAGGATGTCTAGCTCTGGTTAGACAGGCGACTTTACACTCCGCAATTTCCCTGCATAGAGCAACAATAAGTCAGAATAGTTTTTATATCTCCTAAAGAAGTTGAAGTGTTAAGGGTAACATTCTCCTAAGACAACATCTATAGCCACATGGCTTCACTGATAAATTTCATTAAAAAATGCAATGAAGAAAAATTATTGATCTCACCAAAGGGCTTTCTCAAGGAGAAAAAAAAAGGACATTTAAAGCATTTTGTGACATCTTATGAATTCCACCTAGTTCCATAGTTTCACGGCAAGAAAAGCATAAGCCAATATATTTTATGGGGATAGGTCCAGTATCAACAAAATATAAGCGAACTGACCACACCAGTAGAAAAAAGTTGAATGTTTCATTCCAAATGATGACTGTACTAGGAAGTCAAGGCTGCCCTAATATTTTAAACACAATTAAACTAATAAGTCACATGGGCATGTTAAGGGAGGAAAATTCCCTGTGACTATCTCAGTGCAGAAAAGAACTAGACAAAATTTACTAGCTGTTCATAGTAAAAGATAACAAAATCTGGGGAAGGAGGAGTATTTCCTCAATCTGACAGATATCTTCAATTAATACTGTCATTACAACTAAACCGAAGAGCCTGCTGCTCTCCCAAGGTATTCTGTTCAGTAAACAGAGCACTTTATACAGACTTGGAAGTTCCTCTGTAAAACAAGAATTATAATCATTACCAAGTAGTTTACACTTGTGATTGTGTTAACACCTTCAAAAGAGCCAATCAGTTTAGAGATCATGATTACAAGCACAGAATTAAAATTCTCTAACATTTTCTGATGAGTCCCCTAAAAACCCCTAGACTACATCTTCCCCTCAATTGTTTTTTACCTCAAGTTTTGTATTATTAGGGCCTGGAAAGTGATTTAAATTCTTTGGTTAGCCTCTTTTTGACCTGTATGACCTCTAGCTCTCCCCTCGGGGTTGGGCGGATAGTTCATGAAACTAGACAGATTTGCAATCAGTTCTTCAAGTCCTTCATATTGGCTTGAGGTGGGATGGGGGAAACAATTGATTCAGTCATTATTTGTTACCTTATTGATAGATATTTGGTGTTTTTCCTCTTTTTAGCTCCCATCGACAAAAGCTTATTCACATTGAATATTCATACTCCAGTACTTTCCTCTGTATATTAAGCGATGTTTTTCTTATTCTGAACACACCAGGGAGAGAGTGGGTCACCTCTTGAGTTCTGCATGATATGGACATTAATTTTGATGGTTTCTAATATTTCTCACTCTTTTCAATAAACTAATTGGAAAAAAATAGTCCTTGGTGCTTGATAAAACTTTACAACTGGGAGAGTGGATAGTGCATGATATTTATGCAGAAATTAGCAAAGTCATTATTTTTCAAACTCTTTATATTATTGTGAACACATAAATCTTAATGAGATTCCCCCCTCCCCATACCCCTTAGGGCTCAGGTGCTTCTAACTCAGTTGTCAAATGTAAACTTTTACACTAATGAAACAACTGTTGTTTTTTCACATTATTCAAAGAAATAAAAAAAATCTTATGTTAATTCATTGATCATGATAAGTCTGACATTGTAATTCATACACTTCTCTGTTTCTGTTACAATCTCCTCTCAACCAGCAAAGGAAAATGGTGTATGACTTTTCTTATGGCATTTTGAGCTAACATGTATTCACTTCAGATAGGACACTGAGAACACAGTATCTAAACAATTCTACTGAAGTCTAACCTGGTGAACCAATGGCTTTATTGTGCTTACGTATGGGTACAGGAGTAAAAGGTCACAAACAGGGGCATAGGTGACTCAAAGATAACTGTCATCACTGAAGCTCCCACCTCAGTGTGGGCAGCAACTTACAGAAGCTGCATTGCTGGAGTCCTTGAACAACTGGAAGGTAGTTTGGCTGATAGGAGAGTCTCCTGTTATAATTGCGAGTCCACAGCTACACTATAGAGGATGAAATTGGGTTGCGATAGTAAAACAGGGTTGTCTTCAGTAAGTATCCAAATTTCAAGAAAAGTTAGTTTTGGAAACTAACATTTGGAAAAGGAAATAGCTTTGTGATATCAGAGATGTAGGTATTTTCTTTCACATCATTGATTGTAGAGATCTAAAAATATTACCTAAAAATGAGAACGTAGGTTGAAGTAGCTAAATTTCAGATTTTAGAGTTGAGGTCAGTGTGGTGATTTGGGTAAAAATGGCCCCCATGGGCTCAGAGACTTGAGTGCTTCGTCACCAGGAAGAGGCACTATTTGAAAGGGTTATGAGATGTGGCCTTGTTAGAGGAAGTGTGTCACTTGCTGTGGGCTTTATGGTTTCAAAAAGTCCATTCCAAGCTAAGAGTCTTTTTCTTCCTACTCCCTATGGATCCAGATATAGAACCCTTAACTACTTCTCCAGCGCCATGTCTGCCTGCATGCTGCCATGCTTCCTGCCTTGATGGTAATGGACTAAACTTCTGAAATTGTAAGCAAGACCCAGTTAAATGCTTTCTTTTATGGGAGCTGCTGTGGTCTTGGTGTCTCTTCACAGCAATAGGATGTTGACCAAGACAGAATTTAGAAGTGAGATTCAGAAATATTGCTAAATGGGTGAACCCAGGTCAATACCCTGAACCATAACCTAGGATCCTTGGAGCAAAGCTTGTACGCAGATGCTTCACTGAGTATATGGTCAGCAAGAAGCCAGCACAGTGACATTCAGGTAGATGATAATGTCATGGCTTGAGATTGCTTTCTCCCCAACTCAGAAGCAATGCTGAAATTCTGTATCCCCAAAAAATATGTCTGCAAGTAATTCATACTGATACAACTATGGCTTGACAGTTAAGATGTAACTGATAAGATTTGAGGCCTTCTGCATAAAAAGAAATTTCAAATCTGGTAGTGTAAGCGTGGTCATAAACTCATGTCTGAGTACATCAAAGACCCTATGGTAGAATCTGCTGTTGTGTCTTTGCTTAAATGGCCGTCAATTTCCTTCTAAATATTTATGTTTATATATAGACATGTGCTGACCTTACCTTGAGTCAGACAAGCTTCTCCTTAAGGTAGACAGACATCAGTGGGGGGAGTCACAATGAGTCAAAGTGCTGAGAATAAGAGGCTCAGTGCTCTGCTCTAAACAAGACATCTATATTAAGCCCTGGGTTACCAGGACCCAGGGAACACTAAGCAAGAGGAGGTAGAAAGACTAAGAGCTGGAGAAATGCTGTGAAATGCTGCCCTGTTACTGTGGTTACTGGGTTACCAGGACCCAGGGAACACTACGCAAGAGGAGGTAGAAAGACTAAGAGCTGGAGAAATGCTGTGAAATGCTGTGAAATGCTGTCCTGTTACTGTGGCATGACTGGCACAATCATGAGCTCATGGTGGCCACTGTTACTTGCATAAGACCTATACAAGACGAAGCCAAACACAAGTCTTGACACAGGACAGTAGACGATTGATCTCTAGACTCCATTCCACACTGAGGAGATATTGGCTGTAAAGAGCTTCTTAGGGAGAGAGAATCAGTCTTGTTGAGGATATGGCCACAGAAGGTTTTCCTGCTATAGTGGATGATCCCAGATACCCACACATATGGACAGGATTAAATGGACTTAGTGAACATAGATAACATGAAATTGGGAGGGGGTTGGTGTAGATGAGAGATATGGAAAGTGTGTAGTAGGGGAGAAATAAGGCACAGATCTACTCAGACTCATATTTGTTTGCATACATGTATTTATTCCCCCAAAATATTTTTTAATTTCTACTTTATAAATAATTATCTGGAAAGTAGGAACTATGAGAAGGTTTATGAATGGAAAATTGAGCATATATACAGAGAATAGAAATTTATGTAGATACTTAAAATTGGAAGATTGAAAAGTTACCACATGAATATGTGGTTCAGGTTTGAGATCACAGAAATATATGCAGATTATTAGTGGGTGAATGCATGTTTAAAATACTTTAGCCGCCAGGTGGTGGTAGCATTTGCCTTTATCCCAGCACTCAGGAGGCAGAGGCAGGCAAATCTTTATGAGTTCAAGGACAGCCTGGTCTACAAAGTGAGTTACAGGACAGGCTCCAAAGCTACACAGAGAAGCCCTGTCTCAAAAAACAAAAAACAAAACAACAGCAAAAAGCTTTAGCTGAATTCTTGCTAAATAGGCAAGCCTTTGATCTAAGTATGATCTTAAATTCTCTTGTCCTTGTATTTATCATATGTAAAATGTAAGAAATTGACTTGAATTTTTTTGATTTTTTTCCCAAGATTCAAAATCCTTACAAAAAAAGTGGAGTGAACTACATGAAATGAGATAGTCCATTTGATAAAATATAACAACATGTCTGAGACTCTTGCCTCCTTTGTCACATTCTACTATATAAGTAACACCATATTTTACTGAGACGAACTCTCAAACTTTCAGTATAAAATGAGTTTAAGCTTCCTGTTAGGGGCCAGTAAGATGGCTCAGTGTGCTGCCAAGACTGGTGATCTAAGTGTGATCACCGGGATCCTTACGATAGAAAGAGAGAAGTGACTCTTCTGGGTGGCCTCTGGCCACCTCACACATGCTCTGGTATGATTGCATGCTCAGTTACACACGAAATGAATAAACATAACAAAATCATTAAATGTAATCATCAAAATTTAGAATTTTGTTACGGCTCTATAGCATAATGAAAATGAATTTTGAACACATTTCATCTAATAAATGGCAAGGGAATAACCCATTTTCTCATTGGTATTGGAGATATTCCTTTTGTTTGTAATGCATTTTATATAGACTTAATTTAGTTTTTCACATGCAATTTTAGTGCTTTGATGTGGTTCAAACATTTTACATAAAGCAAGAAGTTTTTATTTGCTATATCAGTTAAGACTAATGGAAAGATAACTTGTGCCAAGTCGTTTTAGTTATTAGAATAAGAAAAAGAAACCAATCAAGAGAGAAACTAGCTATTTCTTGAATGAGAATTCGCTGTTAATTATAATGTGCTATTTTTATTTTCTAAGATTTAGACAAAAGATTTTTTGAAGCTTCAGGTTTACTCTATAAAAGGGTATTTAGCTGCTTTATGGTTTTGTCATGCATTAGCTATTTGAGTTTAGGACCATATCTGATATTGTTAAATATCTAAACTGATTCTTTAATGGGTAAGATGTGAAGACACTGTTATCTGTGTGGATTATACACATTGAATGCCTGGAAATTAGGAAATGCTCAATAACAATATTATTTCTTTAGAGAAAATTCTTCCCGTGACTTTTTAAAAAAATTAAGGTGAAAAGATTTTCAGAAATTGAGAATAACGCCAAAGTAAATTGATGTGGGAATCATTACTATTGTACCCTAGTATTTTAATTATACTTGGTTTCATTTTTTCCCAAAAATACAGACAAAGACATCTGAATTATGAAGGCATAATTTATCCTTCTATAAACTAAGCAGTTTGAAAGGTGTTCAGTTGGCATGAATTGCCTTACTTTAAAAACTGACGCATGAAGTCATCCAATTATCCAAGCTGATATACATTCATTATTTTATGGCATATTTTAAAAAGCTAATTGCCACGTGTGTAGAGAATAAGACATTAAAAATTTACAGAAATATTGAGTAGTAGAGGGAATATTTGCTTAGATATCAACAAACTTCAGCTCTGCTTCAATCTTTAGCCTTTTTTCAAATTCATTTATTGAATGAACGTGAGTATTATTGTATCAACATGAATATTTCCTTGCATGTATGTATGTGAATCACATATATGTCTGGTTCTCATAGAGCCCAGAAGAGGTCACCAGCCATGGACCTAGAGTTATAGAAGGTTGTGATTTGCCTTGTTGATGATAAGAACTGAACCTGACTAATCGTCTGCAAAAGCAAAACATGTTCTTAACTGCTGAGCTCTTTCTCTCCAGTCTCCAAACTTTTCATCAAGGACCTACCATGTTCAAGGTATCAATTTTTCTGTCACACAGTTTACCATATAATGTGGAGCCTGGCACAGAATATGTGATCAACTTAAGTTTGATGGGTAACGTCATAAGGAAAACAGCGTGGATATCAAAAGAGACTGTGACGCTTAGCAATTACTCAGGTGGATTGGGGACTAAGAGAGAAAACCTAGGTGTTTTCAAGAAGGATCATTAAGACCCAAATTGGAGAACGTGGAAGAAACACTGGCTTTTAAGGACAGAAGATATGAACTATTTCATCTAAAAGATTACTGTGCACTCAGTGGATGTTGTATATACTCCTGACAGTACCAAGAGGAAGGTTCTTTCCAACTGTTTTGTTTTGCATCACTTGGAGCTGCAGGGCTTAGAAGAAGAATCAGATTTTTGTATAATTTCCCATGGACTTAGGAACTTCAGAATACATCCTTAATGTATTTTTGGCTTGCATATCCTTTTCTTTCAGAACCTTAATCATGTGTCCAAACTACTCTTGTCACCGATCTAGATGACTGATTAAAGGAGTCTCATTAATTAATTGTCATCCTTGTTTTTCTGATGTGAAATTCCCCTCTATATGCTGTGAATACAATTGGTTAATAAAGAAACTATTTTGAGCCTGTGATAGGGTAGAGCTTACTTAGGCAGGGAAAGCTAAACTGAATGCTGGGAGAAAAAAAGGCAGAGTAAGGAGAATCCATCTAGCCCTGCAGGAGACAGACACCAGAACTTTAGCCGGTAAGCCACAGCCACGTGGTGATACATAGATTAATAGAAATGGGTTAAATTAATTTGTAAGAGTTAGCCAATAAGAAGCTAGGGCTAATGCACCAAGCAGTGATTTAATTAATACAGTTTCTGTGTGGTTATTTCAGGTCTGAGCTGCCAAGTGGCCAGAAAGACCATGCGGCCTTCTTACACTTTCCCTCTTAGCCCACATTCTTAAGCTTATTTTCAACCTGACAACCAGAGTAAGTTTTCTGAAATAAAAGTTGTAGCATGTGACTCCTTAACCAAACTCTCCAACAGGTAATAATTTCAACATTCTTCATATGAGTATCATTAAAAAAGCAGTTTTAGGTACTGCTTTTTAGACTCTTGTGAGACCCTATAGGATCTGGTCCCTAGCATATCTCTGTCTCCGTCTCCTAAAGTTCTTTTCCTTGCTCACTTTGTTATTCTATACTCCAGTTGTCTCTACCATGCCAAACTAGCTTCTTCCACTATCACTGCTGCTTCTTTGTCTAGACTGTTCTTCCCTGAAAGAGTTCGCTCATCTTCCGCAGGTATGTTTTCACATTACTTGGTCATCAAACATTCTATTGAAATCCTGCAAGCAGTTCAACATTTCTTTCTACAGTGCATGTGAGTTTTTCTCACTGTCTTTGAGTAGTTAGGATAGAGATGGACCCTGAGAAATGAACACGGTACACAAGGACACGAGGTGAGAAGTCTGTGACACTTGGGGTTTTCTTCAAACTCTCTTTTCCCCATTCAGGGATAAAATTAGAACAAAGAGAACCACACCTGCTGAATCCATGAACCTTAGACATATGCCTCCGTGCCTTTGTGATACAGCTATATGTCTGTTTCCTCTTGATGATTCAAAGTAATCAGTCCTGCAGAACTGTAATTTTTAAAAAAGTTTGTTCTGTGTGTATTCTTTGCCTGTATGTATTCATGTGTAGCTCATGCATGCATGATGACTGCAGAGGCTGGAAGAGGGCTTTGGATTCCCTGGAATTGGAGTTCCAGACAGTTATGAACCACCAAATGGGTGCTGTGAACAGAACTCAGGACTTTTGAAAGTGCAGTAAGTGCTTTTAATTGCCGAGTCTTTTCTCTAGTCCCACATTGTAACCATTCTTGTGTTTGCTCCTCTGGTGTCAACTTTACCCTCACCATGTGCGCAGACCCCAAACTTGCCCTTTTCAGGGTGGCTATTCTCATTATTTATTGAGATTTTATGGAGAATTGTCTAGATTAGGTGATTTATGAACATACATCTCGGGATTGTCATGATTGCTAATTGAGGTGCTAAAATCCACCCTATCTGTAGCATTACCATTCCATGAGCTGGACCCAGAGCTGTATAAGACGAGAGAAAGCCAGTTCAATACTTAGCAAAGCAGACAGCATGGGAATATCCCAGTTGTTCTCAAACTTATCAATGCTGAGAAGCTTTAATACAGTTCCTCATGTTGTGATGATCTCCCCAACCATAAAATGATTTTCATTGCCACTTTATAACTGTAGTTTTGCTAGTGTTATCTGTTATAATGTAAATTTTCGGAGACAGAAATTTGTCAAAGGAGTTGTGATCCACAGGTTGAGAAACACTAGCATATCTTTTTCTCTGTGTTCTTTTTTTTCTTTCCTTTTTTCCTTTCTTTTATTTTTAATTGGCTTTTCGAGACAGGGTTTCTTTGTGAACAGTCCTAGCTGTTCTGGAACTAGCTCTTGTAGACCAGGCTGGCCTTTAACTCACAGCGATCCACCTGTCTCTGCTTCCCAAGCGCTGGGATTAAAGGCCTGTGCCACCACTGCCTGGCTTTCTTTCTGTTCTTGGCAGTAATACATGTGGTATGGCTGGTTGCTTAAGTTTTTACCTTTACTTCACCACAAACTGGTATAGGAAGTCCTTCTGTCTATGTGTTGATTTCATTGGTTAATAAAGGTACTGCTTTGGGCCTATAGCAGAGCTGTAGGGGAACAGAGATAGTCAGGGAAAACTAAACAGAATGCTGGGAAGAAGAAGGCAGAGTCAGAGAGAGACTCCATGGAGCTGCCACCACCAGAGATAGAAACATGCTGAAACTTTGCTGGTAAGCCACAACCTTGTGGTGAGATGCAGATTAAAAGAAATGGGTTAAATTAATATGTAAGAGTTAGCCAATAAAAAGATAGAGATAATGGTCCAAGCAGTGATTTAACGAATATAGTTTCTCTGTGGTTATTTTGGTTCTGGGCAGCTCAGACAGACAAGAGGCCTGGACGAACAAGAAGCCTCCTCCTACAACAAATACTGATCATTTCCTAGAACCATCAACCATTTCCTCAACTTTTGGTCAGGATATTTTAGCACTGCAACAGAAAGGAAACTAGAATAATTCCCTAACATAGAATATCTTCAACTGTGTTTGGCAAGGGAGGCAAAGAGGAATTATTAAGGAAATGATGAAAAACAACACAGAGGCCAGGAAGGGTGGCCTTCAGAGGAGAACTTTCTTTCTATTCTAGAAAAGCAGAGAATTGCTTTTTTGACACTAAGGTCAATCTCAGCTACTGAAATTATAATGCAATTTATTTAAGTATGTAGAATCAGACATTCATAGTCAAATCTTCAAAGGATTAATGGCTTTCTTGTTGTCCATACTCACAAATTTTAACGATAATAGCTAGCTTTTACTTGTCACTCTGATCTCTGAATATTTTAGGCTTCTCATTCGGCTTCAAAGACATCTTTTTTATGTTCATGTTAAAATTGCCCTGACCAATTAATACAGAATCATTTGTTTTCTTATCATACTCATGATATTTTCATTGTGGAATTTAAGTGGAGTAACCATAGTAAAATCTGAAGCAATTACAGCATATTTTTATCTCCCTCCCTGAACTTTGCTCCCATCAATAACAACATTAACCAACTTTTTTTTTAAATAAATGAACTGCCAGTTTTACGATATTTCTTTAATTCTTTCCCCTAGTAAGTAGTATCAGACAGTTAGTGTATTCAGACAAATCTTGATTGGCATTCTATCATATTTCTGACATATTCTGGGAGTCTTGCAACAATGTACTTACCTATATGAACCTTGTTTTTGTTACAGATAAATTTATATTTGTCTTCATAGTATACTGTGAGCATTTACTGAGAATATTTATAAACAGTTTAAGATATTGTAAGCTCTTAATGGATGTTGATTTCTTTTATTCCACCACTCACACCCTCCTCTCCTTATTTATTATTTATCTATTTACTTATTTATTAAGATCCTCCCATTTAACTCATTCAGTATATTACTATTTTCAGGAGCAGGTGTAGGTATTTTTCAGCACCAAAAATATTGATCTACTCACTGAGGGTTTGTACATTGCTTAACTTTACTTTTTTTTTTTTTTTTTCTAGACAGGGTTTCTCTGTGGCTTTGGAACCTGTCCTGGAACTAGCTCTGTAGACCAGGCTGGTCTCTAACTCACAGAGATCCACCTGCCTTTGCCTCCCGAGTGCTGGGATTAAAGGCGTGCGCCACCATCGTCCGGCTTAACTCTACTTCTAAATAAGATTCTTCCTTCTCCATGGCATTGACTTGTGTATATTAATTATTTTCTACCACAGAGGTATATTTTAAATTCTCATATTTTAACAATGATTTTCCTAAAGTTTTGTATCACAATTTTATCATTAGTTAAGTTATACATCCTTACAATCCAATTAGAATCTAGCCATGGGACACCAAGCAACTACAGGAAAAAGTTGGTAGTTTATTAACAAAGATTGAACTATGATCCACCTGGATTTTTTCTTTAAAGCAACACAAACTCCAGGCTTTAATTATTCCCTATTAATCTGATTCATCTCTTTTAAATTCTGGTAATGTTAATTAAGCTGTGGAGACAATCCACAGCACATTGAAACTTACTGAAGAGTGACTTATTCTGTCTATGTTGTTAGAAATGTGCCTGGTGGATTGTCTTTGTCAGGACAGTATTTCTCCGGAGCTGACATGGCCATTTAACTGGGTCCTAAAATCACACAGCAAAATAGCACAAGCTTTGAAAGCCCTGTCTTCCTATTTACTAGCTTTGTGGTGTTTGGGAGTTTGCTTTATCCCCATGACAACTATATTGTTATAATGATTATTTGCAGTGCACATAAGACATTTATTCTCACATTATGTGCATACTGATAATTGGGACTATTATTAATTAACATTTAGAAGAAAACAATTGTGCTTATTAAAAAGAAAACAGTATCACCTGCTGAGAAGCACACCCTGATGTGCATTTTACTGTAGACTTTAATTTTTCATGTATGAGCTGGAAAAGATTAGGGCTTCAATATCTTATCCAATTCTAACTTCCTCACTTAAATGAAACAACTAAATATATGTTTGTGTCAAAAATGACTGTTAGCTTGACCAGAGGCCAAAATCAGAGATTAGACTAATGGGAGTTTTAAAAGTTGATATGATATAACTCATTATAGATGTGCCATAAAAGTAATTTAGAGATGACTTAATTCGATTGTCTACTATTGCATGTAGAAAAAGAATAATAGTGTTTTGCCATTGTAGTCCTTTTTAAGTTACATTTTCAGATTTCATCTGTCCTGTGCATGAGCAGTATAACTTGAGAATGTTTCCTTGACAAAATGTGATTGTTAATGGATTCATAAGGTGCTTCAGTGGGTAAAGACCACTGCCACCAAATCTGATGACTTTAATTGGGTCCCCAAGAGGTAAAAAGAGGAAACTTGCTCCTCCATGTAGTCCTCTGACCTCCACACATATGCAAACTCATGTTCATATACACACAGGTAAACAAATACATGCAATGAAGATGTGATTGTTATCTTAAATCTGAAGCTGAGAGAGGAACATAATTTAGGAGCAAGAGTCATACCGAGAAATTTGACATGATGTGGACTCCTTTCTCCAGAGACTTTGGAAAGAGAAAATTTAAAGTCAAAGCAAATATGGAGATCAAATATCGCACTCATTTCAATCAATGTAATAGGCAGGGAGATAGGCTGCTCATTAATAATTACTTCAGTGCCAGGTTCGGCTATTGCATTTATTACTGTGAAATGAAATAACATTTCCTGAACAAGAAGTGACATGATAGTAGAAAATGTTTCATTTGCTAATTTTTATTCACTTCTTCCATTTCACTTTATGATAAATATTAAGCTAGTTGTTTATTAAATTAGCGCTTTAATAGGGTAATTGTAGGAAAGTTGGGAACTATGAAGTAGAAAGTAAATCTATTCTTGCTAAAGAATATTTCTGTAAAAATGAGGCATGACCACAGTCCCAGAGAGGCTTAGGTAACAAGGAAGGCCCAAAGAAGGATGCATACATTTACCTGGGAAGGGGAAATAGAAGAGATGCCCTGGCAGAGTGGGAGAGTGGGGGATAAGGGATGGATGGGGTGGGTTGTGGATGGGATAGAAGGGAAGAGAAATGAAAAAGATGTCTTGATGTAAAAGGGATATTTCTGGGTCAAGGAGAAAACTGGTGCCAGGAAACTCCCAGGAATCCACAAGGATGACCCCCCAGCTAAGACTCCTAGCAATAGTGGAGAGGGTGCCTGAACTGGCCACTTCCAGTAATCAGATTGGTAGCTGCTCTAATTGTCATCAGAAAGCCGTCACCCAGTATCTGATGGAAACAAATGCAGAGATTCTCATCACAGTCAAGCACTGGACCAGCTCTGGGATTCCTGTTGAGAAGAGGAAGGAAAGATTGTTCTAGCCAGGGGGTTCAAGGGCATCACAAGGGAACCCACAGAAACAACTAACCTGGGCTCATAGGTGCTCACAGGCTCTGGACTGACAGCTAGGGAGCCTACATGGACCAGGCGAGGCCCTCTACATTTGTATTACAGTTGCATAGCTTAGTTTATTTGTGAGATTTCTAGCAGTGGGATCAGGTCCTGTGTCCGGCACTTGAGCTCATTTTTCTTCATTCTGAATTGCCTCACTTAGTCTTAAGAGAAAGGAGGAACTTAGTCCTGCCTCAACTTGATGTTTTTTGTTGACATCCATGGGAGACCTGTCCCTTTAGGATCAGAAAGAGAGAAGGATTGAATGGGGTGGGGGTAGAGGAGAGGGTTGGAGAGGGAATAGGAGGAGAGTAGGGAGGAGAAACTGCAGTGAGGATGCAAAATAAATTTTAAAATATTTGATCAAAAAACCATATATAGTAAAGTAAAATATTATCAATGAAATTCTTCTATTCAAAGCTAATAAAATTGGCAAAATTGAAGAAAAATGAGAAATGATCATATGAGAACTGATCATTTAGTGTTGTGATGGTTTGAATAAAAATGGCTCTAGGAAGTGGCACTTTTAGAAGATGTGGTTTTGTTGGAGGAAGTGTGTCACGGTGTGGGTGGGCTCTGCTGCCTCCTTTGCTCAAGCAAGGCCCAGTGTCACTCTTTCTTCCTGTTTCCTGAGGATCCTAGTGTAGAACTCTTGTTCTTTCTCTAGCACCATGTCTGCCTTTAAGCGCCATGCTTCCCACCATGATGGTAATCGACTAAACTTCTGAGCCTGTAAGCCAGCCCCAATTTTCCTTTATAAGGGTTACTGTTGTCATGGTGTCTCTTCACAGCAATAGAAATTCTAACTAGGACCTATTAAAGTGTTTTAATGAAAGAATACTTCTCTTTTGAGAAAAGGGGTTAATAAACTCCAAACTCTATTCAGTTACTTCAAATGATCCTTGTGATGGGGTCCAGAGTTGAGTCAAAGGCTACAAATGAGAACCAATTGAATCTTGGTCAACTCAACCTTTCTTCTCTCCTTCCTTTCCTTCACTCTTTCTGCTTCTCTCTTCATCCCTCCATTTCTCCTTCCTGTCCCTCTATCTATCTCTCCTCTCCTTCTTTTCTCTTCCTTCCTTTTCCTTCTTCCTCTTGCAACAGTACATTTTTTACACTTTCTTTCCATGTGGATGGACTCTGCTGTTTGGCAGGAACACAGGTTTTCCGATTCCGGGCATTTTTTTCATCTCTGACAGGTCTTTGAGTCCTTTCACATAAACAGTTTACCTGGTGCTCATGTCTTCTGTTTAAAAGTTCTCTCTCTTGATTTGATGAGTCATACCTCCAATAGGTTGCTAAAACACAGTGCTTTGACGATGTGCCTGGGATTTCCCCTACTGCACAATTGTCCTTTGGCTGAGGTGGCACTGTGGGCTCAGTCACATTTCTGTGTTGTCCTAATGACATTGCTTTGTTGATTCTGAACTTTCTGAGTCACAGTTGGAAGGACTGGAAAGTGTTTGGCAAGTGATGAGATGCTTTCCTTTTAGAAATTTTGATAGTTTGGTGTTGTGAACTCTTTCCTTAATGTTTCTTAATGTGCATATATTATTGCTTTATTGCTCCCAATAAGTCCTTTCAATATAAAACTACGTATTAGATTTTCTATCTTATCTCCATTTTCTATCATTCTTCAAAGACTATTACTTTTATTTCTTTTAGTATTACTTGCATTTGTTATGCTAGAAACTGAACCGAACCAAGAGTCTTTACAGGCAAATGCTCTAACATTGAATACACCTCAGACTTCAAGACTAACTTACTAGTAGACACTGGTTCTCCTGAAGGCATACTGCTTCAATTATCACTTACATTCTTTTGTTTTCTTTTCTCCTTGTCTGTAAAGCTTTCAAACTTTCTGCTGTTACCCTGAGTTTGTCTCCACAGTTTAGGAAAATTTAAATTTAGATGGTTAGTAACCTTAATTTCATCTGGCTAGTGTCTTCACTGTCGCATTCAGATGTATCTTACTAACTCCAAGAGTAAGAATCTTTTTCGTACTAACTCTATAAGTACCCATCATTTGGCCAGAGGTTTTCTTTCTCTCCTACAGGAGAGATTCTCTGGACTAGGTGTGTGCTAGTAAACTTTAGGAAAGTAATTTGGAGTTCTGAAGCCCACACTTTTGATTGACGTAGCACAGGACATGGCCCTTCCCATGTTTAAACCTCCTGAATACTTCAGTACCTACTAAAGTTGGTTTAACCCTGGCTATATAATACTGATGAAAGGGAGCCTTTCTCATTGATGTTTCTAGACTAATTAATATATTATACTTAAAAATGACTATCTTCATATTAGCCTCCTCTAAAGTTTTAAAAGGGGGTTCTAGTTTTCTAGATGAGTAATTTTCCAAAGTTTATCTGAAAATTAATGACATAAGGGAAGATCTTGTTTAAACGTAGACTAATTCTCACTTTTATCACCTGTATCCTGCTATTCCTCTCTTGACCCCTCCTCCCACCTATGGTCCCTTTATATTTTTCTAGTTTCTGTGAACATTCCAGGTGGTGGTATAAGTGAAACTAGCCCCCATAGGCTCCTAGGGAGGGGTTCTGTTAGGAAGTGTGGCCTTGTTGGAGGAAGTTCACTGGGGTGGTCTTTGAGGTTCAAATGCTCAATGCAGGCACAGTGTCACTCTTTCTTCTTGCTGTCTAAGGATCCAGTTGTGGAACTCTCAGCTACCTCTCCAACACCATGTCTGCTTGTGTGTTGTCATACTTCCTGCCATGAAGATAATGGACTAAACCTGTGAAATGTAAGCCAGCTACAATTAAATGCTTTCATTTATAGCAGCTGCCATGGTCCTGGTGTCTTTTCACAACAATAGAGCCCCTAACTATGAGGCATACTTGAACTTGTGGATTTGGAGAAACTGCATGTAAGAGAAAATATGAGGTACTTGCCATTCTGGGTCTGGGTTAACTTATTCAGTTTCATCTTTTCTAGTTCCATCAATTTACCTCCAAATTTCATGATTTTACCTTTCTTTATAGCTGAGTATATTTCCTTGTGAATATTTCCCACATTTTTAGTATTCATTCTTCTGTCGAAGGGCATTTCTCTTGTTTCCCTTTTCTGGTTATTATGAATAGGAAACTGAATTTTAGTAAGCAAGTATCAGAGAAACATGATGTTGAGTCTTTTGAGCATAAATCAATAAGTGGTATAGCTAGGTCATATGGTAGATATATTTTTAGATTTTTTTTCAAGATTTCAAGACAGGGTTTCTCTGTGTAATAGCCCTGACTTTCCTGGAACTAGCTTTGTAGACCAGGCTGACCTCGAACTCACAGAGATCCGCCTGCCTCTGCCTCTTGAGTGCTGGGATTAAAGTTGCACACCACCACTACCTGGCATATTTTTAGTTTTTTGAGGATTCTCTGTACTGATTTCCAGAGCGGTTGCAGCAATTTGCATTCCCAACAACAGTGAGTTCTTTACAGCTGAATAGTATTCTGGTGTGTGTTACACATTTTCTTATTCATTCATCTGTCCAAGGGCAATTATGTTGTTTTTATTTTCTGGCTATTGTGAAATTGGTGGCTGTAATAATTTCTGAACATGTGTCTGTGGAGGAGGATGTTGAATTTTGGGGGAATAAGCAAAGGAGTAGTACAGCTGGATCATATTGTAGATTTATTTTTGTTGTTTGTTAATTCTCCATACATATCCAGAGTAAGTGCACCAACTTGTATCTCCAACAGTAAATGAGGGCTCCTCTTTCCCTCCAACTTCACTAACATCTGTTGTCAGTTATTTTGTTGATCATGGCCATTCTGACTGAGGTAAGAAAAATCACCTCAAGCTGTTTTCATTTGTTTCTCCCTAATTGCTAGGATAATGAGCAGTTTTTGACATTTTCCTTAGCCAGTTACATCTCTCCTATTGAGAATTTTCTCTTTAGATCCCTAGCCCATGTTTATTTGTATCATTTGTTTCATTGACTCCTTGCTTTTTTGAGTTCTTTGTATATTGGGATATTAATACTTTGTCAGATGTGTAGGTAAGAAAAATAATATCCTTTTCTGTGGGTTTCTTTTTCTCTCAACTGTTTCCTTCACTACACAAAAGTGTCTTAGTTTTATGAGGTTCCATTGTCAATTAATAGCCTTAAATCTTGTGGAAATCCTGTTCAAAAAGTTTTCCTCCCATGCTTATATCTTATAAGGAGTGGAAAGACAGGGTGGGGCCTTCAGCTTCAGGGAACAGTGTAAGGTCAATAGAAGTGGAGCAAGAGAAATGGGGTATTCAAATAACAACAAGGTTGGTGGATAAAGCCTCAAGAGTCATATTGCTTTATATTTAACTAAAATTTTACACAATGCTTATCAATATTTATACATATACACATGCATACACACATACATACAGTGTTAAAAAATAGCAACGGGAGTTATGCATCCATAGTGTCACCAAGTCAAGTACTAGAATGGAAATTCTCAAAGGATGCTCTTAGGTATGAGGGTATGAGTATCAAATAGCAAAAAGTGAAGAAGCAAAGCAAGTCATTAGAAACATTTTGGCAAATGTTTAATTCAATTATGGAGCAGGTTTTATACTCCTGACATTAATAAAGAGCAGGCCCCAAGGCATCTTTTTATGTTTTAATCATACATTGTTTCATAGTTAAATGGTGTTTAATCTCTACAGTCTCATTTCATGAAATAAACAGAAGAAGGATTTTTAGATGAGGTGATCTTCTGACACTGACCTCTTTTGGAGTCCACCCCTACAAGCATGGTAGTTATCCTAGGTTAATTCAGTGAATTTATCTGCGTTGACTATAACTAAGACTGTTAAATTTAAATTTGACATGATAATTATACATGTTGGTGGTGCAATGGTCTTCCAACAGAATTATAAATGAAGCTCACTAAAAGTTAAAAGATAAATTTGACAATTAAAGTACCTATGGGTTTTTTTTTAAATAATTTTATACTTATTTTAAAACAGAAGTTGTGCCTATTGTGCTGTGAGCATTGGAACTATTGTACCGGTGTAATTGAAGTTTTATTAGCAACATTTACTCCATACCATTTTTTATTAGTAAATATAAAAAAACCTAGACCTCAATGTACTAAACAAGCACATGTCAAAATCCACACGAGAAATAACTGACCACATTTAGTTTTTACTTTCCTTGACTTGACACTATTTTTCCAGTTATTGACTGAAGAGTAAACTAGTGACTTCCCCACAAAACTCACCCTTGTATCTGGTTCAATAAAACTTCATTGTAATCAATACTTATGACAAATTCTTAGTTGGCTCTGAGCCCACTTTTTACACTTTCCCAATTTGTTACTGGATTTTAGAAAACCATGAGTAGCTTCTCAAGCATGTACTAAGAGAGGCATGCCATAAAAAAAAAATCTTTTTTCACCCCAGAAATAATTCTTAATAAATTTTCAATGAAGAAGCAGGAGAGATTGCTTCCTGTGTTTTTATGCTATGAAAACTCTAGTTAGACATATAATTGAAACAAAATGTGTTAGCACGTCTAACTTTTAAATGACAGGAACAAAGAGACATTCATTGTGAATGTGAATATTGTGAAAATTTTAGACAAGTTATCTTTCATTTCTCACTGGCATTCACAGGTCATTCAGAAATTCCTGTACCATGGAAAGCAAATAAAAGGGTCATATTTCTTCTGTGTTTAACTCTGAAACTAATATAAAGAAATGGGAAGTTTAATTGGTAAAATGTAAAACTCAGTCTGCATTGAAATACTTAAGGAAATGAGTAGTTTGACAAACAAAATTGGAAACTCACAGTCTGCATTAAAATATTCCTACTTCTATGTAATAATAAATTATACCATACTCACTAATAAGGTCTTTCCTCAATTTGAAGTTTTTAAAGATATTGATTATTAATTATGAATTAAAAATAATATGAATTTGCTGAAATTGAAATAATTGTTAGAAACTGCTATTTTTATGTCAAAATCATTAAAACCTAAAGCAAAACATTTAGTGTCTTAATAACTGGTATTTCAAATAACAAAATCAATGATCATTACTAAACTGATTATAGTACTTTTTTTTTTTTTAATTTTCGAGACAGGGTTTCTCTGTAGCTTTTGGTTCCTGTCCTGGAACTAACTCTTCTAGACCAGGCTGGCCTTGAACTCACAGAGATCCGCCTGCCTCTGCCTCCCGAGTGCTGGGATTAAAGGCGTCCGCCACCACCGCCCGGCTATAGTACAATTTTTTAACATCCCAGTGTGTGTTTTTAAGACCTTTAAGTATGGAGACTTATTAAAGAAAGACTTAATTTAGCATAATTAATGAAATTGCACTTGTTCATTGTACTTCCTATCAGGAAATACATATGATACAGAATTGCCAGGAGTCAACTATCTTCTGGAATCACAACTATCACCTTCTTTTCGCATTCTCAGTGAAAATGTTTGATACTATCCACACTGATCTCATGTCACATAAGAGGTTGCTGTGGGGCAATGATTTGTACCCTGTCAATTGTATTTTAATAAAATACTGATTGGCCAGTAGTCAGGCAGGAAGTATAGGAGGGACAACCAGGCAGGAAGTAGAGGCAGAAAGACAAGAAAAGGAGAATTCTGGGAAGAGGAAAGCTAGGTCCACAGTTGTGACCCAGTCACAGAAGAAGTAAGATGTGACTGCCTCACTGAGTAAGGTACCGAGCCATATGACTAACGTAGACAAGATAATGGGTTAATATAAGAAGCCTGAGCTAATGCACCAATCAGTTTATAGTTAATGTAGACCTCTGTATGATTTCTTTGGGACTTAATGACTGCAGGAACCGGACAGGACAGAAACCCTGACTACAAGAGGTGGAAAAGGACACATTTCTAATTGAACTTATTATTATTTTTTGCACTACAAAGGACAAACTGAGATGTTCTCTTTTATATATTGGCAGCATCCAATTATATTAACATTAGATTGTTAAGGATTTCCTTAGTTAAAGTAAAGATGTGTATCTGTCAGCTAGGAAATACTAAAATGTTTTGAGATGTTTACACATCTGGGGGCAAAAGTTCTGATAGATATACACAACATACAGCAATGTATATCTACGTCAGTTATATTTTTATATCCCTAAATGGCAAAATCATAATTAATACATCTTTCAGGGTCTTACATAAATGGTATCATCCTTGCTTCTGTGTAGAGTCATTCATTTTAGTGCCAGTATATTTGTTTCAATCTTCTTGCCACAGCAGAAAATGAAGACAAAGATAAGGAAATTTTATTTAAGAAAGATTTAAAAATATAATTTTGAGACTCAACTCTTTAGTCCTTTAATTTTTTTTCTTAAATTGTTTTTTTAAAATGTAGAGTGTTTAGGTCATATATTGAGAGTAAGATGTATCTGATAATTCTTATTGAGTGTTAGAATTTTGATCCTTGTGTTGTTGAAAGAAGTTTGTTTGGTAATAGAAGAAGTAAAAGAGAAATATAAAAACACTTACAATGAAACTTCTTGAGTTTTCAAACACATAATTGAGTTTTCTGGCAATATCAAATAAGAAAGGTAGAAAAGAAATCTCAACATTATTATAAACTCTTGAAAAATGTGCTTAATAAGAAAAATCCTAACCTCTACTTAAACTATGCAATAAAAACTTATAGGGAATCATGGCTGAAGCAGAATTAGATAGGAAAAATTTTGTTATATATTTCATAGTGTCAAGTATTTGTAATCTGGTACCCATATACAAGTACTTCCTTTAGATGTTAGTATTAGCTTTTTAGCTTTATTTTAGGCCCAATATTTTCATCTTTTGTTTGTTTGGAAATAATCTAAATTTAAAATGAAACAAAATGGTAGAAGCTGCCTATTACATTCAGGACACCAAGTGAGGTATAAGATTGCCCTAATCTTCCTAACCTGTATATTTTTATCTTCCTCATTCAAATTGAGGACAGGTTGACTTCTTGTTTGAAAGTGTGTAGCCTCGTCCCCATGCTTCTGTCCTCAGTTTACTTTCTAGTGCCCCACCTGTTCTAGTACAGGACTATCCCATCTGACTACTCAAGAGGAGTGCAGAAGGACTAGAGCGAGGGGTTGCTGTCTCCTTAAACATCAGGCACAAGCTCAGATTCGTGAATGAATGTTCTGTTTCTTTTCTGGACATTTTGACTCATCCAGCAGTTCTGTACATCTTTGGGGAAGAGGGCATAAAAACTCTTAATCCTGAATGCCAGTCTCTAGTGCTACTTCTTTCTGATCAGGCACAAAACCAGATAGGAATGGGCTAAAGTTTATACACATATATTCCTATTCATAAGTCAAAGAAATATTTTTCCATTAGGCAATTTGCCATCACATTTTTAGTGCTTTGAAGGCTTCAGGTACCAAAACAGCAGAAACACTTAAGAAGATTAACAAATTAAGTATTCCTGGTGCACACAGGCTATCAGAGATGAGACTGTGTTAAGTATGCCAAAATGATTTTTGTATTCTTTCTCTTCCAGATTCATTCAAAGACCTGATACTTGACATAAAACATACAAATTAGGAATCATCACACCTTAAGGCCAACACTACTCAGAATGCATTGCCACTTAAAATATCTTTAATATCAAGTAATTATCAGTCAATGATTCAGATAAATTGAAAGCTCAGCAAGGCATAGCTTGAAGGTCAGCGTATTCAAAGACTTTCTCATGTAAGATTTAAAAGATAACCTGGATTTTCTAATGGAAGCAATTGGTACTGTATACAGGGATAAGCAATTTTTATTAAAGTAGTTTTGTTTTTGGCATTTAATTCATGGAAAACTTTGACTTAGAGCATGGGTAGATGAACTGCGACTTGGAAGTTGCAAATGTCTGCTCACCTCTGTTAGAGCCGCTGAATCACTAACATGCGAGGTTACCCTAACATGCATGGTTAACAACTCATAAACGGGCCTCTCTCAAGGTGAGCATCCAAACTACCTGGGCTCCCACAAAGCCATTACGTGCAATAGGATCAAGAACCCATTGCCATTGTTCTTCAGTTCTCAGTAGTCCTCATTGTCCGTTATGTTCAGCGAGACCGGTTTTGTCCCATGCTTTTTCAGACCCCGGCCAGCTGGCCTTGGTGAGTTCCCGATAGAACATCCCCATTGCCTCAATGTGTGGGTGCACCCCTCCAGTCCTGAGTTCCTTGCTCGTGCTCTCTCTCCTTCTGCTCCTCCTTTGGATCGTGAGACTTCAGTCCAGTGCTCCAATGTTGGTCTCTGTCTCTGTCTCCTGGATGGAGGTGGGTGGTCCTTGGACCTCCCACAGGGCAGAGAAACCTGCTTGCTCTTTGGGCTGAGGAGGAAGGAAGACTTGATTGGGGGAGAGGGGGGAATGGGAGGTGGTGGCGGGGAAGAGGCAGAAATCTTTAATAATTAATTAAATTAATTAATAAAAAAAAAGAAAATCTCCCAAGAATCCTATAAATGGACAAGGCTTATCTAAAGTTGCCATATAATTAAAAATGCCATAATGGGATCTTGAAACCAATAATAATAATAAAGGCCTGATTTTACTAGTCAAAAAAAAAAAAGGGCCTCTCTCTTGCCGTCTGAAGCATTTAGGAGACAGCTATATGTCCAGCTTTCTTCCTTTATACCAAAATAAGAAAGTTCTGATGCCATCACAGGCTAGTGGAGAGAAGTTGACTCTAATGCTGTCCCATCAGAAGGCTGAAGAGTTCTGTTTGTCTTTATAAACCTCAACTCAGGTCACACTGTGACTTGTGGCTTCAGTGAAAAAAAGGAATTTCATGACTCCTCAGAGGAGAGCAGAACTGGAGATCTTCTTAAATCCATTTTAATATGGACTTTAAGCACGAGGGTTATGAAAAGGAATGTGGTCAGAAAGAAATCAAGACACATTCAAGTGTGAGTATAGGGGTCTC
This sequence comes from Chionomys nivalis, assembly GCF_950005125.1. Lineage (NCBI taxonomy): Eukaryota > Metazoa > Chordata > Mammalia > Rodentia > Cricetidae > Chionomys > Chionomys nivalis. Next base: position 52,542,727 of record NC_080096.1, read on the forward strand.
CAAAGGATATAGGATACCATAAGGCATACTCAAAGTGTGGGTTTGGGCTCCTCAAAGGAGAGTCAAAATTAACTGTCCTAACGTTTACTGTTTATATAATTTTGGTAAATTCAAGTCGTAAGATCCGGAGGTGGTGGATGACTCCAAGAAATTAGGGTGTTTAAAATCCAAGAGCGCTGACACACATATGAACTCATATGTGGCATACAAGACCTTTGCTAGTTCAAGCCACACGAAATCCTAGCACAGAAAAGGAAATGTAGACACAAAATTCCATCCCTAACCAAGAAGCTATTTGTAATTGACACCTGCTGGTAAAGGGCAAACCAGTCTTCTCCAATGGAGTGTTACTCTATATATTAACCAGACTCCAGGGCTGGCCCCATGTCCAGGAGTAGCTGACCCAGGCAAAACGAATCACATTTTTGTAGGAGAGAGCATTTTGTTTTGTTTTGGTATTTTTTTTTTGTCTTACTGGTTTTGATGTTGTTGTTTATTTGTTTATTTTTTTCCAACTTGCCTTCCACTATAAAAGTGAGATTGGGCTCTGTTACTTGCTGGGTAATTTTGTATCTAGTCTGTTACTATCCTGCATCTTTATAGATATTACTGCATTTATTCTCTTATCTCCTCTGAAAGCTACATTTGCCCAAAGCATTTTGTTTAGTAATTAGTTGTCCCTGTTTGATTACTCGCTGTATGTAATCAGTGATTTAAATTTAAAAATGTTGCTTTATTAAAATTTTATTTCTATATACCTGACAAAGGAAGGAATAGCTGAATAAATTTGTATAAAATGAAGTGAAAGTAGAAAAATAATAAGGCCAACAATAGGAGTAGGAGTTAGTATCATAGACTTATATCATTATAACAGGTGGGCAGCAAATTTAGCTTTAATGTTCTAGCAGCCAAAGAAATGGTGACAAACAGTACAATAACTTCAGAGGTTTATTTAATAAAAAAGTATGACTTGTCCTGAAAGGAAAACTTTTTTCTTTTTTCATAGGAAATGATGTTCAATGTACTAGATAAGATCTTTAATATCTCAGAATTTTATATAGCAGAGTCTTATGATATTTTCAATATCTTGGGAGTGAGCATCAAAACACATATCCAGTGAAACTTGATGCCGCTGCGCTAGGCATGCTCTCTAAACCTTGACTGTAAGGACATTTTGGGCAGGATTATTTTGCTGATTTTTATAGTATGTTTGGCAGTGTGGATAGTCTCTATCTGCTGGATACCAAAAGCAACTTTCTGGGGCCTTTCTTGTAATACTCATCATGTCTCCAGACATCCCCAAGAGTCCATCCATAGCTGGGCATTGCCACCTATCACAGAGTAATTGCTGATTATTCAATATGATTAGGAGAAATACTGCAGTAAAGAGAAAGGCACTGTTCTGGGCTACCTTAAGAGTCCCTTTCTCAGGAGGTAAGATCTACCTGGAAACCTGAAGAATGAGGAAGGTTCAGTTGAACATATCAGAGAATAAGGAACATTCAGTGTGGGCGTATAGTATGCAATGTGTGTGGAACACAGCTGACATTTCACTGAATCAGGATAAATGACTAAGATGTCAACAACAATATCCTCTATTTTCCAATCAAGAAATATTCAAGATCAGATTTAGGAGTCTCCTGCGAGAGCTCTGGATTTGGGGAGGGGGTAAGATTTGAGTGTTTCTATGTAAATCCCATGTGATAAAGGGAGCTGAATGAAAAAATGAAAGCAGAAATAGTTTGTGGTCCTTCTTCCAAGCACAATAGGATCATGCAACAGAAAGAAACCCATAGGCTGGAGGAAGCTTTATTCTGGGGAGGGCTCCTTCAAAGAGTAGTTTGATTGTGGGTCGTGGACTAAGAGTCCTTAGAAGGAAGAAAACTACATAAAATGTGGTCAAACATGCATGAACATGCAAATTGATCAAGGTACTAGTTATGTTAATTCTAGATATTATACAGCTTGAAAGACACTGGGGGTGAATCCCCTCCAAACTATAGCGATCTAATTACTGGTCAGGAACATGGGGGTTGGCCTCAGGATGATAAGAGTTCTGAATTGCTATGAAGGTCAATAGTAGATAAATATCTAAACATGGCTCCAAAAGCCTGAGACCTTATTAGATTATATTCTGGCAAAAGGCTTTCTGATAAAATTAAAATAAAGAAATGAAAAAGAAACCCAAAGACATATATTGCCCCTCCTATAACAATCAATCCAAAATAAATTCTATCATTTATTTGGATAGGAAAAACTCCCCTTAGAAAAGTGACTTGTTCTAGGGACATTTGGAATAATACAAAATTAGACCAGTGCAAGAATTCTTTTGGCCATTGGTGGCTCTAATTCCTTGAGCACACGCCTTTCCTATCCTGTAGTTTACAGGCCTGTTTCAGCACAGCGCCCTGTGTGACTCATCTGAGTACTGTGCTTGGAGATCACACAGAAAAAGCCCAGGGATTGTCAGATTCAAAACTCTCATAATTCCATGGTCCTTTGATAGCAGTCCTGGAATTTTTGATTTCTCAGAGGCAGTGTAACTGCGTCACGGCAAAGGAAATATGACGTTGTTTGCTTCCTCACAGAATATTAAAACTGGTAGAAAGTTGAGCAGTGAATGAGCATAAAGAACCTTAAAACAACAGTCAATGGCAGTGAACTGTGCAGGCTAGTGTAGGGAGTTAAATGAACCTCCAAATGGAGTCCTTCCTCTGTGTCCATCTGTCTCTGTCTCTCTCTCCCTCTCTCTCTCTCTTTCTCTCTCTCCTTGAAGTCTTGATGCTGACAGATTGTCAAAAGTTAAGGGTTCAGAGCACTTGTGTAGTTACATTCTTTTTTCACAAAGTTGACCCAGAGCAAAAGTCTTTTTGCCAATTAAAAGATTAAAATGCAGGAAAAGTACCCAGTGGCAGCAGAGATATCTCAAGTCCAGCAAACAGGAGCAGATAAAGTCAACAACTGAAGAAAGGCTGGTTTGGGATGGTTTTATTGAAAATAGTTTATTTCATAGAATATATTTTGATCATGGTTCCTCCCACCCACAGTTCTTCTAGGTGGGAATGAAAAACACATAATTGCAGCAGACGCACAGAGAAAAAGACCCTCCTCAATGTGGGAGTGTGCTGATGGTGGTGGTGATTGTGGTGGTGTTGTTGTTGGTGGTGATGGTAGTGGTGGTGTGTATAGCCAAAAATCCAGTTTCTACTCAAGAAGTGACGTTTTTAAGGAGTCTTCCCTAGTTTATAGTTGATCGGTTTGAAGAAAGACAGGATACCACAATTGGTGTGTAAAATGTTCTACTCCATCCTTGAACTTGTTAACTTCACCACTGGGGTCTATGGGCAGGAGAATCCTTCCCACAAGGCCTTTGTTTTAATCTGTCAGAGTTTTGTTTCAGGTTAGGAGTAGAGAAAGAAGCCAGCCATTTTGGTCATCCATCATCTTGATTACTTAGTCAGGGATATTCTCCCTATCAGTCTGCCTACTAACAAATCTGTCTAATTCCTATCCCTTCAAAATAGAGTGGTGTATCAGGAATTGGTTAAAGTATAATAACTCATAAAAGATCACAGATAATTTCAGTTTTTGATATAAAACCAACAATGCAAAAATTTAAAATAAAACCCTTTTAGACTAGTTAAATAAATGTCTTTGTACATTTGTGTTCAGTGAGGCAATATTTGATGAACTAATTTTTGTTCCAAAGTGAGTTTTTTTAAAGAATTGGGGATATCATATTATGGGGGAGAATAGATACAAAGAGTTTCATCTTTGAAAATGCTATAGACCCTTCTTATAATCTTTTCTGTGAAGGCAATGATTGACAGTGATGACATCCAAACACAGGTCATTATCTACTACGAGAAAAATTCAGTGAGCAGGCTCCTGTCTTGTTGCAGTAATTGCCTTAGCTACAAGCTGGCATAAAATTTTAACAATGACATCTCATTGTTCAATCTACTCATGAAGATTTTGCTAGTATTACATAGTGTATTTGTCAGATACATGTGAAATATATCTTTCAAACACAAACATAAACAGATTCTTATATGAGTTGAAAGTAGTTGTCATAAACTAATTCCATCTCTTATTTCTGAAAGGAGTGAAAAAACAAAGAAGAAAGGCATCAAATATGTTGGCATAATTAAGGACCTCTTGGCCCATCAAGAGGAATTGAATTCTTGATCTATTTCTCTAGGGAGTTAAGGCAAGAAAAGTTGACAGGAACTAAAAATGCAGGGAGTTGAGTTTAATGATTGATAGGCAACAGAAGACACTAATGTTTGCAGGCTGAACTGAACACAAATTTGTGGGAGTTAACATGGTGGTTATTTATGAAGACTGATATAATGGGAACCAGGAAACCTGGCAGTTTGCCCTGGAATTAGTGAAGCTGTTTATCTCTAGGTACCAAAATCAGTAGAAACACTATGAAGAGAAATGAGATCTTGAAAGAGTTGTATCTGCACAAATAACTCTCAAGTCCATGATTTCTGATGTGATTTCTTATAAGCTGTTGTGTTTTGTTTTGTTTTGTTTTTTTCCTGGAAAGAAATGAGCAAGTGTCTGTTCTCCCCAGAAAGGGCACCATAGACAGGTTAAAGATTAAGTCCATCCAAATCTAGCTTTATTAGCCAATGAGTTTATTTGGGTTCTTTATAGGAGTGTGGGTGAAAGGTTGAATATAGGGAAACTAAAGGCAACTTCTCACAGAAACATCATTACAGCATGGATGCTAGCTCATGAACACTGTATCCCTGATGCTTCCTGGCCTAGTTACAGTTCATTCCACCAAAAAGTTTGCAATGAAGACTCAGCAAGTCTTCATTGCTTATGCAGCCTAGGGAAAAGCCTCGGGTCTGGTGACTTTTTGAATTATCCAAGGCTTGTAAAATGGTTAATATCTTAAGTGATGAACTTCTCTACCTTCTCTAAAAGGAAAAGTTTCAACTGGAAAACATAGCTGCAGAGCTTCTATTGCTTCCCCCAGCTCTACCGTTCTAGTTGCCTCTTTTCTACATCTCCTTGAGTTTTGGAGACCGCTACAGTTTATATAGATGCTTCATTGTTTTCTTCCGTTTGTGGCTAAGCATTTGGTGTCTCCCCTCCAGCAGCATTCGCTTATCCTCAGCAGTTTGAATCGGTCTCTACAGCAATGAGTCTCTAAAGTAACCAACAGTTTACAGAAGTTTCCCTTCACAACTGAGGCTAACAGCAGCAATAAACTCAAGCGAAGGCACAACTGTTTAGAAGGACATTTCAAAGCATAGCACATCATTTTAACCAGGCAATGGTAGTGGCTTCTCAACTGGGACCTGACACTGAGAAGCTTACGGAAAAAAAAAAAAAGATTTATTTTGTTCAAATTCTGGAGGTTTCAGAGCATGACAAGCTTTGTTTCAGATCTCATAAAAGACCCCTTGTCTGTGACACATGGTCTTCGTTATCATGACTGAATCACGAGCTAGAGTGAGAGAGAAATCACATAGTAAATTAGGAAGAGAGTGGGGAGGGGGAAGTCTTAATCTCTTCATTTACAGTAACTCTCCAGCACAAAATAAACAGAATCATTCAAGATGCATACCAAACTCTTTCAAAGGCTTCACCCTTAACAACCTGAGACCATCTCATTAAGTCTCACTTCTTTTTTAAATATTTTTTTTATCTTTTTAAAATTGATTTTTATTGAGCTCTACATTTTTTTCTACTCACCTCCCTGCCTTTCCCCTCTTCTTTAAACACTCTCCCAAGGTTCCCATGTTCCCAATTTACTCAGGAGATTTTGTCTTTTTCTACTACCTGTGTAGATTAGATCTATGTATGTTTCTCCTAGAGTCGTTATTGTTTTCTAGGTTTTCTGTGATTGTGATTTGTGGGCTGATTTTCTTTGCTTTATGTTTAAAAACCACTTATGAGTGAGTACATGTGGTAATTGTCTTTCTGTGTCTGTGTTACCTCTTTCAAAATGATGTTTTCTAGCTCCATCCATTTTCCTGCAAAATTACCTTTTTCTGCTGTGTTAATGCACCACATTTTCCTTACCCATTCTTCGGTCGAGGAACATTTAGGTTCTGGCTATGGCAAACAAAGCTGCTATGAACACAGTTGAACACATGTCCTTGTGGCATGATTGAGCATCCTTTGGAAGTACACCCGAAAGTGGTATTACTGGTCTTGAGGAAGGTTGTTTCCTAATTTTTTGAGAAATCACCACACTGACATTAAACGGGGCTGTACCAGCTTGCATTCCCACCAGCAATGCAAAAGTGTTCCCTTTACCCCACAACCTCTCCAGCACAAGTTGTCATCAGTGTTTTTGGTCTTGGCCATTCTTACAGGTGTAAGATGAAATCTCAGACTTGTTTTGATTTGCATTTCTCTGATGACTAAGGATGTTGAACATTCCCTTAAATGTCTTTCAGCCATTTTAGATTCCTCTTTTGAGAGTTCTCTGTTTAGGTCTGTACTCCATTTTTTTTTTTTAAATTGGATTATTTGTTCTTTTGATGACCAAATTCTTGAGTTCTTTGTATATTTTGGAGATCAGACTTCTGTCTGATGTGGGGTTAGTGAAGTTTTTTTCCATTCTGTAGGCTGTTTAAATGGTTCAAAGACCTGAACATAAAACCAGCCATATTGAACCTTATAGAAGAAAAAGTGGGAAGTACACTTGAACACATTGGCACAGGAGACCACTTCCTAAATATAACCCCAGTAGCACAGACACTGAGAAAAACAATTAATAAATGGGACCTCCTGAAACTGAAAACCTTCTGTAAAGCAAAGGACATGGTCAACAAGTCTCACTTCTTAAAGCTTCCAAGGCATACCCCAATACTGTTGCCCTGAGGACCAAGCTTCCAAACCTATGAACCCTAGAAGGATCCTTTGAAATAATATCCAAACTGCAGTAACTGAGTTTCATTTCAAATTCTAAGTTTTTAAAATAAATTATATATTAACTCTCAGGAATAATTGGATTTCATGAAATAATTCAACTGTCAAGACTTTGTATATAGGATCTATTCATATTTTCATTTAAATCCAGCTGAGATGTTTAGACACAGTTTGGTGTTACCTAATCAAATTACCTAAAAAAAATAATAGTAAGCAGGTGTTTATGAAACATACGTAAGAATTCACAATTTTGACTTCCAGGTATCCTCTTCTCTGCAGGTCATTTGCTTTCTTGTTCTTCCATCACTTTAAATGGAAAAGCCTCATTGAAGAGCTGTCTTTTAATTTTCTTTAAAAAGATGTGAGGAGTCATTATCATTAATAGATCTAAATGACTTGTGTCTCACATTTTTGCAGCTGAAGAGAAACTGGGCTAGTAGACTGGAGATTTTGACGACAGGGTTATACTAAGTATATATTCTGTAATTGATTGTGGCAATTTATCCTACTGATAGAGAAATATCTACCCAACTTCCATGTGGGTATTATTTCTTTGAACATCTGAATTATAAGTAAACATTTTCAAAGCATGTTTTTGAAATGAGGTAGCTCTGTGTTTGGTTTTTAAATTACACGATAAATACTATTTTCAATCAAACAGTAGCAACTAGAAATCAAAGAATCTGTATATTAGGGGGATGATTTTCAAAGCTCACTGCTTGAAAACTACCTAGAAATTGTTTTATCTTTCCAGACACAGAGCTTTTAAAGACATGATTGGAATTATGTTTCAATTTTAAAAATCACCTTTTTCTTTCCTTTAACTCTTTGTGGTAGATTGGGCATTGAGAACAGACAAGGTGAAAATATGGCCACTTCCAAATGAAATTTCAGGTAAATAAATCATAAATTAAAAATCTGAGGGGGTGTCATATTTTGTACTGTGCACAGATTTTTAAAATAGATTTATTTATTTTTTCCAAATTTCATACATACATGCACTCACATATGATGTACTTTGATCATATATTTTCATATTATTCCTTTTGTCCCTTCTGTCATGAAACCCTTATTCTCTCTCTCTCAGTGTTTGTGTGTATGTGTGTGTGTGTGCTATGAATCACTGAATTTATCTAGTTTTACCTGCAGGGGTTACTGGGGGCTACTCAGGGAAGGGTGGAGCTTCATGAGGCCCTCCTCAACCCATGATGGAATGGTTAAAGATTCAGTGTTCTGCAAATTTCAATGTACAGATTTTTAAAAACTGTGTCTTCATTCCTGTCCTGTAGACACTCATGGACATGACTAAAATATGGGGTCAGTGTGTGACTAATGTATGGGGTCAGAGTGTGGTATCTTTGCTTAAAGAACTTTCTTTTCCTTTTGAACAGAAGTTTCAATCCTTAAGTATCATTTTTATAACAATTCTATGCATATGACAGGTTACATTTAAAAATATTAAAGATATTGTTCAAGAACTCATTGACTCTGTATGAGAAATTTTCGCTGATTGAAGTCAAGTCTAATATTTGAGTAAGCAACAAACTTGTGATTGGCCTTGAGTTTTGGTTTAACAACAATTGATGATCATGTCACTTTTTGACCACATGGTTTTTCATTTGTAAAACAAGTTTATTTATTTCTGCAGTTTTTTCTAGATTGAAATAATGAACTTTGAGATTGTGAGTCAGGAAAAAAAATTGAAATAATTTTACTTCATATTGCATTTTAAAACCCTGTTCTAGATAAACACTCCAAAGTAAATGATTTCCTTATGATTTGCATTTCATACGTAAACAAAATGTCACTAACAAATATGCATATTTGAGAAATAGGATTTGATGTTTGTTAATTTACATACTGGTTTATTGTAGCTTTAGTAAATGTTATACTAAAATTGAGTTAGTTACAGCATAAGTTCACATGAAAGGAATACCAACTATTTATGTCTGTAAAATAAACAAAAGTGTATCTTTAGAATTCTGTCTTCTGACTTTTCTGGCATTTCCCAGTCCACTTAAGAAATCAGGTTCCCTCTGTTACCCAGCAAAGCACCAGCTGTAGGTAACTGATGACAGTTTAAACCATTTTATCTGTTGAAATAAAAAGTATATATTTGCAAAGGATTTTCTAATAATAAACAATGCATGGGAGGGCAAGTTTTATGCACCAAGTGCCACATGGATATTATTTCTTTGAACATCAGAAATTACTATAAGGATACATCTTCAAAGTTGTTTGATAAAATGGGTTAACCACGTCTTTAGTCTGTAAATTATAATATATATTATTTTTAAAAATATGATTAAGTAAATTGCAAAATGCTGTCAGTATAAAACTGTAGGAGATAATGCATAAGAATGGAATAAGGAACACACAGTCTCTCCTCTTATGGGCCTTAGCAGACTATATCCAATGAGGAAGAAGACAGCACACCAAACCATCATCTTGATGCATGGTGGATGGAGGTGGATATGTGACATCTCTGACAATCTGACAAAGACATACACAATGCTATTTAGCATTGTTTCTGTTCCTAGAATTGTAAGACAAGAGAAATCATAAGGCTTTTTTTCTACTTCTCTTGAATTAAAAAAAAATGTAAAACTTTCCATTAAGGAAACATCAGTAATTTGACTATCATGAGTTAACAACTTTTGATGTTTTTGCTTCTTTTATAGCTGCTGTACATAGTTATATGTACTTTATATAGTTATCAATAAAGCATAATTGGGGTTTATATGCTGCTGCTAACTATTGTTGCTTTTTAAAATATTACAATAATGTCTTTATAATTGTTTCTTTTATAGTGAGGATATCACATAAGATCCCAAAATTTGCTTGAGCATTTCTGTTTCATTAAATATTTATATTTTTCAAATATTGCCCATCACAGAGTATCATCATGGATACTACTTTATTTTCCTATTGAATTATTTCACAGCAGTAAAATTACAAGGTCTTAGGCCACTGACACTTTAATATCTTTTATTGTGAGTTCTTTCCCATTTTCTAAAGAATCTGGGCCAGTTCCCTACTGCAATATGACTGTAGATTTGCTCTGAGTAAGTTATGCCTTTTATTAAATAAGCATTTAGCAGACACTTAGAGTTTGCAAAGTTTGAAGCTGAACACCTTAGTAATATTTAATTCTAATTTTTCTTTGAGTTGATCTAAATCAACAAGATAAATATAAAATTCCAGTAGGTTCAAAGGAAAGAATTTGAATATAGAACAGACATTTTATAGGTGCTATCACACTGAAGCATTGAGATGTGATCTCTTTAGTCTGGTTCCTGACAATATTGACCCCAGCGTAGCATCCCGGGGATGTTTCTGACCACTCCACCACTCCCCGGGGACCATTCACCCTGCAATCAGCTTTTCAATGATTTGCTTATTGAAGTCCTGTCTACAAATCCAACAGGTAAACACATTTCTGGTCCAACCAGTGATAACAAGGGGGCACAGCTGTGACTCAGTCAGGAGATTATTTTAACACAATCTGATAGAGCTAAGGTGGCCATCTATGGTTAAGGGAGAATTACAAGTAAACAAAGCAACTTTCCTATCAAGGCTGTGATAAGGCAGCCTCCTCACAATTGCTACACTAACGTATATTGTTAGTGGACACCTCCTGCTAATATTTATAAATTTTAGAATGGTACATATGCTACCGTCCTTAATCCTCACAAGCTTTGGACAGTTATTATCAATTCCTTTATCTAGAAGGGAGTGGAGGGTCTGACAACATATGAGATCTATTTCATGCCATACGGATGGTAAATTGTGAATCTGCCATTCAGTCCTCAAGCAGGATGACTGTGAAAACATCATTTTTATAGGTGTTATTGCTTTCACTTTGAACACTTTGGGTGATACTTTCTTAGGCACATGTATATCTGTAAATTGGCCCTTTTTTCCTCCAGTTTACATTTATATCCCCTTCTACTTGGGGAAGCAAGCAATATCTAACATTTATTAAATGTTGGTAATATTCTGTGACCTAAACAATCATCTCACTCAATCTGCAGAGCAATCTTAAGAAATAAATATTTGGAATTTTTGAGAATCTCGGTAACATACTGAGATCTCTCAGCATTGGTAAAAGAACTGAAAAATGGCAGGAAGAAAGCAATAGTTTCAGGAGGCACCAGCTTACCATTACAGAATCAAGTGAATGTTTGACTTGGATAAATAGCCTTGAGATTTTGACCTTGCACATACCTAACTGACTTACAACTAGGCCTGTGTGAGAATCTGGCTGGCCTGGAATTCAGTACACACACTGTGTTTATAAAAACAAACAGAAAAAAATAATTGATGGCATACACCAGAAAAATAATAGCCACCGATCAATTCAGACTTCCACTTTTGGCTGCTTTAGGCTTTGTCACTGAATTTGTAGGAGACCCTAGAAAAGCACTTGCCCTTATATGAGGATAACATTTTAAAGCTGAATAATACTGAAACTTAACTACAATGAGATTTTTAAATGTCATTCCTGCATTGCCATCTATACTGAGAGTTAATCAATACTATATAATTAGTATAATAAATACTTAGATACGAGAAAGCTTCAAGTATTGAAAAGCTCTTGAGTGTCCATAACATATCCTTTGTACTTAAAATATTAAGACATTCAACCTCTCATTGAAACAGTTAACCACTCTATATCCCAACTAGAAGATCTGAAACAAAGTCTTTATACCATGACCTTTATACCATGATTCTCTAGGTCATTCAGTTTACTGTATTGAGTATGTTGACATCTTCACCACCCTCTTTCCTTGGGAGAAGTAAATTTGACTCATCTTTTTTTCTTTCTTTACATGGGTCATTGATGAACACTATCTGCAACGCATATGGAGCCCGAGTAACATCCTTTATGTTTAGAAGGAGTTTAAATTTCTTCCATGTTTGGAAAAAATCAGAAGGATTATATATCAGACTTACTATGTAAAAACAGGAACAAAAGTGATCTCTGCAAATACAAAAGTAGTAAATAGCTTTACAAAAACATTTCCCTTTGGCTTGACTATTTTACTCTGGGATACACCTTAGGCTAACTCTCATGTTCTAAATGTTTATAAAATGCAAGCTCCTGAGCCAGGGAACACCATGGGTAAGCTAGTGGGATATAGTCCTTCCTTCTAGAACCTTATATTCTAAATCACGTGAAAGGAACAGTCAACTAATAGATCAAAAGGAGCAGTTACAGAAACAGTTGCCATCCTAAAATAGAAGAAAATATCACTCAGCCCCACTGTAGATAAAGAGCTGCAAGTAATTAATAAACTGTAGAGAGAGGGGAAATAAATCTTCCTCAGGGTTAGCTCTAGTATTATTTATACAATATGAACTGGTCAATCTCAGAAAGGCATATGTGTCGTCAACATTGAATAAACTTAGCAGGTTATATTTGTACGTTTATTGGTTTATACCTATATGTAATAAAAATTATGAAAGAAGAGGAAGTTGTAAATTTGAAGAGGTAGAGGTAGAGGTGGGCAGGGAAATGGGGTTGGTAGGTAGGAGGTAGAGGAGAGAAATAAGCATATTTTAATTAAATTTTTCAAATGAGCAGTTCAATTCCAGCTAGAATGGTAGATGCAAGGACATCAAAGGAGTCCACTGGGTGATTGGCTCTAACCAGTGTGGCTGAGGGTAGAGTCAGTGCTCAGGGGAGATGGTCAAAGCTTGGGGACAGTGGGTACTGGTGGCATCTTAGACTGCATTTTCATGCAAGCCTATGACGTAACGGCCTTTTGTTTTGTTTTGTTTTCCAAGACAGAGTTTCTCTGTAGCTTTGGAACCTGTCCTGGGACTAGCTCTTGTAGACCAGGCTGGCCTCAAACTCACAGATATCAGCCATCCTCTGCCTCCAGAATATTGGGATTAAAGGCATGTGCCACCACCACCCAGAGAAGTGACATCTTTTTTTTTTTCCAGAATTATAATGATTTTATTTAAAACACACAGAGCTAAGTGATACTGAGGTACCACATTTCTCAGTTTTACAGTAATAATATTTACTAATTCATCATTAGATAACAATCAGCAATTTTGAAGTCAGTAAAAAAATTGAACAGCACAGGGAAATGTAGATGTGTTTGTGCAGTGACCCTGAAAATTGCCCCAGGTAAAAAACGGGCATTCGCTGAACCTTGAGGAGATGAGCCAATGTGAGGTGGGAGGTCAGAGAGCCATGCCTAACAGAAGAGGTCAACTGTGCCTGGGAGGAAGGGGCTTCAGGGAGAAATACATTTAGATGGGAATGAAGCAGATCTGGAACTCAGGTGGCAAAGAAACAAGTCCATTGTTGACTGGAGTAATATCAAGGTCTTTTGGATCAATTGGAGACCTCAGGTTAAAGCTTTGTAAAATGGTGGTCAGGAATAAAAATAACTCCATTCTGGCTAGGCCTTCTCCCACACAAATCCGTTTTCCTGTTGAGAAAGGAACAAAGTAGTCACTTTTTTTAAACTTGCCATTCTCATCCAAAAAGTGACCAGGATCAAACCTCTCTGGGTTGGGGAATTCTTTGTCATCATGTAGCACAGATGTCAGTGATGCTATGACAGTGGTTCCCTTGGGAATGAGATAGTTTCTGAACTTAATGTCACAGGTCACTGCATGGGGCAGGCTGTTGGGAAGGAGATCAACGAATCGTTGAACCTCATGCAACACAGCATCAGTATAGGGCATGTGACTCCTGTCCTCCGTGCAGGGGCTTCTGCAATGTCATCTGTTCCATTATTTTCCAGAATCGTTTTGATTATAATGATCAGGAATTTCTCAACTTCATGAGAGAAGTGACATCTTATATGAGTTTTTTTTTTTTTTTTTTCTATTTTCATCCAGCATGGAGAGTGAAGCCTTTTAAGGACTGCTTGTAAGAAGGTTGAGCAGAGCTGGGCAAACAAAAACATTGTAGCCTCTTTTTGTAAGTCTTGTTGATAGTCTGTCTATGGAACTTACTGGAATTTTCTTTTGTACACCTACCTCAAATATTTCAAATATTTTAAGGCTTGAACTATTCACTATTAACATCCATCCATACACGTGTAAGCACCATGTATTGCAAAACTGAATCTTTTGTCAGCTATAATAGAACATAAAAATGCATGAATGCCTTCCATTTAGTCCTTAGCTAATATCCTATTTGTGTCTAATAAATATGATCATCACCATTGTAAAGTACCCTTAAATTAAGGATTTTAATCTCTCAATAATAAGGTCAGGATAATTTTCATTTAAAACAAATGGCATCAGGCCTTCCTAATTCTGAAGCAAATACTATCCAAATAAAGAGACCAATATGAATTCCAGTCTTCATTAATATAGTAAAATTATTAGCACCTGACTACTCAAAGAATATCCAGCACCAGCACGCAATTGCCTTTTTATGATTATTACAGTAGTGATTTATTCCCTTGTAACTCCTAACCATTCGCTTTTCAGAGTATTTTCCTCTAATGTGTATTGTGAAGCCTTAGGCTCCTGACAACAATATTTATTACTCTCAATATCAAGATATTCTCCAATTTGTACCCATTTAAAGCATTCATAAAACATTGACCATAATGCCGGAATCAGTTTTGAGAAAGTAAACTGATGGTTCCCTCTGAAATGAGGCGCTTTGAAAGTCTAGGACCTGGAAGGTTGTAATTGCAGCAGTTTTCTCACCTGAATCTGTATCTTTATTAGGGGATGACGCTCTGAAGCATGGGCTAAAACACCAGTGCCTATGTGACACCGCCTATAAATGAAGCTGTTGTGATAAAAGTGTAAGCCTGGTTGAAACCTGAGTACCCAAGCACTGAGACACATGCATGTATGCCTTCATACATATACATTAGACCGTGTACCCAAGAACTCAGGTGCATGCATATATGCCTACATCCATATATATTAGACCGTGTACACAAGCACCCATCTGTATGCATATTTGCCTCCACACATATGCATTACACCATGTACACAAGCAACCAGGTGCATGCATAAATGCCTCCATGCATACACTTCAGAAAGTGCTTTAAAGAGGGCTTATCCGTGTGAAGCCCTCACAAACTGTGACCATTTGTTAATGATGAAGCAATGTTACAGCCCCTGTTTCTGCTTTTAAATCCTGATGACCTTTGCTAGTAGTGGTCAAATCCTTAACGTGCGAAATGAAAACCAAAGCATTAAAAAAAAAAAGATAACTTGTCTAAATTAGCAGAGACTCAAAATTTAAATCATGTTTTGAACATCTCACAGTCTTTTTTATCAGGATATAGCCAATCACATCTGAACAGTTTGATATAGCAAGAAAACCAGTTAGCTACATTCACCCAGTTCCCAAGAGTTCCAGTAAAATCAAATGAATCAGAACAGTTTGGCTGCTGATTTTGTGCTCATTCTAATTGTATGTAAATAATCCAACTCTGAAGATTTGGGCTTTAGAAATCTAAAGTTAGTTTCTCCTAGATGTTTAACACGCAAAATGATAATGTAAAATGGACCTTAGTTCTATTTGCGAAGCCTATTTTACTGAGGGCACCCTCACCTCATTCCTTCTCAAGACTTTTTTATTTACTTTAGAGACAGGGTTTCAGTATACAACCCAGGCTGGCCCTAAACTCCTGCTATTCTTGTGTAAGCACACAACTGCCGACATCACAGGCTCGCATCATCACATCCAGCAATTTGCTGGGTTTGATATTTTTGTTTTTTCAGCTTTGTTTTTATGACTGAGTGAGAAAATTGATATAATAAGTTATAAGTATTTTGTTTGTTTCTCCAGTTTCACAAATCCGTAGGATATGTCAGAGTCAAACAAGGATAAAATTAACTCCACAGTAGACTGAACACTTGACACCTGTGCTTCTAGCATAGACTCATCAAGTCTCTTTGGATTAATGTTTCCACTAACAACCATGACTCACGCCACTGATAACAACTAAAATGACTTTGAGTTATTCCTGGTTAAGATGAAGATCTGTTTCAGGATGCAGGAGTATAATGGGATGCATATGTCCTAGAAGAAAGTGGAAGGTTTCCTTATAAGTCATTTTGTGGGAGAAAAGCAGGTGCAGTTAATATTTATACTTAGTAATACTAAATGAAACTGAAACAAGACTCAGTAAGAATCCAGAGAACTCACAAGGAATACCTCTTTCATGCAAAAAATATAAATAGATATCATTGAATCATTAAGATCTAATCTTGGGTAAATCACTCATGGAAAATTCCTGTTGATCTCAAATAGTCTGATTTAGTGAAGGAGTTAAGCTGACCTATAACTGAAGCTACAATTTTCACCTCTCAGAATTTGACAATATTAATCAAAGGTGAAACAAATTTAGAGATTTCTAGAAAGACTACAATCTCACAATTAAAAATGTACAGATTTCTTTGAAGATCATTTTGCAGTCAAATGTTTCATTTTACTAATATTGTATCTATGGTAATTCAATTTAAATGAAAGATAATTTGTGTGTACATTAGTTTTTGAGAAAACCATTCAATTATTCAAAAACCCTCCTTCAGTGTGGTAGAATCAAGTTGAATCTTGGTACAATCTTGGTGTCCACATATAGAGAGTATATGATTAGAATATGAAAGAGGAAGAGAATAGTGATTCTTACAGAAGAATAACCTTTTATTGATTATTTTTGTATTCAAATTATAATAAATATTTTCATTTGATTTAGCTGATGAAAAGCATAATACCCCCCAATAAGAAACACATGTAAGATATCCCAGTTATATAATGTAACAGCATCAAGGTTTGTCTAGAATAATCATTCTATCTAATAGGTACTGTAGAAGAACACAGAAGTTTAAATTATTTTTAAGCCCTCCAACTTTAACCAGCACTTATACAGGAAATACTTTGTGTAAAGTTCTGTCCTCTAACAGTTAAAAATTAAGTATGTGATAAAATAATTATGGAAATGACTTGTATGTATTTATGTAACAAACAAGAGTAC
This sequence comes from Chionomys nivalis, assembly GCF_950005125.1. Lineage (NCBI taxonomy): Eukaryota > Metazoa > Chordata > Mammalia > Rodentia > Cricetidae > Chionomys > Chionomys nivalis. The sequence continues at coordinate 52,559,604 of NC_080096.1, forward strand.
TTAGACTCTTTTGACGTTGAGTTAGGTGTGTGCTTTCTTACCTAGCATCTAGACTTTGTAAACAACAGATGGAAACAGAGGCATTTCTTTATTATATATCCAACACAATTCTTGGTACATTCTCAACTTGTTGAATCAGTGGAGTTAACTGTTCTATTGGCAAGCTCACATGTAGAAAGCCCGAGTCTGGGGTTAGCTGGACAATTTTTAAAATATCCTCCATTTTTGACTTAAAATCTCAAGAAAGAGGAGAAACAAAACAAAGCAAAACTTTGGGTAGTTCCCCAGACATCACCACAAGGGACGTCTCAGCAAAAGATATTATCTAAGAAGTCTTATACTATACTTCACATAGCCCAAGCTTACCTTCAGAAAATGATTAGAAAACCTACACCCATCCTTTGTAAAATGTGAGCATAGTTTTCTTGCTTGTCTAATCACCAATCACAGATAAACAGACTCATCCATTACTGAGTGCTCTAACAGCATTCTAACTCAGAAAGATTCATAGCTTCTTAAATGTGATTTCCTCCTTCTCTTCATTCTGAGATGAAACACAAATCGTTACAGACCTCAACAAGGCTTCCTCATCATAAAAACATGAACTAGCTCAGCCTTGTACACAGGAGCATCCATTACTTGTTTGATTTTTGAAATTAGTTGACGATTTTTTTTCAATGTCAATCTTTAAAGGCAGTAGTAAGGGAAGGTTTTGTTTCTAAAACTTCTTATACTATAGTACATGTTTTAAAAAAATAGTTTGAAATGGACACAGTTGCATAACACAAATAAAGGTAAATATTTGAATATAAAAGTTTAAAAGTCAAGTTGCTATGCTTTAAATTGTGCTTTAAGTTACATTAACAGATTACACAAATTTAGTTACTCAATTGGAAGAATGATAAACAGCTGTGAATTTTATTATTTTTAAATTTTTATTTACAGTAGATTTATTAATACATTTATTAATTTTATTCAAGTGGATTTTATATAGTTAAGAAAACAAATGCTTTTAGAATTATGATTGATTCACAGGGGTCACCTAAGACCATCAGAAAACACAGTTATTTGCCTTGGTACAGTACTAATAATCAACAGCATTTGTGATCAATGGGTATCAATTATGAGGATTAGTAATAACTAGGAAACATTTAAAGCCATTGTTTTTACCTCTCTTGGAGAGGAGCAGAAAATGAAGGTTAAAAGTTTGGATAACTAGTTTTAACTGTCTAAGTAAGTACTGAACAATTCATCCATTACTTTGCAACTTTAAATGCAAGACCAAGGCTTGTATAACTCATTAAGTCTAAGTGACTGGCAGTTTATAAGTCACTGAAAATAAACTTGAGTTTTTACATATAATATGTGTTACTGTTTTTCAAAAAGCAAATAAATACTTAACTCTTTGTCTCAGTCTACTCTTTTCATATGAAGAAATTTCTGTGTTTTTGAAAACAGTGTGATCATTTGTCTACATTAAGTTAGAGGGTTGCAGAAGAGAAAACAAACCCTTACAACAATAACAAAACATTCCTTGACTTTACCTGTTTGCTTTAAGAATTGAGCTTACCCATGGTGCTGTTAATCCATGCTCTCTGGATTAACAAAGATCGAGTGATGCACTCATCGATGGGATATTAGGTCCATGGCTCATGTGGATAAAGCTTCAGCTTCTTAATGGACTAAACAGGTACAATATCGGGACCTGGTTAGGATTGTTTGAGCAACAAATAGAGTATTATACCAAAGCCCATATGAGAGACTTGTTGCAGAAACAAAATCAATAAAATGTTTAGTTATTTTTTGTCAAGTCTGGAACAGACTGAGTTCTTAAATTAAATGTAAGAAAAAAGTGATGCATGCCAGAAACTGCTTTCAAGATGTGTGCAGAAATAAGATTCTTCTGACAGTAGCCCCTGCCTTCAGAAACTTGTGCAGTGGGACTGACAGAGACAGATCGAAAAGCAGAGAAAAAACTTAATGAAAAAAGCAACTTTTATGGAATCATGAAAAATGGTATTTATATTTGGGGGGTTAAAGATTTTGAGAATAAAAAACACTTCCCTAGGGTTCTGGCCTTGAAAAAGTGATGTATAGTTATAACATTTGGAAAGGGAAAATACCATTCTCTTTGTAAGAATGGACATGAATTCCTCACCTAATGAGTAGGTGTGGTAACTGTGTAGACAGACACTAAGGTTTGGCAAGGTCTATTCTAGATGTAGAAAAATAAAAATCAAGATTAAAAAGTTATTTCAATCTTTCCATGTTGCAAACAAATCTTTGAAATTTGTTGACTTGTAATTTGTCTTGGGATACTATATTGATCCTATACATATTATTAAAATCTTAGCCAGATTTAAACTTCATCTTCTTCTGTTTTATTGGCGTCATCAAAGACAATGCTGTCCTTGAAATAGAGACAAGAATTGCAAGAGTAGCTGGCACCAAGAAGCAATTAAGTAAAAAAGACCCTTAGTTTTTCTAAATCAGGGATAATCATCTGAACTTTGTAGAAATCAGTTGTCTACATGGAGTTAGGTCTTTATGCTTATCAAAGGGCTATAAATGAACTTTGGTGCCTCACTCTGTATTTCCTAATGGTATCATAACCCAGTTGTTTATTGAACATATTTTATATGTTGGCTTTTTTGACAAATAAATTATTTTAACAATCTTCCCAGTAAGTCTGCAGTGTTGGTACTATTGTGCATGTCTTCCTCATTGAAGAGAAAACAGAGAAGTAGCCTATACATGTCTCATCCTGAATCTAACTTCATGTCCCCCAAGTTGCCTGGTAGCAATATGTTTGGATGCATGCATTCTTTCATAGAAGATAGGATAAATTTTACTTATTTATGCTTCACTTTAACCTATCAGATTGATGGTTAGGAAATTTTTCTCACCTTGGAATTCAACTAAACATCTAATCTATGTTGATATATTTTGACTAATGTTAAATTTCGTATAATTTAGAATTATGAAAATGAATGAAAAACACTTTCAATTTATGTAGAGATAAAACTGCAAGTAACTAATTGTGCATTAGCTAGCAAGGGTGACTAACTAATGGTCCATTGACATTATCTTTTGAACTTCATTTAGTAATTATATTTTACAATTTCTTTCTTCATTGGGATGTTCATTGACTGTTTTTTGTCCCTTGAGGGACACCACAGCATGACAGAAAGGGTGTTTCTCCAACAACAGATACTTCTGGCTTGCAATCTTGGTAATGAAGGTTATTTGAATAAATTATTGCATATTTTCTTCTAGTTTTCTTATCTTCTATGATATCATAAAATATCTATGGTGTGTGGTTGTTCTATGATCAAGGAAGATCAAGAATGTGTCAATATATTGTTTGACAAGGATGCACCTAAAAGTTCAAAATATTTTATAATGTGTGCAAGATAGTATTTATTCAGAGAATTTAGGCCCTTGTAGAATCTTAGTAGACACAGACCTCTTCTCCTCTCATTTAAAATTTACATCTTATTCTATTTATCTTTATTTATTTAATTAATTAATCATTACCTTTTTTGTGTGTGTTTCTATCACAATATCCCTGGCATTCATGCAGCCTACAGTTTTCATGCTTTAAGTATATCATGGAAGGTGGAAGGAAACCCACACAAAATAAATTCTCTATAGGTAAAAAATAAGCCACTTTTAGGCAAAAAGATTATGAATTTAAAATGTAAGTTCATTTTCAACATTTCAAGAAAACATTTTACAGACAGTTCTGGGAATATAGCCAAAATGACAAGGTCAAGGGTTATATTCAACAGATATTATGAGGGTAAGAGCAATTACAGATATCTAATCACCTCTATAATAAAAGTACCACACCCCTCACTTTTCTATCCACATCTCGATGTTAGAAAGGGAGGCAAGGATTTGATGTTAGGAAGTGAATCTTCAGTCCTTATTTGAAAAACTGCTCTTTCTCTCTCACTGTCTGCCTGTTGACAGTCAGATTCAAGCAAACATACAGGGAAACTCCTAACACAGTGCTTCTTAGAAATTTTCTAGGAGCAGAGTTAGTACTGTCCAACACATGTTCAGCACATGCTTTGAGTGCCTACTATGTCCAGAAGTGTGATACACGCTAGAGATGCACTTGAGGCATCCCAGGTCACTGTCTGCATGCTCATATGCTGGATACCCAACAATTCTCCCTTGTTCTTATCACGGTAAATAGTGTCCAGCTGCTCCACATCACCAGCTGCCCCCCATTACCAGCTGCCCCCATCACCAGCTGCTCCCCATCACCAGCTGCTCTTGGATCGAGTGTCCCACCGATTGCTGTTCTAAGACATCGTCTGTCATTTTCTCTTCCATTTTATCATCAGCTTTCTTCCTTTCTGTCAACAATGCTTCTCTTTTTGACAACACTGGTGTCCCACTTAGAGTATGCTTGCCCATGCACCCACACTTTTTATTTTTTTACCAAAGCCCCATTTCTCAATTTTTCATGGGAAAACACTTGAAATGCTTGTACTCTCTTTTCCTTTCAGACCTTTCCTGAAACTTCTCCACTTATCCAGTTATCTTCAGTATCCCACAAAACATTTCTTTTCAAGACAAGGTAATTTTGATCGCCAAATTTGCACATCCTAGCTTTGTAGAGCCCAGTCATGACACACTCAATAGAGGCCTGAGCTTCAGTTTACTGTATGGCAATACCTGGTCCCAAAAGATCACCCAGGCACCACGCAGGAACCACACAAGAAGAGACCATTCAAGAGAAAATATCTAACATTCCAAAGCCCAGCACATACCCATTCCCTTTTCACCAGTACACCACTAGACAAATTTCAGCCAATCAGGTGTTCTGAATCAGGTGTTGGAAGTCCCTCACCCCAACCTCTACCATTATAAAATCCTCCACCCCAACAGAGCTTGAGACTCTCTGATTGTGCCAATGCTTTGGACACATGGAGAAAACGAGTTCGAACTTGAATAAAGGCTCTTTGCTTTACATACAGGAATCCATCTCCTTGTTTGTTTTTTGGGGGGACTCCATGATCTTGGCATAACAGATTCACCAGAGAAAACTCTTAATGAGGAATTTCTGGATCAGGTTGGCCCATGAGCAAGTCTGTGAGGGGTTTTTCTTAACCGCTTAATTGAAGTAGGAAGAACGAACATCGATGTGGGAATCACCACCAGCATGGGCTGTTCCCTGAATGGTCTAAGAGGAAAACATGGGAGCTGAGCAGCGGGCACACCTGTGTCCACTTGCCTCTGATCTTGTCCATCTATGTGAGAGGACCAGATCTTTTAATAGCCTGCTCCTTTAGTCCCTACCATAATGGCCTGGAACCTGGAACTGTAAGCTAAAATAAATGCTTTCTCCCCTAAGATGCCTTAAATAGCATATTTTGTCACAGTGATGGAAATGGAAGTAGGATACAGGGTCATCAGGAACTGTCACATGACCCAATCTTCATTGCATTCCCAGGTCTTGTCTTGCTTAAGTGATCACTTGCTGCAGGCCCTTTGTTTCCCTGATACCTTTTCCTGCCTTAGAGGGTATTTTTGTTAGACTCCTGTGCTCTTTCCTCTTTCTTGTTTCAGATGCTACCTGCAAGAATTCCTAGGAAAGCAGACTTTAGTCCTTTCTTTGTTTTCATATCTTATAATGGAATCATTCCAGCCTCAACACTGCTTGAGTTTCTGTCAGGCAGAGACTCTTTCATGGTGTTTCTCCTTCAACTGTCTCAAACTTATCCCTAACTTCTGCTTTTGAGACTTTCTCATGACTGCTCTAATCTTCAGACTTTGAATATCCTCAATTTGGAGTTGTTCCTGATTCTTCTTCTTCTTCTATCATATTCCTATCCAACCTCTCAACAAGCTCAGTTTTCTCTACTTTGAAAGAACAATGGTCTGTCCCTCACCTTTGCAGCAATTGAGCTACACCATCAAGATCTTTCTGGTTATTACTGCTAAAAGCCATCTGCTGTACCCAGCCCCCACCAAGCCCTCCCTTTCCAGTATGTTTTCCATGGAACAGGGAAATGCAATCTTTAAAAATGGTAAGACAGACCAAAGTTTCTTTAGAATGTTGTGCCGACCTCACTCAAGATAAAACTAAGAAGTTATGGCAACCTTCATGGTCCTCTGTAACTTTTCCAATCTTCCATATGCCTCATCTCATCTTCCATGACTCCACCCAACCTTCACTGATTAGTTATGTTTTTATGACTACCTCAGTCAGATATGAGGCTTTCTTTAGTGGTCTTCAGACTTTTTGTTTCCTCTAGTAGGTGTTTTCTGTTCTTAGTAATTATGATGGGTAAGATAATAAAGAAAGCACTCCCAATTATTTTGATGGATACACCCTGACATGTCCTCACTATTGTGACACTAGTGTGTACTTTATGCCTTCATCTTGCCATGCATGCATCGTGATATCACCAGCTGCCATTCGTGTCATTTGTTTCTGTTGGCTTCTGACTGATGCAATGCCAGATGACTGCTGTAGCCTCATACTGATGGAAATGTCTACCTAGTACCTTGTCCGTGTTTAGTAAATATTCCTGGATGCTGAAGAATGCAGATGTGGTTTGTTTCCCTCATAGGTAATATGTTTTAGTGACAAATATCCACAAATAGAAGTCTTATGGCTTGAATATAGTGTTCCCCTAAAGGCATATATATTACAAGCTTGAGTACCACTTGATGGACTTTTGGCATGTAACTGATTCCTAAACTCTCTGACGTAAAGTGTTTTGTAGGTTGCCGACCCCTTTATGAGTTGATAATTTATGGCATTGTAGAAATGTGGAGACTAGATAGAAGTAAGAAGTTCCTGGGACATGCCTTAGAAAAATATACCTTGTCCCTAATCCCTTGCTGTCTTTCTCTGCTCTCCAACTGAGGTGAGCATGTCTGTTCCACTAAATCTTCTCCAACATGATATTCTTCCTTACTTCAGACACATGACAATTGACCAAGCAACCATCAGCTGGAACCTCTGAAAACATGGGCTGAAATAAATCATTCCTCTTTTAAACCTGCCTCTCAGATATTTATCATAGCAACAAAATCATTTACATATCCAGTGAGCAGATCAATAAAGGCATGCAGATTTTGAAATGTGATTTTGGATAAATTCTCTTAAAACTTGGCCCAAGGAGATAAGATAGAAATTAAAAGGGAAACAGTTTTGAATGGCTGGCTGTGAGGTCTTAATGAGAATCTGCCATTCCATGAAGAGGACTTAGTTCCTCCTTTGTTAAAGACACAGAACTCTTATTTCCTGAAGCAAGAGCAGTAATAACAGCTATTTAGTCAACAACAATTCATACAACTAATGCACAGACCTTTCATCAAAAGAGTCTGAGAGAGTAAGAATGTGTTTCTATGAGAATAGATGTTGGTAGAAAAGATAGCACACAGGAAGATTCTATTCCATCTTGACACAAGGAACATCCTGTTATTAATCCTATCTGGACTTTAATGTTTCCTTCTAGTTTATTTATTTTGCATCTCTTACAGAAGATGCAAAGTTTTATTTGAACTTTCTGCTGTATGTTTTCCATCCTCATCTTACATAAGATATTAAAAGGAATTAATGAAAATTTTATGTGGGATGTCCTTCTGTATGCTGTGTGTTTTATTACCATTGATTAATAAAGAAGCTGATGTGGCCAATAGCCAGGCAGAATAGAGCCAGGTGGGAAATCCAAACAGAGGTACAGGGAGAAAAAGGAGTTAGGAGAGCCACCAGCTGTTGCTGGAGAACAAAGATGTGAGGTAAAACCATGGCCACATGACAATACATATATTTATGAAATGGGTTAGTTTATTATGTAAAAGCTAGTTAGTAATCAGCCTGAGTCATCGACCTAATAGTTTGTAATTAATATTAAGCCACAGAGTGGATATTTGGAAACTGGTGGGCAGGAGAGAAGCCTCCAGTTACAAAAATCATGAAAGATAATACTACTGATATTAATATTATTATTGCTATTATTATATGCTTATTATTACTACTGTTATCATTGCTAGAGACAAGAGTTTCACTCTGTATACTTGGATGACTTAGAACTTACCATGTGGACCAGGCTGGCCTCAAACTCCCAGCTATCTGCCTGCCTTTGTAGGGCTTTCCCTCATCCTTGTTAGAATGTCTCTTGCTGTTCTTCTTCAGCTCGTGTTTAGAGAGTCATGTTGGTAGAATTTTGGGGTGTAGCTTCTGACATTCTGAGGAGATAGCAACATCATTGCAAACTCTGTTTTCCTCTGGCTTCTACTTCTCTACCACAATGATTCTTAAGCCTTAGGTTCTGGAGTTCTATTGTTGATGTTTCTTTGGGGACTGAACTCTTAAGTGTGTGTTTTTATTGGTTGTAGAATCGATTGTCCAACCATTATACAGAGTGGCCAGGCTGTACTCATGTACGTCATATACATACACATATATACATTTTATATAGGACAATTAGTTAAAAATGAAGCCATAAGTCTGAAAAAAAGAGTATGGGGGATATATGAAAGGATTTAGAGGGAGAAGATGGAAGGGAAATGATGTATTTATATTATAAATAAAAAAATTTTAAAGCTTTTGATATTTAGAAAAATCTAACTAAAAAGAACTAATGTCTATAGCATCATTAAGTGTAGCTTCCATTTGCTGAAACCTAATGAGTCTGTTCTCTATAAATATATCACCTCATTCAGCTATTCAAATAATTTTGTTAATTTATGCACCATGCCACACAGTACAGACATTGAATGCATGTATTGTATAATGATTGATATATATATAATGTATTGATACATTTTATTAATAATTTTATCAACTATCTTTTCTCAAATTATAAAATAACATTCAGGAATGATTACAGATGAGCCCATGTGTTTTCTTTTCTTTCTTTTTTTTTTTTTTTTTTTTTGGTTTTTTTCGAGACAGGGTTTCTCTGTGGTTTTGGAGCCTGTCCTGGAACTAGCTCTTGTAGACCAGGCTGGTCTCAAACTCACAGAGATCCGCCTGCCTCTGCCTCCCAAGTGCTGGGATTAAAGGCGTGCGCCACCACCGCTCGGCGAGCCCATGTGTTTTCAACAGTCACACCTGGGATTAGAATTAATAGTTGGTCAACATTCAGCATGTATTCAGTTACTTCTTCTTATAATGGTTTTTATTTCTCTGCTGCCCTTTTTCCCCTTTCTCTGGTGGTTGAATAAAATTAATACGATATGAACCAATGCAAGATCATTGGCTCAGAAACTTTCTGCCTACCTGTCTTTGGCAAGTCATTCTGGATGACATTTTTTTCTTTCATTCACTTTCTTCTCTCACCCATTCTTGTCTTTGTTGTTTATCCTAAGATCCCCTTGCGTCTCTTCCCACATCACACACCTTCTGTGCATTCCTCACCTTTCTGTGCACTTTTCAGCCATTATTTTCTCAGCATCATCCATAGACACTTATCACTTTCCTTTCATAGTCAGGTTTTGTTTCTTTCCAGCTAGAAAAACTGGCTTGCATTTTGTTTCCCTCTTGGTCTCCATGCACAAAGTTGATTGCTGGTGGCAGTTCTTTGGCTGATCACTGCGTGCCAGCCCCCTTCTGACAACCATTGGCCTCAGCCCTGTCGTTGAACTCTTCCCAGCTGCCTCCTCCTGGGGCTTGTCAAAGTTTTATGTCTATGAGCAGAGTCTCTAAAATAACAAATAAAATAAAAATAAAAAATTAAAAATAAACCACCCCCCAACACCTCAACAACTCCAGACAGATCTTTATCCCTCATGGGTGTTGTCTTCCTGCATCACTGCTATGCAGAACCAAGTGAAAATACGAAGCTGTGAAATTCTAATGAGGATTCTAATTCACAATTCAGCATGGTAATTGCAGTTATAAATGTGGGTCCAAATATCAATGAACTTCAGTGCTTAGAGTGGTTTGCTCATCTTCTTTATTTCTGTGTGAAAGTGGGATACAAGGAAGCATCCCATTTTGTGTTACTTTGAAAAGAATCAGTAACATTTATTGGAAAGTATTAGATTTGTCCCCTGTTCCACTAAGCCTTCTGCTGTAAGTGATATAAAATACCCATAAAACAATTTACTATCAGAAAACCTAGGACCCAGTACTGGAGAGATGGCTCAGTGGTCAAGAGCTCTCGTTGTCTATCACAAGGACCCTAGTATGGATATCAGCACCCAGGTCAGAAAGGTTGCAAAGGCTTGTAACTCTGCTCCAAAGGACCTGATGCCCTCTTGTGGTCTCTATGGACTTGTGCACTCATTTACTCAGACCCTACTCCCCGCCACACATAATAAAAATAAAACAAACCTTTAAAATCCATAGTGACTTAAAGTTGAATCTTACCAACACTATAAACAAGCTATTCTATAGAGAGAAAGTACTTACATTTCTCCTTTAGTGTTTTCCAATATGTAAACGGAAGGGAGTAGTATCCTAATTTGCAATCTGTAATATCTTAGTAAGAGTTAGTAGAAGTGCTAAAGAAGCCCTGGGTATGAATCTATGTCTGTAGACCTGTAGATCAAGATATAAAGAAAGTAGACTTTTTTCGCTAAAAGAAAAGAGAGTCTCATAATAATCTTTGACTCTGAACTCTGCTCTTAATTTAATTTGCACCTGAATTTCCCCCTCCCCCCTTTTTTTTGAGAAACAATATCCTTTGTTTGAGGATATCAAACAGTGCTAAGAGTTTTTCTGCTAGGTTTTGGCAAGGGAGAAGTCTGTTTTGAGGTCTGTTGTATTGGAACCCCCTGCAGTGTGCATTGCCCATTAGATCCCAAACCCTCTGGTTTGTTCTTCCTTGACAAGACCAATCATGGATATTCTGTTTCCTATGTATCTCTTTCTCTAGTTTTTATCACTACAATGAGGACACTGACTTTTTTTATTTCCTGGATATTTAAATTTAAAATTGTTTTCTGTTTCTTCTTCAAAGAACACCTTTGAAATACTAAATATGTGATGCTGGAGAGATGGACCAGCAATTAAAAGTACTTCCTACTCGTGCCGAGGATCCGAGTTGCCAGCACCCACACCAGGAGGTTCATAACCACTCACAAGTCCAGGTTCAAGGCATCCAACACAACTTTTTGGTTTTGTGGGCACCTGTACGCATTGGGTATATACACAGAAATATACTCACAGAAACATAAATAAGAATAAAATAATAAATCTTTAGTAAATGTGATGAGATACTAGATATTTACTCTGTTTGCACAAATGACCTTTCCTCCATGTTATTTTTCTTTCAGTATTAGATATTATTTAGTTAATGGTGTGAAATTCTGAAAAAAAAAGATTAAAAACAACAACAAAAAGAAGCTAGTTACTGAAGCCAGGTGGCAGCATGCCCCATTAATTTCAGCCCTCTGGAGGCAGAGCCCAGCCTGGTCTACAGAGTAAGTTCCAGCCAAAAATACACAGAGAAGAAACACTGTCTCAAAAAGACAAAATCAAATCAAAACAAAACAAAAAACAAAAACAAAACAACAAAAAAAAAAAGAAGAAAAGAAAAAAAAATACCTCTCTACTGCCCCGAAACTCTTTAGAGAAACACAAAAAGAAATTGAGTTTTTCTTATTTGAAGGTTGGGCTAAGTGGGGTTTTAAAAGGGGAAAACCTAAGGGATGAGACAGGTGAATTGTAAATTAAGACTATGAAGTGCTGTCTTCATTGTGGAGGCTTAGAGTTCTGTCACACTGCCTAACCATAGCAACTGCTTCAGAAATCTGAGGATTGCTGACATTTGGATTGATCCTTGACTGTTGCACTATTCCTGACAGAAACTGGATTTTTCTAGCATCTATCTTCTGGGATGTAATTTGATGCTGGGCAAACATTTTGAGATAGTTGGCTAATATCAAAACAGAAGTCTGTGACTCTGGAATTGAGCCATATTCATTGGTGAAAGGTCATAGGGTGTTGGGAGAAGATCAAATGCCACATTCAAGTCTCCAGCTCACCACAGAATCCCACCTGTCCACAGATAGTCGCACTATCTCAGAAACTGCTGGAAACAAAATCACAAGAGAAACACAGCCTAGTCCATTTTTGCCTTCCAAGGCTTTTAGCTTTCGGAGAGCACCTCAGTGAGGGAGGGCACTTCTCGTGTGAGCAGGCTGATACAAAATACCTGAAGAGGGAGCATAGTCTAGACTCTGGACATTGTAAGACTCGGGCTGTTCCCTGTTACTCTGGGATTCTGCAGCCATAGTCATGGCTAACACCGAAACAGCTGTTGCCTGAGGTGCAAGTCACAAGACTCATTTGCACAGCACATCTCAGGCTTATAATGCTTCCTGTGTGGCACTTCCATCTTTTGGTTAGACTTTTCACACCAGTTTTCCAGAAGGATGTAGGTGGTTCTCATAACTTCTGTTTTTTAGCTGAAACAAAAACTGAAACTCAGAAGAATTTATTTGAATTTAAATAGTGAAAAATCAGTCCAGAATTAAGGAAAGGTTCTACTTTTTTATACAATAATTCATAGCCTTCTAAAAGTATACAGAAAATATCATTTTGCTTCTGAATGTTATGCTAAAATAACTCTCGTATGCAATGCTGACCATCCAGAACCAAACTTTAGCAGTGTAGCTGATATGATTTAATGAAAATAACATTTTTATTCAACTAGTGAATTTTTATTATTAATTAAATTGATCATATGGTTTAATTATATGATCCATTTTTATTCTTATTTTAAAAATAAATATTTAATTTATTCATTTATTTATGTGTATAGATGCTTTGCCTGCAAGTACATATGTGCACCGCATACATACCTTATATTTGTGAAGGCCAAAAGAATGTATGGTCTCTGGGACCAGCATCACCAATAGTTGTAAGCTGTCATGTAGGTGCTAGGAACTGAACTCTCTGGGACAGCAGCCAGTGCTCTTAACTGCTAAGCCATCTCTCCATCCCTGCAGTCTTGCTCTCATTTATTCAAATTACTCTAAGGAAGGCTTAAAGTTAAGATAGGAAGCTTTATTAGTTACTTTTTGTTTTGTCAATTTGACACAAGCTAGAGTCATCCGGGAGGAGGGACCCTCAACTGTGAAAATGCTGCCATCTGATTGACTGGGATGCAAGTGTGTGGGAGTCTTTTCTTGACTGATATGAAATGAACTCTGTTACTGTCTGTTTCCCAACAGCTTTCTTACAAATCATATTCTGCTTTTGTTCTTTGAACTTGATGTTAGGGAATTTAATTTTTCTGGGAATCCTGAAATGGAGTTTCACTTAGCTAAGACTAAACGCTTTGGAAATCTGCTTCTGACTTTGATGGCTTGGCTGGTGATTAAGTCACCTGCCATGTGGAAAAGCATTGAGAAAAATCTGACTCTATGGACCAAAATTAAAATGGGTTTAAGTAGCAAGTTTACAATTATTCTGTTCCACTAAAGCCATTTTCGGACAAAAACATAGTCAAAATCTTCATATATTGTAATTTACAAGTGATGAAAGAAAGAACAGCAAAAATGATACTGATGTCAAAACATTTCCTACAACATTACTATCAGCAAAATCAGCTTCTATTAGTGAATACTTTTCATTACTTAAACTGCATGCCTTCAGCTCTGAGTGTCAGTCTTCCATCAGAAGAAGTGAGTTCTCATTTTACTTCATTTTATGTTTTTTCTCTTTTTGTTCCTTTGGATGTTTTCTTTTGTGCAGTTGGAACTGTAATCTAGCTGCCTTTATTGTAGAATTATTGATATAATATATGATCATACTCTTTCTTAGTATAGTTAATAATTTATTAGTTAATCCTAAACCCAAAAGTTCTAACAGATTATGTCTGTTGTTGACATGCTAAGCAGGATATGCAAAAAAACAGTGGTAATTTGTCTCACATCATTTAATAACATCTCCAAGAGAGGAACACAAAATATAGAGGCTGTTATTCGGGAACCTACCAGGGCTTTTGATTTTGTTTCTTTGTTTTCTAAAACAAAGAGCCAATACAATGAAAAAATTATGTTGGTTTGCTTAATAATAATAACGAACAGCCAGGACTTTTGGTTTTGTAAATGATCGAATCCTACTAGTCATTTATAGAACCATAATTACTATTTGTTCTCTTGAAGAAGCAAGTTTCCTATACTACATTATAAAGTATTTTACTTTTAAATTAAAACTATGAACATGGCTGAACAATTTTATGAGGATAATCTTCACCATTTTAAAAATACTGACGCAGAAAACAAGCTGAGAGGGTACTTTCTGCTCTTGTTTTGTGTTTGTAACAATGCCTTCATTATGCAATGTGTGAGATTTGTTTTCAATGTTTCCTTTTAGAATTGCACACTCAGTATTCATTCCTCATACAGGCCAATGTTACCTATGCCTGATAATTTTTGGTATGTATGAAGATACAGAATTGTAGATCATAAACATTTTTGTGCAATGTAGTGATGCAATGTAAATTTTGGTGTCAGTCATTTAAGACTGCTTGCATTAGACCTCAAGGTCCTTAACACATAATAAATAACTTATTGTTTCACGGACAAACAATTATGAGTACTGGACATAGGGACAAAGTGGTCAGTGTGATATAGTTTCATATGCTATGAATTGTAAACTAGAATGAATTATTATTTCCTATGCAGGTCAATGACACACTTTCAGTTTTTTTAAAGCCATTATATTGTTATCATTTAATTTACTATCTACTTGAGTATATAACTTTTTTTTATACTTCTTCCGAGTCTGTAATTAATTCCATCTAAGTGGAAACACTTTCTAAGTCATTATATCTTTTAGTAAATTACTGTGTGTTATTTGGGTTCATCTCATCTCACATTTTTCTTCTTCTGTGTGTCTATTCTTTTCTTTCCCCTTTGTATTATTGCTCTTTCTTTCTTGGCTCTGGAGTTTCGAATTTAGTTTGTCAAGTGACATAAATATTTTCTATACCTCTTTATGATGATTATTATCATCTTTAAAAAAATAGAAGCGTGTACAGTTTACTTCCACTACTTTTCCAATAACTTAGGATTTAACAAGTACTTGATACATCAAGTTTTGATTTCCAATATATCATCATGTCGAACATACTTTCATATTAACAAAGTACAAGATGTACCAATTCTTATAGCTATAAGAAACAAGTTAAATAGTGTATTGTATTTCTATTAGCAGTTAAGTTTAATATATATATCCAAGGAAATGGACATAATTTTGTTTGAATTTACCTAGGGAAGAAAATTGATGACTCATTTTTAACGCACTCCTCCTATAAGTCTTTTGAACTCAGTGATGTACTCCTAGTATTAATCACCATTGCCATGCTTTTTATTTTTGGAAACAGCAGGCTAACAAAGTTTCCTTCATGATATATTCCCAAATGACGAAAAGTACTTGACTAGTTCTGAAAGTAATGGTGTTCTCAGA